>NW_026136719.1:32189287-32867621 GCF_905237075.1 Dicentrarchus labrax | reverse complement strand
TCCCCCATCGTTGCTGTTGTCATGTTCATCATCATCAGTCACTACTATTAGTGTAGTTGTTGCTACTGTTGTTGCTGTGCACCTGTCTGTCTGTCTATCTGTCTGTCTCTCTCTCTCTCTCTCTCTCTCTCTCTCTCTCTCTCTCTCTGTCTCTCTCTTTCACTCCAACTGGTTGAGACAGATGACCACCCACCTAGAGCCGAAGGATCTGTCCTAGGTTTCTGCCTTTTAACAGGCAGTTTTTCCTTGCCCTTGTCGCCAAGTGCTTGGTCATGGTGGTACTGTTTGGTCTCTGTAAATAATGTTATAAGGAGTTCGGTCTACACCTGCTCTATTTGGAAAGTGTCCTGAGATAACTTCTGTTATGAATTGGCACTATACAAACAAAATTGAATTGAATTGAATTTGTGGCACTGTAGTTGCAGATCGCAACTCTATCGCTTAACCCTCTCCTTCAAGAGAGAGACAGGTCTCCCTGCAGCCCCCTCCACTATCCCAACCTCCTCCTTATGTGACATATTTAATGATGTTGTTGTCTTTACTGAGATTTGGATGTTTTTTTTATTGCCAAGACACATTTCTTTAAATAATGCTCCATTTTGCAAAACTAAACACAAATGCATAATTACACACCCATCCTCACAAACTTCAAGCTTCCATGCCAAAACCAAAATATCTAATTTTACATCTAAACCAACTTTGCCTTGAGATATTACACAGTCAAAATACACAAATACACATAGACTACAAAATATCCATTACACATGCAAAAACCTGTCCCTGCAATAAATAATGGCGCTAAAATACAGTAAAATACAGTAAACTGAAATTGAGTGACAGAGTAAATTACTGTTATAAACCCCTCTCTGGTCTGGGTTAGGCCAGAGATTCTCATTAACATCAGAGGCAATATTAGCCCTAGCCAGGCAGCAGGGGTAAAAAAAAAACCTCATACGCATACTTCATCCTAGCCTGGCAAGCCTCAACCGTAATATCTTTATCTAAACAAGCCTCCTCCATGGCCTGGAGGAGGTGAGCACAGATGTGGGGGTCTCGGTCATAGACCTACCACCACCATGCAGAAAAACCCTCCTCTGTGGGTTTAGGAAAGGTGGATTAGCAGGCAGAAAGATGTTGCTGAATCTAAAATTATGGCAAAATTTTTACAAAACAGGTGAACTAATCCATGGACCATTTATCTATCTATCCTAAGTTTCTGATTGTGTACAGTTGTGAGTGTTTCCACCTAGCTGTGATGAATTAAGTTAATGATACTGAATGCCAGTGCTTTCCAAATGAGCCCGTAATATACAAATTGCGTCATGTTTTTTCTAGCAATCTACCAAAAGACCGACATTTCCCAAAACTATAAACTCCATTCCCCTGTATTCACTCATGATTCAGATTTGTTGAACCTTTTGTATATTACGGGCTGCACCATGCGCTCATTTGGACACTGGCTCTAGGTGTCTGTCCATCTGCCGAGAGAGAGAGAGAGAGAGGGAACAGAGGTAACGACAGAAGGACAGAGACAGAGACAAAGGTGCGCAGCAACAAAACTACACTAATAGTAGTGACTGATGGTGATAAAGATGATGAACATGAAGAAGATGACGATGACGACAACGACAATAACAACAATGGGGGACAATGAGCAGTGATTATAGTAATAATAGTAACTGTAGTAATAATAATAGTAACAATAATATCAGTAATATTAGCAATGGGAGTCAATGGGAGTCAAGCAGGACCATGGTCAGTACTCGTGTTGCAGCATTCTGAATTAATTGGAGCGTCTTAATGGACTTATTGGGGCAACCTGATAATAAGGAATTGCAGTAATCCAGCCTGAGTAAGTAACAAATGCACGGGATGTGTCAAATTTTTGTAATATTACGTAAATGGAAAAAGGCAGTCCCAGAGGTTTGCTTTATGTGGGAGTTAAAGGACATATCCTGATCAAAGATAAGTCCAATATTCCTGACAGTGGTGCTGGAGGCAAAGGTAATACCATCTAGAGTAACTATATCTTAAGACAGTGAGTCTCTGAGGTGTTTGGGGCTAAGTACAAGAATTTAATTTTTTTCTGAGTTTAGCATCAGAAAATTGCAGCTCATCCAGGATTTCATGTCCTTAAGACATGTTTGTAACTTTGCTAACTGATTAATTTCATTGGGCTTGATCGATAGATATAACTGGGTTTCATCTGCGTAACAGTGAAAGTTAATGGAGTGATTCCTAATGATATTGCCTAAGGGAAGCATATATAAAGTGAATAGAATTGGTCCAAGTACAGAACCTTGTGGAACTCCATGACTAACTTTAGTGTTTATGGAGGATTCATCATTAACAATGTACAAACTGCGAACGATCTGATAAATATGACTTAAACCAGCTTAGTGCGGTTTCTTTAATGCCAATTTGATGCTCAAGTCTCTGTAAAAGAATATTATGGTTAATGGTGTCAAATGCGGCACTAAGATATAATAATACAAGTACAGAGACAAGTCCATTGTCAGAGTCCATTAACTTTAACCAGTGCTGTCTCTGTGCTGTCACCCCAACTGGTCGAGACAGACGACCACCCACCTAGAGCCGGAGGATCTGTCCTAGGTTTCTGCCTTTTAACAGGCAGTTTTTCCTTGCCCTTGTCGCCAAGTGCTTGCTCATGGTGGTACTGTTGGGTCTCTGTAATTAATGTTAAAGAGTTCGGTCTAGACCTGCTCTATTTGAAAAGTGTCCTGAGATAACTTCTGTTATGAATTGGCGCTATACAAATAAAATTGAATTGAATTGAATTGAATTAATGAACTCTAAATCCTGACTGAAAATCCTCAAATAAGCTGTTGCTATGTAGAAAGTCACACAACTGATTGGCCTTACTGGTCAAACAGACAGGTTGATGGCTTCGATGTAGAAATTATTGAAGTTAGTTGATGAAGATTGATAGCAGATAGTCTAAATATATATCTGATTTTACATTTGTTAAAGTTCCTCCCCGGAACTGTTGTAAGTGTGAATGTGAGGATCTTTAATGTTGTCAGTCATTATCATTTTGCTCTGAATGTTTGGTTTTCGTGAGAGGATGCAGAGGGAGATTTGTGTGGCAGAGAGCTGTAGTGGAGTGTGCATAAAGTCAGTGCGTTTTTGTGTTTGCTTTCTTGATGCGTCATATTTGACCCGTACCAGATACAGTAACTTCAATGTATTTAATATGTTGGAAATGGATTTGAATGATTGATTGTTCTAGAACACAACACATGTTGAAGATGACTTTTTTTTCATTCCTGCCTTCTAAAAAGAGGTAAAAATAGTTGAGTATGACTCCTAAGGAAAAACCATATATACATAGTTCATAAGGTAGTTAACTAGCTAACTTGCACACTAAAGAGACACAACTGAATGAAACACAACACACACAAGACAACGATCCCCATGACAATGTTAGGGTGGACCTATTAGATGGAAGTTATTTAAAAAGCCTTAAAGATTCTGTGCTTTTGAGAAAAGATCTTGGGGCTGGAGCCCCAGAAGCTGGCCCCCAGCTCCACCTCTGATGCCTTTGCTATTGGGTTTGTGGAGTATGTCCGGTGTCAGGCAACCAATCGTTGGTCTACAGTGTTTTATGTCACCCTTTAGTATCAGCTCAGCTCGCTTGAAACCTTGACCAAGGCAGTACCCAAAAAAGGTGGCAGGCACTATCCATAATGGAAAACCACAGAAGAGCAAGTCAAGCCATGCTAGTCCAACACTAACCACGATTTGCATTCTAGTTGGACACTAATATCTGTTCCTCCTTTGGCTGTCACTACTTTCAGTCTGCCGCTCCCAGGGTCTGGAACCAGTTGCAAAAGTCGCTAAAACTACACACCCTTATTCAATTATCCTCGTTATATAACTCAGTACATTTGTTAGTTTCTGATCATTGCACCTACTTTTAAGTCTACTTCTCTGGCACATAGTACTTCTCCAAATAATTTTTTTTTTTTATTAAAGTATATTTTTTGGGCTTTTATTATAGTGACAGCTGAAGGCAGACAGGAAAGGGGGGCAGAGAGAAGGGGGATAACACGCAGCAAAGGGCTGCAGGTCAGATTCGAACCCTGGGCCGCTGCAGCAAAGACTCAGCTGGTACATGGGTTGCCAGCTCTACCCACTGAGCTACCCAGGCGCCCTCTTAATCAATATTTTAAAAGTAATATTTGCTTACTGTGGACTGTGTGGGCTGCATGTTTATTTGAGATATCGGATATTATATCAGAAACTGGGGTCAAACATATCTGAAGTAACAACTTAGAAACGAATGAATGACATAAGAAATTTTATTTTTCATAGCTGAAAGCAAAACATCCTAAATTCTGATTGATAATCAGTAATCAGTTACACAGCTGTGAGTCCAGAAACATGAACCTACAGCAGTACATCTCCAGTATTAGTTGTGTATGCTCTCCTCTGCCAGCCATTGCTGACAGGAACAGGCAGCGAGTGCTCTGAAGCAACATGTTTCCTCCAGCAGAGCTCGGAAAGCAGCTCAGATCCAGATCCGGTGTAGACAAAGAGAAACCCAGAGAGCTTCCACACACTCATGAAGAGGTTTACTGTTGCACAGATCAGCTTCCTCCAACAGCTCTTCACTACACGTTGCCACAAACACACAAACACAAATGCTGCTGAATACAGTGATCACAGTCGTTAAAGTGTGCTTGCATGAAGATAATGCTGTCCTTCTACTACCACTGCTATCAGTTCTACTATACAGTACACAGTAGTAGACCAGCTTTGTTCAGATTTCATGCTTATGTTGATGGAAGGTTGCGAGAGACCCAAATCCTCAGTGCTGCACTGCTGATATTTCAGTTACCAAATATCTCAGTGTTGTGATCACTTTCATTTCTGGCATTATGTGTGTTGTGTGGGAGACGTGAACACATCTCTAAGGAGATCAACCACAGACATGATCCCTGCATGATGTAACATTTCATTTACTTAATATAATTCAGCGCTTAGAGAACATTTCTCCTGCCTTTTTGTATTTCCAAAATGTTCTCCTCTGCTTAAGAAACTCTTAAGCCTCTTAAAAGTCATTCTCCCAATTCCTAACAGTTTCAGCTAAGATGCTTAGCAAATAACTTAGAAAACATCATAATTCTAAGAATTTTCTTAGAATTTAGGAGCACCTCTGTTCTATGTAGCTTTATAAATGCAGCTCCTGAGATCCAGCGATTGAGGGTTTGTCAGTCTGGTCAGGCCCTGTTGGCAATTGCAGAAAATATGGCAAAGTCAGCTGACAGCAAATGTTGGTATTGCAACAGATGTTTCCTTGATTCTGAACAGCAAAGACATGAGAAATATGAGTGAGAAATATGAGACAAATTTAAAATATGGGAAGCAGTGAAGATGACATAAAGATGTAAAATAGAAAACAAGGATGTAATAATTCAACAAAACAACATTCAGGGTACAAATTAAGATGAACACACGCACACACATCTGATGGATACATACATCTTCTGTCTGTTTAACCATCTGCTCCACATATCACATCACACATCCATACAGTGACGGCTGGTGGAGATTTTGGGTGGGTGGGCTAACAAATGCATTACACTCATCAATACGTCACACAGCAGCAACAGCAGCATCACATCAAGTTACAGCAACAACATTGTATACTTTGTTATAGCAAGGGCTCTACGGCAACACTGGGGAGACAAACCCAAAAGAATGACCTGATGCCAAAAATCTCTCTCTCTCTCTCTCCTCTGTACACATCACGCCAATTGTTCTACAAAAACATTATAGAGAAGTACCAGCAACAATTTGCAACACCATGTACCAGAAATAAATCTACAAAACCAAAGCAAAAATGAGAGTTGTTTCAGAGCTTGGGCAGACCTTATTTAAAACCCCGCTCACATTGACGGCCTTTCTGTGACGCAAACAGGTTAATCACCATGTCAAACTCCACCCTGCTGTACCTCACCATCAGCTCACCTTTCAGTTTCTCCCTGCAGATCATTGGGTAATGTGCACATACAAAGACAACAAGTGCATGGTTTTCTCAAAGCGAGCCTTTGACTTCTCGACCATTAAGCCACAGCACTGTGACTGACACATCATCAGAGCGCCTCATCCTGCGCAGCGTTACAGCGGCTGCAGCTGTGTCCGCATCTGGATGTGGCTGATTGTCATCTGTGGTCAGCAGTTCAGATATGGAGCACGAAAAATTCTCCAGGCCCTGTCTCGTTCTGAGAGAATCTGTGGTCTTAGACGTGTACTTTGCAACCTGTGTGTTTGACAGATGATCGGCTGATTGACTGTCTAAAAAAGAGAACTGGTCGCTGCTGGAGTGAAGTGGGAGATTAATCGGACCCCCGCAGGGCGAGCTTGTGTCCCCACAAAATGTAATACAGTCAACAATCTGTGATAGTGAATGCCTGTTTTTCTTTACCAGCTCGTTGTGTCTCTGTACAGCGGTGCGGTGACCCTCATTTAGCTGACAGGCGATGTTCACTTTACCCTGCAATGACAGCTTTACAGCATTTCCAATGTGGCTCGTGCGGCATTCATGTTTCCTAATTTTGTCGGATAAATATTTTAAATCCACAATTCCTTGTTGGGTCCAAGCCGTGTCTCCTCCAAACAGCAAACATGGAACTAGAAAAGTGAATTCCTAGCTACACTTGCTGTTAGCCAGTCCGTTAGCTGAAACCATGTAACACAAAACTAAGATTTTGTCGTTTGTCCTTTTGTGTTATTTGAACATCGTTTGTTCCCAATCTCTGTATTTCCATTTTTTCCTCCAAAGACTTTAAAGAAAATTGATTAGAAAGTAAATAATCCAGCTCGTTCATGTTTATGCTAACGCCCACCATACTACGAACTAGCCTCACTGTACAGTGGCTACTGCGCTGTGATTGGTCGAAGGTCACTGTACTGTAGCTACTGCAATGTGATTGGTCGAAGGTCACTGTACTGTAGCTACTGCGCTGTGATTGGTCGAAGGTCACTGTACTGTAGCTACTGCGCTGTGATTGGTCGAAGGTCACTGTACTGTAGCTACTGCAATGTGATTGTGATTTTAGGTCTGAGATCATCAGCTTTTGGTTTAAAGAGTAGAAATTCAGATTTTAATGGGGAGTTAAAAGACTCTGACATCATAGTTTTACAGGAGACATGGTGCAGAGAAGATGTTTCCACTGGTTGTCCTCACGGCTACACTGAGATTATTGTACCATCAACAAAACATCCCACAATAACCCAAGGCAGAGATTCAGGAGGCATGGTTATATTTCGTGTAAATCAGAACTGAGCCAGTCCATCACAGTTATTAAAAAAGAAGAATCTTATATATGGTTGAAAATTAACAAAAAGATTATTTGTGCTGAGCAACATGTCTACATGTGTGCCATCTATATACCTCCATCAGAATCCCCCTACTACAACCCAGATATTTTCTCTATTCTTGAGGAGGAAATTAACCATTATAAAACCATGGGAAATGCATTACTCTGTGGCTGACACTATGAACACCCAGGGAAACAAACACTTACCTGGAAGCACCTGCTTCCCCCTCCCTGAATGTCCTACTAGAAAGAGCTTTGACAAGCTTATTAATACAAGCGGTATGCAGCTTTTACAGCTCTGCCGTACACTAGGTCTGTACATTGTCAACGGCAGGCTACGAGGGGACTCTCTGGGTCGCTACACTTACAGCTCAGCTCTTGGCAGTAGTACGGTAGATTATTTCATTACAGATCTAGATCCAATGTCTCTCAGAGCTTTCACAGTCAGCCCCCTCACACCCCTCTCAGACCACAGCAAAATCACAATCTATCTGAAAAGGGCCCAGTCTAACTCTGGAGCCCCTAGTGCCTGTGAACTGTTTAACAGCACATACTCATACAGATGGACACCTGACAGCATGGGGTCGCACCAAAAGGTACTGTAAAAACAAAACATATATGATTTAACCCATTTATTTCTAACTGAAACATTTCCCCATAATAATTCTGGAGTAAATTCTGCTGTGGACAAAATCAATTCAATTTTTCATCATTTGGCTCTATTGTCTAATTTGAAAGCCTCCAAAACAAAATCTCAACAAATGAACAATAACAAATGGTTTGACACTGAATGCAAAAACGTAAGGAAAACTTTAGGAAATTATCAAATGAAAAGCATAGAGACCCAGATAACCACAACATACGCTGTCAATATGAGGCCACTCTGAAACAATACAAGTACACCCTAAAAACAAAGAAAGAACAACACAGCAAGAACCAGCTCTGTGAAATCGAGGAATCCCTCAAATCAAACCAGTTCTGGGAGAAATGGAACAACCTAAACAAAACCCAGCAGGATGAATTGGCGTTCCAAGATGGAAATACTTGGATTAATCACTTTAGTGAATTATACAGTAATATTACAAAATGATGATGATCAGTACAAGATCTTCGCGAAATGGAAAACACTGGAGGTGGTGATAAAAAACAACCAAAACCCTCTAGATTACCCAGTAACAGAACAAGAATTAACAGAAGTCATCCAGTCCCTGAAAGAAAAAAAGGCTTGTGGTATTGATGGAATCCTCAACGAAATGATCAAATACTCAGACCATAAAATCAGATTGGCTATACTAAAACTATTCAATACTATTCTCTCAACTGGAGCTTTTTCAGACATCTGGAACAAAGGTTTAATAACCCTAATTCAAAAATCCGGAAATAAATATGATCCAAATAACTACAGAGGAATATGTGTCTCCAGTAACCTGGTAAAATATTCTGCAACATCATTAATAAACGACTTGTCAACTTTCTTGATGACCACAGTATTCTGCATAAATGCCAAATTGGCTTCTTGCCAAATTGCCGCAAAACGGACCATATATTTACCCTCCAGACTTTAATTGATCAAGAATTAAAAATTAAGAAAAGAAAGGTATATGCATGTTTCGTTGACTTCAGAAAAGCCTTTGATTCCATCTGGCACGAGGGCCTTTTCTATAGGCTACTTGAAAGTTGCATTGGAGGAAAAACATATGATCTGATTAAGAACATGTATACAAAAAGTGAATGTGCCGTAAAGATTGGAAACAAACAAACAGCGTTCTTCTCCCAGGGCCAGGGAGCAAGGCAGGGATGCAATATCAGTCCAGTTCTCTTCAATCTATATATCAATGAATTAGCGAACCAACTAGAGCGTTCCACAGCACCTGGCCTCACCCTGAACGACACATAGATCAGAGGTCTGCTATATGCAGATGACTTATTGTTGCTTTCACCTACTAAAGAAGGTTTGCAGCAGCACCTTAATCTCCTGCAGAGATTTTGTCAGACCTGACAGTAAACACAGCAAAGACTAAGATAATGATCTTTCAGAAGCAATACAGGTTACACACAATTTCTATTTAGACACCACTAAATTACAACATACAAAAAACTACACTTATCTTGGCCTCAACATTACATACACATGAAACCTCAACATGGCTGTGAAAGATCTGAGGGACAAAGCAAGGATAGCTTTCTATGCAATAAAGAGAAACATTAAAATCTATATTCCAATCAAAATCTGGCTTAAAATGTTCCAATTTGTACTAGAACCAATAATTCTATAAGGCAGTGAAATCTGGGGACCAAAACTAAATAATGAATTTGACAAATGGGATAAAACAATCATAGAATCTTTCCACAGCGAGTTCTGTAAGAGCATCCTGCAGGTGCAGAGAAAAACACCAAATAATGTGTGCAGAGCGGAACTCGGCCAATACCCCCTCCTACTAAAAATACAGAAAAGATCAACACAATTTTACAATCACTTAAAATCAGTTAACCCCCAGACATACCATCACAAAGCCCTAACATACCAGGAGCTGAAACCAGAGAGGAGTCCCCTCAGCCAGTTGGTCCTGAGGCTCTCTGCAGTAACATGTCCCCAACAGCCTCAGGACAGCAACACCAACTCAATCAGACCAAACCAAATTATCAACAAGCAAAAAGAAAAATATATTGAATACTGGAAAGAAACAAACACAAAGTAAATTACAATGTTATCTGACCCTAAAAAGAGAATTCACACTGGCAAATTACCTGACCACAATAAAATGTCCTAAATTAAGAAAAATGTTGACAATGTACAGACTGAGTGAACACAGCCTGGCCATAGAAACGGGTCGCCACAGACAGAACTGGCTACCAGAAGAGGAGAGACTCTGCTCCCAGTGTGACAGAGGACAGGTAGAGACAGAGCTGCATTTTCTAATCTCATGCCCTAAATTCAAAACTTTAAGAGAAAAACAAATCGCAAACATTTCCCAAATATACCCTGAATTCGAATTATTATCAGACACACAGAAACTCCCCTATTTACTGGGAGAAATGCCAAAAAGTCAAATTATTGCAGCAAAGTATGTCTCCTCATGCCACGAACTGAGGACAACCAGTGGGAACTCAGATAAATGTATAAAATAATTTATTATTTTTTGTTGTTGTTATTTTTTAATACACACACACGCACACACACACACACACACACACACACACACACACACACACACGTTTACAGTTTTATCTATCTATTTAATTTTAATATATTTTAATATTATATATTATATTTAATAATTTGTTATTACTGTTATATTGACAACAGACTACTTGTTTTAACTGTAGCCTGTTACTTTACTACTGTTTTAATAGATTTTAATTAATTACTAATTGACTGAGATTGATTGATTGTGACTGTGATTGTGATTGAGTCAATCATAGTTACAGTATTACCAACAGTATAGATTATAATTACTTTGTTGTAAATATTGTTTTCCTTTATTGTTACTATTATTATTTTTAATTCCAAACGCTTGCTTTGGCAATATGTACAGCGTTACGTCATGCCAATAAAGCCATTTGAATTGAATTGAATACAAGTCAAAACACACTTGACTCACACAGTCATCTATACCAGGGGTTCCTAAACTTTTTAATGTCAAGGGCCTCCATAATAGAAGCACATTAAACCACAGGCACCCAATTTGACTGGATTTTGTTTGAAGGAATCTCAGTATTTTTTAAATGTATTTTTATGTTCAAAATTCTTTCATTCATTCATTAAAATTGTCATTCAGTGATCAAACTGGGATAACTCTTACAATCAATAAAAACAGCCAACATTACTTCTGTCCTTGTTCTCCCAACTTCCAAAAAATGTGAAAATGTAAAAAATATTCTCTTCCCGCTTTTGCTAGGGACCAGCAACCCCCTTAAGGACTCCAGACCCCAGTTTGACAACCATTGAACTATACAATTCTCAAAGCTGGGAACACACATTTCCACATTTATGAGGATAAACCCTGGTGCCACCAAAGATAGTGCAACGCATTATTGAAACCAGCTTCCAGCAGGGAGGCGTCCAAAGGGAGGTCACATGCCCCCAATACAATTGCTGGTCCCCCCACTGTCCCTATGTTTGTGAGTTCCATATGCAGAATAACTATAATATGTTTCTATGACATATTTTATAGTAGATAATATTCATTTAAATCAGTCTATTTTTCATAATGCGAAAGAAAGAAAATAACTATGACCTTTTACTGTCTGTCACACTCCTGAAAGCCTGCAACTCTTGAACCTGAGACAGTATGAAAACAAATATCCCTAAAACAAGTGTGGAAAAGGTTTGGATTGATCATATAACTTTTATACCAAAATATCCTGACCAGTCACCATGACATCAAAACAGTAACATGACCGGATGATCCTGGTGCTATAGGAGAACTGCTCTAATTAGTAATGCTATGTAACTATTAGTCTAATTTCTAGCTTTGTCAGTCCTCAACGCTGTGTGATATTTGTTAAAATGCCGATGCGAGCCAGCAGTTCTGAGAGATTTGGAGAACCTGAAAAGAGAACAACAGTCTAGGAACTTGGTTCAGAGCTCTCTTTCTTAATCTCAATTCTTACATAATGCAATCACTGTAAGGTATGAACAAAGGAAATTTACTGATACAGAGGGGGTCCCCCAGCCAACAGACAACAGCTTTAAATACTTCCTTGTGAAACTACTTCGTTAATAGCAGGGGTCAAAGGAACCAATCAATTAAAGCTATCAAAGATGTTTGTAACATTAGCATTTTCATTAAGGAGTTGGAATATCAATAACTTTAAAAATAATGTTCAGGAACTAAACACGTAAAAGAAAACCCATTGCTCCTCTGTCCCACAATCCCACTTGATACAAACCAGATTGCCTACACCTTCATGAGAGCAGCATCTTCATCTTAGTGAACCTCAGAGAAAACAGTGATGGACAAAACCAAAGAACCAAATATACAAATAGTTGAATGGAAACATGGTAAACAATGAAAATTCATTAACCAACTAAACTGGATTCAAATGTGAACCTATAATCACCCATTGTTTGTTGAGCACCGTTATGAAGTCAGTGGTGACACACTGCAACTGCGAGTTGAGCTGCTTTCATTGGCTGAGCTCAGTTTCGACATTTTCATAGCAGGAGACAACGGCGGCTCACCTGGTCACACACAATCTCATATTACAGCTAAAAAGTACACTAAAATATGTTTGTGAACAGATTTGAGGAGAGAATTGTCAATACAGTAACAGAATCTTGATCCATATCTGATCAGCACTGCCTAGTTTGACAGTTTGATCTGAGTTTGGTACATTGAGCTGGACGGACTCACTGATAATGACCTGTCAATCACAAGGTAGCCACGCCCTAAAGCATACCCTACTTTATGGTCTATTTTACTCTAAATGGGACCATCATTTACTAAATGAACATCATGCTGTATGGAAGAAGACTGGAACTAGAGATTGAGACCATAAACTCATTAGGAAACTGTTAACTGAGAAAATAAATCAAGTCAGAAGTAGGCTCATTTCTCCAATAGACTCAATTCTATCAGACTGAAAGAGTGAGTGAAGCTCCTTCACAAGGACTCACTTTGATAGGCCACACACTATCAAAGAGACAGAGCTTAAAATAAGACAGCGCTAACATGCATCATGAATTTGTGATGTTCAGTGTAGCTGTTTATGATGGAACTGTTTCCTCCTTTCTGATAAGGGAGGATAATGACTGTGATGTTATTCTGTTCACGAATGGATGGATTGGTTGGGTTGTCTCAAAAGGTCCTGGAGGTGTAGCTGATTACTGATTAATGAAAAAAAAACTTTCTGTAGAAGTGACAAACTCCTCCTATGACTTACGCTGTACAACCAAACTGCTCAGCCTGTTTCCTGTTTTTCTTGCTTAAAAAATCAAATAACCCTGACTTTATTTGTTCTAACCCAAACTGTTATTACTGAGGAATGTGGGGTCAGCGTGGATATTCTGCAGTCTGGTAGAGGATGTTGGTATTAAATATCTATGGATGGGTCTGCAATCTCAGCGCAGAAATCAGGGGTCACTTTGCCAGAATTGTTAGAACAGCTGGAAAAACAATAGGCAGACAGTGTTCAGATTAAATTAAGCACACACACTATAGTGAGTGACAGTACAAACAGACAGTGGACAGTGGATTGCACTGAAGACAATGCCCTACTCACATCACACTCTATACATATTACAATATAAGGATACACATGAGTTAAGCAAAAGGCAAACTCAAGATTGATGTAAAGTAAAGTGCACTAATACAGCTGCAGACAATTACTGCAAGGAAAAAGTTAAAGTTATGTGCAAAAATGCCTTTAGATAAGCAACAACGTTAGTAGTCCTGTAAAATGTCAACAACTAAAACAAACAGAATATACAACCAAGAGAAATACCATATATTAAAATAATATAAATACAAATATTAGGACAAAGGCAGTCTTAAAGTACAAACAGTGTAGCTTAAAATGCAATTACAGTGTATGATACTAAGCAATCAAACCAAATAGGGATAATGGCAAAAGCAAAGCTAGCACAGGCAAAGCAGCAGTGGCACTATCTTTTCTCAAACAGAATGAAGGATTCAGGGCTTCAGGGCTCTGTTTCAATATTGTGCATATAGAATGTCAAACTGTGCACGGACCATCAACTTGGTTCATACACACATCAGTAACCTCATTTCCATCCAAATGTATCGCACATTAACCAAAAATTGAGTGATTTTGCAAAAAAGTCTGTCAACAAGTTCTGGAACCTACACTGACTCTTACACCCACCACCCTGAATCTATGCGTTACATTAATGCACTTCCCCTGGGTTATGTCTTGCACATTGCAATATCATTATGTGTCACACTGCTAACTTGCACATTCCTGTACAGCTCTTTCTTCATTAACTGTCATTGTCTCTCTTTCTATATTTGTATATATTGTCTCTTTTCATTGTCTCTATTTTATCTTTTTCTTATATATGTTTCTTTGTTTAATTGTTATGCAACAATTTACACAAGCAAGTCCTTGTATGTGAAAACCTACTTGGCAATAAAACCGATTCTGATTCTGAAAAGAAAAGAAAATGTGAATAAATCATACACGACTGTTATGTGATTATTAGGAGTTTGTTCAAGAGATAAGCAGAAGCTGGGACCAATTCTCCACTCAGAAAACCAGAAATAGAAGGCGCCATAATTATTATTATAAAGTGTTTGTTCTCCCATTAGTGTATCAACTCTTAAACTTTCTTTCTAATTTTGCCGTTTCTATCAAACTTTTCTCATGCGATATAAAATACGTTGATTGGGGGTGACCTGGAAGATTGAAGATGAGTCAGAGCTTGGGTTAGAGTGGAGTCATATTAAATTCTATCTTGCTAGTTAGCTAGAGTTTACCATGCACAAAGACTGAGTCCTTGTCAGCCCTTGTTTGATTCCAACCTGTGGTTCTTTGCTGCATGTTATCCCCCTCTTTCCCCACTTTCATGTCACTCTTCAGCTGTCACAAAAGGTAGTAAAAGCCCAAAGAATTGAAAAATGTACAAAAACAGAAAAACCCTGATGGAAACATATGGGCTGATTTTTGTGTTAGTAGAAACTGAATTTGAATCATTTAGAACTGAATCTGAATTGCTCAACTTGAATAATTGCATTAAAAAACTGAATTTGAATTGCATAATTTGAATTTGGATTGTTTAACTTGAATAACTGAATTGAAAAACTGAATCTGAATAGCATAATTTGAATTTGAATGTATTAGTTTGAAACTGAATTCCAATAAATTTGAAACTGAATATAATATTAGGAATCTGAATTCACTTACAACCGAAACTGAAACTAAAAATTCAACTTTTTATGTACTTTCAATTTCAGTCAGGAAGAGCAATCGAGTGCAGATGCACAGAGCTCCTTTTTGGCCAAGCAGCACGTTTGTTTTGACCATTTCCTGGACCTGTAGACATTGGCTAGAGAAAAACATCTTAAAGGAGACATATTATTCCCCTTTTCAGGTTCATAATTGTATTTTGTTTTTTTTTTCTTTCGGTTTCATGTCTGAACCACTTCGTGTCGGACTGTTTTCACAACCTCGGGCAGTACAACACTGGACTGGCTAAAAGACTGTTCCTGAAAGAGGGATTGTACCAACTGTCTGTGGAGAGACGGCAGAGGAAGTCACTGGAAGTATTTTTAAGAATTGATGCTGTTTTTCATTGTTCGTGTACCGCTAGAACATGCTAACCGTTGTTAGCTGCAGGAACCTCAGTGATGCTAACGTAGTTATTGTTTGTTAAATGTTTGTTAAATGTTTGTTAAATGTGTGCAAGATGAAAATGAAACTTATAAGGTGAGGTTAATTTATTACAGTTTTTCTCAATTGTTTAAACACAAATTCTGATACTTGAGACACAATGACCACAACATGTAACTGACGCACCGACCCCCCTGAACCAATTCTGCTAAACTACAAACACAATTCCTGCTTTACACTCAAATTGCAGTTCTAAAACACACTTTTTTCAAAACACTACACACAATTCTCTGCATTTGGCACAATTTTCATGAAGAAAATATCTTGTTTTATCAAAAATATCAATATTTCTTGGCCAGGGAAAACATTGCTTGTGATGTGGATGAGGTGCCGTGGCCAGACCCAAACAGAAGTGAGGATGCAGCATAGTTTATTTTTTTACTGTAACTGTATAGGCCTACAGTAAATTCTTCTGTTTTCTATGTAGACCACTGTATGTGCAACTTTGTGTTGGTTGGGATGTTCACTGTGTACATTGTTTTTGTGGGAAAAATAAAATGTATTTGTTACCGTGTATTTGTGTGTTCTGAGTATAAAAACTATATTCTCAAATATTTTACAACACACTTATGTATGTACTATCTGTAGTAAGTGTAACACTGAACAAACAAACCGAAGTCATTATGATGAATAGCGAAGAAGTGTTTTCCATTCATCATAGTGGTTTTTTTTTTAAGCACATCAGTGTTCAACTGGTTCTTATAAATGTCTATTCATATGATGGTTTGAGTGTGTCATTTGAAAACAAAATACCATTTTGAGAAAAAATAACATTGTTTTGAATGTAAAGTTTCATTTTGCAGGAGAATTGAGGGGTTTTGCCCATTGTGTGTGTGTGTGTGTGTGTGTGTGTGTTGTGATTTGTGTGTAGAGTTCTGAGAGTATGAGGCATGCTTACAGATAATGTGTGTAAACAATCGAGAAAAACTGTAAGCCAGCTGGTGCAGATGTCTCCATATTCTCCCCTGCTGATATTTTTTAAAGAGATTCACACAAAGTTTATGCCGTGAATCACCAAGCTTCGTGCCGGGGGGGAATTGGCTTTATGTCCGTCGGTATTTTGTAGAACAGGGAAGATAACGTCAGTTAGGTTTAATTGTCTTTAACCTGGTAACTTACATATCTGCTGGGTAGCTCAGTAGCTGTGTACCGTGTGGATCAATACAGCTGTGATCAGAAGAAGACACTGTACTGTGTGTAGTTCAGCAGCGGAGGTCATTAGTTTGGTAGGATTGTAGCTTTGATTAGCACACAGCAGCTCTGTGATGTCACTGTGTTGCTATAGTTACTGAGTCTGTCGGACTTTATGTTGTAATACTGTGATCGTTAACCCTCGTTAGAAGCTACCAAAATACCGGGAGTGAGTTATGCTGATTATTTTCTGTTTGTGTAACTTCCTTACGTGCTAACAAGCTGGGGCTAGCTTCGGTGTGTGTGTGTGTGTGTGTGTGTTACGGTGTGTGTGTGTTACGGTGTGTAAATTAACTTGATCTACGTGCACCGGAGTTAACGATAGAGCTACTGTGAGAGAGAAATAGTCAAACTGCAGGGATTCATTAGTTTAGTAATATTGTGTAACTTCGATGCTCACTAGGCTGTTTTGTGGAGTCAAACCGACTAATAAAAGTTTTCTGATCCATTTATTTAGCGTTACTGCAGTACTGGTATTACTGTAGATATAAGGGCAGGTCCAGTGTAACATACTAGTATCATCTCCTATTGTATAATAAACAATACTGAGGCTCACTGCTAAATGTCTGTTATTGCACCGAGAACTTGTCCCAACATCAGTTACAGTCAGTAAATGTCCTGTGTGTGTATCTGCTGCCATTAGATAGACATTGTGTTGGTAACCTCAGACTGTTTCAACAACACATCACTACAGTTAGCTGCAACAAGGAACCCACCAGAGACACTGCTTTATTATTTTAGTTTATAACTTCCCACACAGCAAAAGGACTCCGCGGCGGATGGTGGCTTCCGGAATGGCCCCGCGAAACAGACCCGTATCGGCGTCCACTTTCTCTCAGTGACGGATCCGCTACAAAGGTGGATCGCGGACCCTTACTCTGCATCTGCGATTAAAACGTTACTTCCGTGGCGGGTCCGTTTGGGACCCACAAATTGATACATACATCTGCCGCGGACGCGCAACGGAATCATAAAAATCCTGGCTCATCTGGCCCGAGTCCGTTTTTTTGGACCTGTTTATCTCATTTTCAAAATCCCTTCTGTTCTTGCTGTAGGATAAAATAGAATAAACTAAACTATAGGATAAAACTAAAACTATCACTAGGCCTAGCCTAGGCCTACAGCAATATAGGCCTAAGCTTAAATCTGCATTGCCTTGTATTTTTAACCTACCAGTATTGTCAAAAAAGGTTTTAATATACTGTACAAAAGTAATTGTAGACTGTGTTGACAGTTTCTATGGTTACTGCTACGGCGTGATGACGTCAAGGGGCGCAGGGAATGCTGGGTACGGGAGGTTGTTGTTGGTTCTTTTTGGCTAATAAAAGCTAACGGGTGTTACACCGTGACTTTCTGCAGTCTTCCTCAATTATGCACATCTACATGGTGTCAGAAGTGAGCCGAATCTAATCTAAGATGGCACAAGGACTCTGCCCGATCGACCCGCTCATCTTTAACGAGGATATCGCTCACAACTGGGAGAAGTTCAAGCGGGAATGGCACGTCTATAGCAACGCCGGGCTAACAACGGCTAGTAAGAAAGTGAAAGCCTACATGTTTCTCAACCTCGCCGGTCCGGAGGCACTGGATAAACTCGACACGTTTGATTTTGCGGACGACAAAGATCGCGAGGACCCTGCCGTGCTGGTAAAGAAATTTGAGGAACTATGCCTGCCATTAAAGAACGTAATTATGGACAGACATGCATTCAACAACATGTTGCAGATCATGCAAACCGTTTGCCGCCAACAGGCCAGGGCAGGTTCCGCCCCCCACTGCACGCAGGGGCAGATACACACACGTGAGTGAACTTGACCGTCCGCCTGATTCCCCCGCCGGAGGACAAGCGCAGTCTCCAAAGGTTCCTAGGCATGACCAACTACTTGGCCAAATTCATACCAGACTACAGCGAGACCACAGCACCCCTGCACGAGCTGTTGTGCCAGGATGTGAACTTGTGCTGGCTGGAGCTCCACACAGCGGCATTCACCAAACTCAAAGAACTTATCGCTGGTCCCCCGGTGCTGCAGTACTTTGATGTGCACCAACCTGTTGTACTGTCAGCTGACGCCTCACAGCACGGACTGGGTGCTGTCTGCCTCCAAAACGACAGGCCGGTGGCTTTCGCTTCAAGGGCCCTCACAGAGACTGAATCATGCTACGCTCAGATTGAAAAAGAGCTCCTGGCCCTTGTCTATGCTTGCACAAAATTCCATCACTACATATATGGACGGGCTGTACTCACTCATTACCATACTAAAAAAGCCACTTCACACAGCCTCTGCACGCATCCAAAGGATGATCCTCCGCCTGCAGCATTACAACCTCAACATCATCTACAAGAGGGGCAGGGAGCTCTACGTCGCTGATGTTCTCTCCTGTGCACATCTGCCCTCGACTGACCAGGCTGAGGAAATGGAGGAGTACGAGGTCATGGTGGTGGACGTCCTCTCCTCACACAGGGTTGAGGAACTGACACGTGAGACGTTGACTGATCCTGTGTGCCGGCGTGTCTCTGAGGTCGTTGCTGCAGTAGGGATGGAGAGATTCACCGATTTGAATCAGTGGTCCGAGACAGACGTTTGCGATGCGAGTGCACCGGTAGCTTCAGTGTGCATCGGATACAACTGCCGACAAAATGCGCAATGTATCTTTCTTTGCGTGTCTGCATCGGTAAAACCCATGGTTACATCGATTATTACATAGTTTATCTCCTCTTCACCCGTGTTTTCAAGGCGCCTTGAACGCACTCACTATCTTTTTGCGCGGCGCAGACGCAGTTAGTAAACAGAAAAAATGGAGGCAAGCGACACAACAGGTGAAGAGGATATATTCAGCATACCATGGAAGACACACAAGTCCAAAGTTTGGCGATACTTTGGATTTTTTAAGAAGGAAGATGGAAAACTTGATAAGACATCCGCGATTTGCAAACATAACATTCTGCTATAAAACACGTTAGCAGCACGACTCACATGGCAACTCACATGAAAAGGCGGCATGGCGTGGATACTTCTGCTCCCCCCACCTCTTCCTCAGATGATACTGATGCACATAAATCTAAAGCGAACAGCAGCAAAACTGGTGAGAGAAGTATCTCTAGTTTTTTTTAACTCTGACACTCCCCTGGCAGCTACCTCTGCCCGCTCGCAGAAAATAACCAGCGCCATTGCCTATTTTATCTGTAAAGATAATCAGCCATACAGTGTTGTAGAGAACGAGGGCTTCCGACAACTCCTCCATATTTTAGACCCCACGTACAAAATACCAGTTAGGGGGACCTTTACTGACACACACATCCCTGCTTTGTACAACAAAGTGAGAAGAGAGATAGTTGAGTCCCTGAGCAATGCACAGCGAGTTGCAATCACAGTGGATGGCTGGACATCTTGTGCTATTCAGTCATACATAATAGTCACTGCACACTATATTGATGATGAGTGGAGCATGAAAACCCCTGTTCTCCAGACCAGAGCGTTCAATGAGGAACACAAAGGAGAAAATCTGGCAGCTTTACTGCGTGATGTTTGCTGCGAGTGGAAGATTGAAGGAAAGAAGCCTGCATTGGTCACCGATAATGCATCAAATATGTTACTGGCTGGAACACTTGCAGAGATGAAGCCACATGTACGATGCATTGCACACACACTTAATTTGTCCTCTCAAAAAGCACTACAAGTGGACACAGTGTCAGCACTCTTGGTAAAAATGAGGAGGATAGTGACCTATTTCCACAAAAGCCCCAAAGCATGTGAAGCGCTGCATGAAATCCAAACCCAGTTGCACCTGAAACACCACAAACCAGTGCATGATGTTTCCACAATGTGGAACAGTTCTTTGGAGATGATGGAGCGTTTCTGGGAACAGCAGCCTGCTGTGACGCTGTCGCTGACAACCAGGAGAGTAAAGACAAAAGGCCTGCCCAGCATCACAGATGAAGAACTGACCCTACTCCCAGAGATCATCAAACTGATGACCCCGCTCAAAGTGGCAACTGAGTGCCTCAGTGGGGAAAAGACCCCCACCATCTCAATCATTGCCCCAACACTGGCCAAACTGCGGGAGGATTTTGAGCCAAATGACAGTGATCTACAGGTCATTTTCGAGATGAAGGAGAAATTCAGACAGGACTTTGATACCCGCTACACATATATCCAAGACCTCCTCAACAAAGCCTCAGCACTTGATCCCCGCTTCAAAGAGCTGGAATTCCTGGATGACAACAACTCTAGGGACACCATATTCCTGAGGATAACAGCAGAAGTGGAGGAAATGGTAAGAAAATGCTCAGTATATTGTATCTAGTGTATTTGTCTCACTCTCACCCTTACATTTACTCTGCTTTACTTAACTGTTGTTTTTATCTTTTTTTGATAAAAGAAATCTAATAGCTTATATGTGCTGATTATTGTCAGACAGAGGACAATTCAATTCAATTCAATTCAATTCAATTTTATTTGTATAGCACCAATTCATAACAGAAGTTATCTCAGGACACTTTTCAAATAGAGCAGGTCTAGACCGAACTCTTTAACATTAATTACAGAGACCCAACAGTACCACCATGAGCAAGCACTTGGCGACAAGGGCAAGGAAAAACTGCCTGTTAAAAGGCAGAAACCTAGGACAGATCCTCCGGCTCTAGGTGGGTGGTCGTCTGTCTCGACCAGTTGGGGTAGAGAGAGAGAGAGAGAGAGAGAGAGAGAGCGAGAGAGAGAGGCAGAGAGAGAGAGAGCGAGAGAGAGAGGCAGAGAGAAAGAGAGCGAGAGACAGACAGACAGACAGGTGCACAGCAACAACAGTATTGGCAATGGCAGTCAAGCAGGACCATGGCAGGAGGCTCCACCAGGATCCATGAGAACCTGCGAGACGAGAAAGCACAAGAACTCCGGGGAAGAAGTGGAGTTAGTAACATGCATTAATGGGACATGAATGAGTGCATAAAGAGAGAGGAAGGGAGGAGCTCAGTGCACCATGGGAAATCCCCCGATAGTCTAGGCCTATAGCAGCATATCTAAGGGATGGTTCAGGACTCACCTGATCCAGCCCTAACTATAAGCTTTATCAAAGAGGACTGTCTTAAGCCTACTCTTGAATGTGTTGAGGGTGTCTGCCTCCCGAACCACAACTGGAAGCTGGTTCCACAGGAGAGGAGCTTGGTAACTGAAGGCTCTGGCTCCTGTTCTACTTTTAGAGACTATAGGAACCACAAGTAGCCCAGCATTCAGAGAACGTAGTGTTCTAGTGGGGTAATAGGGTACTATGAGCTCTTTAAGATATGAAGGGGCCTGACCATGAAGAGCTTTATAGGTGAGGAGGAGGATTTTAAATTCAATTCTACATTTTACAGGGAGCCAATGCAGAGAAGCTAGTACAGGAGAGATGTGATCTCTTTTTCTAGTTCCTGTCAGTACTCGTGCTGCAGCGTTCTGAATTAATTGGAGCGTTTTAATGGACTTATTGGGGCAACCTGATAATAAAGAGTTGCAGTAATCCAGCCTTGAAGTAACAAATGCATGGATTAGTTTTTCTGCATCTGTCTGTGATAGGATGTGTCTAATTTTTCTAATATTACGTAAATGAAAGAAGGTGGTCCTAGAGGTCTGCTTTATGTGGGAGTTAAATGACAAATCCTGATCAAAGATAACTCCAAGATTCCTGACAGTGGTGCTAGAGGCCAAGTTAATGCCATCTAGAGTGACTATATCTTTAGACAATGAGTCTCTAAGGTTTTTGGGGCCAAGAACAAGAATTTCGTTTTTTTCTGAGTTTAACATCAGAAAATTGCAGGTCATCCAGGATTTTATGTCCGTAAGACATGTTTGTAATTTAGATAATTGATTAATTTCATTGGGTTTGATTGATAGATATAACTGCGTATCATCTGCATAACAGTGAAAGTTATGGCACAATGACAATGGCACACTGAATGAGAGACCGGCAGCTGAACCAGTAGGTGACCACCAGAGCTCCCACAGATGGGATGACAGCGACGAAGAGAAGGAGGAAGAGGCACAGACAGGTTTGTTTTATTTTGTTATTTGTTATGAACTTAAAACTTAACTATATTGTAGTGAGTTGATTTAAAAATTGGTAGGATATCGTAAAAATATTCTACAGAATTTCATTTTATTTCTCTATTTTCTCTACTCCCAGAGCCCCCCAAAAAGAAGTCACCCTTGGACCAGATGTTTGGAGGTTTCCTCACTCCAAGAGCCCCAAAGAAGAGCACAAGGGATAGAGATAAGGAGGAAATTGCAAAGTACAGGGGGAGGGCTTGTTTAGCTCTGAATGGTGATGTGTTGCAGTGGTGGAAAGAACAGGTGGATCTTCCACTGCTTTTCAAATTGGCCAGAAGCTACTTGTCCATCCCTGCAACAAGTGTCCCATCAGAACGTGTCTTTATCACAGCTGGTGACATAGTGACAGCACAGCGCAGTCTGCTTCTTCTTGAACATGTTGACCAACAAATATTCCTGAAAAAAAACCTGACATTAAGCCATATGAAATAAATAACTTATTGGCAGCCTGTGATTGCCAATAATACTTGACCTTTTTGCAAACAGCAAATTATGCAGTATGCATAAGTAAGTATAAGTATGCAGCAGTTCTGAAAGACCTGTTTACCAAAGGTTTTCTTTATTTATATTTTGTTCTATAGAAATCACATCAACACTTTATTTTCCTCACTACAAGGGAGTGCAGCAGTAGTGTGGACTTTCCACTTTGAAAAGAAAGACTAGAAGTCTTTACATTTACACTTTACTTTTATATCGTTGATATACCTCAGTGTGAGTGATGTTTACAGTTGCTGTGACTGTGAGTCAATAGTTTAATTTTTTTACACTTTTGTAAGCAGTTGATATTTTTTATTTTTGTTTAACTTATATTGTTGTCTGCAGTCTTCCTCATTCATGCACATTTACAGTAACCACTACTCAATGGAAATATAAAATTGACATTTACATTTATGGAAAGTTATAGGTTATAGCCTATTCTGTTTTTGTTAGGTTACTCTATATTCATTTTAGGTGTAATGAAGGTGTAATTTAGGTGTAGGTGTTGCAGCCGGTCTGATACTGGTTCATAGGCCTAATGGCGTCTTTGTAGTTGTCTAAAATTGAATATGTTAAAATGAACATGAGTTTTAAATTAGCTGTAGAGTTGCACAGAATATTATTATTATTGATGATGATGATTATAATTATAAACATTATTATTATTATTATCTTTATTTAACCAGGTTGGTTTCATTGAGAACACAAAATATCTCTTACAAGAGAAACCTGGCCAAGAATAGCATCGGTAGATATAAATGGAACATTTCAAACAATGCAAGGCAAAGACTTTGTGTGCATTTTCAGAACATAAGACAGAATAGGTTATTCCAAGCAGAAGGAGAAGCAATAATGGAAGCAACATGGTTGCAGCGTTCAAAAACGATGAACATGAGCCCAGCAGCTCTGAGGAGGAATCCGAGGAGAGTGATGAAGACGCTGAGGTTGTTGAGGAACAAAGGTACATTCTATTAGTTTGTAGATGTTAGCATTTTCAGTCGTCTGTCATTGAGCTATGCTTATTGTCTTTTAGCATTAAAGATGTGTGTTATACATTGTTTATTGCATTGTGTTGCTCATGGCAGTTGAATTTCCTCTAGAGGACTAATGAAGTATCTGTCCTTTTCTCTGTGTTTGTCTTATCTATCTAGGTACGGACCCCCTGTGTTGTACATACACTGCAACTCATGGTAAACATGATCCAGAAAGAAGTAAGTGTCAATCGACTCCTTGACAAAGCTCGAGTACTCGTCAGGCTCTTCCACAAGTCGTCTGTGGCAATTGAGCGACTGCTGCAGCTGTATGGACTCACTCTGGTCAAAGACTGCCCCACTAGATGGTCCAGCACATACCTGATGATATCACACCTTGTCCAAGTGAAGGACTCACTTCTTCAGGTAGCTGATGGAATGGGCTGGGACTATCTACTACCGAGTGAGTGGCAGAGGCTGACTGCTCTCAGAGATCGCTACCATGTCCTTATCCCTGGTGGTGCCTGCCCTCCTGGACCTGAGTGCTCACCTGTCTGAGTTCCCCCAGGGTTCGAGCTACAGGGACCTAGCTTCTCTGTCACATAAGATGAAGGCAAACATGGAGACAAATGCTTCAGCTGCTTTGTTGATCCCAGTGATCCAAAGTTCTCACCCCTCACTGCTGCTGCATGCTTCCTCGACCCAACAGTCTCACTCACACTCATTGAAAATGACGACGAACAAATTCAGGAGCTTCTGAGAAAAGCAGAAGATTACATTGCTCAAATGGTGTCACGGTCACCAGTAATACAGGAGGAGGAGGCTGATGAAAATGAGCAGGAAGAAGACAGAAGAGAGGCACCAGAGGCAATGGCAAAGCGGCCCAGATTTAGATTCCTCTCAAAAGCAAGTGCAAGCCGCCGGCCATCTCAGGGCTCCAGAGTGTGACCAATTTCGTCGCACACGCGACCAAAATTTTTAAGAGTGCGACTAATAATTTTTCTAGGTCGCACTGGTGCACCTGACGCTGCCCGGGTGAAAACATAAATTTATTTTGCAAGCGCATCATCTCTCTGTGTTCTCCTGTGACCGAACTCACACACTCATGGTAGGATCATATCGTGTTCTAAACCAATAAGAGACAGAGCTCGGGCGGGTCTTTGCCTCTGATTGGCTGTGGTCCTGTTCACCGCGCTAAGTTGTGTGTGTTTAAAAATTGCGCGCGACCTGAGCGAAAGAATAGCTGATTAACTGAAACGGAAAAATAAAATAAACGCGACAAAACGAGGGAAAATGAAGAGAGGCAGAAATATTGAAAGTTTTTTCATTAAGAAAACCAAACCTACAACCAGCCCTACTACTATAATCCCATCCATCCCCACTACTGAGAGTCCATCCAGTTAAGACACGGAGCCATCGGTCCCTGGTGAGATGCCAAGCCCCGGTCCTTCGGCGACAGCATTAGACTCGGAACCAGAGGAGGAGACAACTGAGGCTGGGATAGAGCCCGGCTCCGAGACCCAAATTAAAAAGGTCAAAATATATTCTTTCAGACAGGACTGGACGAAACAATTTCCCTGGCTGAGGTACAACAGAGGACGTAACGCAATGCACTGCGTGTACTGTCAGGAGTGCGGTCAGAATATGGCTGGAAATAGTGCATTCGTGAGCGGGTCAACAACGTTTCGATTGAAACCTTAAAAAACATAACATGTCTAAAAACACACGATATGCCGTGACAAGTGTGTGTGAGAAGTGGCCCCCTCCCAGCTGCATTTCGCAGCAGGTAGTTGTAATCCGGTCCTCTTTTATTTGGAAATGTTTTATTTTGCTTAGTGTTTTAGTTTGAAATGTTCAATTTCAGTTCAGTGAAGCACTTTAAACACTTTATTTTTCTTTTTATATATAATTGTGCCTCAAATAAAGACAAGCATTTCTCTACACCTTGTTCTTGTTTAAAAATCATTTACATTATATGAAAGTTATGGAGAGCAATAAAAAGGTGACCTTATGGCGTTAAAGGCGACGCAATGAAGAATTTGGGTGCACCTAAATTTTGTGCTGGTGCACCTAAAAAAAAAAGTTAGGCGCACCAGTGCAACCAATGCAAAAAGTTAGTCTGGAGCCCTGCATCTAGATCTAGCCTCTCATAGCCCTGTGTCAGGCAGGAAATGCAGAAATTCAAGGAGCAACTGTCAGAACCTATAAACGAAGAGACTGCCCTTGACTTTTGGGCTGCACAGGGTTCTGTTTATCAGAGCCTAAAACCTCTTGCCTTCGATCTTCTGGCAATGCCAGCATCTCAAGCATTTGCTTACAGGTGACCTCAGTCGTGTGGTCGTCGAAATAGAGCAAGAGTCATTTTAGAGAGAAGCGCTTTCCTCAAACTGAATCGAGATCAGATTCAGTAGCCTAATTCTGCTTTGGGAATATGTGTGTTCATTTTGAAGTTCCAGAAAATAAACATGACCACATTGGCCAAATATAGAAAGTTTTGTTTCTTGACTTAGTGGAATGGTCTTTACTCCATGTCACCATGTGTAATGCACTTACTACCTTAGTAGATCAGAAAGGACAGCACAGCAGCATCTCATAGATGGGAGAGTCTAGTCTAGAGATATCCAACTAAGGTAAGGAGTATGTATATTACAGGTAAAAGTGTTAAGAGTGAAATGTTGCTTTACGAATTTCAACACTTGATACAACCTGTCACCTTCATTTCAATTTCCGATACCTGTATTAGTCTAATTGAATTAGTTTAAAAAGAGAAAACATTTTGACTAAAAGTTGACTAAAATGTAAGGACTTTTGGTCGACTAAAACTAAACTAAACTACGAAGGAAAACAATGACTGAAATGTGACTAAAATGTGACGAAGTATTTTCGTCTAAAGACTAAGACTAAGACTAAATCTAAAATAGCCGCCAAAATTAACACTGTGTTGGAAGATAAATTACATCATAATATATAAAACAAAACGTAAAACATAATTGCAGCTTTTACAAGTATCTGAAGGTTAACTTTGGTAATAATACTTTCAAGTTAAAATATCAGACTGAAATATGGATACAGTACAGTTAACAGTTGGTTACTTAGCAGTTTTCAAACCACATAAACAAGTTACTTTATTAGAAGAGTAATTCCTTCAGTTATGTTGACATGTTGTACAAGATAAAGTATTCCAGGCAGGTTTCTGCCTCATTATGGTAAGTTTCCATGGTCTCAGTAAACTAATGTGTATAAAGAATGTAGCAGATGGGAGGTTACAGTAATCATCATACTATTACTCTGATTACTTTGGTACATTTACTGGGTGTTTCTTCACTAGAAACAACTGCTAGACTAATGTTGAAAAGAGGTGCTCAGCTGTAGGCAGTATGAGAAAAATAATGTGTTTTTTGAACATTAAAACATCTAAACCTATTGTAGGAGAGCCACAAAATACAATTATGAACCTGAAAAGGGGAATAATATGTCTCCTTTAAGCATGTTTTTCTCTAGCCAATGTCTACAGGTCCAGGAAACGGTCAAAAACAAACGTGCTGCTTGGCCAAAAAGGAGCTCTGTGCATCTGCACTCGATTGCTCTTACTGAACGACCTTGACCCGTCTGTGACCTCTGTGATCTCAGTCACTGACCTACCATGACAATAACATTGATCCCTTTTTGGTTTTTAGTATTGTTCGGTTTCCACCAAGCTGGGGAGAATACTTCCAACTACAACATATGAATTCTCGATTCTCTGTACTCTCTGCAATAAACATCTCTGAACTACATGATACTCCTGGAATTCCATCACCAGTGGAAACCTCAGATACTGGGTTCAAAATATTTCTCTATTTGCGATCAATATCTCCCTATTCAAGAAAAAAAGACACTATCTGGGAGCAGGAGTGCCCTGGGTTCAGACAGAGTTCCAGACAATATTGTATTGATATTAATATTCATTTGAGCTTTAAAATCGGGAAGGACCAACACTAGTACGCAGTTCATTCAGTGTATACCAGCAGTACTAACATATGGAACTTATTGGATTGTGTTCTGTAGTCATAGATTTAAATGAGAAGAGATGTGAGGTCATTTTAGGCCTTAGCAGTAGAGCTTTATAGATGAATATCATGAGGTGATTATTCCTCCTTGTCAGTAAGGGAGTCCATCCAACGTAATGATACACAGAGCAATGATGAGTACCAATTGTGTCATTAGTGATAAAGCGTAATGCACCATGATAAACCGGGTTTCAGTGCTGAAGAATATCCCTATGCAGACACGTTGGCTGAAATGTAGTTTTACTAGTTTGATTCTTCGTGTTTGAGTCAGATCTCGACTGTCTGCTGTCAAGCCAAAAAAAGGATTTGTATGACTCAGCAAGAGTGATATGGGTTCCATTTAAAGTTTTAATGGCAGGATAGTTAGAGACATTCGTGGATGCATTTATATTTTTAATAAGGAGTTGGGTCTAGACCTGGTCTGTTTGAAAAGTGTCCTGAGATAACTTCTGTTATGAATTGGTGCTGTACAAATAAAATTGAATTGCATTGAATTGAATTTAAAATAGATCTATTAATAAGCGAAAACTGGAAAGGATCAAAGAGATTGAAGATGAGTCAGAGCTTGGGTTAGAGTGGTCATATTAAATTCTATCTTGCTAGTTAGCTAGAGTTTACTATTATTAGCTAACTTAAGGTGTGACTATATGTTTTTTATGTTCTAACCATCTTCAAAAGTCTTTTCGGTAACACTTTATAATGAGTACAAACTATTAAGCATTAGTTAAGCATGAATAAATAATGAATTCATCATTTATAACGCATGAATACACATTAGTATGTAGTTTATAAACACAGTTAAAAATGTTTTATTCATCATTGATAAGCACATTAGTTATGGATTAGTAAATACTGAATTGATCATTTATAAAGCATGATTCTGCTGTAAATAGTCATTACTATGTGGTTTATAATCACAGTTATAAATGTTTTACTCTTCATTGTACTGTACATTTCTGCATGCACTTGCACATCCACTATTCAGACATGTATTAATGATTAGTGACTGTTAGCAGATGTTCTATAAAAACTCACAACAAATTCATTTTCTAATGATGGCCTATAAACAGTTATTAATGCAGGAATCCACAGTTACAAAGCACTTACTACTCATTAATTAAGTATTTTGCACGAGCTCATCTAAAGTGAGCACTATCTATGGCTTATTAAGCATTTACAAATGAGATATAAAGGCTGACAATGCCTCGAGACTCACAACATGTTCAGTTATCTTAACAGACGAAGGAGAGACACAACACAAAGGGATATAGAACATATTGTATTGATATTTACTGCAACTTCCCAACATATTGTATGAAGACGAACAAGGCTGGTTTATGAAGACATGCTATTGTTGTGATCTTATCTGTTTGGGACGTGTACGTTGAGCTCCCGCTCTCAGCACGTCATCAACGTGATGACGGTGGGTGGCGGGATGTTACGTCATATTTACGTTCATACAATATGTTGGGAAGTTGCAATAAATATCAATACAATATGTATATAGAGTATATACAGTGATAGAAACCTACTGAGTCAAAACACTGCATCAGACCTTAAAATCAATAGACCAGCTACAAACATCACATAACACAAATACTACATCTCTATCACATCTCAAAAAGTATTACTATGATAGGTAGGCTGCAACACAGCATCCAGAAAGGCCAGATAGCTTCCTGGTGTTGCGCTGCCACAGTGTATCACGAGGAATAAAGATGACCTTATAGAGTAAAAAACAGTAGTGCACACAAGCGTTACCATGTTAACCAGATAATGAGTGTTTTTCACTTCACCTGTCAGTGGTCACAATGTTATGACTGATGGGTGTATATATCAGCTTAAACAGATCCATAAATGCGTCATGAATGAAAAGAAAGTGAAACAACCTCCAGAATGCTTTTCCTGCTGTTATTTTCAGTAGCCAGTGGACCTGGTCCAACTCTGAAGCCAACTTATCATCACTGATGCTGTAATATTTTCCCACTGGCAGTACTAAATGTTTTTTGTTTTTTATAAAAGAAAAGCGTTTTGTTGGGCTGCCACACCTGTCAGCACCTCTCTGGCTTCAACTGAAAAACTTATTTCCAGAGGCCCTCTCTGCATTCTCTGCATTTTTTGGTGGTGGCAGTAATAACAGACTGTGCCAGGTCTCCAGCTAATGCTAGATCAGGATCAGCTGATTGCTGTTGATTGGACATGAATTTCCATACTCTGACGAGATCTTCAGACGTCAGGTGCAGGACAAACTGCTCGTCTATGACAGCGTGTATACCTCTTCCTGCGTGGGTTGGACTGTCCAGGGAGGTCTTGCAGATTAACCCAGCTGCAATAGCTTTTTAGAATGGCCATAAGGGTGGAATGCTGACATCTCCAGCATGTGTCAGTTGAGGATCCATTGTCAGAAATATAATATTCATAGGTATGTTTTCATTAGTGTGTAATCAGCTGAAGAAAACCATTAGAGCCATTTTCATCCACAGAGGGAGTGGGTCCTCTTCCACAGAGTCCTCCATGTTTCTACAGTAGCCCAGAACAGACAAACCAAACACTGGCTCTAGATAGGGGCATTCATGTTTTTTGCGTGTTTCGCAGCCACTGTAGTTTCTCCTACACACTTGCATCTGAAGGGTAAGCCAGGGGGTCGTAATCTGCAACTACACCGCTAAATGGCACCAAATCCTATACAGTGGTCCTTTAAGTCCTACAGTCTGCTCGGCTGGTTCAAGTTCTTTCTGCTTTTTCATAAGAATATCATGCATAACGGACAGTATAACAGACAGTACAACAACAGATCTAACTGCTCAGAAGAGAGTCCGCTTTCCAGTCCGTCAGCTGGAGTAGAACTTAAAACTTCCTCCAGCACAGGCTCTCATTAACTGTAATTGTGAAACAGGGTCTCGGTCTGCTTCCAAATGAACTCTGGTGTGGTTCATTTGTGACAGACCAACTACAGGATTTATTGATGATATATACACGATTTTAGCATGATTTAAAATGTTTAACTACTATTAAATCTATCTGCTTATTGTGAAATGGTCAGGAAAGGATCTTAAAGGACCAGTGTGTAGGATTTAGTGGCATCGAGCGGTGTTGTCGCATATTGCAACTCACTCGCTTCACACTCCCTGTCAAAGCGTGAAGGAGAAACTATGGTGGCTGCGAAACACGTGAAAAACAAGAATGCCCCTATCTAGAGCCAGCGTTTTGTTTGTCCGTTCAGGGCTACTGTAGAAACATGGCGGTTCAACATGATGGACTCCCTCTGTAGATAAAAACAGTTACTTCTAAGGTAACAAAAACACAATGATTCTTATTTTCAGGTGATTATACACTAATGAAAACATACCAATGTATATATTATATTCCATTTCTGACAATAGATCCTCCTCAATGTTACACACTCGACCTTTAAGTTATCTGTATAGGTTATGTATTTATGCACATTATTTGGTAACACCAGAGATAATAAATAAACATTAAAGAAGCATTAAAGTGTAGCGTTATTAGAATTTAAATTACTCGCATGTAGCACCAAAACTGCAAATAAATTCAACAATCACTTACCTGTCAGTCTGTGTAATCTCATGGTTACAGCTCTCGGTTCGCCATCGTGAATCACACCAGAACAGAAAGGTAACAATGTATCATTTTTTCTCGGCCCACAATAAATGATTGAGTTCATTTACCGGTGTGAGAGCAACCTCAGAAATCAACAGTGAGCTGGAAGGAAATTTCAGTATCAGTTCTTGCTACAACTTGGTGCTTAGAATCATTGGTGCACAAGTTTCTAATTACCTCTGAATATAATCCAGATCTTTTCCTGTTTTACACTTTCAACAAAATGTCAATTTATTTTGCCTGAGGGTTTGTTTTCCCCATTAAAAAAAAACCAACTTAGCACAGATTAGTCATTTCATATTTCTCCTACTGCCCTTTACGGCTTATTTAATAGATCTCTAATTCACAGTAATACATTTTTCAAAGGTTACAATTAAAGGGAACAAAGGCTTTAAGCTTAACTAAATCAAAGGTAATATTGCTTTTATATGTTGGTACAGTCCAGACATTAATGCCAGCTTGGACAGATTCTGGTTCTTGTTTACTTATTCTTCTTGTACAGTGGCTTGTGTTTAGACAACATTTAACATTTTGAATATTAGGTTTTTTAATTTAAAAAAAAGGATTTTGTTGAAGGTAAGTATTCTTTGTCTGTTATTGGTAAGGAAACGCCCACAATGCCCTTGATTTAAACAGAATTCAAACAATATCCAGCTCTCTTAACAGTGAAGGCAAAAAAGCTGTCAAGTTAGGGAATAAACTGAATTACAACTACTTTCTTTTTGATCTTTATATTTCAACAGTGCTGGTTTTAGAGAAAGTGATTTTTTTCCTAACCAATGACAACACAAGTATTATAACCAGCACAGAGTACATTAAAACTTAATGTTCTCACTGACTTTCACAAAAACAGACACAGATGCTCGAGGTGGAAACCACTGATGACATGTTGGAAACAGGCCGCTATTCTTTTAGGCGAGACACCACAGGCAAAAACATTGCCTTTTCATGCACCTCTGAGATTATGCTTTTTCTTCTTTCAGACTAGAAGAAAGAAAATACCTAAAATCCACATTTTTATTATTTTACTGCACTTTGTCTGTTTGTGTCTAGATTTCTATTAAAGTTAGCATTAGTTTTAGCCTAATTTGCATATTTAAACATAACATTAAAAAAAAAATCTGTTGTCTTAATATAAGTAATCAATTGGGGAAGTTTCATGGTGATATTAGTTTTTCCTTTTTTTTTTCACCCTATTCCCCAGTTGCAAAATGTATGAATTTTACTATATATATATATTTATGAATTTGTGTTTCTCAAACTCTGAGCCAGACATCTCCACTTCAGCAGCATTTACATACACCAAAGCTTCCAGTTTTATTCTTATTTATATTATGAAGGTTTTTACAGAGGGATTTGTTCAGATAACATTCACAGTATGATTTAAAGAACCTTTTATTCCTAAAAAAAGAGATATCCAAAATTCCCAAAAGTAAAATTTTGTATCCAGTCTACCCTTAAAGCAGGGGTCTCAAACCCACGTCATCTTTGGGCCACTGCTGGTATTGTAATCTCATAGGAGGGCCACTTCAGTGTTCAACTACTAAAACAAACACAAAAAAATTGCTGTTTTGTTTTCAGAACAGTGGGGCGATTTTTCCATTTTCTCTAAGACGGAGCAAGACTGAACTCAGAAAATAGATAAAAAAAGACATTTAGAAGTTCAGTTTCAGTCAAGTTTGACCAAAACTGTAGTTACTGTGGTTTGCTATGGCAGTATAATGGTATCTAGCTCTCCAGATAGGTAGGCAGAAATCTTAGAGACCAATATCTAAAAACTGTACCGAAAAAACCCAAATTGACTGCATGGATACATAAAATAGTATTTTGGGTGAACAGGCCTAGTAGCCTAGTAAGAGTGACATAACAATACAGACCTTTAAGCTCTCTACCAGAGAAACAATACAGTCAGACACACTTCCATGCATTCTTTATTCCATTATAAGCATTAAAACATCCATTGTGCTGCTTTCTTGCAACAACAACCACATTTATGACAATCTGTTTCACGGCATGTTTAAGGCTTTTTCATCACTTTTACAAGCTATTACCGAAATCGGATTCTACAAGCTTCATCTGCCTTTCATTTGCATATTGTGATTCCAGTGTTAAAATCAATGAGACTAGACCGCCCCACGTGAGGGCTAATATGTATAGAGAAGATATTGAAGTATACTATTACAGAGGATTATCGTACAAACCAGCTTCAGAGACAGTGTAAATCTATCAACATTTAGACTGGAAAACCTCGTAAAAATGTCAGTATCAAAACGATAATCAGGACTAGAGCAGGATCTTCATTTCCTTCAAAAAGAGGAACTAGAGGAAATATACTAGAGATGATCGAGGGCTCGTTATCCAAAAACGTCGGCCCAACATTAGCTAGAATCAGAAAACACTAATACCCAACTGACAGAGCACTTCACAGCAATACACGGATTAATCCAACGACCACCACAAGTTGCTATGCAAATATCCCTCGACCGCAATCCTCTGAAAATGTTTTCAGCACTCAGTGTGATAGTGTTGTACTTCTTTTTTGTGTGACTGTTTAGCTTTAAGTGTTTGACTTAGTGTCTTACTTTACTTGTTTTACTTTACTTTTTTACTTTTTCATTCATTTGCAGGGGAGAGAAAGAACAAACGATTCAGATACAAGTTGAAATGTCCACAACTATGAGGTGATTTGCATGCGTCGCTTCCTTCCACAGCATTCCGCTTCCCCTTTGAGGTTCCTTCGGGTGTCTTTGGAGTTCGAGCTGGGATGAGAGCAAACTGTCACGGGGCTCAGTAGACAACAAGTGTTGGCAAAAGGTTCCTCTCCTGCTGCGGGCAGGAACAACATGGCTGACAGTGGTCAGGGTGAATTTGGTTTTGCCGCGTTTCCCCGAAATGTCTGGCTGTCACAGTGATTGACTGATTGATTCCTCTGATGAATAGCAGCAGTTATCAGCCCCCCCGAAGACTACGAGAGCCCCGCTGTAGTCGACGGGACTGGGTGAAACGTCCACGAATGTAAGGCTTTTTACCTGTAGTGTAAGTGACTGGTAAAATGGAGTACGAGCCCAGACCCCGTCGACAGCATGCCCACCTCGGACACCTTCAAACGGAGCCGAGTTCCAAGTACTTCTGTCTGCAGGTGAACCCAGCACCATGCTCCCAGGCTTCACTTTACAGTACTGAGTCAAGTTTGCTTCTGTTTGCAGCAGCAGTCAAGTCTTACCGCATGATCTCCAGTTAACAGAAGCACAGTCCCGATGCCTGCTGCTCTCTCTATTGAGGTAAGCTACTGTATTACTAGTTGGAATACTGGTTGCTTTTTGGCAAATTTCCCAGCCTGGTGTGACTTTACAGATACAAGGAGGGAGGAATTTGATGCATACACAAGATTATGTTCACACTGCAGGCACAAATCCGAGTTATTTTACTCGTGTGACTCAGATCTGTTTTTTTTCATAAGACTACATTACAAATGACAATTCAGTTCTGATTTGAGCCACTGTCCAAATATAGCAGACCATATCAAGGTCTGATTATTTTTCAGATTTCATGTGACTTCTTTGTTACTCTAGATTTATGTGTTCTAGACCTGTTCCCATTCCTTTTAAGAAACCAGGAGTTTTTCTTGACAATACAGGGACAGCACTTGCTCCCAAAAGTCATAGGATTAACTGGTATGCCTAATATAGGCCATCCTTTTTAATGAAGCAGGGTCTATGATGAAGTGTCTCAGGTTCATTTCGGGTAGGTGGGCTTGCAGTGTGAACGTAGCCTAAATGACAATCCAAATAAGGATGTGGGTTAGGGAGCAATATTACTTTTTCAACAGTGGCTTCACCTGGGGTGTCAGGATGTGTTTGATTCTATTTGAGCCTATGTTGGTGAGTAGTTCACTTACTGACCCATTGAGCTATTTTACAAATCATTTAGGCATCTGGTAAATTTAGCATTCAATTGTGCATATAGATGATCCACCAATCACAATTCAATGAACACTTTAGGTTAACACTGCTCTTTACCGCAGCCTTCCATTCATTTCGTATCATTTTGTACAATTGTTGTGACCCTATTCTGAATGTTGATATTATCGAAGCACTGAAGGCGCTGTTTGCATCCACAATTTAGCAGTGGCTCAAAAGTAATCAAACACTAAACGAGAATTGTACGCGTGTTCGCCAGAGCAAGGCGTTTGGTAAATTGCTAGAGTTCTAAATGGAGTTTGGCGCTCCCTGTGTGTGAGGGAGCATCGTGCATCGGGACTACAAAGATCACAGCTACAAAAGGCCAGATGTGCAGGGTTGCACTCTGGTTAACAGCTTTTAAGTACACACATTGAAAAAAAAAAAAGCAATTAAGAAAAAACATGGAATGCTGATAACAAAAAAATCAACTACACATATCCAAACATGGAAAAAATCATTACCTGAAAATATCTGCACATTAAAAGTGCAATTGTTTAATCAACCCTGAATGGTAACTTAAAAATACAGAAAAAGTAAAAAACTTCGATTTCATCTAGTGGTGCAAAATTGATACTTCATCACCTTGTATAAAAGAATACAAAAATCAAGCTTGAACATTGCAGACTCTCAGTCAAAAGGAAAACAAGGGATCGTGGGAGAAACAGAGGGAGAATGAGGAAATGTGACGGACTGAAGCTCACAGTGGGAGACACTAACACAGAAAAGGTGCAAGAGACAGAGTGAGTGGAGGAGGGGAAGGAGGCTGAGAGCTGGAGTGGGAAATGAGTGCAAACACCGTCTAGGCCCGGGTTCGTTGGCAAACCGTGTCCATGTGTAAGAGCACCAGCCAGGTTCTGGGGACATGTTAAGCCTGGGCTTTACACCTGGCTGGTACTGGCCTTACCCTCGGCTGCACCTCAACATTCTAAAACCACCTCCTCTCTTCCAGTCCACTACACATTCCCACCCTGAAATGGCTCCAAGGACGGGGGGGAGGGGGATCAGCGTGATCAGTTGACACCAGTCCTGCCCCTATGCTAAGAGAGGAAGTTGGGAGATGATAAGGGGGAGGCTTCTTGAGTGTGTTGAGATGAACCCCGGCCTGAGTGCTGAGCTCCCCTCAGGAGGTGGGGAGCTCGAAGGAGATGAACTGCTTGAGTCTCTCCAGGTACTGAGCGTACAGTTCGATGTCGTTGTGGCCGGCTCCCTCCACCCACAGGGGCTCGACGGCACGGGGGCAGCGCTCGTACATGGCCAGGCCGTGGGAGAAGTCGATCACCTCGTCCTCCGTTCCGTGGATCACCAGCACTGGGGACGCCACCTTGGACACCTTGTCAATACTATGGAGAAGACAGAGACAAAGAGATTACTACTCTAAACTACAACACAACACTTGTTATCTAGTGCTGGGACCATATGCTTATCTCTGATTCAACATGATCACAATACCTGGGGTGGCGGTTCGATATGTACTGAGATTCTTATAAAAATGTTTGTTTGTTTTCTTGTAACTAAACAATGGGAAAACGTTGAATCATACACTTCTAGAAGAAGATAAGAAGATTAACAAGATTACCTTTATTAATCCCCAAAGGGGGAAATTCTTTTTGACACTTTTTTTTTTATACACGTAGGGCCAAAATATAAATCATGCACACACAGGGCTTATAGACATGCAAATGTGGAGAGATGGTGGAGTGATGGGCTGCCACTAGTGGGGTTCTGGGAGCGGATCGGTGCTTTACTCAAGGGAACCTCAGCAGTGCCCAGGAGGTGGAACTGGTCCACACTCCATACTGTGGTTCGTGCCGGACTTGAACCAGCGACACCTTGGTTTCCAAGCCAAGTCCCTACGGACTGAGCTACTGCCACCCCAATTCCAGAGACTGTATATGATGAGTATTTCAAACAACAACGCACATCACATCAGGCCTCGAGAACACAGACATGGACCAATGCTTAAAATCTCAAAATGCTCAATTGTCCCCTAGTTCCTATTCAGATGTTTTGAGTCTAAAAGTGAAAATGTGTAGAAAAGCTGATGAGTGGAAACGTGGTCAGACACGTACATGAGTTGCGTCCATGATGATCAGCTCTGTCTTGTGGCCTTGATGGAAAGCCCCCAGTCCCCGCCGTGCATACAAATTCCTTACTAATCATCCTCGCCTGTAACTAGGTGCAGCAGCTCAGCCTCCATGCTGCCCTGCTGCTCAGATAGAGGTTAGTTGGAAGATTAACGCAGGGAAATCATTGTGAGCTAACTTTATTCCAGATGGAATAAAACTATTACTGAGCACTTCACAGCTGGGGTGTACGGACTGAATTATGGCAGACGTGGCTGTCACACATGCACATAATCTCTCCAAACATTGGAATGAATGTGAGCTCACAGCTACACAGGGCAAACTCTGACAGAGGAGTGAATTAGCTCTGTAACACTGGCAAACATACTGACTCTTAAATAAGCCTATAATCTGCTCCTAAAATCAGAGTTCTTTCGATTCCTTTATAAATCTAATTACTTTCAGCTGTCAGCATTTGCAAGTAACTTACATTTTGAATGACTAAAGCTTGAGGGTTTCATGTAGATCTCTAATTACATTTTGACAAAAGTGCAGTTTTTAGTGATCGCCTAATTAATGTTGACAGCCTGTAACTATGACAACTTCTAACATGGGGAGTAGATGATATTAAATGTTCATTAAGAGCTGCAGCCTTCTGACTCTGAACACCTTAGCTGGTCCTGAGTCAGAACTTGTCACCGAAGAATATTGAATTGGTTTAGCTAAGAGAAACTGGCTCCTTAAACTGACGTGACTGGATCAGCTGATGGTTTCAGTCAAGAAGACTCTTCACTTTGTTGGTCTAATTGGACTACAGAAACACACTTGAACATTGATGTCACAGAGTGGTGTACAGTCACCAGCTTATAACAGTGGTTCCCAGTGACAGTGGTTTTTCCTTCGGGGACCCCTTTTCTATCATTCAGCACAATCACATCCCCTCACTATGTGACATATTTTATGGATACTTCATATTTTATTCAAAACTGTACAATGAACCCAAACAGTGAACTCAGTAACTGCAAGAGGTTTGTGAAAAATGATTTTCTAGGTATAATCCCCATGCTAATGGTGGTTAGATGGGTACTGGCTCCAGGGCTCCACCATATGGTATTTAAAAAAAAAAAAAGTGATTTCAGTATGAATCATGATTATTGGGAATGATCATTCTAAACTATTAAAATCAAGATGATGAAACTTGTGTGCTGTTAAAACATGTTTCTTACACCAGAAGAACAAGATTTGTAGACCAGGGCATCTCTGCAGAACTACAGTGCTATACTATAATGCTTTATTGTCACACATCTTAACCTATTTCAGTTTACTGTGCAGTATAGTCGGTGCCCATGGATGTGCCGCACCAAATCACTTCACTCTACTGTCCCATTTCCAGTGTCGCTGCGCCTGAAAAAAGGCTCCCCTGCTTCTACATCCCGTCTTAAGTAGCTTCTCTCTTCTCTTCCGCCCCCTCGAGATTGAGCAATAATAACCGAACTGTACGGCCAACAATGGCAAAAAAGACATAGCTTCCATAGCTCTGGAAATGGGCTCTTCAGGTGAGTTTAAATAGTGTTGTCAACTCAAGATTTTAAGCTCTTTTTAAGTCGTATGGTAAACATTTCAGATCAATAGATATTTTCCTATAATACAGGTGTATATTTGTTTTAGATAAACCAGCAAATTCAGTCAGAAATAAATAAATCAGCAGTACTGAAGGCATCGTAGCTCTATAATACACAGTCACATAACCCCACCTGCTGAAGGTCACTGTATAAGACGGGAACAACTGATTTACTGATTTCCTTTTGATGAGTATATTAGCTTTCAATACATATCACATGTATTTCTCAATACTATGTACAAGTGAAGCCCTGAATATTCCCAATGACTCATCAATCCCCAGATGTCTTCATCAGCGCTTTGAAGAGAATAGCTGAACGTGCATTTGACTGATGATTAGAATTTGTTGCCACTGAAGCCATGAACTTCCTCAGTGGGATACCTCGCTACCCCGCCGCTCTGTTCCGCCTACTGAATATTGTGCATCAGCCGGACAAGCACAGCCTAATCTAACCAGCCTATACACAAGACTCAAGGTCAGATTTACTAATGCTTTCTGCCCCAAACACAGGCTTTAACTATCAAAATCTAATCATAGCAGGGAACATGCTAAGAAAGGATGATTGTGTACTTCGCTGGTCACGCATTTTGCGGGAAAAATTCTGTCTTTGGAGACCAGGTGTTAGCATAGTGCAAACAGAACTGCCAAGATTAATGATAAATAATTTAGTTGTCCACTATTAAATCAATCCCAACCTATAAATCAATTAATAGTTTTGAGTGAATTATTTAGAAAGAAAATTCCAAATTCCTAGATTTTAATTACATCTCGTTTTGGGCCTTGTTCCAAGGCTTGGAACATAGGGTTACCTGTATAGGAGAAACTGGCTCACACCAAAAAGAATCTCTTTCTGACAGAAATTGTAAATAACAAATCAAGGTAGTACTTGTGACAAGTGTTTATCCAAAGACAACCTTGAAAAAAAACTCAACAACTGGTATGTGATGTACAGAAAACAAAAAGTGGGCCAAACCCCAGCATCACACTTGATTGGAGAGCTCCTGATATATGCTGGCAGTAGGCTCGTGCTGGTTTCTATACAGGTCCAGCTGGGAAGCTTTGGCACCCAACCTCTTATCTTCCCACTCAGACACAATTATAGTTCAGAGGCAGGAAACCGTGACAAAATAACTGCAGAATTAAAAACATGCAATGGTAAGAGGGTCACCACCAACACCAGTTAAGGGTAATAACTCCAGGGCCTTTTCATATCGTGTCCCCTTCCTCTGGAATAACCTTCCCGCTGGTGTCAGTCTGACTCTGTTGGGGCCTTTAAATCCAAATTTAAAACTCAGATTGTTGCCCTAACTTTCACTTTGTTTTCTGATTACTTCAGATCCTACAGGTTACCATTATGCACTTGGGAGGTTGGTCTCAATGAATCTATTAAGCCTAGCACTATAATCAATATTTGTCCTGTCGACCACAATACTGTCAACTTTTTGAAAACCACTGCATTTCTATACTGTGTCTCATAAGGGCAGCTGTGTGCCTCTCTCCAACTCCCTGGTTTCCCTTCCTTGTATTTTGCACTCAGGCTACTCTGTGCTGGACCTTCGGTCGGTCTGTACCTCGGTCCCCGTGTTTGGATCCAACTCTTGGTCCTCCAGGAGATTCAGCCTCACCTCTTGTCTCTCTCTCTCTCTCTCTCTCTCTCTCTCTCTCTCTCTGTGTGTTTGTTCTTTTCTCCTGCCTGTGTGAGTGGTGTGCTTAAGCTCTGCTTCTTTTCGTAGTCTTTTTGTAGTCTGTCCTCTCTTTTGTTCATTTTCTTTCAATTCATATTCAAGAACTAATCACAGTCATCACTGTGTGACGGTGTGTGGACTCTACTATGGAGTCCACCACGTTTCTACAGTAGCCCAGAAGGTACAGACCAAACATTGGCTCTATATTTTCGTTCGAGTTTGGAAGCTACTATAGTTTCACCTACTATAGGGGATCCAGGAAGTACGCTTGGGGAGGGTGAGGTGAGGCCTATGCAATCAGCAACTACACCCGCTAGATGCAACTAAATCCTGCACAATGGACCTTTAATACAACAGTCCTGCAATAAGTCCTGATTTTCTTTTTCGTTTTTTTGTTCGTTTTTTTTAGCCTACCCTCATTGATATAAATGGGGTGGAAAAAATAATGAAAACACCAGACAGTATAACACATTACAATTCAGCAGAACCATAAACTCAAATTTATGTACAATCTAAAATATGAAACTGTGACACAGTCTTGAGTTAACTCAACTTTGAATTGCAGTGTGTGGAAATATAAAATATTCAATTTTATCTAAATGTATATTGATTTGTCTGAAAGGGATAGACAAACATCCCTCGACAAGCATGACCAAATGTACTAATGTGATAATGGATCCAATCTTGCAACACTTCCCTGAGACCTACACTTAATATTCTTCACCATGCAACGCTGCAGACTACAAATCTGTGGAGACACAGCAGAGTCATTACATTTTAACATCCTCTCACTGTTCATAATTTGGTCACACAAGCGGTAATTCTTTGTGTAACTTAATTATGAACCCAGTGCGGTGGCATGATGCTTTGATAACAACACCATCATAACGCCACTTCTTGGCTCCAAAGTAGCCTAAGCACCAGTGTTGGTCAAACCTGGACCTGTGGCTCATGCTGACACCACAACTGTTGGGCAGAATAAATGGCCGAAAATATGTGCTCATTTTGTACTTGGAACACAGCAAGAAGAGTGAGGCTCATAACAGTTAAGTGTTGGCAAATTATTGACTTCTTTGCAGTGTTCATTTTATTGAACTGACATAAAATTAATCTTTGCACCTATTAGCCTTTTTAAAAAAAAAGAGGCAAAAAGTGTTTTGTATGCACTGTGCGTGTATTTATTAATTTATCTCCACTGGGCTTTCTAAAATTTAACTAAAATGTAATGACCAATCTATATCTAACACTGGCTTAAAATGATTTGAGGTGTTATTGACTAAACTAGACTAAAACTATACAAATGGCTAAAATGTGCCTAAAATTAATAAGCATTTTTAATTTAAAAACTAAGACTAAATGTCAAATAGCTGCCAAAATGAATACTGCTTCTTTGCCGTTTGCTTCCTACAGACACCATTTGGAGCTATGTGCAAGACTTCTCAACATGTAGATACAAGCAGTCACCAGTCATTACTTGATTTACCAGTTTGATTAAACAAACTGCACTGACACTTGGCTAGCATGAATAATTACGCTTCAGTATTTCGACATTAATTGCAGCGAAGGTATGCAGCATTTCACTGAGCTGTTACGTGCTGTGTTCCAGTTTGATGTTGTCTCTGTCTAGTTTTTCGCCTGCCTCATGTAATTTACAACCAATGCGTGTATTTCCCCAATAACATCTGTTTCTTCAAGACCATGCCACTGTGAAAGTATTCATTTTTATAGAAACGCTTTACACACAGATGTTTTGTTTTACAATAGTGAATTCATATTTTGGGAAACACACTTTGAGATGACAACATGGATATCAATCCCATATTATAAGTTTAACACCTGCCCAAATAGTTGAGAATCAGCTGCATTTTTCCAGTTGCAAAAAGTTTTCTGTAAGGTAATTGTTTTCTGCAGAAACAACATGCGTTCTCCTCTGGGTCTTGCACGAAGTCAACCCTAAAAATAACTAATCTTCAATCGCCTCGTGATCATCAAGTAATCCTTAATCATCTCTCCTCTCAAGGAATATCTCAGCCTGAACCCCATCAATAAAAAGGTTATGACTCTTCCGGAGCTCTCCTAAATTTTGGCTGACATAGGAGAGATTTCCTGGGTTAAGAAACTAGGACCAAAAATGCTCACTCTGAGGAGTTTTGGCTAGGGACTATAATAGCCATATTAGTGGCTAATCTAGGCATTTTATATCTATCGAATTAGCTACATAAGGCGCCATTCACTTCTCATCCTTTGTTTACTGGTCACCAGCTACCTAAAAACACCCCAATGCACTAAAACACTTCCTAACTTACAGCACCATGAGCAACTGAGCTGTATAGATGTGAAGTACTGCTTTCCTCCAAAAAAAAGTGGGTGTGACAGAGAAAATATGCTACATTAGATTATCTAACGTCCATGTTTTATATCACTACAGATGGTTTAACTGAAGTAGCTGATTAAAATTATCAATCCACCTCAATATTCTACTTTGACAATACTTAATATGCAGTAAAGGCATGCTCCCTTAGCTGACTCCTAAGCAGGAGTGATAAGACAGACCATCTGCGGCAAGATGAATGTAATTGAACAGCAGTTCCATGGAAACCTCTGCATATTAAAGCCATTACTTTGGCGCATTTGGGTTGTAAATTCTATGGCTGCAAGTTGGTTGGTTTTTATCAGTCATCCCTTAAAAAATAAATCAAAAGCCTGCAGTCTGAATATGGTCTGTAGTAGTTATTCAACTCTATTACAAAAGTCTTTGTTACACACATACATGCAAATCAGGGGCGCATATGAGTACAGTAAGCGTAAAGGATAGGCACTTGGGCCATAGTGTGGAGGGTTAGTAAGAGTCAGAGTAAACAATTGTTCAAAATCCATCAGATCATTGTGCAGCAAGAAAAGAAAAATGAATAGTGCAAGCAATAAGAGGTGTTAAGTAAGCTAAAGAACCAAGAAACGTATGGGAACTTACACTATGGGCTCGGCTATCAAATGATCCAGGTAAGGTTTAATGTCTGACGGGGTATCCATTATCAGAAATTAATGGGCGATGTAGGGACGTCCATTAATTCCTGATTATGGACACCTCAGAAGTCCTTATCCCGCTTATACAATGGTCACTTGCCAAAGAAAAAAAAATAATTGAGACCAGTCATTTAGATTTTCATGCGTTTTGCAATAAAACATTTTTTACAAGCCACTGTCCAGGGTTTGCATCTAGACTCCTGCAACAAAAAACACTTTGGTTAAGGTTAGGGAAAGATTGGGATTTTGGTTAAATGTTAATAAAAAAAAGTCTTTTGCCTAAGTGTTGACTTTTAAGTCACTACAAGTGGTGGAAAACACTTGTCAGTGATACACTGATACATTTTCATGATATGTTAACTATCAACATTTTTGTGAAATTTCCTTATTATGTTAACAGAACACATAATTCAGTCAGCATTATGTTTCCCCCAAAAATAATTAGCTGATTCCAAATTAATGTAATTTCTAGGTCTGGCACAGGTGCAATAATGATGATGTCGATTTGTCAGCTACAAGAGACTTGAAGCTCTCAATTTACTGGTACATGTGCAGTACACTGCAACCCATAGGGATCTGAAGACTGAGGACATAGACGAGTGGCCAAAAGGAGTTTCCTTGGCAGGGAGTCTGGGTTCCCCCTTAGAGACTGGGTGAGGTGCTCAGACATCCGGAGAGAGCTCGGAGGAGAACCGCTGCTCCTTCAAGTCAGTTGTGGTGGTTCAGGTGTATGACAAGGGTACTTCCTGGATGCAACCCTGTGGAGATATTCAAGGCATGTCCAACTGGGAGGAGACGTCGAGGAAAAGGCGCAGAAACACACTGAAGGAATTACATATTCCATCAGACTGGGGATGCCTTTAGATCCCTAAGGAGGGACTTGCTTTGTCTGCTACCACAGATAAGTGGCAGAAAATGGAAGAAGAATAGAATTGTGATAATAAAAAAAAAGAAATTGTGGATGAAAACACCACCATCTCGACAGAATAGACCACTCCATAGACGAGTAGAGCAGCCATGAAATGGTTGTAACAACAACAGGGCAGAGAGACCAACAAGAGTTTTTATACAGCAGAGATTACAGCTAAAAAAACGCAGAGATGACATGAGAAGAGTGTGTTAGTGGAAATTATGGCTATGCTAGAAACCAGGTTACAAGGAGCTAAGAAATTAATCATTATTTAACTTACAATAATAAGCTATGTAATAGATATTAAACCCAAGCAACTCATAAAGGCCAATAAAAGAAAATGCTCATTGACAGACAGTTGATTTACAACACTAAGCAATAGCGGTTAGCTTGCAGGTGACATCAGGACTATGCCCGTCCTGAGACAGCAGGTTTCATTTTGTCAGGCAAAATAATCTTTGACAACCCTTTTCCCCACAATGAAAATGACATCTAAATTAAAAGTAACCGTTGGAAGAAAGAACTCTGAAAAAATGCATTACATTTTTTGTCAACGCATACAAATTAAATGATAATGGGAAAGACGGATGAATGGACAAATTAATTCATTAACACAAAGTCTCATTCAATGATGGGCATACATTCATTAACACAAAGTCTCATTCAATGATGGGCATACATCAACAGAATCACATAATCTGGCCATGCTCCTAATCAGGAAAACAGTGTCCTCCGCTGTGCAAAACATATAAGATGCTTCTCATACCACTAATAAGAAGCACCTATGTTGTTTTCTCACAGTATTTTTGTGATTAAGTTAGTGAATCCAGCGTGAATGATTAGCTGCTCTGCAGATGAGAGAACAGGGAACTGTGGTGTTGAGGTAAGGAACACCACAGTTCCAGAGTTTGGAAATGACAACTTTACTGAGGAGATTTAGTCTGCTGTATTACTGCAGAGTGACATGGACACTGTGTGAGAGAAAAAGTTAACAGTGCCTTCCCCACTAACCTTACATTAGACAAGAACACCTGTAACCATGGTAACTGTAGACTACAGACATGGCAACAACAATAGTCTCAAAATAATTAGAATAAGACAGATATATTTAAAATGAATAACAAAACTTTGACTAAAAAATAATTGACAAAAACTAGATTACATTTTTTACAAACAAAAAACTGAAATTTGACTAAAACTAATATCTTTTTTCAAAAGGAGACCAAAGACTAAAACACTGCTAGCCAGGAAAACTGCATACTTAGATAGGGATGTGGCATTTTGGCCTGGCTGCCAACAGTGGCAACTGGATTTTAAAATACGGTTGCTAGTTGCCTAGGTAACTATTGCTGTGGTGTGCATGTAATGATGATGTGTTTGTGAGACTCACCTGGGGAAGGCATCAAAGCAGTAGGTCTTCCGTGTATCAGGGAAGGCCACTCGTAGCCCTGACATGAGTGGTGAGTGTAGGATGACAGCGGCGCATTCATAGCGAGCAGCCAGGTCGATGGTGGGCACGGTGCCAATGCTCTGACCGTACAGGATGATGTTCTCAGGGGTTACACCATACCTGTAAAACAACACAGAGCCAGATTCATTTATAAAATGATTTTACATTGAAGAAACAAGTAAAAGCAATTAAAAACAAAAAATGCATTTAACACTGGGAAGATTACCTGCAAGTCTATATTTGTGTGTGACAATGACTCCCTTAAAACATACAATGTCTCAATTTTACAACCTCCCTGTGCCCCATAAAATCAATGAAAGAATCAGTGTTAGCAGCCTTCTCATCTACAGTTTGCTGACTCTGCAGGTCACATAGCCATGTATTCTTTAGGCAGACAGCACTGAAGTACTGACTGACAGCTAGCACTACTGTACAGTAAACAACACTCAGAATCTTTCAGTTGTACTTTAAATTCATCAGTCACATTGATGATTTAATCGCCTTAATTGGGATCTGTGGACCATTCAGAGCTGAGCAGCAGCAGCTTGTTCTGTCGGTCTCAGAGTGAAACTATAACATTAGCTTAGCAGCCAAAGTGAGACACAGCTGTCAGCAGGATCATTTATCATCTGATATCTTCAGCTTCAAATGTCAGATGTAACTTACCAGCAGTTAGTCATTAATACAATACCCAACAATACAGTCATCACAAAATAAACTGCCTCTTTTGAATGTAGTGGCTATTTCTGAGAATGATGTGAAGAATAAGAATAATGCTTTGAAGTAGTACTATAACTATCACTTTAAATAATATAATTCTATTGCCAGTGACACAGCCCTGGTGAAAAAAAGGGGTGTTCTTTCTTGATCACTCTATTTTTAGGGTTGGGCACCAAAACACGGCCCAATATGGCACAGATTCTTATACGACCTGATGAGTAAAATATGATAATATTTCTGCAAAAGAATTGCTGAAGCTTGAAGCTGGAGTTTGCAGAACACCAACTCAAAATGTATGCTGCTGTTATTAATTCTGTACTGTCACTGTTACATTGAGAATTCTTTTCAGTGATGCCTTTTGAGTTCTTCTTTTGGACCATGTGCGACACATTGTCTGAGGCAGGAACCAGACCTTGGGAGTACCCTAATCACAGAGCGCAGCAAGCACAGAGAATAATGGGTGGTAAGGCTGGGTAGCAAACTTTGATGACTTTTATCAGACTAACTCAATATTTTTAAACAATAGTAAAAGGAGGAAGTCCTATGTGGTGGAGCATGTGTGATTTCAGTAATTTTATATACATTTTATATAAAAACAACAAAGCAGCATATTTTTTTTGCTCCAGCAAACACTACTAATGTATGGAATCTAAATGTTATACTACATTCAATTCACATAGGGAGTTCACCATACATAATCACTGTAATAAAATGCAATACTTTACACATAGTCAAATATGATATTAGTAGGCCTACACACAGTCCATTGTGTCATTAATATGTGATGTGGACAGCACTCACTGGTAGATATCCTATCTTTAATAAAAGGCTGATATCTGTCTACACACAGAGGCTGCACATGCCTCAGCACAGATGACATGATATCTCCAGGTCTGTACAATAAAAGGCACCACAAATGTGGGACGGATGGGAAAGACCAGTGTGAGAAATTTAAGCCAGCCCTCTGACAGATAGGAGGATGTAAAGAGAGTGAGGGGGGTGCAAAAGGAGATGAGTGTCGTATCACATTGAAGAGACCATTCCAGCGTCAAGATGAAGATTATACTCTGATAATCAGCAGCTGTTACCAGACATGGCTCTATAACCCCAAGACAGTGAGTCATCTGAGACAGAGAAGCCTATTTTTCCTTTCAAGAACACAATCTAATCTGCACCAAATCAACACATATACACACACGTGGACAAAATTGTTGGTACCCTTCCGTTAAAGAAAGAAAAACCCACAATGGTCACTGAAATAACTTGAAACTGACAAAAGTAATAATAAATAAAAATGTACTGAAAATGTACTAATGAAAATCAGACATTGCTTTTGAATTGTGGTTCAACAGAATCATTTTAAAAAACAAACTAATGAATGGCCTGGACAGAAATGATGGTACCCTGAACTTAATATTTTGATGCACAACCTTTCGAAGCAGTCACTGCAATCAAGCGATTTCTTCTCTCAATGAGACTTCTGCACCTGTCAACAGGTATTTTGGCCAACAACCAACAAACTGCTGGTGCCTTCTCCAGACTGCATGTTTCAGCTCCTTCCACAGATGTTCAACAGAATTTAGATCAGGGCTCATAGGCCACTTCAGAATAGTCCAATGTTTTGCTCTTAGCCATTCTTTGGTGTTTTTAGCTGTGTGTTTTGGGTCATTATCCTGTTGGAGGACCCATGACCTGCGAATGAGACCAAGCTTTCTGACACTGGGCAGCACATTTCGCTCCAGAATGCCTTGGTAGTCTTGAGATTTCATTGTACCCTGCACAGACTATGTTTCACCCTTTAAATAGGCAGGCTGACTGATTACAAGTTTGAAGACACCTGTGGTGCTAATTACAGGACACACCTTAGTTGTCCCTATGGTCAAATTATTTTCAATCTTTTCTAGGGGTACCATAATTTCTGTCCAGGCCAGTTTAATTAATTTGTTTTTTAAAATGATTCTGATGAACCACAATTCAAAAGCAATGTCTGATTTAATTTTCAGTAAATTACTTTTGTCAGTTTCAAGTTATTTCAGTGACCATTGTGGGTTTTTCTTTGTTAAACAGAAGGGTACCAACAATTTTACAGCACCCTTTTTACTCAAGTTCTGAATATGCGGTAAGAAAAGACCGGGATGTGTGGTGGTTGGCAGGATAGAGGACAGCACCTTCAGCAGTCTTCCTTGTATCTAATACTGTAACATTTGAGAGCAAAACAATGAGAAGGCCAGGTTTGACAGAGGTCTAACTTCAACACTGACACAATATAATTTGTGCCTTATAAAAACACAGAGAAAAGGTGCAAGAGAGGTGTGATCCCATCAGAATTGGTCAGACACAGCTTAGCTGATGACAGTGATCAGGCATAATGCCTCATTATGCTTCAAATGAACTAGGTCATGCAAGGTGTCACTGGACCACATCTCAGTGTTATATCTGTTTGGAATGGCCACACTTCAAAAGCCTGCTCCTACCTGAAATGTCTTGAAGAACATGTTTTTTTTTTTTTTTTTTTTAGGTGTCTTTTTAATCTTGACAGATAAAATTGCAAAAAAGAAAATCGGGATAACAGCATACACTTTTGGACAGTCTATCCTCGGATGGATTCATTGTGCTGCATTTGGTTGATGGGATGTCACATGAAGAGATGCTTTGCTACCATGTCCAAAGTTCTGAAAACATGACAGTACTAGTTTTTCAACAGGACCGTATGTACTGAAGCATTTACGCCTACAAGCAGGTTTTGCCATTAATTACAGACTGTGACGCGACAAATTAGACCGTGGTGGGCCGCCACAGAACACTGCATCATTTCATAATGAACTGAAAATGTATCTCTACCGTATCTGTGATCAATAAACTAGTGGATAATCTCCCCTCACGCTGCCCCTCCTGTACGGTCTAGTGACAGTCGCACATGCTCTGCAGAGAAATAAGTTCTCTGGCGCAGAGACAGTGGATATTTTACAAGCACTGACCATGTAAATCAAGAGTGAACAGCAGGGAACACAACCAGGTAAGGCAGATGTCATTCGGTACAATGTTGGTTAAGATCGACTACCTCATTGACAACAAGCCTCCTTCACACATGGCTCACCTGCTGTTGTGAAAACAGAATTGCAGGTAAAAAAAAAAAAAACTTTTGTTTTTGTGCGACTTTATTTAAACTTATATTATAGATATTATATTATAGAAACAGGAAGCGGCAAGGCGGGGCAAGCTGGTGTGTGTTTGTGTGTAGAAAACAGTACTGAAGGGAAAAGCAAGGTGAGCAGATTGAAGTAGTTCTACCGTAATTTCCAGACTATTGAGCGCACCTGAATATAAGCCGCACCAACTAAATTTAAAAAGAAAAAGAAAAAATTTTACATATATAGGCTGCACTTGTCTATAAGCCGCAGGTGTCCACGTTGTAACATGAGATATTTACACAGAAAGATGGTACACAGTAAGATTTTTTTAATTTTTAATGAAATAAATACCGCCACGTTCATTGATGGAGGCGCGCCTCTGACAGCCAGATTACTTGCCTTTAACGTAAAAGCTGCATCATGTGCATTTCTTCTTGTGTTTTCCATAAGAGGGGGGGGGTGAAAAAAAAAAAAAAAAAAAAAAAAAAAAAAAAAAAAAAAAAAAAAAAAAAAAAAAAAAAAAAAAAAAAAACCCCTCCCCCCCTTCTCTTTTTCTTCCCCCCCCCCCCCCCCCCCCCTTCCCCTCCCCAACACCCCCCCCCCAGGAGAGTTTATAAAAATCTATAGATTAGCCGCATCATTGTTTAAGCTGCAGGGTTCAAAGCGTGTGGAAAAAGTAGCGGCTTATAGTCCGGAAATTACAGTAAGTTAAATAGTGAATTAAGTAAACTAGTGCAGTGCCCGTAGGAAGTATGTATTGCTATAGAAAAGTGGGAGGTTAAGTAGCTTTTTCATGGATGGCCAAATGAGGTTGTGTTTGAAGGTGTGGCAGCTAGCTACAGACAAATATCCACAGATTCTGATTCCAGTTTGTTGTCCTCGCGTATCCGGATCTCCTCGGGCCGGAACAGCCTCGGTCCGGACTCGTTGAGTCTCAGTCAGTTTAGATGCACAGAACGGGACCGAACAGCCGGCAAAACCCGCTGCAGGTATAAAGCCGCTCGCGCCGCTGCAGGTATAACGTTAAATCAGCGTGTTTCTTAAGGTGTGTCAAGGGGGTGGGCTCTGCAGTGATTGGCTCTGGTACACACGTGGCTATGGTGGCTATGGTTGACAATGCTAGCGGAATTCGTAAATCATTTATGAAATAATTTATTAACGGTATCTTTGCAGTCCAAACAAAGCCGACGTTGCACATCCTTAAACTACACAGCAGCCATGTTGAAACTCTCAGGTCAGTCTGATCCTGATCTGCAGAGATATTTGAGGCACACACAGACACACACACACACCACACACACACACACACACAGATTTCTTGCTTTTATAGAGAGATATGAAAACAATCTATGTTGAAGTACATGGAATTTCTTGTATTTGTTTTTTGAGCATTGTGGAAATTTCACTGGTGCTGGTATCGACTCCAAAATTTCTGGTATCGTGACATCCCTACTTGGTTGTACATGCAAAAAGGTGACGGGAAGTAAGTGAATGTCAGATTGTCTGTTTTGAAAAGTTATGTAAATTGTTGGACGCAGCCCTCAAGCACAATTATACGATCCAATAAGCACCTAATTTGAAGCAAGTCAAAGCCCTAGGTACATTTTTTATTTTATGGAACAACTTTTTACATACCGATTAATCGCTCTGTTTCTAAGAAAAAAATTCAAAATTCTGATTCCAGCTTCTCAAACGTGCATAATTTCTAGTTTCTTTTGTCTTCTATGACAGCTAACTGAATATATTTGGATTGTGGACCTTTTTTGACAAGATTATGGACCAAACAACTAATCGATTGATGGAGAAAATGATCAACAGATTAATCGAAGAGAAAAATAATTGTTTGTTGCAGCCCTAGTGATGTGTTTGTGTCATAGTACGCAGGGGCCGGCTTGGACAATGGGGTTAACATGTACTGGATACTGTACTGCTGAGGTTTTTCCATCTTATACAACATCCTACCTCAGTTTGTTCATGTTAAGGTGCAGCTAAGCAAACTAGCGCAATAGCTCAAATATATTTTAAAGCAGAGAATAAAAAAGCAAAACTATACTCATGGTAACATACGGTGTGTGGGTGAACCACTATTATCTATTCGTGAATCACTGAATTGTCAAAAACTAGGGATGGGGCCGATCCGATCCAGTATCGGTATCGGGACCGATACCAGCCTAATTCACAGATCGGAATTTCCCGATCCAACCTGCGGAGATATCCAATCCATGAGCCATGTCTGCGCTTTAACGTTGTCTGCTGAAATGACTCCACAAGTGATTCCTGCCGGCCAGTCTGCTAGCTGGCTGCAAACTGTGGAATGGATTTCCTGAATGGAGGTGCGGCTCAATGAAACACAGAGTTATGAGACACGCCCCTGTGATTCAGGGAGGCGGAAGCTCCCTCGCGTCGTACAACACTGCGAACGTAATCAAACTTTTAAAAAAGTACCACACGAAAGAGCACAAGGATTTTTTTAGCCAGGGGGCAGAAAGACAAAAGGAGCTGTCAGGAATCACTTCTGGAGTCATTCCAAAAACAAGGTAAACTCCAGGCAGACAACGTGAAAGCTAAAGGGATTAGAGTGAGTGAGTGAGTGTGTGTGTGTGTGTGTAAGATGTTTACACTTATTGCACTTTTCTTATATTTCAATTATTTGACATTTTGGGAATTTAATAAATATTTACATGACAATAACTTTGAAACCCTTACAGTTGCATATTTGTTTTCAGAATGGGATTTTTTCTGTTAACAGGATTTCCTGTTCTACTTCCTTTTCTGACCTTATACTTACCTCAAGTTGCCTTTTGGGACATACATGCATACATACGTACATATCATACTTGCCTGTTGAGAGGAGTTTATTTCAGCCTCATATAAAATCAACAATAATGATAATAATATTAAAGCAAACAGAGCTCTGGTATCGGAATAGTATCTGTATTGGCCGATATCCAAATTCAGGTATCGGGATTGGATCGGAAGTGAAAAAATGTGGATCGGTGCATCCCTATCAAAAACACAAGCATATATAGGAAAAACTTCAAGACTGCAGTGAACCTCCAGTTTCCTGTAATGGCAATTTAGCAGCAACATACGTCTTTTAAAAATCATCTTGACTGGATTAACACATGTAACACATAATTACAGCACAGATGTTGTAACCATATTGGAGCAAACGTTTCATTGAGGCAAATAAGTTGCTATAAATTTTGTGCAGACATGTGGTTAGTGCAGACATGAGGAAGTGACAGTTAATGAAAACAATAAGATTAACTTTATTTTTCTGATTAAAACCAAGAGTCTAAGGATAGAGGGTGTCAAATGTTGTACAGATTGCAAAGCCCCTTTAGGCAAATTTGTGATTTGTGATACTGGGCTTTATAAATAAAACTGACATGACACTTTTGGACGAAGACTGGCAATATGGTTAAAAGCTGGGAAAAGCTGGGAAGTTTTGGCAAAGATAACTGTTTATGAACTAATAAAGTCACTAAATGTTTAATGTAAGTGTATTAATATGTATCCATTGTTCAGTGAAACCACTGCATGTTGAGAAGGGAGGTTCTGTAGATAATGACTGATACCAACTGGGTGCAGCATGCGTTAATAAACAGCTCCTCCTATTCTATCTGCAAATCTGTGGTGAGTGGTTCAGTTTCAGGACCAAACCTAAGAAGCATGACTACATATTGAAAAACATTCCAGAGACCAAGGGGATGCCTGGTGTCAGGTATGCACTGGGTGGGGCACAGTAGAGAACCATTTGTTATGAGATCCGGACAGTGGCATGAATTTTCCCAGCTTCTCTTCTGAAGTACTGCTAGGTGAAAGGCAGCACTGACAGAAAGCAGGCTTGTCAGAGAAAGAGGGAGAATCTGGGACTATGTGTTCCTTTGCCAGAACTCACATTGTGGGGAGGAAGCTTTAAGCAAACCCTCCCATCCCTGCTGTCAGTGCTGGGAATGTAGAGAGGCTGGGCAGAAATGTTCAGCAGCCCTCTGCCACAGCACACATGCACAGAAGGATTAGACCCTTGCTTTACAGACGACCATGACAAAGGATTTGGACAAGAGGTGCTGGGTTGTATGTGCCCTATGAAGTGATGCCATCGTAAGAGCTCTTCAGATAACAGCTTGGGTGTGACTAATCTGCTGGCCTGGACAAATCCTGCCTCTGATAAGCAGCGACTGAACTGAGCAGTCGTCCTGATAGCAGATTATGACCCCACACATGGATGGACAAAGTACCCACTGGCTGCCAGCTGACTCACAGAACACTGGACTTTGATGCATCTGGCACACTGCTAGGACTGGGGACTGACTTCATAACTTTGACCATGATTATAGCTAATACTGTACATATTTCTGTACATTAAATCCGAGATCAAGTAGAGGGATAGTCCAGCCAGTAAGGCTGCAAAAATAATTGTCTTAAAGTGACAGCTCTCTTCTCAATTCAGGCCTGTTTCTATCTCGTTCTTACATGACAAACCATTCTGCCATATTTGCTTATTTCCAAAAGGTTAAGCTATCAAAGCAAGGAAAAGTTCACCAATCCCCGCCACCTAACCACTTAGGAGTGTAATGGTAGACAAAATTCACAGTGTGGTATGTGCTTCAGCTGTTTCGGGGTCATGGTTTAGTATGTTTTCAGTAGAGCAGGGGGAAAAAATAAAATGTCTTATTTTATTTATTCTGTCTTATTTTGAACAGCAGCTCATTGGCCATAATTCTTACTGTAAAGTCTCAAATACTAATTGTCAATAAGAAAAAATAAAAAACAGAAGTAAATAACGCAAATGAATGAGTAATGCTCCATCGTAAGACTCTGATCACGTGCTTAAATCCTGTATTCTCTACCTGTCACATATCCTCACCGTTAAACACTCTAGCATTAGTTCTTTTTTGGAACGGTTCGAATCTGCAGTGACTCCAGTGTCTGGACGCTAAGGGCAGAAAAGACTCTACTTCCTGTCTGTTTTTGTCTCGTTCCGCTGATCGAAAAAACGAGTTTGGAAAACCTCTGGCATACCAAATCGCCATGTACTAAACGGTTTGGGATGAATACACGTGCCATTACACCTATACCAATCAAACATGCATAACAGGAGCCTGATACAGTTCACTGCCATACCTTACAAGCTCTCTGCACTAGAGGTGGGCGATATATATCGTTTGCGTTAATATCGTCATTGTTGTTTTGACGATGTGCAAATTTCCATTATCGAGTATTTAAATGACTTCGCCAAAAATATTGAAACGCACGCAGAAACTCCTCACATCCACTTAATACACGGTGCAGTAACACTCTCTACAGCACGGCAGGATTCAGTCACACGACTAGTGGGCCTACGTGATCACATGACGTGATCACATGACCTCTTGCTAGCATCCTCCTTGCAACAGTTTAGCAGCGCGTTGTGATGGTAGAGAGAAAATGCAAGCACCTCCAGTCCCTGAAGCTACCGGTACTTCAGATGATTTAGTGCCAAGACGTGGGTCTACCTCTCTGGCATGGAAATGGTTTGGTTTCGAAAATACTTTTTTAGCGCAGCGCTGGGCGCTCGGGAAAATGAGTTTTTGAGCGCTCTCAGCCCTAAAAACGCGTTTGGTGGACACAACCCCTAACTCAGACATTTCCAATCATATTTTAAAGGATATCATCTGATTATCGTTATCGCCCCAAAAAATAACGAGATATTATTTTTTGCCCATATCGCCCACCCCTATCATGCACACAACAAGACAGAGTGACTGAAGTTAACCACAGATAAGACTATGGTCACTGCAAAACAAGGGATTAACGCTGAGGTAGAAAGTAATACTCAATGCCCCCCTGCAACTGTTCTGCATATACTGTGCTACCAACTCTAACATTACACATGAAGCACTGAGCAGCAGTCGAAGCACAAATGTGAGGATCGTTTTGAAGCCGTGGCAGATTTCTGGTCAAGCTGAACTACATGAGCCCCCTTATCAGTAATGACTTCATCATGAAATGTGCGTGCTTGCAGACTGTTTTTACTGAAGAGATTATGCTGGAGAAACATAAAAGAGAGAAAAACAGGGTGATGAAAAAAGTCACGAGTCAGCCTGCTTGACCACAGAACCAGCTGAAGTGATTCAGCACCGTATTTATTACCACTGGCCCTGGATGGTCCGGTTTACAACAATATTATGCAAAGCCAAGAGTCAGCTTTTTATTCCAAAAGAGAGGAAGTCAGATAGTTGGTGGTTAGACTGCTCGCACTCAAAAAAGATGACTAAAGTTCACCCAGAGCCAGGTGTAGGCCCTGTTCATACAGATGTTCAGCTTGGCATTCACTTGGTTGTCTCAACTCCTCAGTCACACACACAGGAGCAGAGGGATCTCTTTTACGTCTCACAAGCGAGAATCTAGCAGGTGTGTTTGTGTTGAGCTGGTAATTAATTTACATACTCGGCTCCAATTTGGTTATTTTCTCACGTTGTCACTAAACTGGCACACAGCAACGTGATTCATTTCCAAAAAATAAGCGCAGTGTTTCCAGAAGTCATTTTTCCATTTATGTGCTTCTGTCCTGTGCCGTACAATGTTCTTCCAAAACAGAGCAGACCTATCAGCTAGATAATACTGCAGAACAATTTTTTATACTGTGCACAATGAAAAAATAAGAAAGGTAATTGAAAACATGTTGAAATGACTTGAAATGCCAAATACAGAATTCAATTTTGCAAACCCCTACCTGCCCTGCAGCCACAAAGCTCTGGAACCAAACCTTTACCCCAAAAATTCCTAAATCAGTTCCCAACCTGACCTGTTATTTTAAAGACTTGTGATCTGGCCTATAATCAAATATGTTTAAAGTTGGGTATTAGGAAAAGCAGGCAAAGGCTTGGCGAGCTGTTTCAAGGTCATTTGGAGAATAACAGCTCACTGGCAACATCCATTTAGTATTTGTTTAGTGTTGTGACAGATGATGCGGTTCTGGTCTATTTCAGCAGTAAAGATATTGAGGACCACTTTGGACTCCTTTTCACTCATCAGGAATTTATTTCCTCCGTGGCAACAAAACACATTACAAGAGCCATCAGAAACTCCTGCAGATTAGACTAGGCCAACAAAACACTTTTAAGGCTAACTAAAGGCACACTATAAACAGACTTACATTCACTCCCTTGGATCGTGAGTTGAGTGTATTGTAACATTCCTACAGCATTTTTGTTCAAAGTGACGAAGTCTGTTAACGCTGAGCGGTGTTTCCTCTAGGATTTTTTTTTAGCAGTGCTAACGAGCTATTTAAGCAGTCCAGGGAACAAAACATGTTTGATTAGAAGAAATCAATGTTTTTTTTCACTGAGATGATGGCATTATTTGGAATTAAGGGAACAGAAACGCAATGTTTAGTGAAAACACTTGAGACGCCAAACACCCCAAACTGTGAAGGGAAAACTTATTCCAAAGAAATGAGATACAGAGGGAGGGAGACAGAATGAGAGAGAGAGGGAAAACAATGTTTCCGTATGCAAACTCAGGCCAATATAAAATGGCCTGTCCAGACATACTGTTTGGAAATTCCATGGAAACATCAGGACTGGCACGAAAACCATGAAGTCAAAGCCAAGGCAGGACAGTCTCCAAATGGAAATAACAGTATAAGTTTTCCCAAGTTCAAAAATGCTACTTACAGGTCAGCCTGTGTAAGACACAGTGAGGGTTCGTCACAGGAGATAATGAATCCCCTAAGTGCTTTGAGACTAAAGACGTGGCAAGTGATCAAGGCAATGGATCACATTAGTTTTGTGGAACAATCCACTCTACCAAAACAGACAGAAAACTTTCCTTCATCCTGAAAACAATTGGAGCCCTGTCTCAATACTGGCTTAAAATCTCACCAATCATCTTTCAATAGAGCAAACAGGAGCATCTTTGAAAGCTCTGGCAGGTCCTTTCCTTCAGTAAACACTTTGTTGATATTGAAGGAAAAAGCCTGAGGTGTAGTTTAACAGGAACCGGATGCAAGCGTCTAACTTATTATCTCTAATAGGCCAGTCTCTGCAAGGACACAAGAGCCTTTCAATGAAGATAAAAGAAATAGGAGTTCTTGTAGGCGAGAATTCACTCAGTAGACAATGGAACCCACACAAGAAATTATATACAAACACATTTTCTCTACTTTTTGTACGTATAAAAAAGGATTTGTTCTTATTTTGTTAGTAGTCACTGATTTCTGGGATGCACCAATGTTTTCTTATTTTTGCTCTTCTCTCAAATAAGAACATTTTACGAGCACTCTTACAAACAAAAGAACAAAACATCTTGTTTTCACAGTCCATTCATTTTTAGCCCAATGCAAGGAAAGATACAGTTTTTATTTGAGGAACATTAAAAAAAAACATGAATGTATTTTAGAATAATTATAATGATTGGATTATTACATTTTTGGGGTAAAGAAGTACAATTGCTCCATTCAACCCTGTTAAAACTATGAAAACTCTTGGATGATATTGAGTGTGTTCAGCTTCTCATCATATGTAACATCAGTATATCAATATATTATAGATAAAACAAATGTTAAGAATTGCATCAAATCCCAACCAAATATTCCATATTAAAATGCATTGTCCCTGAGTTGTATTGTAGCCCATGTAACTAGATATGCATCGGATAGTCTTAGATAGAAGGGAGAGATGTATACTCTGTAATGACTACTATATAATACTATTTTAATTCATTTATTTGTGTTTACTTTTCTATTGATATTTTTATATTATATATATAGTATACTCTATCCATCCATCGCTTTCTTTAGGTGGCATTTCTCCAATTCTTGGCTATGTGCTTGAGTATTTGCACACGGCACACCACCTGCCCTTACATAGTGTTTAGGGGGTGTTACCTATGCTAATAAAAAATGACAGCTGGAATTTATGGTGTCATTCTTCATTCAGCACATTTGAGTAAGTGGTTACGAACATTTGGTGCATCTGTAGTTGAGAAGAGAAATTTAATTTTGGTGCATGAGGCCCATTGTGATAAAAAATAAAATAAAATCTGGATCATGCTACTTCAATGAAGCCTAATGGGGCATTGTATAAAGAGGGTTTAGGAGAAAAGCGACAACCGGCAATACAAATCACTTTGGATTAAGGTGAGTAAATAGGCCTATGTGGAGGCTATGCCCAAACTGACGCCTGAGGCATTCAGCTGGATTGCCAGAGGCAACATTATGAAGGATGAATACAACATCCATATTTTGGGACATGAAGCCCAGTGCAAATTGATTTTAGAAGAACCCTGCATGAAAACACAATCATTAACAAAACGCAGTAAACAGCTCATCATTACTCCCAAAAGAGAAAGGAAGAAAGAGTAAGCCAAACACACCGGAACATCAAAGGTGCACTCTGGGATGCCTTTTAACAGCTAGAATCATTTAGATTCTCCTAAATGTACTACTCACGGAAGACAGTCAGCAAGCTGTGAACAAGGTAAACAGCAAATTAAAAGTTTAAGAGAGATAAGCCTTTGACTGTAATTTTGTAAACTTGTACTACCAAATGATGAAACAGGTTTTATAATCGACTTTTGGGCCCGACTATGTATCTGCAGACAGACACAAAAAAGTTTAATGATGTCTGAGTGTGTGCTTCATCTGCTTCTTGAAGAAAATCTATGCCTACCGTCTCCACAACATGAATTGAATGCTATGGCAATGCTGCATTTTCATCAGTGTGATGAAGCACTTTGACTTGTCGGGTATTTAATTCCCAGAATTGGCAGAAACAGACATTTCTAAGGTGTTATTTTATTCACAAAAATCTTTTTAAATTTCTTTAATATTACTGATCAGCGTTACATTACAAAATTCAATGTTTCATGTGGACTGAGCACATACCCTGCAAGTAAATGGTATATCCCAGCTCTACAGCAGAAATAACAACAACAATGGCACTGCTCCATCATTCTGTACCAGAAAGTAAGTATCCAAAGTAAGGTGTTTAATCAACACAGGGTTGCACAATGAAATGTATGCCCATTCATGCATACACACACACCCACACACAGAATATACAATAATTTCAGTTAGAATAAAATGATTTTTCTAGTCGACTAGCAGTCAGTAGATAAAGCCAACAGTCGACTGATGGTTGAATGTTTGATATTAATTTAATTATTGAAATATATAGATTTGAACAGCTGCCTGTTAAATACTGAACAGAAACAGGAAAAGCGGTAATGATTAAGATAATTAGAACAACAAGCAAGGACCCTGAACATTTAGTTCATTTATTTCAGCCCAGTATAACAGCAATAGCTTATTAGCAATTAGCACATGCAGCAGCGCTGTGTTATCATAGAAACGTTGCAGTCCTTGCAGCCCCTTGTTTTTCTGCGAATATCCAACAAATAAAAAGTGAGTTAACTAAGACTTTACTCGACTATTAGGGTGCAGTCCTATAGTTATTTATATACCTATACAAGTACACCCAGAAAGTAATAATTCTGTAGTACATTTCTTGAATTTGCGTCTGGGGGAACGTAAACAGCAGCAACAGTGATAATATGGTCGGCATCTGTACACTGAAAACTTGTCATCTGGCTACTACTCTATTTCTTTGTCAAAATGAGAAACACAGGTAAACAAATTATGCATCTGTTGATTTAAATGAGTCTAAGTATGCATTGTGTGGCTTGGGCCATTTGGGAAATCACACATCATAAATGCAGAGTGTGTTCTGCCAACACTAGCCACGTCAGACACAAAGTGAAGTCCAGCAAAGACCGAACGAAGAGATTTACATGCTTCTTTTCTATAAGAGCAACTTAGCCTGACCTGCTTTTCAACCAACCACAGAGCCCACATTAACACTGATGGAACGAGGGTTGTGTAACACTAATGAAAGAAAATCACGCTCATATAAATTGGCTTATAAGAATATCCAACCCAAATGGTGATGGGGTGGCAGATTATGCCACTTTTTTTTTTAGATTATAGCCTACTATTTTAAGACACACTCTCCTAGTTTGTTATTGCAACTCAAATTTCTTTCTAACCCACAGAGATATTCCGTAAACTGTGGTAATGAAGAAACCGCAGGGGGTTTGGGGGCATTACCGGACAGTGCAACAGAGGGTGTATCGAGCATAGTGGGGGAGGTGTAATTTCAAAGAGGAAGAATGAGTACAATACATTTTGAAATTGAAATTAAAATAAACTCATTTGGCAATTATCAAAATGTCAATCCAGCTGATCTTTGTGCAAACAAATCTTTTTCTTCAAAGTCTTTCAAGCTGCTCCAAATCAGCAGAGCCCTGGAGGCTGAGCAACAGGACTATCACTATGAAACAAAATTACTGTTTAAGGGCATAGTCTTAATGACTTTCCACAAAATGTAATTAAAAAGATATTGAATAAACATAAACCTCCTTCTCAGGTGCTCGGCTCCCCCAAGGAGTGCTTAATGATTAACGCTGCTTTATGCTCGGGCAGGTTGCTCTCCAAAGGGTCAAGGAACAATAAAAGGGTTTCATTCTAGGTGGGAAGAGACGCTTTTTGTTTCCTTTCGGTGGCATTTAGACTATCTGTCAAAAGGAACATTAATCTGAGGCGTGTTCAGAATGCAGAATCTACAGGTCTGCTTAATTCTATATAGAGTTATAATCAGCCTTTGGCCTATATTATAATATGACAGCAAGGTCAGAAGTTTACAGCCAATCTCAAAAAAGTTAGACAACCCAGAGCAGTTGGCAATGTGATGAGCTTTAGACCCGGGATGGGACTATATATGATATGATCACTTATCGCAATAAATAGCACTGAATTTTCATTATCAGGATAAGCGTGAACATGTACTCTGTGGAACTGGGGCTGTTTCTTGCTTAAAGCCCCATATGCAGCAAGGAGTTTGTTAGAACACTTTCCATCATTAAAGAGGATCTCCGCAAAATATGATTTTGCACTGTTCACATTATTAAATACATTGTTGTTGGCACTGGAACAGTTTTTCCAACAAAACACTGTATGTAAAAGAGGGGTGGGCAAAATGGGCAAAAAATATCCGTTATTTTTTGGGATTTTTTGCGATAACGATAATCAGTCGATATCCTTTAAAATGTGATTGGAATTGTCTGAGTTTGGGCTTGTGTCCACCACACGCGTTTTTAAGCGCTGAGAGCTCAAAATCTCATTTTCCGAGCACCCAGCGGTGTTAAAAGTTGAACAGATTTCAACTTGAAGCGCTCTGAGCGCTGCGCTAAAGAAGTATTTTCGAAACCATTTCCATGCCAGAGAGGTAGACCCACGTCTCGGCACTAAATCATCTGAAGTACCGGTAGCTTCAGGGACTGGAGGTGTTTGCATTTTCTCTCTACCATCACAACGCGCTGCTAAACTGTTGCAAGGAGGATGCTAGCGAGAGGTCATGCGATCACGTCATGTGATCCCGTAGGCCCACTAGTCGTGTGACTGAATCCTGCCATGCTGTAGAGAGCGTTACTGCACCGTGTATTAAGTGGATGTGAGGAGTTTCCGCATGCGTTTCAATATCTTTGGCGAAGTCATTTAAATACTCGATAATGGAATTTTGCACATCGTCAAAACAACAATGACGATATTATCGCAAACGATATATATCGCCCACCTCTAGTGTAAAACTGCTTTTTCTGCTCAAAAGTAGCTGCATGGGTCTGCTTGGATTACAGAATTTAGTTAGCTTAGCTTCAACACCGGTCCCCACACAGTAAGGGTCTTATAGTTAGTGTCACAGCATCTTGTTTACCATGCTACACTGAGAGATGGTCAGTCTTCCACATGTCCCCTGACACGGACTGACCACCTCTGCCTCACACACTACATAGTCAGGAGTTCACTCCTCAATTCTCTGTTGCTTTTTTAAAATATGTTGGCAGGGAGGGAATTTAGGCTGTAATTATCCTTTAAAAACGTAATTTTTTTATTTCCTGCCGATAGGGGGTCTTTCACATGAACACTATAGTTTAATGACATTGTGAAGTAGGTTCGGAGTTGTTGTCTTCACCACCATTGTCTCCTGCTCAAATGGACCCACTGATTAAAACCGCTAAAAACACTGAATAAAGCAATTCCACCTTAAAAATCAGAGTTTCTCCCACACTGTTGGACAGACAAAGGACGTCCCGGAGGAGCTGCGAGCCGAGCTGCTGCTAACGTTAGCTCAGCTTGTTTCTCTGATAACTTAAGATCCAGATGTCCGATGACTAAAATCCTTCATCCGGTTAATCTGGGTTAAAAAAAAAACGTGGGGTAAAATGTGGCTTACTGGATAAACAGTCAAGTATGACACTCGCTGACACAGGCACAGAGGGGATATGACGCCACTGACAGGCGACCGGTGAAACGCAGCGTTACCTGAATAAAATGACAGATTTCTCTGAGTTTGAACATTTGGCGGAAATGATACTTTGCTTTGTAAAGTTAGAGGAATCTTGATCTAGAATCAGGTTTCTTCCATATATATTTATAGGAACACATGTGATTTGGTGCTATTGAAAACATCAGTGATCTGTGATTTTTATCATTTTTCACACAGAAGTCCAGATGCCAGGATGGTATGGGTGGTACAACTGGTCCATACTCTCTAGGCTGCTATGGCAATATGCAAACAACACACAGTATAAAAAGGTAATAAAAGACACCCATGAACTGTAGGATAGACAGAGATGAGCTCCAAACAAACAGTGATTAAAACACTAGCTTCACTCAAAATGAAGCCAAAAGACAAGCTGTTTGAACAACTGCAGGGCATCTACAACCCGAGTATCAATACACAAATCATCTCAAAAATGCTAAAAATGACAAAAATAATGCGCCCTGTGTGTACCAGAGAGAGAAGGTCATTCTGCACAAAAATCTTCTTCTGTTATTCGGAATAAGCGCCGTAGAAATTTTAAGAAGGATCCACTAAATGTAAGTTTCTGCTGTAACAGTCTTGCTTTGTACTTTACATTGTACAGTGCACTTCACAGAAGCTTAGAAGTCACCTCCTGTCAATGCTAATAAGACTAATGACTGCCAATCATGGAACAGAGCCAAACAGGCTTAAAGGCAGCAACTGAACTAGGATAGAAGGATGTGGGAAAAGCAATTTACAGCAACTGTGGACAATTCTACCACCTATTAGGCTACAAAATTAGGATTTGGAGTTTCCTGTACCTTTAACAGTGGTCAATCAAAGAGCATCTCACCATTTTGTCCTAAAACACCATTCTCAACACACTGATCCACTTTATAGCAGTGGAGGGCCCCTTTTTCAAATCGATCCCAATGGATCTGAAGCATTTATGTAGGCTAGACACCCGAGCTCTTTACATGCACAGCATGTCTTACATTTTTGAAGGATTGCTCTGAGCACCCTGAGCTGATAAAGTTCCCAACTCTGAAGATATGGCAAATTAGACTGACATTAGATTCAAAAGTAACACTTCAGGCATAATTTCTGCACCTGACAAGAAAATTGATGTTGAAGAGGAGACAAACTAAGAGTCTACAGCCATGCAAGCTAAACTTTGCTAATTAGCATCAAACACAAAGTACAGCTGAGGCTGGTATTTGGTCATAAACTTAAGTATCTGACTGAAATGCTGACCAAATGATAGCACTAGATGTAAAGTTGGGGGAATGTGTGTGCTGAAAATTTTGATTTGCTGGTGGTGCTAAAGAAAGAGTCAGAAACACCAATCGCAGTAGGATTCATCCTCTGGGGACCATTAATTAAATCTCTTGGCAATCCATCCCGTCGCTGTTAACCAGAGGAATTAGAAAAAAAAATTGTAAATGAAAGGTCCAGTGTGTAACATTTAGGATGATCTATTGTCAGAAATGGAATATAATATTCATAGGTGTGTTTTCATTAGTGTATACTCACCTGAATATTAGAATCATTGTGTTTTTGTTCCCTTAGAATGAGCTGTTTTTATCTACAGAGGCAGTGGGTCCTCTTCTGCGAAGGCCGCCATGTTTCTACAGGAGCCCAGAACGGACAAACCACACCACTGGCTCTAGATATGGCCTTTTGCGTCTTCAACCTCAGTTTCTCCTACACACTTGGAAGGCAAGTGGTATTCAGTTGGTTGCAATCTGCAACTTAACCACTAGATGCCGCTAAATCCTACACACTGGTCCTTTAAAAGAATGATCAAAAGGTGTAATCAAAGGCTAATTAATAAAGATCTTAAATCAGCTTTTGGCACAGTACAGGTTATGTACTGCATCATAGAAACTGTGCTTGTGTGAAAGGTTTTTGAAGTTCTTGTCTGATTCCAAATTATTTACAGCTAATAACTTGTCATTATAAATTACCATTATATTCATATGTGTAACAGCTTCCACAGCCACCTGTACGTCACAGAATTGTTTAAAATGAGAGATTCTTCATATTTAGTGTGCATCATCATCATCATCATCATCATCAATAAGAAGACCTATTAGGGCTAGCTACATGAACACCAAACAATGGCCATGTGCTGATCCACAGAACTCTCTCGGTTCTTACTCACTTGTTCCTCAGAACCTGCCAGGCCGCCTCGATGTCCGCATACAGGTTCTTCTCTGAGGGCTTGCCGGTGCTGACTCCGTACCCTGAGTAATCGTAGGAGAACACGTTGCAGTTGATCCTGGAGCCGAGGCCGATGTAAAAACTGCACATCTGTCCCAGGTCCACGGCGTTACCGTGGGAGAACAGGAGCGTGTACCGGCTGTTCGGGGCGCAGCGCACAAACATACAGCCGACCCGGTTACCCCGGCTGCTCCTGGTGCTAAACACCTCCACTGCATCGAGCTCTCGCTGGGAGTACTGCCAGTCCGCCCGCTCGGTTAAATGTAAGCTAGTTACCCCGTTAGCATCGGTGTGCACGGAGTACGTGGGCTCCGGGGGGAGGAAAGCTAGCTTGGCCGCGATGCGACTGGGACACGGTGGACAACAGAACAGCCAGCATAGTTCGCCGAGAGAAAACCCATTCATTCTGGGTCCTTGTTCGGGCATTTAGGCGCGGGGTTACCAATGAACTGTCTGCTATTGAAACGGAGAGGCTGCTGTCTCCGGGCTGCAGCTCTTATGTGTCTGCCGTTAACGGGCTGTACCGAACGGCGCTGGCTGACAGGTGCTCGGCTTTGCGGCTAACGCGCTAGCCGGCTAGCAGCTAGCTAACAAGAAAACTCCTCGCTCATGTAGATTAGAGATGAAGTGTTCTTATTCTGCAGCATAACGCGGGGCAGCGACCGGCCTCGGTGCAGCAAGTCCGCTCCTGTAACTCATCACCTGCTACACGTCGAGGTTTATTGCTAGTGCATTGTAAGAAAGAGAACAGCCATTTCTCTGGAGCGGAGACAAGCTTCCGGCTGAACCGGACATCCGGTTTGTCTATTGTTTGATTAGGATTTTTTTAAATCTCTATTTATTTTATTCATTGTTTTATCTGGTCGCATTTTAGACTTTACAAACGTTACTTCATATTAAATGCCTGCACCAAAAAATTATATTTAAAATAACTTTAATTCAATAACTGTAGTTTCTCCTGCACACTGTATGCAAATGTTTGCAGTCTGCAGCTCCAGATGCCATTTAATCACACTGGTCCTTTAAAGTGTAATACAGTAATAACTGATGTGGATAATGTGGAAGAAGCAGGCTCTGAGGCAGTCTGGTTGATTTGATTGTCTTTAGTTTTATGGAAGTTTGTGGATTGGCGAGTTTTGATATAAAAATAAGTCTTTGTTATTTTTGTTATTTGTTTTACAATTCTTCTAGATACTGCAAATAGGATAAATATAATGTTTTGTAAATCTTATAATTTGACTCTCCCATAGTAATATTGATGAAGCTGTATTTAATGAGTGTTAATCATGTCCCACTCTGATAATAGATGGATGCAGTGCGTGCGTGGGTTCTAACTTTTCTTCCAAAAGGCAGCAGACTAGGCGAGGACATCCCATTAGTGAATGAGACTCCCACACCCTGTCCTCGTCCCGCTCTCTCCTGTCTCTGCTCTCTGTTGAGAGGAGCTAAGAAGTGAGGAAACCATGTTAGCTCTAGTGCTCATTTCCCACACTAGTTGTATGACACAAAGCTCGCTGTGTCCCGTCATGTCACTCTCAAAACAGAAATATAAATAGATGAATTAATGTTTACATGGTGGAGTGCAGCGGCTGGCTGCTATAGGCTGAGCTGTGACTATACAGACAAATACTATTTCAAACTGTCCAAATATATTTGTCTGTTATTTATTGATAGCCTGACTGTTTATGCTAGTCAGTAATACATATTGCTAACTAGCAGAAATAGGAGAAACACATGAGCATTCTGTAGCAGGCTGAGAGGAAGAGGCTGATCCTGGGGCAGTCCTCTGACTCTGGGTCAGATTCTGGCTCTGGTCGCTCTAACATGTAGTGCTGAGTGAATCTAATGAAGCTGTTGGCATCCACTTTGGCTCTGTTATGGTACAGTAACGTTCTTTGACAGGTGAGAGCGGACACGATCCCAGCGTCTCAACAATGTTCATTTCTCCCATTTTTGAAACCTAATTTTATATACTTGGAGATTTAATCATTCAAATTTGGCAGGATGGTTAATAACGCCTTTTTCTTTGGTGTGAGAAACTCAGAAATATTTATTTTTGCTTTACACAGACTTTAAGGTTCTGTTCTTTAGTGTAGCAGAGTCTTTCCAGTGAGCCAACATGCACAATAGCAGCACCTTGACTGTCTGACCTGAATGGAACTGAACCTTAATCAGTATCACTGGTAACACCTGTGTTTAACCTACTATTTCATTTCAAAATGGCTGCTGTGAAGAAGGTCCATTCTTTACATTCTCTATGAATTAATGTGATCATTTCAAGCTGAAAATTCTTCTTAAGTAATTAGCTTATTTATTTTCCAAATGTTTCCATAGTAAACCATTTTTGGTAATTTGAGAAATTCTTGTACTCGTTATGATCTGTTTAATATTATGCCAGTATTGTCTTTCATTTTAAATATACTAGCCCTATTTTTCTGAAAACCGCCGTTGGCCTCCTGTCATAATAGTGTAGTTCTACATCTAGGACCTTTTTTTGTTTGATTTGGATTTGATCTATTCCAACACAGAAAAGGATGCAGGCCTTGCCCAAAACACAACCCAATGCTCTCATCGCGTCTTCCTCTACTCTTGCTCTGGCTCCAGCAGTGAGTCAACCTCCATAATAAATGTCCAACTTTACAGCAGAAATAAACATGTTTACACCTTGGTTTTAGTCTCTATAGCTAACTTTCACGTTATGTCAACTGTACACACAACTGTGTCTATAACTGTAGGGGTGGATTTTAATAGAACTCACCTGTTTAAATTACATTAAGGCTTAACATTATTTAAGGCCGCGGCCTCTTTGAGTGACAGGTGGCTGTTTTCAGCAACCAAGATTCATTCAGCCTGCCTCGGCTCCACCCACATTCCGCTTCTTTGGCCTTTTTTCACCATCTTGACGGTCGGGATGGGCCAGAGCCGACCATACTGAGCTCACAGCGGCTCTTCAGAAACCTATGGGTGACATCACGGAGACTACATTCATATTTCACTATGGGCGTCACCCTCCTGCTGGCCTATATTAGGTAATAGATTGGCAACCAATCAACACTGATAAATAATGTGGTGAATAACTTGTCACCATAACAGTTGACAATAAGTTATCCTTTAACCAACTTTTAATTGCCCAAACATCAGATATCTGGCGTTCAGCCTCTGGATTGCCCATATTGGGTAATACACAGTACTAAGTAAAAAGCTTTGTTATGGTCCACATATATAATTCTGGCAGCATTACTGTATGCTACTTAGAAAACACATTTGTTAATGCAAAAAAGTTGTAGATGGAGACTGGGTTGCTTCACAACAACGCTGAGACCAGGCAGCACACTCAAAATGCAGAATACAGGATGTCATTACTATATTTCAATAACAGCAGAAGCATGTATCCTTAGATAGCCTAGCTGAAGCACTTCAAACCCACCTGAGAGGGAGAAGAGGATCGGCTCCATACACACATTTCAGTGCTGTCACTAATAACCATATGGAGACAGGAGTCGGCAGTATTTGTCATAGCCTGGAGGAGGAAAGCCATTACCAGATAGTCTAATGTGTTCAACTCTAACAGACTGCGAGAGATGGAGTCCGTGCCAAGCTTCCAATACAAATACAGCAGAAAAAAGTGCCAATCGCTCAGCACCATATGTCTGATATTTGGAGCAGATAGGGTAAAGTTATGTTTTTCCAAGCATAAGTAGAATATTTATGAATCGGATACCTAACCTAAGATGTCTCACCCTTACAAATGTATTCTTTAGCAGAGTGTGGATAAAAGCCTCTGCACAGACATGTTTCTATAGGCCTGTCAGACACACAGTTTAAATCAGGAGAAAACAAGAGAATATGGTATCATGAACCTGCCAACATGACAGTCCAATCATATTCAACCTTTCACCTTATCGCCCAATGATTCATTTAAATGTGGAACTGAACTGTCTTTTTTCTCTTTTTTGTCCCCATTGCGTCCATGCGAGTGTAGCTGAAAAAACTAAATGATTGGGTAGGATGACAGAAAAGGGTCACTACTTTTTCCCTATAATGATGAACACCAGGCAAAAGTCAACCCTGATATTCCACGCCTTTGTTACTAAGTGAGAACTGGTACGGATATTTAAAGATAAACTTTCAAATAAAAGTATTTTGTTTGTTTTATGCCTATTCACTTTATTATATCAGTATAATACACGAGTAGGCAGGCAATCTGCAGTGGCTGCCTGTGGCTCGGACAAAAAAAATATATGAAAAATGATGTGCAAATGAAAAAAGTTGTTTGTCAGCTTAAATGTACGCCATACCTTAAATCCTGACCTGGCACCTTTTGTTAACAAACCTTAACAGCGGTGGCTACTAGTCTCGATTCTCCCTAGCTAGACTACCTATGGAGACTACCACAAAAAAGAAAAGTTTCAGTGGAAAAAATATTTAATATTGGTGGACAGATTTGTTTGCTTTAACCACCAACCTGCTGGCTTGCCAGTGGACAACTTTGCGTTATAAGGCTCAAATATGTTTTGTGGCTCCAGACAGACTGGCTCTTTTAAAAGTAAAGGTTGCTGACCCCTGGAATAATGGGTCCCACAACAGTGGTTCTTCACAGTGAAAACCAAGAAATACTGCACTTCAGACTAAAAAAAGAAAAAAATACATAACAATAATAATGAATTAATTATATGTCTAACAATATGGTATGTATAACAGTCTCTAACTATACTGATGCATCTGTATGACCTATAAACAAACAAGACAATCAGCAAGAAAACTGGCTATTTCTCCATAATTATGATGAATAACCTGCCACCAGGACGGATTTGCTCTTTATTAACTGAATACATTTGCTCTAAATGAAATAAAATCATTTAATATTAGACAGTTCCTTTAAACATGGCAGTTCTATTCTTGCCCTCAGTATTCTCATTTAGGTTCAGTTATGTTTTTATGTAATGATATTATAATAATAATTAATAAGAAAAATATATTAAAACATGTCTCCTATAATGTGAAAAGGATTTTGTAGAAATTAGAAAATTTTGTTATAACGAGAAATGTAGTTGATTTTTGTTGTCAAGAATCTCCTTTATGTCGAATTGGCTCCTTAACAGTGTTTCATAATTTATTAAACTGATTTTATTCATGCATAAGAGACGACAACTGAGATCATAATTCTATTTTCTCTCTCTATGTTTACCTTGTGCTCTCGTCGTTTTCACCTTAATCATCAATTCAAACTTGTGCTGTGTTGAAAGTGCAGCAGAAATGTTGCCAGGTCTGCAGGGGCGTGTCCAGACTTTTTTGACTGGGGTGGCACAACTGGGGAACTGACTTATGCAGGGGTGGCATTAAGTATGTGTCCCAGTTTCAGTCATACCTAATTTATGCAAAATCAATACTGTTTAGGGATGCCAGTGTGCAGAAATATTGAAATATACTAGACAAAAGTAATTTATACTACATGCAAAAAACTTCATAGTTGTGCCCAAAACTGCATGGGATTATCATTTTCATTCAGATATCTTGAAGTCAGAGGTCAAAGGACCGCTTTGAAAATGACCTTGCCAGTTTTTCCAACGCCACAATTTAGCTTAACTTTGGAGTGCTATTTAGCCTCCTTAGCGTAGGGAGGAATAATCTGTTTATGAACCCTGCTGAACGCTGCAAATTCAGCAGAAAGGGTCATGACTCAGGGGTCCTGAGGGTCAATTATGACATAAATCCACTGACAGATCTCAGGCCTGTTTAGGTTCAACTGTCTCGAGGTGTTTTGCTCACAGACTGACACTCAGTCAGTGCCTGAGGGGAAATTATATCTGAAGAGAATGCTTTTAGAGATGAGATCCAGCTGAGGATGTTTCCCAGGCGGGACAGTGGAGGGCAGGATGTTGGATTCCCCGCAGACTTTATCTGGAGGCAGGGACGGCTAAGAGCCAGAGGCTGGCTGCAGGCCAGTTACTACAGCACTATGAGAGTACATCTGAACCTTACTGTCTGCCTCACATCTAAACTGGCTTTTGAGTGGAAAAGCACAAGTTGGTATTCATCAATGCCATCTGCTGGAGGAGTGGGACTGTCTGAGCACAAATACATAGAAATTCATCTTCCTCCAGTTAACTAGCTTTTTATCAAATCTTATGTCCATTCATTTCCAGTTACAAGCTAGGTTTGATTGCTTCATACGTTGTTAGTTTTTGCAAAAATGTAAAAAGTCCTAAAGTATAATTTCCAGTGCAACAAACATTTTCACTCTTTGAGTCTTTTTTATGGGAATAAGTCCAACATTTACTTCCTTTTACATCTGTTTTAGTCTCCACCAACTCCTGAAAAAATATCTTTAGTTCCCCTATGTTCACCAGCTAGTCTCTGATAGGCCTTTTCCACCAACAGAGAACCAGCTCCATTCTGGTTCACACACCTACTTTTGAACCGTTGAGAGCAATTTGGCAAAAATAAATTGGTTCAGAACCTGAAAAAGTTTGTTCCCAACTGGAACCCAAAAATAGCAAGTGTACCTTAGGAACCAAAGTGGGCATGTCATATTCTACAGGTCATTGTGAATTGAGCTAAAAATAACTCATGTCATGGCAGTAAACTTGACTATAGTTAACTCAAAATCATTAGTTAGGTTGACTATAAAATGTCAATTCAGACAACTTAAAGATCTGAGATATATTAAGTAAGCAGTACTCACAAAACAAAGTGATCCTTACAAGTCTAAGCCTTCAGGAACTATCAGGAAACAGACTTTTTAAGGGAAAACATTATTTGGGGGCGTTTGGGTTCTGTTTTCAGGCATGTTGTTAAACCTGGTACTCAAATTGTTCGACTTGCTGCCAAAATTAATTTATCAAATTAAATTACAAAAGATCTGAACTGTCAGTCTTAAAGGTCCAGTGTGTGTGTATATATATATTTATATATATATATATATATATATATATATCACACATATATATAACTGTAAATATTGTTTATTTTATGTCATCCTAACTTCATTAACTGTTATGTTCTATGTGTGTAGCATGAGGGGACTACAACTTTCTTTTTGCTGGGCAACCTTGTGTTGTATAATGACAAAATACATGAACTACCTTGTGATGTTGATTTCATTCATTCATTCATTCATTCATTCATTCATTCATTCAACCTGTATTTAAATCTCAAGGAATCACTGAGGGGATCAAGGATATTGGGAGTACAGTTAGAACAGAATAAATTAGTAGTTTCAGATGTTCCAAGTGTGTGTAGCACAAAAACTAAAAGCATTTTCTCCAAATTTTGTGTTTGCACATGGGACCTTGAGCGTTAGCCAATCACTTGAACAAGTCAAATAATGACTTCAGGACCATGCAGTAAGGAGGTGATATATAAATAAATAGAAACCAAAGCCTGTCACGTTCTACTTTTAGAGATGCCCACAGAAACCTTGTCATACCAGATGCAATGATGAGTGGAATAACTGTCAGCAGTAATAAATGGTAGGACGGAGTGATAAACTGAATCTGGGGTTGGAAGCAGAGGCGTGTCTATAGACAACATAACCATAATTCAGAACTGACAAGAAGATAGCCTCAATTATTCACCACTGAACACAGAGAAAATAAGCTCTGTTTCTGTTCAAACATCAAAATGTTCAAAGATTACAGCAGCTTTAATGATTAATATGTATGCATTATTTGTATAGTTCAGCTCTTGATTACAAAACTAAACTTACTGATAGACTGCTGAGGATTTCAGCTTCTCATTTATGATTCATTTACACCTCACACCCTGCTCGCAAAAACTATTTCACAGCAATAATCTTATATTCACTAACAAGGACCACGGCAATGAACGGAATTTAGAAAGGCTTATTGCATGTAATGAATAAATGTGGATCGGGAAAGGGTTGAGGGATGAGGGTCAAGGGATGAAGGTTTGAGGGATGAAGGGATGAAGGTTGAGGGATGAAGGGTTGAAGGTTGAATGATGAAGGTTGAGGAATGAAGGGGTATCAGAAGGAAGGATTGGGGATGAACGGATGGAAGAAAGGTGGGTTTGTTGGTGGATGGATGAATGGACGGAGGGATTCGGTGAGATAAGAGGGAACCGAGTGGGTTGTGAGACTCTGATTGGGAGAACCGTCTCTTTGTATCTCTTGTAGAGAGCCCCCCAAAGAATATGATTGAATATTGATATGGTTTAGGTCAATACGGATGTACATGAGACATGCTCGAGAAGACCATGTGACAAAGAGTTTAGTGACGTTATCTGGGATTCCCTGCCTGGAAGCAGTGGAGGTGGCTCGGATGCAGATGGAACGCCCCTAGTACGGCTCTAGGGACATTCCTGATCAAGGACGTTGAGCGAAAAATATCAGCAACCAGATTGTCCGTCTGGGGAGTCAATAGAAGATGGTGACTGAAGACGGTGGGACTGGAGATGGAACAGCATCGGAGGCTAGTGCCAATTGTCTGAATTTCTATAACGAGAAGGAGAGTGGCGGCGATTATGTTTTTGCAACCTGGGACGCAAAAGGCTCGGGTAATGAATTGATGCTGGGCTGAAGCTAGGCTGAGCATCGAGAGAAGTTGTTGTTTAGTGCATCTGTGAGTCTTTTCTTGAGTATTTCCTGGTGGTGACGGTGGTGGACTGATTCCGAATGTAGGGAACGGTGGACTGGGGAATGGGCGAGGTTGACGTAGTGAGAGGTGAGAATTTGTTGTCTGAGAGTGGGTGACACGGGGGATGGTAGGGAGGATATGACTGGGCGCACTGGAGGTAATGCAGAGGCTAGAGTGAAATTATCATGCATGGGAGGATGGGTGGGAAAGCCCATGATTGGGCTATGTGGGGACCTGTGGAAAAAAAAAGAAGGAGGTGCGTCAAATGAAAGACAAGAAACACCAGCTACATATAAATAAACAGGAGGAAAATGGCTGGTAGCGTTGCCATGGATTGTAGTTGTGGGCACGCTCTGTGTGGCTAAGAAGGTCAGTGTTGGAATGGGAGGAGTGGAGGCAGCCAAAGAAGACAGGACGGGGAAGTCCGGTGAATAAGAAATGAGAGAAGGGAAAAGGATGCTGGGATGGAGGGATGCATGTGCTCATGTTGTTTGTGGTAAAGAATAAGATTGGTGAGAAGCTGAAATGGCAGGTACTGGGTTCGATACGACCTGGCCCTCTGAGAGGGTTGATGAGGATGGATGTGCTGTGAGGTCATCATCGCGAACCTGAAGCGGTGAAGCTTGGTGAGGAAGAGTGGTGCTTTCCTGGAAGTGCGTAAAAAGTTGGAGAAGTTTCGCTTTGTGTTGGAGTTGTCGGTGGATGAAGGCTGGGAGCGTCGGGGCACGTGGATTGTTGAGCAGAGCCGAGGTGGCTGACGTTAAGGAATGATAAGCGCAGAGGAGGACTCTAAGATTTCGGGAGTTTGCCATTCGTCTTGAAATATGTCGCTATCTGAAGGGTTGAGGGTGAGCTCGTTCTCCGTGGTTGGAGGTATACGTTTTTTTGTGTTTCTTGTCTGACGCCAATCATGGGAAGGAGTGACCGGATAAGGTGTGCTTAAGTAAGTTTTAAGCGGAAATGAGATGAGTGCAAGACGTGGTCTTCGTTCCCGAACCTAGTTATAAAACTTCATTCAGATTTAAAATGTAGTCGTTTTGGGTGTGGACAGGATTATCAAGTGCTGACTGTGCAATGTTGTTTGACTTAATTAAGTAAATGTCACTTGCCTGGTCTTACCTAGTAAGTGTTATTTAGGGACATACTGTACATAGGACCTCTAGTGTGCTTTGACACTTATGTTAGCTCTGAAGACATTATACGTATTTGTTTTCCACCAAAATAGGTAGTCCTGTAATACTATAATGCAGAGACTCCAGCATTATTCAAAAGTCAGCAGTGACTTGAGACTTGAGATGTTTTATTAACTTTTAACCAAAATCACTGTCCTTTCCTAACCTTAATCGGACTCTGGTGTGATGGTCCTGGACTTTGTACACCCACTATCCACCTCAATCACCTAATTGTGACTGCATTATATAAATGTAGTGTTTAAAAAAATGTTGTCTGTGAACATAATCCAGGCAGGTAATTATGAAAACAATTTAGTAATATAGAAGCGGCTGTGGCTCAGGAGGTAGAGTGACCACTAGTCAGAAGGTTGGCGGTTCATTCCCCTGCTCCTCCTGCTGCATGTTGAAGTGTCCTTGAGCAAGATACTGAACCCCACACACTCCTGATGTTGTGCTTCGGTGTGTTAATGAGTTCTGATGGCCTTTGCCATGACTGTAAAGGGTGAATGTGGCATGTAGTGTAAAAGCGCTTTGAGTGGTTGGAGGACTAGAAAGCCACTATACAAGTACAATATTAACTTAAAATGTGGCCATAACACGTAATTAAATAAATGATTGTTATTTTCTAAATTATCAAGTTAAGTTTGACAGCATTTGACACCCAAATGGGGTGGGCTGACATTTATTAGGGGTGGCAGCTGCCACCCCGTGCCACCCCTCTAGATCCACCCCTGGTTGCTAGGAACATAGACATATATACATATACTATATATCGACTGTAGATATTATTATATTAATATTATTATTGTTATTATTATAATTATGTCACTATCATCATCATTGTTATTATTATTATTATTATTATTATTATTGTAGACATAGGATCTGCTGTCTCCCACGAGATCTGGTTTGTATGCTCCGCTCATTAAAGCATCCATACGCGGCACAGAAGTCCGGCATCTTTTCATTCACAAATCTTCTGTCAGAAGCTCGTCTGCTGATAACATTAAGTAGAATTTGTATTTGGGTAGTAAAACCAGCATTTTTAAAACATCCAAGCACCCTGTATCATAGCTACATGTGTGACGTTTTTAACAAATCAATATGTTGGAAATCGGTCCAAAATTCAGCGAATAATTCTCCCTTGAGATTGAGGAGTACCTCTTTCCTTCGTAGGTTGATGCACCGCTGCCTCTTCTAGCCCTGTTCCAAGATGGCCGCTCTGTAGGCACACCGCTCTAGTGGGCGGCAGCAGTAGATGCGGCGTCTATGTCTATGGCTAGGAAGGCAAGGAAAATGTGCTAATGTTAATTAATGTTGATACATTGTGGATAAAGGCCTCAGCATGCTATCTGATGGTTGGGAAACAGCAGACTCGACTGTGTTCCTTTGTTATTCTTATGGATGTTTTCTGTTCCCGGCTCAGTCCTGAACCTCAGATCATGATCTCAAGAAGACTGATAAAATAAAAGCTGAAATCAAGAGAAACATTCACCATATCAAATATCTGCCGAGCAGTCATTTCGGAGCCACATATTTGATTTAACAATGAAACACAATATTTTCACATGGCAGCATTTGAATTCTGGTTCTTTGCTCACATACACAGCAGTGGTAGTTGTGACTCGGGAGATTTAATCTGCAATTCAAACCAGCAGTAAGAATCAAAGCAAGCTGCATATTCTCAACATAAGCAGAATATATTTACATTCCTCTATTAATGTTTAGTCTCAGCAGTCCTGAGCGGCCATGTCACAGCCCAAGGATTTCATTACAAACATAGTTTTAGTCCTCCTGCATGAACACAATGCATTAAGGATTGAAAGTTATTTGGATTTATACATGACTTTGGCAACAATTATTAGAATAAAATTTGCCCACAATTTGTCTTTCATTTCAACAAATAAACAGGAGACTCTGCAGGGAACAACGTACTTGGAAGAGCTGCAGAGTTAATTTGACGCTTGCAATTGAAAACATACACACATGTCAAAATTTCCTATTGAGGGACAATTAGTTAAGTATGAAGAGCCATGCAAGATGTAATTCCTTACTAACCACTCTCATAGTAAGTAAGTAATATTAGAAAGAATATATATAATATTGCATTAGATGAGATCATAGATACACTACTGCTAAGTATGACAATTTATAATGAAATTATGTTTAACAAATGTACTACATTCAGTTAGGGGGAGTAGCTTTTCTTCTACAATCAAAAGGTATTTTCTATTTTACCACTTAATTAATAATTGGTAGCCTAAACATTTACTTGTTCCAACTAATTCCACATTATTTATGTCAACAGAAATCATACAAATAAAGTTTGCAAATTAAAAGGTTTGTCTAATTCAATAAATTGGAACATTTATCTTGCAACCATGAATTTAATTAAGTGGTGATAACAAATCTACTAAATTAATTTTTAGAGTACACCGAATCTATTATTTACATTTGAAATAATTTTGGCCCCAAAAGAAGAATAATGAAATGATTAAAATGTAATTTAATCGATGTCCCCACAGTGCTGAATGACAGGAGAGAATACAGTTGTAATTATTTCCAACCATAACCTTCCATTTGGACTTTGTTTTCCAGTCCAGAAAAGCATAAGTGACACTAGATGTATTGATCTACAACAGTGCAACTGGGTTCTAAACATTTTGGGAATCTGTTTTTCTTTGGGCCCTCTGCAGTCTACTCATGATTGAACAGGTTTAAACTGTGACTTGTCAGTTTGATATTCTAGTGCTAACCCCGGACTAGGCATTATTGTGCACAAGTTCCTGTTTAAATACAGATTTTGATGCTAAGCTTCCAGTTCCTTTTACCAAACACTGGGATTTCTGATGTTCTTATTTAACTGTTGCTCAGAGAGCTCTTTCTGCCCTTTCAGTTGTCAGTCTGGTTGAACCATTGGACAGCATTTTGTTCTTCATGTACAAATGTTATAAAGAAAATTAATATCTATTTGTAAAAAGGGCTTTCTACAAGCAAACAGCATGAAAACCTATTCAGAAACAGAGTAAACCTCTCAGCCATCTGACAGTACCAAATCAAGACAATGCTACAATATAATAAAGGATGCTGAAATATGGTCTGCTTTGATGTCATGACAAAGGTTAGGCAACATAAGAGTACTTTCCGACCGGGCTCAAGCAGACAGTAAAAATGAAAACGTCCATACAAAGACTCCAATCTTTAGACAGTTTCCTTGTTCTTAAATCTTCAACAAATGGTGAGACAGAAATCCAGATCAGACCATACAGCCTCTCACAAACAAAACAATCTGACACTTCTCTTTGTATTTGTTCAATGCACACTAGGACACTTGTCTTGTCTCAGAACACACTTTAAACACCCACCATCCACCCCAACCACATCCAACATGGTACATAAATTTAGTTCTTCATTCATTCATTCATTCATTCATTCATCCAACAAAACAAATTATATTTACCATCCCAGCCTAATTGGGCAAACAGTTAAGTCATATAGAATTGTAATTTCTAGGACACTGGGTGTGCTGTCGTACTTGTGTGGTTTTATGGGCGGTACTGCACTAGTTCTAACAGGGGCAGTGATTTTCTGGTTGTCGCCGTCAGGTTGCCAGGTAACCAGCAGAGACCTCAGGAGGTGACTGTACCCATCCAAGAAATAACTCTGTACATAACCTGAATAATAGTGTTTCAAAAATTTTAAAAAAGGACCATTCCTGAGTTTTTGTATGACTCCCTTGAAGGCAAGAATATACAGGCTTATGACGATATATATAATAACCCAGTCTCCCTCCCAAGTTGTCAAATACTGAAGCATAAGTCAGTGGCCCCTGTTCTGGACCCGCCCGTCGTCAAAGTCAGGAGATGTAGTAAAAAGAGCAAGTTAGTCCACATAAGGAGGTGGTGGGGTGGATGGATGGCTCAAACAAACACAGGACTTGAACCCAGGAGACCGCTGTTGGTGTCCCATGTGAAATCAAAAGTAAACAATTTATTTGAAATGACAGTTTTTCCTAAACTTAACCAAGTAGCTTTTATGTCTAAAGGTTGTCACGTGTGTGGAAACTGAGTATAGGTACACGAGAAACTTTAACCCAAATGCAAACTAATGCAGTAGTCCGAGACAATCAAATCAAAGTCAACAGCCAAAATCCAACAAACCAGGAAGAAAATCCCAAAACTGAGGAAATAGTCCATACAAACTTGAGGAAACCGATGGAGCAGGCACACAACAACATGCGATCAAGGACGAAACTAGCAAATGAAACAAAGAAACTCAAAGACTAAACACAGACACACAAGACACAGGTAAAAACACTCAGGGCGGGGCAAACCATCAAAACTGGAGGGAAAACAGACAAAGACAGGAAGTGAACCAAAGGAAGGAGGAGAACTGCAAAATAAAACAGGAAATAACCAAAGAAAACTACCACACAAGCTTTATTTTGAAAGTGCCCAACAGTGTTATATTTTGAAGCACAGGGCCACTGACCGAGCTGGTGCAGTCGAGCTAAAACATGAAAGCACATTGTCCTGTAATGTGATTCAGTGCCGTTTACCGTCATCATCCTGTCAGCAGGTGTGTGACCATGATGTCTCCCATTTCCACACTCACACCCTCCCCTCTCAACTGTTTGCCCATCCCTCAGTCTACAACATAGTGAAAGTAAATCAGCTTTTATTGCTATAACCCCAGCCTCCTGTATTAGCATAATAAGATAAAAGCCAAGTTGGCCAGATGCTGCAATAAAAGTAGCTTCACATAAATAGCTCGGCTTACGGTCACAATAGAGCACACTCACTTTCTGTTCTTGTTCACAGCAGTCACACATACCAATAACAACGTTTCTTTGTCATCAGACTGAGTTAGATCAACAGCAGAGGGAAGGCAAATATATCTGACTCACTGAAGACACGCAGCTCAATGTCTCCTCTGCATCACACACTGACAATGAGAGGAGGGCATTTGCCGTTGTGAATCTAAGTTCATTTCTATAAGCAACAATGACGGTGTGTTCTGAGGGACCTATGGCACGTGAAAGAGGCAGGGGAGCGGAGTTTCCGTTCTCAGTGCCTCCACTGGAGTCCAACAACCTTTTCCAACCCTCCTTAACCTGAGGTTTGTGTTCAAAGCAGCTGTGATCAATAAGCACTGTGGCCTAATCAACAATGGATTACGTGACTACTTATCACAATAGGCTCTAGTGAACCTTGTTCCAAGCAGCAGATAGCTGTTTTCAATGAAAAATCATTATACGCTAATGAAAACATACCTATGAATATCATATTCAATTTCTGACAATAGATCCTCCTAAATGTTACACATTGGACCTTTTAAAGAAAAGTTATATATGTTCAGTATGTCATACAGCTCCTGCTTTCCTACTCTGATGCCATTACTTATTTTAAAGCACAGAATCATATCTGTAATTATGCCACACCTAAAAAAGAAAAGAAAGAGAAATACAGAACAATGTCAAAGATCAGATTTAATTTATATATTTAAATAGTGCCAAGAGGAAAACAGAAGAATTGCAAAACGCCTCTAAAGTGCTGGGTGAAGGTTTTCTGAACGCACCTGCTGTAAGAAATAAATATGGTGAGAAAACATACGTAGTGGAAATGAAGTTGCCTTTTAATTTCCTGCTGCCAGAAAGGGCTCCAAATGAGGGCAAAATGCAAACAGCGAGCATTTATTTAAAGAAGATGTGTGGGCTGACTAGGAGAAGCTACTAAGTGCTGTTAAGTGTGGTCTTTGAAGTCGGTATGACACATTAGAACTGTTTTCATATGTAGTGTTACCATTCAAGACATACATTGACATGGCAGGCCAGAGCTCTATCAGTGAATATCACAAGATGAGCATCATTATCTTTAGTCAGATTATTAAGCTGAGTGGGCTATTTAGCAAATGGAATGCCTTCATACGGTAACAGCTAATTGAGTTATAATTACACTGAAAGCCCATTACCTCCACCAGACTGCATGTACTTTACAGACCTGGTCAGAGAGGTGTGTGATAATGACTGAAGGTTTCATACTGAGCAGGTGAGAGTCTAAACTTTGCAGACTGTGTGGGCACACAGCATACACACAATGGGATGTGACTCATGAGCCGTGATTAACAAAGGAGCTGACACAAACAGCCACTGTGTTATCGGAGCAGGGTGAGTTTGTGAGGCTCCCACAGTATGTCACTAGTGTCTTAAAGTGGGATCTTGCCATTGTATTTGTTTGAGTGAGTTAAACCCAGTCCCCCATGAGAGGGTTTGTGGTGATAGCATCAGCTGCTCACTGTGTCTTTTGTCCATACTACCACTGGGGCATCAGAAACTTACTGCCAATTGACATACCAATTACACTTACTGCAGTCCCCACATGGTGTCTCCGTAGCGGCCGTAGCCCTGTCATGTAGTTGTCTTTTTGAGGAGGTGCATCAGCTATGGTGTACCCTAAATCCTTACAGCAGATGTACAAATCCAACTTTAACCTTCTTAACAACTACCGAACTATAGGACAACTACTGAAAATAGGACTCAGAGCAGAGCAGTGGACATCATGCTGTTCTAACATAACATAACCCAGCAAATAGAAATTTGATGACTGAAAATAGTGTTGTGCTTTCATGATCTGACAATTGCACCAACAGCATCTAGCACAAAGTTCAGAAAAGCTCATCAACCATCTGCAGCGTGGGCGGACAGCGTGTGAACAGAGGGACAGATGGGTTACTGGACTCCCTTTGGTTGTGCCAACTCACACACCTGTTCCCAGGCAGCCTGATTGGCCTAGACAGAGCCACACACACAAACACACACACAGACACACACACACACACACACACTGAGTGACAAAAGGCATGGTTAAAGTACCAGTCCACATGGCAGGTCCACTTAGTCTCCAGCTGGTGTCCAAGGCAGTGCATCATTCATGGACTCTGATGAGCTAAAACCTCCACTTGATCAGCATTTCTGTGATACCACATGTGACAGCGGTCAGTTTCAGCAGGGTCAGAAGCTAAAAAGGAAAAAATTTCTTTTGACAGCCTCACAGTTGTCAGTTCAGAAAGCCATTATCAGGGACCCACTCTATAATGAAGCTGATGATGGGAGTCAGTAACACTGGGTGTAATTGGAGGCCTGAGGAGCAGTCAGCTGAACAAAAGAGACTCAGAGCTTTGAAGGAGGCGTCAGAACAAAGTGAGCAAGGCCAGGCTTTGTTGCTTTTCTTCAACCATCAGTCCTTTGACAGGAGGCCTGTTAATCACAGCCAATTAGCTCTTAAAGCTTTGAGGACGTGGAGAGAAACAAGTAACCAATGCTGTTTTATGATGGCTTCAGTCTACAGGCCGACGACTGCTGCGCTACATTAGCAGCACTTTGTAATAGCATAATTGCTATCACTCAGTCAAAGCTTGTCCAACCCTGCATGTGCAGTCACAGAGGGAGCACAGGCTTTTCATTTTTAACTACAGTTTTCACTCAAAAATAATTGCTGCTGAAGGTAGAAAATACTGAGAGCTGTTGACAGTGAGGGATTATTCAGAGAAACCAAAAGTTTTTAAGAGTAAATTTGTCAGTGGCAGGATCTCTAAACCTCCTAGATTAAACCAGATTAAACCTCTCTGGGTGGCCCACAAGTGGAAGGTTGGGGGAATCAACACTTTATTACACATTCAACATATAGACCAAAACAAAACCAAAACCAAGTACCTTGAGTGGTTAGAGCGTTGATGCTGCAAGTCAGTCAGAGTTTGGGTTGCTGAGAGAAAATCAGTCTATATAATGACATACTAAATGCTAAATGGATGACCTTTATAGTTTTTGCATTAATTTGAATGGCCAGGATAATTTGTTATTTGATTATTTTGTTAGTGTGATTTGTTTCTGTCCACAAATATCAGTATACATATGCAAATCCCAGTAAAAAAAGGAGAAAGTCATATATTGAAACATTTATATATGGTTTTTTCATATATATAGGGGTTGCTGCAGCCCCCTCACCAACTCCCAGCGCCCATGGGTTGGACTGTTATCTGGATCCATAAAGTATATATTTCTTAGTGGTTACAATTTGGGATGCACAATGATATTGGCTTGCCATTGGCCAATAAAGGTTTCAAAATTAAACGTCTACATTGGCAGTTTCTTCCGATATGACATGATAAAATGCCACTTGAATTATACCGTTAATTCGGCTAAATGCTTGAAGGAGTGCGAGCCGAAGATAGTGTCACCATGTTTGTGAGCATAAAAGAGGGACAAGTATGTTGATGCTGTGAAAGTCTTTTAAAGTCTCCCAAACTGATAGAAAAGTTGCTATTTGAAATGACTGATTGGACAAATTGCTCTATGTATATGTTGTATGATTTGATCACGTTTTCAGAAGACCCACAAAAGAATAATAAAAAACCCCCAACTGACTTGGTTGTTTGTGACATGGATGTATCCCAATCATCTGGTCACAGAAAAAGAACAACTGCAGAAGCAATGATATAGATGCCTCTTCCATAACAGTGTATGCAAACTTTTAACAGCTTTATGAAGTAGATAAATCCTGGTGAAGTTTGTTTGGTTTCAAGACAGGCCTTTCACAATAAGCCCTGCTTTTTTGAGCCTTCTTTATGACACACCACGTTCTTTCGTTGGCATTAAACTGGACGTAGTTATTTGTACACCAATGTGTGAAGAGGGAAGTGTTGAAGGCTGTACAGTTCCTGTAAATGTCATTGTAGTCTAAGTAGTGTCATATTATCTGTATTGGTCAGTAAGGATGAGTTAGTACACCATTATCTGTATCTGTTCAACAAATCTAATTATCTGTTTTCAAATCCATACTGTAAATGGGAGGGGCTTAAATAGGACATGGCTGGTGCTTAAATCGTAAGTGGGCGGGACTAACCAGATGATGTTCATTTAAGCCTGAAATTGACACGAGTTATTTTTGTCAGTCCCTTCAGCAAGTTTGCAAGATGTTGTGATCCAAACAATGAATGCAAATTCAACCATCCCCATGAAATCTGCACCATGTTGCTGTTTTTAATAAAGCAGTCATGAAAACAGGCATTTTAAGCCGCAACACTTCCATAAAAAAGCTACTTTTTTAGAGAACTATTTACAGAATATTTTCTTTTTAAAATAAAAGTAGCTATATTTATGAGTATGGATATTGACACATTTTACTCATTTCAGCAGAGTACTCACTCAGCCTTAGTCAGTACGGTTAAGGCCCTGACACACCAAACCAACGTCAAAAAACTAGTGGTGGCAAATGTCGACTGTTCTCTTGATGAAGTTGCCTCCTTCACTTCCGTTTCCATCTCATAAACTGATTCACATAAGATGAGAAAGATTTCTATCACCAATGAGGCAGACAACGGGCTTTATGGTAGAAAACATTAAAGAGATGTCACATCCCGGACGAGCCCCCAATTTGTCACAACCCTATATGTTTCTGTTCTGGACTATATTTATTGTTAATTTCCATCCACAACACTTGGGGACTTGAACTCTGAACTGAAAACTGTGGCACCACGTCATTCCAAACAGCACCTATGGTCTCCAGAGGCCCTGTGGTCAGACAGATTACACTCAGCTTTCATATCCAGCCCCATTTACACACTGTGAGCATGGAGCGCTGCCTGGACATGATGGGAATATGGAGCGAGGATGGAGCTGGGTGGAATACAGTTGTTTTGAGTGTGCAACTGCAGGTAAACAGGCAGTGGTTTTGATCGGCGCAGTGTTGTTTTTTTCTCTCTGTGGTTTGAATACTTTTGTCACTGTGTTTTGAGGAGATTCACAGCAGCATGATTTAAGATAGACCTGTCAGCATGGAGACACACTGACTGCAGACAAGCATGCAGCTATGCTCCGCCAACCACAATGCACGCACACATAACCACAAACTGCATAACATCTCAGTGGCTTATGCAAATTGAACACTATCTCACACACACACACACACTCTCCGACACACGCAGCACAGCAGAGCGTCTCGGTGATGGTTTCGGGGCCCGAGGCGAGGCGCTGTAAACAGACCAGATGCCATTCGAACGCTATTTACAACACTTGAGTTGGGACTTTTTCAAATAAACACCATCTCGACAGTTATCAGCTAATGACAATCAGGCAGGAAACGTGGAGCGGAGCCAGACGACGGCAGCATGTAGATGCAGAATGAAGACATCCTGAGAATGAAATGTTCCCATCTCCCCTCCCTGCCAGTCCATCACAAATGCTGCAGAGCTTAGCAAATGTCAGAGGGGAATTTAAGAGGCTAATCGGAGTGCATGTCATGTCAGGAAGGAATGTGGGAAACTATTTCTTTTCAAATCACCTACCAGTTTGTTCAAGAGCCGAGACTGAAGAAAGGTGTTCAAGTGCCAAGCAGGAGAGATGCCAAGAGCTGCCAGTTTGTGTTTATGAGAAAAACAGATCTGAGCTTTGGCATTCCACGCATATTTGACAGGCTTTAGAAAAGTTTTCATAGCTTATATGGAGCTGATACAGACTGAGTGGGTGATGATATTAAATACTACAGGACAAAAGTATACAAGCTATGTTTTTTAGAACATCACAAATGCTGTTCAGGTCAAAACCAAGTTGAGAACCAACATCCAGTACCTGCTCAGACGTAGTTTTACCTTTTTGTCGTCTTCACTGTCACAATGTCACCAGGACTCTGAATGTTGACTATTAAAGGTCCAGTGTGTAACATTTAGGAGGATCTCTTGTCAGAAATGGAATATTATATTAATATGTATGTTTTTATAAGTGTATAAAAACCTGAATATAAGAATCATTGTGTTTTCATTACCTTAAAACGACCGCCATGTTGTCACTACAAAAACAGTATCACTCATGTACACGACATGTCAGCAATGAAGTTAGCTCAACGATGTCCAGTCAGCCTCCTGTCCATGTTTTATATCTCCCATGTGGTTCCTGATGGTTCCTGTCATAAGGAAAGCTTTTACATGGTGTCAGAAGAGGGCTTGGTCTCTCTGGTACTTTGCTGTGAGTTACAAAAGATAATTGACAAGTTTGCATGTTAACACAGCTAACGCTAGCTCCCAGAGAGGGTAGAAGGTGTTAGCTGGACATGGACAAGGTTAATGCAAGACTGAATCTAACATTGGAGTATTGGCAAAAAAACTGGAATTAAGTGGTTTAAGTTGCCATCACCATTACTCTTGTCTGGCAATGTGAGGAAAAACATTATATTGAATAGTTCTGGGCACACAAAAGCAAAGATCATGAGTTTGGGGGATCAGAAAGTCACATGATAAGGGACAAAACTGTGTTCAGAATTACTGATCAACACCTTAAGGAGCGACTGCTGAGAGAGCCAAACCTCACCTTGGATGAAACCATGGACATATGCAGGGCAGCTGAAATAGCCAAGTCTTAGATACTGGCCATGGATGGTGACAAACTCCAGCAAAACAGGACAATACATGCCATTCAGCAGAAAAGGACACATGGTCCCAAACACAGCCATAAAGGTCAGTGAACTGACTGAGAGCACACACACACCACAGGCTCCATTGTGTGTGGAAAAGTGCATCAGCCACGTCATTTTCCAGTATATGGAGTTACATGTCGCACCTGTGGTAAACATAACCACTATGCTAAAAAAAAATGTGTGGTGCTAGAAAAACCTCTCAGTGCAACAGATACAGCCCGAACTTCACTGCCTATTCATAGGGAGTGTAACTGTAGGAGAGCTGGCGACCATCGATGATGATGGATGGATGGAACCATCGACGTATAAAAGATGGAGGACATGGACATCTTGATCGCCTTCTGGTGGCTGACTGCAGTATAGGTCAGAAAGCCTGCTGCCTCCATGTTAGCAGATGGGCCAAACTAAAAAGTCAAAATACACGTCAAACACATTTTGTGTTTTTGACAGCTGAGCCCTGCTGATTGAGTCAGCTGGGTGTATGGGTGGGACTTCAATACCAGTTGATGCATTAAATCCAACTAACTCACCGGGTGAAGGGAGGAGTTAGTAGCACCATGTTTCAGCTACTGTCATGACAAGAGATGCCAAGGTCTTACATTATTGTGTCACCCTCTGGACAGTTGCATCGGTGCAACATTACAGGAGAATACTCTGGGTATGGCTTGGGCTAACTGAGGACATTGAACTGATGACGGAAGCATGTGTGCCTCCCTCTCTCTCTCTCTCTCTCTCTCTCTCTCTCTCTCTCTCCCTGGTTTCTCCTCCTTGTCTCCTGTTTTCACTCAGGATTCTCTGTGCTGGACTATCGGCAATCCTGGGACTTCTCTCTCTCTCTCTCTCTCTCTCTCTCTCTCTCTCTCTCTCTCTCTCCCCCCTGGTGGTTGGTGCCTCCTCCAGGAGATTCGGCCCTCTTCTCTCTCATTCAATTCCATTCGATTTCAATTGTCAATTTTTCAATTTAATATACTTTAATGGCATGAATGTGAGAAACCATTATTGCCAGTGTCAATAAGTAATGATGTTTGGATTACGTGCCCCTCAGTTTGTGACATGCAGTCAGCTATTGTGCAGCTGTGTTTGCTGCGTTTCGCTCTCCCAATAGAATCTTTTGTTTTTCATGGTCATTTAAGTGAATTGGACCAAAAAAGGTGCCCTAATTCAGCACAACCCTAAACCTTTTTTATTTTTGTCTATTTTAACAAGGACATTTTCAGTGCTGTTTTCTCAGTGTTAAGCTAGTGTGTTTACATGGAGATTCAGTTATGCAGCGTACTCTGATTGGCTAGACCCTGAAATTATTTTCTAACCCTAATGAGCTCACACCTTATCTCTAACAAAGGCAATGAATACTAGCCAATCAGAGGACGAGTAGTGCGGGTCTTAGCAGGATGTAAGGGAAAAAAAATCAAGTGTTACGTGGGGTTTAGGGGTGCGCAGTACGCCACCTCCTGGACAAAATTCAGAAGTACAGGTACTGAGTACCAGTGAGTACTGGCCCATTTCAGGTACTGGCTTGTCCTCTTCCAGGTTTCCATGGTGGAGGGAGGTCATGTGGCTCAGGTCCTATTTGTTTGGTAGCACCTGAAGTTGCTCAACGTTGTCCCGGACCCATATTCTTTGTATATGTTTACAATTTCTCTATAATTTTGACATTTTGTCCATACTGTAATATCACTATGCTGGTGTATTCTGTACATATAACATCTATTGCATGTCTGTCTGTCCTAGGAGAGGGATTCTCTTTGGCTGCTCTTCCTGGGGTTTCTTACAGTTGTTTCCCTGTTAAAGTTTTTCCTGATCTGAATCAAAGGTCTAAGGTGTCATATGCTCCCCAGATTGTGAAGCCCCTTGAGGCAAACTTGTGATTTGTGATATTGAACTATATAAATAAAATTTGACGTGACTAGACTTTGAACAGACATCATCTGAGACCAGCCCAGTCTCACGACAAAGCATGTAATGGACGGACTAGCAACAATAATGGACACTAGAGGATAATGTGTCAGTGTAAACGTCCAGACGTAAAAAGTAGAGATGCGTATGAAGGAGCAGTACCAGCAGTACAAAGAGGGCCAGAGTCAACATTTAGAGGAGGTCATGTGAATGGATGGGTCAAGCAAACACAGGACTTTAACCATGGAGACCACATCCTGTCTGAAACCAAAACCAGGGTTCCCCTCTTTTTAAGAAATCGTTTTTCAAGACCTTTCCAGGGGTGTCCCTAAATTTCAAATATTTCCAGTACGTGTGGGAACCCTGAATACTCAACGGTGGTTTGTCAGGTATGATCTTTTCCCAAATTCAAAATCCTCCTCCTCACACACAAAGCCCTCCATATCCAGGCCCCTTCTTACCTCGCTGTCCTGCTCCACCACCACAACCCATCCCGTAGCCTCCGCTCATCTGATGCAAACCACCCAGGACCAAGCACCGAACCTGGGGTGACAGAGCCTTCTCTGTAGCTGCCCCCTCCCTCTGGAACTCTCTCCCCAAACAAATCTGTGACTGCACCGACCTTCCAGCGTTCAAATCAATGACAAAAACTCACCTTTTTAAAATTGTTTTTAATGTTTAGCTTAGTCCGATGTATTTTTAGTGTTTTTACTATTTGATGTAGTTTTCGCTGCTTTTATGATTTAATGTAAAGTGTCTTTGAGTATTCAGAAAAGCGCTTACAAATAAAATGTATTATTATTATTAATATTATTAATAAATCCAACCAAGTTGTTTGCTTACCTAAACCTAACAAAACTGCAACTTCAGCAAGCTTTATTTTGAAAGTGTAATGGACCAGCGTACGTACTGCCACACGCTTTGGTGTGATACTTGGGTTGCCAAGAGTCCTCTGCTACTTGTGATCATTCAGTAGTGATTAAAGGGATTTTGTCCCAGCATTCATTGAGGAGGAGGCAGCACCACACACACTACATCACACACACACGTTCACTGTGGGCCTTTAACCATGGAGACCATGCATGCGTGTTCAAACTTGATGTTACTTACGTTCATATGTTTACATGTGATAAGTCCGCTGAGTGCTTTGGCAACACAAACACATGTAACCTGCTGACAGAACTGTTCAGGGTCTGACACTCTGGCTGCAACCAAACAGCAGTTATGAGGATGAGTTCAGTCCAGTAAGACTGATGGAAACTTCCTCAACAAAACAAACAGGAATATGTCTTCACGCTGTCTTGGCATTCTTTCTAAATTATAGCTCAGTTTTTTCATTTTGGATAGACACGTCCTTGAATATTTCACCCTGACAGCAGCTCAGTGTCTTCCTCACATCGATCTAACTACCTATCAATGAGGAAGGACATTCTTATGTTCTGGCACCACAGCTGGCTCTGTTTGACAGCATCAGTCATTTGTTCAAATGCTTAAAGCAACAAATGTCTATATTATTCCCTTTCTAATGAACCATAATCAAAAATTAGAAATATTGTTCACCAATCATTAATAAAGGGTTTTGTACAACAATCCATAAAGTCTGCAGTTGTCTCTAAATGTTGTCAATAGATGGATTTGTGTCTGGTATAAAAACTAAGTGGTCAAATGCACAACTGGAGAACACTGGAAAAAAAATTGAAAAAGTTATAAGAGTGGTGCGTAATGTACAGTGAGTGAAATGCAACACCCACACAGTCAGTTGAAGCCCGCTTAACCTCACTCTCTTTCTGTACAGTTATGAATTTGAAACATGCCTGAATAACGGAGGACTAAAACTTTGAATGGAAGCCACGTAACCAATAAGAATTTATTGTCACAAGCACAATTTGTTACACAAAAATAATGGGTCACATTTACACAATTTTATACAGGTCTAGAACTCAATGTACAATTAACAGACTAACTAAATACCAATAGTTAAATATGTACTCACATTGCACACAATATCATTAAAACCTACACAAAACATGTACTGTGTGAAAGTAACACGAGTCGACATAAAAATCACATTATTTACAAAAGAACATCGATTTAAGATCTTTAGCAAAAGGACTGTCTGTACGAGGTTCTCCCCTCCGTCTGTCAGAGACATTATACAATCTATCATGTAAAAGCTCCCCCGCTAGAAAGTATTATTCAGTCTCTTCATAGTTGAAAAGATTATAAAGTAATAAAGTCAAGTAGCCAGAGCTGAAGAACACCGAATACACTAGTAAATACTGCGTTTTGCTTGGACGGTATGGCGGTTTCTCCCTTTTAAAGCAGGCTGGTGAGATTAGCAGTTAGCTTCATGAAGTGCACTTTAAGCCTTAGCTTAGCAACTGTCTGCGATGAGTTTTTTTTGTATTTTTTTCATGTATACACAGAGTCCTTCTATGCTCACGTCAGGGCATCACTACATACAGGTTACACAGTAAGGTTGCTGGAGAGTGGGCAGCAGCAGGTGGAGAGGAGCATCTCCTCCTCTCCACCTGCTGTTTGGCAGAGTCAGCGATGGCGTGCAAGAGGCTGCAACAGGTAGACGGAGGTGTACATCTGTAACACGCATAAATCCCACTGCGTGTGTGTGAACATGTATGTGCATCGTTGTCGACTGATGCTCTACAGTCACTGCAGGAGTTACCAGAGGAGGTGATTGGTCCATTACTGGTTTATTGATCCTACTGGTCTTACTGTACTGTGAGTAAGTGACATCCTGTCTGGGCTGAGATGCAGTCTTGCACACATTCATTAAGATTCAATGCATAAAGCCTTCAGCTGACTCATAGCAGGGGTTGCGTTAACCAAATATCTGGTTCAGTCGCTGACTGAATTATTTTAACAAGATGGAAAAATCTCAAGGCTGTCTGTCTGTCTGTCTTTTTTGGGGCTTTTTATTGCCTTTATTATGATAGAGCAGCTGGAGAATGACAGGAAGGTCAGGTGAGAGAGAGGGGGGATGACATGCAGCAAGGAGCTGCAGGTTGGAATCGAAGATGGGTCACTGCAGGAAGGACTCAACCAGATGAGCTACCAGGGCGCTCCGGCTATTGGTCGTTTTTACAGGTTGTCAGGACGGTGATGTACTGTAACGTTACCGCTGTCACTGCCACCTGTAGTAGACCCCCCTGTCCAGTTGGTGTGTGCATATTAATGAGCTACTGTCGAGTAGTCTTGTCTTTGATCTCACATGCATGATCTCATTGTCTAGCTAGCTTTAGCCATCACATCGCTTCATAGCCTAGCTATCGCAAAATATCACGGCAGCAGAGTGTCCAAAGTTCCTTCAAAAAGTGTGTTTGATGTGGTTGATGAATACAGCTAATGTTACGGAGGAAGCAAGTGGCAGCAAGGAGCTAAAAATCATTCATCTGCCTCGTGTGGTGTTGGCATGAAAAGGGACCGCACAGTGGCTTTTCTCTCCATGCTCTTATAAATGCATCCTCTGTAAGTTCTGTATATTAAATGCTATTGAGTTGTTTTTGAAAATGAAATGTGATTAAATAGGCTATATGTTTCATTATCATTCAAACAATGTAATTCAAATGACAGGCAATGATAGACTATGATGAAGTTATTCTGCCTCTGCCTGTCAAAAGGACGCACAATAAGTGTATTGCCACCTCTGACTCATAGTGTGGTGTGTTCCACTTTGTTCTGTGTTCCCTCTCTCATTGTGAATTTATATGCACAGAGCACACTGATACAACTATTCATGAATGGATGTCAACATGTTGAACTTTGGGTAAACCAGTCTTGCTCTTAAATCGGCACCAATAACATTCCCTAACAACACTGAAGCAGCCTCTGTGTATGCACCCATACACGTAGGTCAAATGTATGACCCAGTGTGAACATCTCAAATAATCATGCTTGTAAGTAAAGGGACTGTTCCTGTGAGACTGTGATGGCACCTACAGCAGTGTGTGATGATGTGCTGCTCACACTCACTGTCTGCTCTACAGGCCTAAACTGTGTGGAGGTGCAGTACACACATTCTCTCACATGGAGCCGGTAAATGTTTGGCAATATTGTTCTCCTCAGTCACAGTTGAGCAAGAAGTCTGACAGCTTTGGAGTGGTGTGGGCCTAAATTCCTCCACAGATAAGTAATGATTAATTACGAGGGTGTTACTTGGTCTTTTTACAGTTAGATTAAATGTGTCAGCTCTACATTGACACCATTGATAAGACTGAAACGTTGAATGATTTAATAACATATTTCCTGTTTAGTTAGTGATCAATATTTAGGTCAAACTAACAGCAGAGTGTTAATAATCATATTAAAAAGTCTGAATATAACAACTTGAGAACAGGAATCAGGGGACAGACAGTGTGCTTGCAGAGACTATCTGGGCTAGTCTTTAAATTGGGACTGTGTGATTAAAAATGGACAAAGGCTGGTGACATCAGCCATAGGTGTGTGAAGAGCCGTTGTGAAGCTCAGAGTGGTCGGTTCTGGCTGTCGCCATCTTGGTAGTCCTGACTCCGCTGACTCCCGGCTAATCCAAAATCTGGTAAAGAGGTGGAGCGTGGGTGGAGCTGAGGCGGACTGAATGAAGCCTGCTTACTGAAAACAGCCAGCTGTGAACGGCGAAATTAGCTATAGAGACCAAAAGTGCTTTTTGTACCAGGCTGTAAACAGGTTTATTTCTGCTGTAAAGTTGGGCATTTTAATATGGGGCCTTATGGAGACTGCTGGAGCCAGCCTCTAGTGGCTGTTAGAGGAACTGCAGGTTTTGTTACCTCCGCATTGGCGGAGGTTACTGCTTGCTTAAGGGGCAGCTGTGGCTCAGAGGTAGAGCGGGTCGTCCACTAATCGGCAGGTTGGCAGTTCGATACCCGGCTCCTCTCGCTGCATGTCGAAGTATCCGTGAGCAAGATACTGAACCCCAAATTGCTGTGCATCGTTGTGTGACTGTGTATGAATTCCGTTCTGGTGAGCAGTTGGCACCTTGCATGGCAACCACTGCCATCAGTGTATGAATGTGTGTGTGTGAATGGAGCAATTATCCCACCCTGGAAGTTAACCCTGATATACTACTGTACAGACGGGGTTGTGTGTGTACTTGCTTGCAGACATGAACTACTGCTGAGTTACGTCATGAGGATGAAGATCTTTTGACAAATTTGAAAGGGGGAAAAGGTTTAAAATCTTGGACACTGACAAATACAGCTATAATCACCTGACCCTCCTCCTCTAGTTATGCTGACTGCAGAGAGCTCCGCAGTTTCAGTGAGCTGGAAGTCACAGTCTTGAGACAATGTCCATCAGTGTGGGGACAGACAAAGAGCTCATACAGGTTGATCTGATGTTCCCCGCTCTGACAGCAGGGTTCCTCTTTGCAGAGATGAGGTATGTGTATGTTCACAGATACAGACTGCAGGCCTCGGAGCCCAAACATTAGTGGACGGTGTGTTTGTGTGTGTGCGAATGACGAGTGCACCCAGACATTCACCGTGCTGCACATCAGCTGCGTGTTGGTGATCCAGCAATAAAGAAAAAATGAGACAACATGAGAGATGAATGCAAACATCAGTCCAGTTCTGAGAGGGAGAGTGGTGGAGAGAGAGGGGGGGGGTTTTACTCAGAGAAGGGTGGGAACATGCCGAGATCAGCGAAGTCCTCGATGTTGTAGTTGGCCGTTCCCTGGGTGGGATCTCCAGCCATGGGTAACATGTCCTGCAGAGACAATATCAGACATATTACATATCTGTGTACACTGGTCGGCAGCCAGCAGCTGGAAGACACTCTCACACACTGCAGGAGTATGTCTCAGTGTGTATGTGTGTGTGTGTTACCTGGAAGACTTCTGTCTGGCTGGGGTTGGGGTGTGTGTGCTGTTCTCCGGCCTGCTGGGAGTGATGCTGGTTCTGCCACTGGGACCAGACCTCACTGGGACGACCCTGGAACTGGGCTCCACTCTGACTGCTTTCCCCCGACACATCTGGAGACACACACAGGGTTACACTCGTAACGTGAGACCAGATCTTCAAAAACAGACACCCTCCTAGTGTCCTCAGTGAAAGCGGTGCAGACTGATTACATATGATTTTAAATTTTAAATGACTTTTTATTTTTATTTATTTTATTTATTATGTATTCAGTACAGGCAACTTATTCACACTTCATTCTTAAACATACAGTATGTCATTTCTGATACTACAGGGTCTCTCACGTCAAAACAATAACAAAAGACAAAGATGAATGACATGGTGAAGTAGTGTGGGATCATGGGAGTATATAGAGTTAAAAGCACCAAGATCTAAACAGTGGATGGTAACAATGTGGCTTCAGACTGGATAAACAGTCAATGTATGACAGCTTCTGACAGACAACCACAACGCTGACGCAGGCACAAAGGGGATATGACGCCACTGACAGGAGGCCGGTGAAACGCAGCGTTGTCTGAATTATATGATAGTAATTGTTTAGGTACACGACTTAAGCAATGAGTTAACTAACACAAAATGAATCGTGAAAAATTTTAATAACTTGTTGAAACTTTGAAAATGAATTGTTTCGGTCAATTATTGAGCAAACACAAACGTTCACTGTCTGGAGATATTATATTTTATTTATATTCTCATTCTCATGAGTCTCTTTTGGAAGGCATGTCAGACAAAACAAATGATTAAATATTTGTAGTGGCAGCAGCAATTGCAGTAACTGTAACAGTAAAGAGTAATTACTAGTGAAGTAAGATCCTGGGTTTCAGTGCTAAGGTACGGTAGGTATTTTAAAGCATACGTTGGTTTGGTCTACAGCTATATTTTATAATAATACCTAGAAAACCACAGATCCAATCCAATCTAATCTAATCCGATCTAATACTAATTCTCTCATATTTCGCAGTAGGGAATCTGGTAGCATGATAGTTTTTGAGCTTTTGATGGAGCTCTATCAAACTGTCGCTGCTCACATTCTCTAATATAAACATATGATGCTGAATCTCAGTCCGCCACAGGAGTAGTAGGGGGTTAGTTTTTCTCTCACGTTAGCAGCTGGTGCAGTTGTCATAGTTATGACACAACTATTAGATACATCCCTTTCTGTGAAGGATGACACTTCTCTTTCATGCTGTGCCGGCTGTCGAAGGCCCCGACACCCTGAAGGATCTGTCAAATATTCAACATGGTTGCCTGTGCACTCAGTACACCTTAGGTGGATGGAAGTGCAGACGGTTTAACTTTGTTCAAAACATCAAACATTTCATTTAAGCACTGTTAAAAACCTAGGGTTAATATTATTAATCATAGCATGACACTAATAGCAGTAGCAGTAGAATTTGCAGTAGTGAGTGTATTAAACTGGGTTTTAATGGCTTAACACTGTTTCTATGGAAACACATAGCACTCACTAAAGGAAAAATGGAGACTTTATCTCATAACTATGAGCTCTGTATCTCATAATTATGACTTACTTTCCTACAGGTGTTACAACATATTCTATGACCCACCAGATTATGTGATCTGCAGTTGTTCGTATTCAGTCAGGTTATCCTTGTATATAAGTAGAGGCTTTATTTCTAATGACCCCTTTTTTTCATATTTTGTGAGATGTCTCTATTTTCTAATCGGCCCCATGTTTCAATTTGATGTTTATACTTTTTCCATGTTTATCTGTTGCCTTGATAAATTCTCCACAGTGCTAACTCCATCAGTACAATAACAGTCAGACTTTAGACTTTTACTGTTTTCAATCACTTGCTAAGTTTTGTTAAACCATGGTGAACCATATGCATCCAGTGTTGAGTTTCATTGGCAGTAGCGTAAAATATATATATACAAAGAGTGGCAAAGTAGTACTGCATGTTGTGAGGAGAAAGTTATTTTTCTAAAAGTTACCTACTGCAGCTTTAATGTAGAAGCTTCTCATTTTTAAGTGGTCAAAAAGAAAGATGGCACTGGTGGCTGATCATACAGTATCATCTAAAATTGAGCTTCAGAGTTTTTGATCACAGAAGTAAGAGAACTATTTACAGAGTTCTAGTTCCAACCACTCCCTCAGAGTGAGAGTCTTCTCTTTAGCTGATTGTGTCACTTTAATTTCAGGAGTTGCATTCTTAAAATGCATTCATAAAGTATTAATAATTGAAACGTATCAATCAACAGTTTTAAACCTTAGGATTTGGTTAAAAGTAGCTTGTGAATCTAGTAGCTACACCTGTTATTTTTATATTTATGTGCCAGATACATATTTAATCAACACTAAATACCTTCTGTTGCAATAATATCAGATTAGACTCTGTATTGGCAGACACTGAATGTTAAAGAATGCAGATGCCAATTAGGGCCCAAAAAAGTTCGATTTGCATCATTAGCAAGTTAAAACAGGAGCAGAACAGAAAACAGTGAGGCTTCTTATTAAAATATAATCAATTATTCCAAAATAAACAGGAATAATGAGCAATAAAGGCCTGTCTCTAATATAAGTCTGTGTCAAATAAAGGCTAGTGATGGCAGTTTAAGAAAATACCTAACCACTATTTCAGAATTTATGGTCGCTTAAATTTCCATAAAAAGCCCATCTGATAGCAACGGCAGTGTAGGCTTTATGACTTTCTTTGTGTAACTCTCTCACTCATACACCAACAGCTACATCCCTGACTGACAAGGCTGAGCCGCAGCTACACACTGCTACACGAAATATAAATCTACGGATATGAGCACACATACACACACACTCTCCCTGCGAGGCTGTTTTGAGAGTCTACTGAGTACATTACAGCAAAGAAGACTGATAAGCTGTCTGCCTCCCGATGCAGAGGAACATTCTTGCCATTTCACAATAATAAACAGAATGCTCATTTTGTCTCCACGCACACACCAACATGAGGCTGAGCCGCTGATGGAGGGAGGAAAGAGAGCCCTTGTAAAAAATGAAGACGCAAAAGTAATTAACCAAACACATAGAGGGCTGGTTGTTTATACATGGAGTGGAAAGCGGACAAGATAAGGAAAAAACAAGAGATTATCATTAGTGAATACTGAATGGCACTGGCTGTGACTAACTTCATCCTTCAAATGGTCCGACAGGCAGAGGAAGAAAGAGGGAGGGAGCGGCCGAGAGAGTAAAAATGGATGCAATGTAACAATCAAAGTTAGATAATCAGCCCGAGAGAACAAAAGAGAAGAAATAAAGAATAAATAAATGAGGCAGTGGAGAGAGAGAGAGAGAGAGAGAGAGAGAGAGAGAGAGAGAGAGAGAGAGATAATCCATTTGGCTAATGTGTGTGTCCATTAAAAGGCCATCAAGTAGCCATTGCATGCTGGACGTGCTTCATTCCTGCAGCCATGTGGACAACAAACAGCAGAAGTCCTGAGCAGCTGGCTGATGAGCCATCACCGGCTGAACACACACTAAAGGATTCTCAGCCTTTTGCCTTCTGTGATTCCATTGTCAGCCACGCCGAGATTTTGGACAGTTGGGCGGTCCACCACATTGGTTCAGAGCGAAACTTACTCATCTAGGGCTGCAACTCTTACTTTCAACAATACATCTGCCAAACCAATTATTTTTGTCAATTAATTGATTCATGTGGTATAAAAAAAGCAAAAAATGCTGTTCGGTGTCCAAAAGCCAAGTTTTTGTAACCAACATTCCAAAAACCAAACAGCGTTCCCACTCGTTAAGAAATCATTTTCTAGGACTTTCCAAGACATTGCTCAAGCAAACAGTCATATCACTTACAAGAAGGTCAAGTATTGACCCATTTTGGCCAGTTTTACTCCTCTTTTTTTGATGATGCAGGGTTCATTACAGGTAGGTGGTCATAGTTTATGGGAAATTTGACTGCAGTTTACTACATTTTGCCTCTAACCAAGGTTTATCTGAATGAGGGGCTAAAATGGATACGTGGGAAAAGAGCTGGAAACAGTGAAATCTGGCACCATCAACAATTTCAACTGGTACATTTTCTGCTCATCAATTTATCAACCAATTGTTTCAGCTCTAGTCTCCACAACTGTTGAGTGGATATGGCCATAAAAATTGGCTCAGTGTGAATTAGGGCTGGACTGTACATTAATGTCTGCATCGTGAGAAATCAGATTAGAACATCCATGCAACAAATACTCAAAAAATAACATAGATGATAGCTGGCAACGTGAGCTGTCTTGGGTTACGACTGTCCTGTAAACTGTGACATGAATCTGTATGTGCACGTAATGAAGAGCTGCCATGGCTGCAGGTGGCTGGCTCTGGTTCTCATATCAGATCCACGAGAGGGACAAACTGAAGAAAGACCTACTAATGTTATTGGTTTGCTGTTAGGTATTTCATTATTTAACTGCACTATGAATTGTACAAATTCACCTACGTAAAGCACACTGTCAAATCAAACTGTAATGATTCCTTTTAGAACATGTTTTTATTAGTGTGGAACATCAGTCAGAGTTCAACTTCTAGGGGATTAAAAGCTAATGCCTTCAAAATGAATGTGCAGTGAGGATGAAATGCTGGAGTGTGTGTGCAAGGTTGTGTAAATGAATGTGTGCTCTGGGGATAAAGCACTTATTGAGTTTCTGAGGTCGACCTGCACCATTTAGTCTTTAACAACGTATCTGTAAATGTTTGTATTACAAGTTTATACGAAGTAAACTCCAAAATCACTAAATTCTTTGTTGAACCCACCTTGCCTGTTAAACAGCTACGTCTTTCAACCTCCACAGCCTCTGTTTGTAACACAGGCTTTTACAATTTTCTCGTCTCCAAACCCAAGCTGCGAGGGATCAATTTATTAATTGACTTAAGACTTAAAAAGCTCAACAATTATATATGTATTTGCTTGGCACACCCAGCACTTCATCATTCCCATAAATAAAATGATTGGCATGTAAATAACCCAACATTCTAGGCGAGGGATCACCAGCAACAGTGCGTCTGGTGGGCTCTCTTCTCTTGAGCCTGGTCTACACTGCAGCAGGTCAGTGAGGCAGCTGTCATGCACTAGTGGTTTTTAGATGACCATAAAAGTTAAAACAAACCCCAACTTTTCTGCACAAGGCATGGAGTCTCGCCAATCATCAATGTGACATTTGGCCCAGGCAGCCTATCAAGTCCAGCAAGAGGCAGGCTTTACTACTTTACCACTTCCTTCCTGTTTATACACCAGTACATGTGAGAGCGACGGACCACGTGAGAGGGAAAGGGAGAATTCTAATCGTTTTATGTAGGTTACTGAGAGTGAGGGCAACGGAAAGAGATCAAATTCAGTCTGAATTTCTTTTCGATAAAAAAGCCCCGCTCCACAAGCACATTGGCTGTTTTGTCTGACGCGTGAAGTGACCGCATCTGTAGTGATCCGTCTCTGTCTGATCAGCCCATAACAGGAGTTTTACTAAAAGTAACAAACATATATATTATAATATATTATATATAAAATAATATTGGCTGCCCGCCCTTACTATTTATGTTAGTTTTTCTGAATACAGATCAGAACAGGACAATCTGTAGACCTCTAATATTTCTTTGCCACAATGATGCATTTATGTACAGATTTAATGGAAATGATAAAATCCCTTTCCTCCAGTCAGTTTGTGAATGTGACAGCACATGAACCCCCATTCACATGATGAGAGCCACTGTCAGATAGTGCTACTGGGTTTCCAAGCAGGCAGGGATTCAATAGGAATTTAATGATGCTCAGCATTTTGCTATTTTGTGAGAACACTCTAGCATGCAGGCAACACAGGCAACTTTTTGTGCCAGTCTATCAGTGGAAAAGGACTTTTTAAGTAGTGTTCAGAAGCACTTATCAGATGCATGAACCTTGCTGTGTTATTCATGACACTTATAAAAAGGCGGTTAACGCAGTGTGAGGTGAGAAAAAAGCTCTGAAGGCCATCCAGAATGATGTACATTAATGGTGGATGGAACTGTTAATGACGGACTTTGGCTCTGTCTGCTTTGCCTCCCATCCATGTAATTACCTCTGTACCAGGACAAAAATAAGCCAGTAAGGCTTGAAAGCAAGGAAATTGCTTTCTTAATTGAAGTGAATACATGGCAACTGTAACCGGGTCTCAGCTGAGGTCTGAAGATACCAACATTCTTTTTGTTCTTCTCCCTTTGGCAAGGTTTGATGGGTTTTCATTATATTCAGATCCACACTGTATGGAGACCTTCTATACAGTATAGTATGATTGATATTACTGGCATGCTTAAACAGCTAATGATAAAGGATCTTTCTAAGCTCAGCAGCCCACTGAGGTGGTTTGGTGCAGGGGATTTAATCACTGTGGCGTATCTTTGACATAAAAAATAAAGTGCCTGCCAATGCTAATTTTACAAGAGAGCACCTGAGCGCTGCTACATATCTGACTGACTGAAGGAGCATTAATGGTGCCTTCTAATGGAAAGCAGAAGTGGAAACATTTTGGACCGTTCTGAGATTACAACTTGTGACATACACAAACTGACTGACTGACTGTTTTAAAATGGTCAAGCTCATGGAAGCTCACATTTGTAGTCTACTCTGCTTTCCACATCAGGTCACACTAATGATGGTTAAACTATAACACAGACTCCAGAACATCCAGAGTTGCATTTAGGACAATTTCTCAGGCTGTTGCTAAGCTGTGACCACACAGAAAACTTATTTTATATTCAAGTCTCAAACTGGTTTACGTGGGCAATCTGAGTCCTAAAATAAAAATTTTCAGGACAATATAAATTATTTCCAAGATGTTTCATCATTTCAACCAATTTCCAGGTTTTCTATGGCATGTGGGAACCCTGCACATGAAGCAGCTGGCAGGTTAGTGTGTTAGTACAGGACTGCTGATTCTGTTGCAGTATTATTTGTTGTTGGATATGGCGAGGTCACTACCTGCCCTGCCTCACAACAAACACACACAAGGCTGGTGTGTTTGTAACAAAATAAGGGTCATATATCTGAGAGGCTGGCTGAATTTATCATTTGTGAGTATATTGCCTATCTGGAAGAAGCACTGCAACCTCTGCATCATGTTTTCTTCCTTTCGTGGCTTCCACAATGCAAAGGCTTCTGCAACAATATTCACTGTCTTCAAACTATTTCCCTCTCGACCCTTTCTTCGCTGCCTCAGCTACATCAACTCACTGTCCACTGCAGATTGTGACAGCATGGAGAGAAAGAGACATTTTTCTGCTGTAATGCTCATTCTCCTTGGTATATCATTTCCAAAACAGGAGCTGTGTTTCCATCTAAGCCCAATTTAGCAAATGAATAGGAGTTGGTTCATCGAAATAAGCAGTAGGTGTTGCCAAAACCAGTAGAAGAGGGCGCAACAAGATGAGGTAATTAAAAGAATACCAGTTGAACCTCAAATGGTGGAAAACAATGCAGAAAACAGGATGGAAATATGATATTTCTGTTTCATGTATTAATGTGAGGAAGGTTCTACCAGATCTGTGTGCAGCGATCATGGATGTATTATAGAGCCATGGGAGCGATGAGGAGACTGTCGGAGCGCAAACAGCCCATCAGTCCTGAGAGTTAAATGTCCGTAATATCAGAAAGGATTCAGAATTATCCATTTTTTTGCAGAATTGAGGGAGTTTTTTTAATGTTGCCGTTTCCATCAACCTTCTCTAATGCAATATTTCAAAATGTGCATAAAAATAAGTACATTGGAAACATGGCTAGTGATGTTGTCAAGCTGCCACAGAATCTTATCATGCTGATACAATCATATGGTTATCATTTTAAATTCTCTTTTCTAAATGAATGACTCAAGACAGTTGGCATTTTAAGCTAACAAAACGTGTTACACATCCAAAGGTTCGTCTGATGTAATGTATAGCAATGGAATTTATTTGATTACTTTAGATGTCATTTTGTATTTGCAATATTGTGAGTTGTAAGTAGATTTCTATTACACATGGTTCCTCAGTAATTATGTTTACAGACAGAAAGACAGACACACAGACACTTCCACAACAAATAACTATCCTGTACCTCATGTGTATGTATCAGCCGGTAAGAAATGTGTGCTCACCAAAAGCTGTGCTGCGGTTCGTCAGTCCTGAGTAGGCATTGCCGCTGGGGGAGGAAGTGGCTGGGGATGACAGGGGACTGTAGGAGGCCGGGTCCGTCTGGTAGCTGTGGCCGGAACCAATACCAAATGGACTGGACTGGGCTTTACTGGACTGGTGAGCACAGATACAGCATATCAGGGTTGTAACTGTTATTCATCTCACTATAATACAACACAGGGTTGACAGGTCAGTACTCTCATGTCATGCCTTCCTTAGACATGAAATGAGCAAAGATTGTATTTTCAAAGTTGAACATTCTTTGTTATTAAGTTAAATGAGTTAATATTCATTCTTATACGCATGAAAAATGATCTGACACTGTGACACATCAACATGTGGCCAGCTCCTGGAAATTTCCATTAGCTGGCCAAATTACAAAATGAGACTCTTTCCTGTTTGACAAATGTGCTCTGCCAAATGAGTCTGATCCACTACTACTGCTACTGTGTTCGTGTAATTTCTAACAGGTAGTCAGCTGCAGTAAATGTTGCTAGCAAGCAATGTAAAAGAAGCTTCCACATTCAGGTATATCAATTCCTTCACATTTAGCTAGGATAACTTATTCAGGAGGCTAATTTAGGAAGCGTTTGAAATTATATATGTAAAACTGAAATTCATTCGGAAAGCTTAAGGAGGCTCAAGCTCAAGTTTACAGTACAATTACAGTTTATGGTTTTGAGTATTTGATTTGCAAACACTGGACAAGTGTTTCACACAGCCCTTGCGTTGGCACACCCAAACACCCACTATACTTTCACAAAATGTACTTAAAACTACATTCCACTTGGGAGAAGAACTGCCAAGGTGCATTTCAGCAAGAAACTAATCCAATCCAATCACTGAACTTGGAATTCTGTCAGGTGCACAACTAACGGCAGGTGGAAAATAATCTGCAGGTTGAATCAATTCACTTTTATTATTAGTTATGTGCCACATTTTGTTAACAACTGCAACAAAGAAGTTTTAATTTGCTTCTGCTCTGATTCATTATTATTGTCCATTCTAAGGGTATGGGTATTGCGGAGCCGCCCGCCATGCCAAAATGCAACATGATTTCTCAGAAACAGGTGGTCCTAACATAAATCTATATGATCATTACATTATCTGGGAGAGTCCCATGTTTCTGTATTAAGCAGCACTGAAGACACTGTGGAAAGAAAAAACTGAAATGGTAATACAGCCTGAAGAAAAAAACACTTCTGGAACCATTTTGTAGGGGAACTACTTTTATAATTTACAAAAACAAAAACAGATGCAAATTATCCTCAGTGTATCTCTGTGTGCTTGAAGAAAATGCATGTGTTTAGTTTGGGTTATTGTTTGGATCGCAGTTTTGTTAAGAGATTTTACAGCAACAGCAGCTATCATTTGCCAGGCTTTTACTGGATTTTGAGGATTTCAATACATAATATACAGACTGGGTTGCTGCAATTCACCGCCTACAGACTGATTTACTTTACTCTTGTAATCCAAGCATCCAGCTGTTGCAAAGACATCAGACCAAAACACATTTTGGGGGCTTGTTAAGGGTCAAAAACAACACGTTAACTTAATGGCACAGACTTCTTCCAAAACATCTCATTGTTTTTAAGTAATAGTTTGGGCAAATGGGCTTTTCCAATATTGGGCAACTGCACTTATGAACTACTTGTTATCATTGAAACCTGTATGATGTTAGCTCTTAATGTCTTCTGTGTTTATAGAAGTGGTGAAAACATCCAACCTTCTTTTCAACTCATATCATCTGGCTCAAGTTACTGTGGTGCATTTAGAGGTTATTGAACAACAAAGAATTCAGTCTGGTGGAATGACCTGACAAGTGCAGCAGTGTGTGTGGAAGACAGATGAGCCTGTGAAGAAGCATATGCTCAGCACATTCTCTTAGCAAGATACTGTTAACGGGCACCAGAGATGGGAGTCTGGGTTACAGAGGAGCAGAGAAAATGAGTTTGGAAATCATGGCAACCATGGAGATTGCCAACTTTATTGTTGATACAAAAGGCAATGGTTTCACAATAATAAACACTGTCTGCTTGTGTGTTAACTTGTGTGTGTGTGTGTGTGTGTGTGTGTGTGTGTGTGTGTGGGTGTGTGTTACCTGTCCAGAGAAGGGGGGTCGGTTGCCTGACCATGCCACCTGGCCTGGGTTGAGCTGTCTGGTGATCTGAGCTAGATTCTGATTGGATGAGCCTGATGGCTGGATGTCGTTCACGCCGGGGACATGGATCACAGAGGAACTGTGTGCACAAGGACACACACATACACACAAACAAACAAAGAGAAGCTCAGTCTGGCTCCACTTTTCTCTAGAGAGACACTACTATCACAGCAGTGGTTGAGTGATGGATGTAAGCTGCTGAGCGCTACATGCACTAACACACATCAATGACACGTACCTGAAGCTTTTGCCAGAGTGTCCCTGCTGGAAGGGAGAGCTCTGCGAGTAGAGCTGCTGTCCTCCAGCTGTAGAGGAGGGAACCATCATCTTCTTATCTCCCGCTACACACACACACACACACACACACACACACACACACACACACACACACAGAGAGAGAGACCAGGGTCAGCATTATTGAAATAACAGAAAGGAGACAGGTGAATATAAAATATAAAGCTAGACCTCGTCAAAAACTGTCAAGATGTATGTATGTATGCGGTGTATGCAGATGATTGTGTGTTTGTGTGTGTGTTTCGTACAGCCGGAGATGCTGGTGTACATCTCAGCAAAGCGAGGGTCTCTTTCCTGGGAGAACAGGGCTTCTGTCTTGTCGATGTTCTTCCCTGCCTCATGGACTCCACTGCTGACACTGGCGACAGGCACCTGACAGTGGGGTTGAATGAGGAGGGCATACAGGTTGATGTCAGGCACGATTTGATCAAAAAACATGAACACAAATAATCCACATGCCAGCATAGACACAAAAGTACAATGGATTAGCAGTGGTCAGCTTATTAGCCAAGTAGCCAAGAAAAAAGAAAATGGGATTTTGTTGTACTGTTACTAATCCTGCTCCTGGTAGTGTTCATTTAGCAATAAACTGCACAATACCATGTGTAAGGACAAAAAAAAGTCATTTTCTGTGTATTCTTGGATCCCCATTAGCTGCCACTAAGGTAGCAGCTACTCTTCCGGGGGTCAACACACATAAACAGGACATATTACAAGTGTAAAAATGATACCATATACAGACAAGGATTACTTTACATGACCTGCTGTTAGCCTTGCTCTAAAGCAGATGGTTACCTGGGAAAGATCGTAGGCAGTCAGTCCATCTCTCTGGTGAACCTCCAGTTCTGCCTGCTGTTGCTGTTGTAGCTGCCTGCAAAACACACCACAATCAGCAAACTGACACAGGCATACAATTCCTTTAGATGTGTGTTCCTTGGGGCAAAAGACACTGACATACCCACTGACACCACAATAAACCCAGATAAAGTCGGAGAAGAACAAGGGTAAGTGTAAGGAGAAGAACATCATGTACATTTGTATAGAATGTGATCCAAACATTCACACCAGTGTCCTACAGACAAGCAATGTACACCAGTAATTTACCGGATCTACTTCAGTTGGAGACATTTAAGGCAGCTTTTATTACATACATTTATCCAGAAGACAAGAAGAAATAAATACCCAACATTTTTGCTTTTTTACATAGTTTTGGCCTGCTTTGTGTTCCTGCTGACTTATTACAAACAAACCAAGAGCTATAAACATGAAGTGACACGGCCTGACAGGTGACTCATTCATTGGCCAGTTTTGGTGATGTGATCCTGCATCAACAGCTAAGCCACATGTGGAAATCAAACTGCAGTGAGTGACTAAGACAGTGGGGCACTTCACTGCACTTCACTGAGCACGATGTGTTTATCTTGACACAGGTCTTGTCTATCATGGGTGAACTTAGGTGTCACAAACAGCTCGGCATAAAATAACCGATCATGGGCATTATCAGTCTGAATGCTGAACTTCATATGACATGAATGATGACAGACAGGTAGAAACCGGACAAAAGAGAGGCGTGTTCTACTGTGTGGTTGTTATTTAGATCTGTATATGTTGTCTTTTAGATATGATACAAGATTGCTCTCTTGACAGTTCTAATGATCAGCTGTTTTAACAGGTCTTTTTTTTTTTTTTTTACCTCAGAAACAATCGTTGAGATAACAATCTCACCACAAAGTCCTTTTAGAGATTTCGATCATATCACATGATCTTCATCAGCAGATGGATTCTGCCTAGTTGTCATAGAATTCCAGTTGTTCAAAAATATTTTTTTCAGGACCAATAAGTCCTTTGAACATTTACAATTCCTGTGGATCGTCATCTGATGATGAAGATGATGTGATATGATCAAAAGTTACAGAACAGCTACTGAATGGTAGCCTGGGAACCAGAGGAACCTGCCGAGCTCATTATGTCTCATTGACTCTGGCAGATGCATTTGCAAATTAAATCTGGTGATGCTGGGCTAACTGAATGGACCTTGTGATGAGATTTATTAGTAGTTTATCTTTTAAATTCAAGCTATCATCATTTTATCATGTACTATCACATAATCCAGTTGATCCTCTTTGCTTTGTCACCACAAATGAACCACAGCAGACTGGACTTGCACCAGACTGTGACCCCTTTCAAAAAGTCTGTCTGTCTGTTTGTTCATCAAATAGCAGACTGCAATTGTTGCTCACACCAGCCCAAAATAACCAAAATTAACAGGAAAATCTTTCAGAGTTCATTTGAAAGGCACCTAACGATCTAGGTGTGGATGCATCCTTTGGAATAAGGAGTAATATATCAGAATGAAGGCCTATATCTAGCACTGACAATAAGACATTCTAAGCTACTCTTCAGAGTAAATCTGAGCAATGTACTACAATTATAAAGGAAGACCATGTTCATAATGGTAGAAAAGGCTGTGCCGTAATATTTCAAGCAGCAGCAGTGAGAGATCCACAACAATACAGACCAGAACAGAAACAGCACTTACTAAATCACTGAGATATGGCAAAAGCATAAGGCAAGAGGTACCATGAGTAAGGATGGTACTAAAAAGCTGAGAACTGGGGCCGGGAGAGCTTGGTGGTGGAGGGAAATATCAATCAGCACAGTCTGTATAGCAACAGGCTTCCAGGTGTGTGTGAGTGTGAACGCAGCAAAGGGTATTCACATGGAATGAAAAGTAATTCTTTAGACTGTCTTCATGGGAAACATGGAGGTTATTTATGTGCTCTCCAAGTCAAGAGCAGTTGTTATCAGATCAAAACTTCCTCCACAGACACGCTGCCCTCTGAGGGCTTGGTCACAGCACCATCTATGGCCATTTATGTAAACTGTTTTCATCTAGTTCAGTTGATCTGAAGGGAAGTGTCTCTATTAGTGGATTTGCTAATGACAGCGAGTATATCTGCACAGCACTTTTGTGTCAGGTTAAACACAATAGCAAAGTCAATTTTATACAATTACTTAGGGCTGGGCGATAAATCGATTTTATCGATTAATTCGAATTTGTAGTTAAACATGATTTATTTTTAGTTAAAATCGGTTTTCTCTTGAACATCCACAACACCGGCGCTCCCTTTGGGCTCCCGTAGGTCAGAGTGCGCTGACCCCTCCCCCTGCCTCTCCACAGATAAACACAACATGGCAAGCCAGGATGAGCTCGTCCCCAAAAAAGGCACAGTGTTGTCGGTTGTTTGGAACAGGTTTGGTTTTGTGGCCAACAAACCACGACCCACTGCAAAGTTTGTTTGAAAGCTGTTGCAACCAAAGGTAGCAGTACGACCAATTTATTCCAGCACCTCAAGCAGAGGCATGCAGCCGAGTGGGAGAAATGTTGCTCTCTGCGAGATATACAAGACCACAGCCCACAAACACCCGCTAAAAAACAGTCTACAAAAAAATCGATTCAAATCGTAAATCGGGTTTGGTGTGAAAAAAATCTGAGATTTTATTTTTAAGCCATATCGCCCAGCCCTACAATTACTTTCACTTGGCATATAATAGCATACAAAAAATTGCCCTTAGATATAGATGCAGCTAGATTTGTATCTAGTATTGAACCTTTATATAAACCCAATGACAAGCAAAAACCTGCAAACACAATTTCTGACCAGGGTCTTAGGCCATAGATGGTTAGTAGCTGTGCATTACAATGTGCTCCACAATTGCATTGGATCTATTTGTTAGTCCATCAATCCACTCTGTGCCGTTTGTTTGAGTCCAGGTTGTAAGGGCAACAGACTATGTACTATAAAGTAACCAAGGTGACCTTCATTTTGCTGTGTCCTTCTCTGGGATCCGAAGACATTCCTCAACCAGATGGGATATGTAAACCCTCCAGCATGTTCTGAGTCAGATCCTGGGTCTCCTCTCAGTTAAATGTATCTGGAATACCTCCACAGGGAGGCATCCTAATCTGATACCTGAACCAACTCAACTGGTTCCTGTCAATATGAAGACGCAGCTACTCTGAGCTCTGTCTGGATGTCTGAGCTCCTTATCCTGTCCCTAAAGGCAGAGGCAAGCTTCAAATGAACTGGGTGGTACAAAGTGTTGTCTGACCATGTCTAAAGGCAGAAGTATTTATACCTGTTCTGAACAGCAACTGAGTGAAATCCCAGCCTTTATAGTTAGAGTTGATTTATCATATAAATGGGAATAATGGCACACATTTTCAGCACACATGGAGTTGAACTCTGTTGTACACATGACAAGTGACAGTAAAAAGTAGTTGTGTGAAGAATGAGAAACAAAATAGAGTTTGTTTAAACCTTGTCTACTTACACACCTCCTCATACCTTGCTGATCAAAGCATAAGGTGGCCATGCTTGTTGGACTGTTGGTGTAAAAAACTTGCAAAAATAGTTGGATGCAGCCCATAGGAAAGGTGTAGGGGAGGGGTTTTCACACTTAAAAACAGTCTGAAAAGCACTTTGTGTGGAGTGTTCTGAGCCCAGACATCCTGTGAGTTAAACTCTAACCCTAACCTTTTCTGCTACTAGTGTCCATAATCTCATTCTTCTGGCCATGACCACAGGTCTGGGTTGAAAGGTAGATCAACTTGTTAATTGAGAGCTTCCACTTCATGCTCACCTCCCTCTATACCACAGCAGACAATGCCTGCATTACCAAGCCTGTACTGATCCACCTGTCAATCTCACGCTCCATTTGTTAGTGGCACACAGAATTAACCTGATGCGCCAGATGGTTTGTAACACCGAACCATCTGGGAAGTTGACTTGGCAGGTTGATTGGATGAACCATCTGGTGAACTTCATCCAATCAGATCACAGAATCAGTAAGCTAGTTATTTGCTCTTCTTTGTTCTGATATAACTGATGCTAGCAGCATCTCTGTAACCTCTTTAGGAGCTGCCATTGTTGTTGTTAAACAAATAGTCAATTGCTGCACGTAATTCCGCAAAGCAAGCTGATTGGTCCGAACCACGATGGTTTGAACACAACACATAATTTGAAGTCAGGCAAGACTGACTGTTGTCTGGTCTTGTGATTTTGTGATTTTGTGAATCCAGCTACCGCGCAAGGTAGACATAGAATGAGTGCACACACAAAACCTGAGGATTTGAGTTAGAATAGCTGGCCTGTTCTGAAAGCACTGGGCTGGAAGTACATTTATGTGAAAGGTTTCAGGAATAAGATACCCTGCTGCTGTAATAGCTTTGGACCACTTGACTTCAAGACCAAAATAGTCTACATGAGGAGTTTAAGAGCTCTCACAGCAGACTCTTCAATTTTCTATTCATCAAAAAGCACAAAGTGGGCTATTTGTTTAGTTCTATGAGAGAACGCTTCCCCACTCTGTACTTTTCTATCATTCTTGCTGATATATTAGTTTCATCTATGTGCAGAAGTAGGCACCAGGAATTTATGATGATGTATAAAAAATGTATCTACAAATTTATGATTCTAGAATTAAAACATCTTTCTGACCATTTCTGAAGCATATAAAATATGAAGTATCCACCAAAATATGCTTAATATCACTGGACAGGACACCTCCTTCAAACTGTTGGAGTGAACTGAAGGGGAAGCAAGAGAAGAGAAGCATGCAGGCACCTCTGTCTCGCAACAATAACTCACTCTGGACTCCCCTGCTTTAACCTGCATTAAGCTATGCTTCCAGGAAGAAACTACAACAATTTCAACAAACCGTTATGAGCACTTCTGATGCATAAATACATGATGCCACTGAGGTGTAAAAGACAACAAAAGCTACACAGCTGTGAAAGTTTAAGAACAATTTGTGATGATGATTTGAAATCTGCTCAGTGTATGCTCCTATTATGATGATTTATTTATAGAGGCCATTCGTGTGCAGCAACAGTTTTCCTATATATGACCTTGCTGCAAATATTTATATATATACATATATGTATAAAAACAATGACTACTAAGGGTTCCCACTCTTTTTAAGAAATTGTTTTCCAGGATTTTTTTTCACCATACAGGACAGAACTTGCTCACAAATGGTGGTCAGCCATAGGTGGTCATTGTTTAAAAGACACTCCTTGTTAGTTCGCTTGGATGGTCTCACCACAGCCAATCTTTCTGCTTTCCGAACTGACTGCAGTTTTCCTTTAACTGTAACATTAATTTGGCCACAGCACAGACTAAAATGTAATTAAAAATGTTCCATGACAACGTAGATGTCTGTTGTACTTTCATTGCAAGACTCATTCGTCCTAAATGCACCACAGAGCGGCACAAAAAGTAATTTTGTGTGTACACTCATGACCACGCATTCTCAGTTCATCCAGCATGTAGATAGATGTGATTTGACAAAAGCAGCGAGGGCAGAGGAGCATGCTGCCACAGCAGGATATTACAGGTTTGTCAACTCATTCTCCACAGTCTGCTCACATTCACCACAGGCCCAACGCGTCTGGAAATTAGCTTCTGCAGAGGTTAGGGTTAACCGGACACATCAGCTGCTGCTGATGTGTCCACTGATTCCTAGCTTTAAATCAACAGCTAGCTAATAGCTATTTCACTGATGGGGCTGGCTGTATTGTCCCATTAAGCAACCAAATCGTACCATTTCTGACTAAGACAAGTGAGAAGAGGAAATCTAACAGGCTAGAAGGCTTTTCTCTAACTATACACTGAAAGGCAGTGTGACAACTGTGCCAGCATTAGGGATATAACTCAAATGAAGGTGCTGTCAGAGCAGCAGGGATTAAACAACTGATACTATTTTGTGGTTTGATATGCAGAAAGCTCTCTCTGGGCCTGTAGTGAATTCATTTGAATTTAAAATCAATTAAACAATCAAAATAAGAAAAACACTGCAGATAAATGACAAAATTTCTTACTGAGAAGACCACATAGAGGGTCTGAAAAATTCCATTGCAATTTAGGAAAATGCAAAACAAGATATTATAACTGTATTTATCACAGCAGATGTGATGAAACATCACACAGTTTGCCAATTATATTGTCACTTCTCAGACATATTCATAAAGAAACTATTATGCTTCTTAAGCTGGGAAGAATAGTTTAAAAGAATTGATCACGACTCTGAGAGTTTATCTTGAAGACAATTTACAGACAACATATAACTCCTTTATTCATACCTCATTGCCAATATCATTACTGCTTTAGCAAATGCATTTATAGCACTATTTATCACGTAAAATTGTCACTGGGTGATTTTCATTATGCTAGTGACTCTTTCTCTCCTTGCTTCTTAGGTCTTCCCAGCGAAGGCATGACAGAGAGACGCAAGGAAGAGACCTCTTTGGTCCACAGCGTAGGTCTTAAGGACCCCTCAGGACCCCTTATGTAAGAACAATTTAAAAACATTACAGCATTCATTTAAATATATAAATTGTACTAGCCGATTATTAGCAGTAATATTCCCGGTGTTAATGTTAATCAGCATTTAATTGTATGCAATCATATATTCCTTTCGAGCGAGGACATGAGGAAGCGTAAATAAGAGTAATAAAACGCACTCACCAAATCTGTATCCACTGAACTCATGGAACTAAATCAGAGTAGTTCTGTGATGTATGAGTTTGGCGTGCATCACTCACATGAGCGCTTTCCAAATATGAACCACCTGAGTACACACAGATGCTCACTGCGCATACTGAGCGGCTCTTGCGCACATTCAACAGACAGCTCATTAATGTACGAGCTCAACGGTATAAGGGAGTTGCCTACTCCCTTATACATGTGTATGTACGCAACATGTGTACATACACATGTACACACAGAGGCGACACACAGGTATTCATCATGCGGTGAGGAACTGGGGAAAGCCATCTGCTTCTGAACTTTGTGGTGTTCTGATAGATGAGATCCATTTTTTTATAGTGACCTCATAAATCTAACACATTTTCTGTTAATACTGCCACTTCAGCCTGAAGATGCTGCTGGCAGTGATTCATGTCTGTAGTACACATGTACCAAAAGCTATTAGCTGTATGTTTACATCGCTAATCCAATAATATAGCTAATAGGATAGCTGAGAGCACACACACAGGGCTCCAGAGTGCGACCAAAATTGTTAAGAGTGCGACTAATCATTTTTCTAGGTCGCACTGGTGCACCTGCCGCTGCCCGGGTGAAAACATAACAGTTTATTTCGCAAGCGCATCATCTCTCTGTTCTCTCCTGTGACTGAACTCACACACTCATGGTAGGATCATATCGTGTTCTAAACCAATAAGAGACAGAGCTCTGGCGGGTCTTTGCCTCTGATTGGCTGTGGTCCTGTTCACCGCGCTAAGTTGCGTGTGTTTAAAAATTACGCGCGACCTGAGCGTGAGAGTAGCTGATTAACTGAAACGGAAAAATAAAATAAACGCAACAAAACGAGGGAAAATGAAGAGAGGCAGAAATATTGAACGTTTTTTTATTAAGAAATCCAAACCTACAACCAGCCCTACTACTATAATCCCATCCATCCCCACTACTGAGAGTCCATCCAGTTAAGACACGGAGCCATCGGTCCCTGGTGAGATACCAAGCCCCGGTCCTTCGGTGACAGCATCAGACTCGGAACCAGAGGAGGAGACAACTGAGGCTGGGATAGAGCCCGGACTGCATCCGGCTCCGAGAAACAAATTAAAAAGGCAAAAATATATTCCTTCAGACAGGACTGGCTGAAACAATTTCCCTGGCTGTGGTACAACAGAGGACGTAACGTAATGCACTGCGTGTACAGTCAGGAGTGTGGTCAGAATATGGCCGGAAATAGTGCGTTCATGAGCGGGTCAACAACGTTTTGTATCGAAACTTTAAAAAACATAACATGTCTAAAAAACACACGATATGCCGTGTTGTGTGTCTCCCAGCTGCATTTTTAGCGGCAGGTAGTGGTAATCATTATTATTATCATTAATAATTATTTTACTTGAAATGTTTGAGTTTGAAATGTTCAATTTCAGTTCAGTGAAGCACTTTAAACACTTTCTTTTTCTTTTCCTATATAATTGTGCTTCAAATAAAGACAAGCATTTCTCTACACCTTGTTCTTGTTTTAAAATCATTCACATTATATGAAAGTTATGGAGAGCAGTAAAAAGGTGACCTTATGGCGTTAAAGGCAACGCAGTGAAAAATTTGAAAAAAAAAAGTTTTGAGCACCAGTGCAACCAATGCAAAAAGTTAGTCTGGAGCCCTGACACAGGAGGAACAGGACATGGTGAAGACTGAAGTCCACTGACTGAGAAATCAGCCTCTGAATCCATGTTGATCAGTGCCCACAGGAATGGCTGTGTCCATTCACTCAATGTATGCACAGTTCCCTTCCCTAACAGTCGACTGACTCAACAGTGACACCACTGCCCCCTACTGCCAAACACCTCTGCATGCCACTGGCTATACAGGAACCTCACAGCTAATTATAAGTGACTCATAGTTGTTACCCAATGTGCAGACAGACAGTAATATGTTTGGGTTTTAACTCTCTGCCAACAGGAGATGAAAACATAATTGCATTAATAAAACAGACAAAAAAAAAAAAAAGTTAACTGATGAACAAAAAGAGCAGAAAATGAGAGGCAGGAACCAATAGATGTTTGGCATTTTTGATTGATTAATTAATCCTTAATTAAATAATGAATAATTGTGTTGATCCACCAGTGACTAACAATTCATCAATTGGCTAATCATTTTACATATCATTTTATAATTGGTCTTGTTTAAATATCTTTTCAGAACACCAAAAATTGTGATGTTTGATTTCCTCACTATTGCTCATCCCATGTCACAATACAGTGACTACTTTTTCCCGTAATACTGAGATAAAGATCCTCTGTTCTTGAAGTAGTGAAGTTGTCTGCTGCCCTGTGCATATACTTGTATTTCAGAGCTGGGCTGTGCGGCCTGATCTCCACTATCCAACAAGGTACAAGACTCACCAAGGACAAACAAGAAGCAGCTCAGCAGGGCAGAGAGACTCCACACCTTTCAGTTAACACCTTGTTAACAACATGGGAATCAATAAAAGTAGGTAAATATTATCCCTGCTGCCTTGAACTGTCTGGGGACTCACCCTGCTTCTTTTAAAGGGAATATTATTCCTGACTCTGCAGGTAAGGCAGAGCAAGGTGAGAAATGTGAGTTACTGACATCTCGGGCAGAAACACGGCAGTAAACCTCATTTCCTCCTTAAGCATATACTGAATTAGAGTTAAACTTATTTATACATCTACTGAGAATGACATTCACTTAAAACAACGTGTGTAGAATTACACATATCATATCATGAACAAGTGACAGCATAGCCACAACTGTGGTCATGTCATGCTAGTGGTATTGCAAGTTCACTTTATATTTTAGACCTGCAATACCCTCTACCCTTCCTGCTTTCTGTCCCAGCTGCAAGCTTTATATGACCACGGCATGGTTAAAGGGACAATAACACTGGTCGCATGCCTTTCTCGGCATTGTTTCACAAGAAGCAGTGATCATCTTGTATATAATAAACCTGAAAGGCAAAAAGAGCAGGATTTGTTACTTCTCCCTGGCTCAGAGAGAGAGAGTGAATGACAAATGGGAACAAGGATGAATGAGAGAAACAAAACGTTGTTTTATTATTGTTTTGTGGCATTTAGGTTCTAAAGCAGAAATAAACACTCCCACATCTCCGCACAACCCTGCGGGAAAGAGCTACATTGTGTGAAGGCTGACAGACACAAGGACCGGCAGCTTTTTATATACATCCATGAAACAGACAGAGAGCAGAGGAGACAGACGGAGACAGCGATGTTGGTCGCTATGTTTTTTTAGAGTCCTGACCTCCTGCGCACTGCCCAAAGGTTGACGACCAGAAACATCCCAAACACAGAAAAATAAGAAAACACAGGGCCGCGGGGACTCTATAGATAGAGAGCCACACACTTCTAAAATGATCACAGCAAAGCCCTCTAAACTCTGTTGACTTAAGTTGCTTCTCAGGAGTAGTCTTACCTTATCTCCACCACTGTGGCCCTTTCAATTACTGATATCAATAAATCTCAGTGACGTTTATTGAAAGGAATTGATCAAACCCTCTAGGTTTGATTAATCTTCTGTCTTTGCAGTTTCTTATTTTACATAATGTGTGTTGCATAGTGGAAATCTCATTAGAAACAAGCTACCTCAGTATTGATGAATCTACATGCAATATTACATGGAAATGACAGCCTTGCAGCTATTGTATCAAGCTGTCAAAGTTGATAAGCTGTTGATTTATTGAAAGAATGTCATCTTTTGCAACCTTTATCGTGCACGAAAAGTGGTCTTTACACATAATGATGGAGATCACACCACACCATGAGCATTACAGAAAAAATATGTCTACACTTCCAAGAATAAGACTAAATAAAAAAATACAATATGCCACAAAATGTTGGTGGAAACCCTGGTCTTATTTTGTGTACTTTTCGTCTGGCTGTGTTTGGGTCTCAGTTCCACTAAGGGAAATTGAAATGCTACAGCATATGCTGATATTTTAGACAACAATGAGCTTCCAACTTAGTGGCAGCAGCTTTGAGAAGGCCCTTTACTGTTTGATGCCCCAGGGCACATAGCCAGGCCTGTAAAGAATGTTTTCCCCAGTTTGCTGTGAAAGAACATGACTGGCCTGCACAGAGCCTGACCTCAAGCACATACAACACTTTTGGAAAGAACTGGGGCGGCAACTGCGAGCAAAGCCTCGCCATCCAGCATCAGCGGCTGACCTCACCATTTGGTGCTTGATTTAAAATGGTGTGTGTGTATGTGTGTGTGTGTGTGTGAGTAAGAACCTACTTGACATTGGTGTTGGTGCAGATGATGTACTCTATCTCATCAGAGTATGGGTTCTGGAAGGTGAAGCTGCTGGTTCGGATCAGCATCCACTCCCTGTTCTTCATTCGGAAGCGATACATTACCGACAGAACCTGACCCTTCAACTTCACCACCTGCAGAGGGAGGAGAACCACTGATCAACGTTGCTGTTTCTAATACGTCTTAATTATCCAGCTGGGCCCGGAGGAGGAAAGAGTAGCAGATATTGAAACTAATGTGGCAACAGCTTTATGTATTTTTCTTCCTAATCCAGGCTTCTTCAGATCTGTAGTTGACAATATCCAGCGTGTTCACCTGAGAGTGAAACATTCAATTAGCCATGATGTAATCAAGTCTAAATTAAACTTTTTTAGCTGAGCGGTCTTCACTGAGCCAAGAACAAAGTGGGGACCCATTAAATCCATTTTCATTTTCAACTTGTCACAAAAGCCAGTTTCATCTGGGTGGAGGGAGAATCTTAAAGAGTGTAATTAGCAGCTATTTGAAGACATTATGATAACTGTGGTTTCTAAGTTCTGGGTAGAGCTATCATATCATTTTCTGCTGTGTCATGTACCCTCTGTGGCAGGATGCTGGTCCCAATACTGTGCTCCCGGTTCCCGGTTCACTTCACTGACTGTCAGTCTGAGTAATGAACGTTCTTCCCAATGTGAAACATATCTAAAATGACTGAAATAAACTGCTGAGGATGCTTCACACAGACAGACAGAAGGGATGAGGAGGGAAGGAAAATGTTGTTCTGGTTGAGTTCAGCTACGACAATACGGTCAGAATGATGCTGTTTTGCTGACAAATTGTTTTTATATGGTAGAAATCTTATATTTATATGTTAGTGTGTTCTTTATACTATCACATTTTTTCTAAAATTAGATCTAAAAATAAATAAAGAAATCACAATATATTGAATCGTAAACCCTGTATCGTGATACGTATCATATCACCAGATTCTTGCCAATACACAGCCCTAATAAATAGAGAAGATTCTGGGGTTTCTCTGAATACATAACCAATCATTCAAACTGTATTTGTACAGCACCTTTCATTCATGCCAGTTCAGTTCAAAGTGGTTCAAAGACCACTGACGAGCCGATATCAAGACAGAACAAGTGTAGATGGTAACAGAGTGAAATAAAAACTAGATAAAATAAATTAAACAAAGATGAAATTTGTTACAATTAAAATAGATTTAAAAGGAAACAGTTAAATAAAAGCCAGACCACATACTAGATAAAATAGATCAGGATGACAAGATAAAGTAAACAAATAAAATTGATAAGGGATACAAAATCAAATATTAATAACAATAAAAATAACAGATAAAATAATATAGAACAAAACATTATAACAAAATAAAAAAATGAAGTGAATAAAATAAACAAATGTCCATAAACCAATTTTACTAAGTTTGCCAGATGAAATTAAACAACTACCTTGATTAAATAAACCAGATCAAATAAAATAGATGTATTATATTATCTATATATCCATTTAAATAACCTAATCAAGTTGTGAGTATTACACAAGGTTATGTAACATGTTAGACAATTGCAGCTGACCCATTTATAATCAGAATGAACTATATTGGTGATTAAGAGGGCTAAATACTTGCAGACATATGCAAAAAGCATAATCAGTGAACCTAATCATTCAGCCTGCCAGTACTCCTGTCAGTCAAACTAAAGTAGGTAGCACGTCTGCTAAGAGACGAGCCACTTATATATATACTTGAACAACTAAAGTGCTGATGGATTGTGTGTGTGTGTGTGTGTGTGTGTGTGAGAGAGAGAGCTGGATGAGAGCCAGAAGTTTCCACAGTGAGCAGAGAAGGAAAACATTCCTGGTGCTTCTGGGTTTGACCTGGGTTTGATTTAATGATCTCTACATCTTAAATGTATCTAAATCTAATCTAATATGGTATCTAGTCTTTTTTATGACTATCCAAACACTTTAAAGGTCCCTCTTAGCATTCTAATGTACCATATAATAAATCTGCGTTGTGCAGTCTAGACTTAATATAGCTGACAATGAAGTCTGTCATTTTGCTTTCTTCCTCCCACACAGCCTAATAGCACAACAGTGGGCAGTTTAGTGAAGGTGGTGTTGAAGGCTATTCTCTTAGTTCACAGGTTTAGTCAGCATTTCAGTGCTTCACTTTATCAGATTAGTTTGAACCTGTAAGCGCTAACAAAAAGCATAGCATAATATTACCCCAGTGCTGGCTTTGCTACACTGGCTTTCCGTTAAATGTATGATTACATTTAAAATCCTTCTAATTATTTTAAGGTGTTACACAATGTGGCTCTTGCTCCTCCATATATGAGTGAGCTGTTAATCCTACACGGGTCTTTCAGACCTTCCAGGTCATCAGGTCAAGGGTTCCTGGTTGTGCCCCACTCCAAGTTCAAGAGAGGAGGTGACAGAGCTTTAATGTGGCCTGCTGACTATGTAAAAATGCAGTTTCTACACTGAATCACTATAACCATATGGGAATACCAGTCACAGGACTAAGATTAAGATTAAGATTAAGATTAGATATGCCTTTACAGATTTATTTAACCTTCATTGATCTCATCAGATCAAGAGCACTTAATCGTCGGGGGTTTCGGCTTTCTTGCTGGAAACTGACGCAATCTAACATTTAGCTGTGTGCAGGTTCAGACATGGGACAGTTGTGGAGCGGGTCTATTCTCTGTGTTATAAAATTAAAAGAAAAAGGTCACAGCAATGTTGAACTGCGCAACCCTCAGTGGTTGGCAGACCTCCCTCCACACTGATCAAAAGCTTGCAAAGAAAAGACGGGCTTTTGTTGCAAATATATGCAACATGGCATTATTTGTTGTGAAACTTTGACTTTGAAGGCCAATCAGTGACAGTAACTCCACGGACCTTCACTGTTTACAGAATTGAACCAGCACTCAAGATTTTGCAGCCTTTGAGAAGGACATTAACCTGTTCTCAGAGCCTCTGTTGATGTGGAAGGAGCAGATGCAATTGGAGCTTATTGAAAAGCATTGTGATGACAGCTCTTTGGACATAAATATGTGAGCAAACACTTTCTCTTATAACACTGAACAAGAGCAGGCTGAAGGTCAATATAGCAGACAGTAGTTCTTTAAGTACCATTGTCCCCATTAGGAGTGATATTTACTGGTGTAATTTAATACTGATAAAATCCTCTTACAATAGTGTAAACATTATTCATAGAGTCTTTTAAACTAAGATTCAGGGCCCAGGGCTACATACATTGTTCTCCAGGTGGGCCCTGGCATGTTAGGTTGGGACTAAAAAAACGCAATTGTAACTCTGGTTTTTGTGTTATATAGAGTTGTACTAACTCATTTACTGGCTTTGCACATCATTTGTGTACATTAATTTTGCTTTATAATTTTTATAATTATTAATTTTTTCCCATCTCTTAAACTTTAACTCTATGACCTAGCTGTTGCTTTTTGTACCTGACTCAAAAAAAGGGAGCCTTTCGGTCCAGTTAACAGCTACAGTCCCGTCTTACCTGTTGGAAACTTTCTCTCAGGTGACTCTGGTCCTCAGGATGGCAGAACTCCAGGATATCTTTCCCCAGCAGGTCCTACAGGACAGTATAACAGTAGGTTAACCAGTTTGTTTGACCAAACAACACAAAAAAACATATATCATATTCCATAATGCATCCTACAGTAGGATTACAATGTCCACAGATTGTTTTTGTCTATTAAATAAACCGGTAGTCAAAAACAGATCTTACATCTACATATCGGAAGAGACAGTAGTAGTAGTTGTTAGTAAAAGCAAAGGCTGGCACAGTCAGAGTATACACTAAACAAACTAATGGAGATCACAGATGATGCTGCGTTGCTCTGAATACTATTTTGTGGTTAATTAACCAACAACTGAGTTCCAACTCAGTATTTCTGTTTTCATCTCAGATAAACTCAGATATTAAATGCAGGTTTCCTTAAAGGTGAGAGGTAATTGTGGATGTTTCATTGCAGGTGATAATAAATGAAATGCCAGATATCTAATTTTAGAAGAAAGATAAATGTGTTGCAGTAAAAGAAAAAAAATGCTCTGCAGGAAAATAACAAGTTTCTCCTCCAAACAGGACGTGTTTGTTATGAATGATAATATAACAGCATGACTCTGTTTCCGAGGTGTCTTGTTGAGTAATGGGAGAAACCGGTCAACAAAGGCACAAGCTGACTGGCCACAGGAATGTGTTTGACATACCAGTGCAGGCAACAATTGTTTTTCATCTTGGTCTGCTTATTTCCACTGTCAACACACTAACTCGTGTGCATAGCTGATAATGCAAAGTACTGCGGAGTCATGGAATTTGCTCCTCGTGTGGAACATGAGGAGTTCATCTGGGACCATAGCGTGACTGGGGTACTGCAACAGAGCCAGTGAATTATCTTAAAGTTAGGGGGTCAAAGTCATTGAAAACAAGTGTTTGTAATTCACACATGAAGCCTCTGACAACTGGCAGGTGGTCATGTTGTGGAACTGGACACATTTTTTGCATATTTCTTTTATGTTTGGTCTAAACAGTGATATATTTTGGAACTAGTCTGATCACACTAATATAAGCGTAATATCTGCCTTTAGTTATAGAACAAGTAAAGGTTGGTTGCTAATGAAAGCCAGGTAGGAAACATACTCACTGCTCTGCTGCTCTCACATTTCTTTCACAAAAATACAACAAATTAATTCCATTTTGACGTTCTTTTGATCGTTCCTAAGTTACCGCCATTGAAACGCAACACTTCCTGTAGATGTTTCACAAGCCTACCAGGAAGGGGAGGGATTATGCCTTTGAGTAACTGGAAGGCTTTTAATGTGAAACAAATATGCAGGAAGTGTTGAGTTTCACAGGTGTTAGCAGCAATCCAAGAAGTTTCAAAGTTTAAGCGCCTAGTTTTGTATTAGTGAATGAAAGATGTTGTTCTGTTTGAATGAGAGAAATCTGAGTATGACTTGACTCTGTTGTTATACTGATGGAATTAGTGTGTGGAAATATCCATTGCACTGAATTTATCAAGACAACAAAAAATGGAGAAACAGTGAAGCTTCATACTTACATTGGATCAAATATTCATCAGAATGAGGAAACTTATAATTATAAGGAATTTATAATATACTCTAATATAAGCCTGTTTCAGGTGAAGGCATGGTTCTCTTTGCTGTTGAACTAAAAAGATGAGATACCACTTTAAAATAGAACAAGGACAAAACTTAAAGCTGCAGTAGTAACTTTTATAAAAAATAAACTTTCACTATATCCTCCTGACAGTAGAACATGAGACAGATAATCGGATCAGGTTGGCTTTCATTGGTTGTTTTCGTTCAGGCCTGGTGGATTCTTACAAATGTCATTAGGAGCACTAGGAGGAGCCAGAGGAACCTGATTTTCACAGATTATCTGTATCATGTTCTAATGTCAGGATATAGTGAAAGTTTCAGCAGATATGACAAAAAAGTTGTTTTCATAAAAGTTACCTACTGCAGCTTTAATCAAAACCCCACGAAAGATCATTCCTGACAGTTTACTGTGGATATGAACATGTGAGGACAATGTAAATTACCCTCAAATGAAACTTAAAAACAGATGATGACACCATGAATTATGAATCCCCCACTGACCTGAGGCTGATAACCAATGACGTTGATGCAGCGCGGGTCGACAAAAGTGATGACACCATCCGAGTTGTGACGTGACAGGAACTCTGTGGGCACCGACAGGCCGTTCATATCCATAGAGACTGGAGAGCTGGTCACCTGAGGGTATTTAAGACAAGGAGAGATGAGGTACAAATAATACTATATTAATAGCTGTGTTTCCATCCAAAAGTTTGGGAAATTGTAACCGAAATTTCGAGGATTTTTGAAAAAAGTATAAAAAAGTATCCGTACTTGGTCTGCGACTATCAATAGTGACACAGTGTCAACTCACTGAAGCTGCGAGCTGTTTCAGAAACATTTCTGATTAAGTGATAGTGGAAACCATAGCATCGATGATAGATTTTTGCTGCTGTGGTTCAGATAATAATAGTGTTTACCCATCAAGAATGAGGGAAATGAAAAGGAAATGAATAAAAACAAATCTATTGATAAAATAAATAAATGAAAATACAAATAGGATGTAAAGAAATGTGTCTTTAAATGAGGAAATCAAAGTGACAGTAATTCAATGAGTGAATAAGTAATGGTCCATAATTAATAAATATAAGTACATTTCCTCCATTCCACTGGGCATGTTGGTGTAGTTAGTTGCTTCTGGAGCGCCAATGAAACTCACTGCTGCTGGTTGTTTAGAACGGCAGCGATCAGTTTCAGCGGCCATGTTGCATCTGGAACGCAATGCAGCTGTGCCCGTTGGAATTATCCAATTAGTGTAAACGGTAAATGGTAAATGGACCTGTACTTGTACTTGTATAACGCCTTTCTAGTCTTCCGACCACTCAAAGCGCTTTTCCAAAATCTTTTCAGTAACAAACACTATGGCGAGCTTGAATTTCTGTCAGTTATGATTGATACCAACAGTGACAAGTTTCCATAAAAAAATAACCAATCAAATTGAAAACCCCTCAACCCACTCCTGCAGCAAATCCACTCCTCCACTTGAGTTGTGTGTAAAATATGACTAAATTCACAGCTTGTCCAATTATTGCCCCTTTCCTCAGAGGCTGAGATGGATGCAGTATATTTAGCAAAAATGTGTTGATTGTTTAAAACATACTCTCTGACAGAGGGACAGATGAGAAGCGAATGATGCTGGTTTAATATGGACACTTTGATACTAAAGGTTTAGTGTTTTATTGTGAAATCAAAGTGGGGCACCTGCAGTCTTCCGATGGCCACTAGGCAGTATTTTCCAGTCTGACCCGCCTCTGTGTCTTCATCTGGTATAGTCATACCTGAGGGAAAGAGTGTCAGAGACAGAGACATTTAACAGACATTTCTCATAAAGTGTAACCACTTACTTTTCCATTTGCTACCTGAACTGTGCAGCAGTGAGAGGTAATCTACTGGCTGACATGGCCACCGCTCCTCTACAATGATTTATAAAGCATGTATTTACCATTAAGCCTCCACGACGCAAGATGGATTTTAGCCACAATACCAGAATCATTCAAAAAATATATTCAAACCTGCTCTCCCTCAGTCTAATACAAATAATTCAGTACAAGAGGGAGGGGGAAAACAGATACATGCAGACAAATCAATTCCAACTTCTACCATCAAACATAATGTATCTCAGTAAGTTTCACTCACAGTAGCAGCAGCATTGTACACTTCCAGACATCGTGTCACTGACTGCATTTTCAACTAGCTGGATGGGTTTACATTAAATCACATTTCTCACATTGTGATATTGGAATATGATTGCTTTTATTTAAAGGTCCAGTGTGTAACATTTAGGAGGATATATTGGCAAAAATTGAATATAATATTCAAAGGTATACACAAATTTGGGAAGTTTGATTGTGGTGGCGTCTCCCTACGATATGTGAGCATCTGAATGCTAGTGTACAGAATTTTCTATTTTTCCTTGACTTTTTAACAATGTCTCAGAAATGGGGAAGAAGCTGTTCAGTTATCAGCTGCTTCAACATCAACTTTAGAAAAAAACTGAAAGTTAAACACACTTCAATGTCTGAGACCATACACTGTTCATCAGAGGACCAAGATGTTTACATTCCAGGCCATTAATGAATATCTATTATTATCTTGAGTACCTATGAAAACAACGTGAAATTGTATTTAATTAGTAATTTTTTTTTACTAATATAACTGTTCTATGATTATTAAATGCAATTCTTGATTGATTATGCTAGCTAGTACACATGGAGGACTCTGTAGAAGAGGACCCGCTCCCTCCGTAGAGAAAAACGGCTCATTCTAACGATAACATATCTATGAATATTATATTCCAATTCTAGATCCTCATCAATGTTACACACTGGACCTTAAACCCAGAATATAAGGATTTTACAGTGACCCTCAAAAACATGGATGATCCTAGAGAAACCAAAGAGCATCCACAGCCCCTCCAAAGGCCTCAGGGAACAGTCTATAAAAATATATAGACGGTCTGTAATCACGTTTACTCACAGAGCAGCTACATCTATTTTGCTGAAATTCCTCACCAGTTAACAATGGCGATTCCCCATAGGGCTGAAAGAGAGGAGCCGCCACATAAAAACAAAACCATGACTCTGTCCTCATTCATGGCTACATTCCTCTCCTCTAGCACAGTTCAGTCAGCAGCAGCTGTACGGGTGCCTTAGTGCGCAACGTATGTGTGTCTGCAGCTCGTGTCTCTCCCTTATCCATCTGCGATTTATGAGTGTGTGCGTGTGTCTTGCCTGATGACCCTTCGCCAGCAGTATTGTGTCCAGAACATTCCAAAGGGGTATTTTTAGTACAAGGAAGTGAAACATGTGTCAATAATTTCAAAACACACATGGTGTATGTGTGTTTGTGTTATACCTGGAAATATTCCAGCATGAGCTCAAAGTTATGTGAGGCGATTTAGTCTTCTTTTACTTGAGGCTGTCCAGTTCCATCACCCCACTTGAGTGTGTGTGTGTGTTTCTGTTGCAGTCAGAGAGTACGTCCAAGGCCTTGGGGATTCTTACAACTGGTGTGCCTTAGATCCACTCCAGTTATACTGGTACACGGTATGAGAGTTTCCTTACATTAGTACACAGTATATAACAGCTAAAAAGATATCTGAGAGTGAAATCTATCAGTCCTAATCAATAAGTTTTTCTAAGATTTGGACGAATCATGCATGGAGGTCTCAGCTAATACAGTAGGTCTGTATTGTTCTAGTTTTGTCTTATTGTCAACAACTCCCCTGAAGACCTAAACCAACAATGCATTAGTCTATCTTTTAATACTTTAGGAATTCCCTACCCTGTCTGGGATTCTCAACCCCAAGCCCATTGGTTCCTACTGAAGACATAAATATTTAACAGCAGCTCAAAGACACACAGTTTAAATAAATAAATACAAAAGACTCAGCTGGTTGTAACCCAAACAGGAGGAAATTATGCGCTTGTGTGGGACTATTTTCAGCGATGGATTAATCCACATTTAGTGCTCTAGTGATATGTGATCTCAATTAATGTGTGACAAAATAAACTACAGTGTGTGTGTTAATGGTAATGAACGAACATGTCAGCCAGTGTAACAGTGTGGCTCACTGACAGCTCAGGTGAGTCTTGAACCATCCCTTAGTTATGCTGCTATAGGCTTAGACTGCTGGGGGACTCCTCCTCTCCCCGTCCACATTAATGTCTCATTAATGTTACCAACTTCACTTATTTCTTAAGTTCCCATGGATGGAAGGCGTGCCTACCTAGATCGAGGATCATTATCATTATTTATTATTATTATTATTGTAGTAGTAGTCATATTTCTATTTTTATTATAGTTGTGTGTTAATAAAGCTCAGTGGAGGTTCAAGCATGAAGACTCATTTATTCACAAATCTCTCACTCCCTTTCTTAATCAGCTAAACTAGTCAGACTTAGCCACAATCTCCTGCAGCTGATCATGTAGCTGCTATCAAACTTTAAATCCGTTCTCCTCTCTGCTGCTTTCAGCTGTCATTTCAGTGCTCCTCCACCCCGTTCACCTCCACTTCATCATATCTAGTGTTGAGGTTGAGCTCATCTGACATCCACTCCTCATCAACACTGCCAGTGTCTAGCCTATACTAAACACAGCTTCACTGACCCCTTCAAATACAATGAAGTCACGATGGGGTATAGATGCCAAAGACTTTTGACATTTCTCTTATACTGAGCACGTGTCAATTATTTGCTCATTCAAAGCAAAGTCTCTCCTGATTACTCCTATTACTGCTGTTGTGCATCTCTGTATGAAACATGTCCTAAGATCATTTCTGTTATGTCTTGGCATTATATAAATAAAACTGAACTGAACTGAATTGAATTTGTTGACAAAAGGAGTGTGATTTAAAAGGATTCTGAGCAAGGTGACCTGACTTTGTTCAATGGTGAACAGTCTGTGCATTCAGTTCAAGTCAGTTCACTGACACTACATCAATTTAACCCCAAAACAGCTAGCAAAGTAAATAGTAGTGAAGTAGTAAAGAAAATAAACTTGCAAGCTTTAAAACAAGTAAACAATTAAGCTTTTTTTTTGTCTTCAGATGGGTGAGGACTAAGTTTATGGGGTTTGGATTTTGGTCTGCAGGTCAGTAAAAAGGTGGGGCCAGGTAACATCTTATCACAGTGAAACAGTGTCAGTATTGGAATGTTCTGTAACAAATGTGTATTCTGGCTGACCACAGCTGCGGTTCATCATAAAGGAGCAAACTACAAACCTTTTACATCTAAGTTTCAAACACACAGGGGGTGAGCGTTTCATTTCCCCAAAGATAGATTTTTGACTGTGTATCATCAGACCTAATTTCAGGGTAAGCATGGAATCACAATATGCGAGTCAAGGAGAGTGACAATTTCTGCAAACATCCACTCCATTTTCCCTCCATAGCAAATGCGATGACTGCGGTCCTGCAGTTGCATTTTGGGGCATAAAGTGCTCTGCAAAAGAGGAATCTCAAGAAAGTAAAAAAAGCCTTGTTTCTGGGAAATAAGTATTTTTCTAAAAAGAAAAATAAACTTGTCAAGCATGTTTTGGGTTAGAAAGGTTATCTTGTTTCAATTTTGTCTAAATAAGACATTACAGCTAATATTGAGCTTAAAAACTTCCAACAATGGTTTACATAATATCCAAACAGAGGAACAAGATTATTTTCCTTATATGAAGAGGAAGACCACTTGGACAATTTCTCAGTTTAAGAGCAAGTAGTCTTGTCCCAGTGTTGGAAATGAAGCAGCTGTTTAGTTTTTCATTGTTTTAATAACTAAAACTATATATAACTATAAAAATAAAAATGCTTCTGGTGCCTTCATTTAAGACAAAGTCACTTATTTTTATTATGCTAATTGAAGAAATTGTGTCTTATAGTAAGATTTTTTCCCCCTAATTATTAATCTTAGATTAAAACTGCAGAAGGTCATTTCCCAAAAAAATATTGCTTTTGTCATATTTGCTGAAACTTTCACTATATCCTGACACCGGTAATCTGTGAAACAATCAGGTTCCTCTGGCTCTTCCTAGTGCTCCTAATGGTATTTGTAAGAATCCACCGGGCCTGAAAAAAACAACCAATCAGAGCCAAGAAAGATATAAAGTCTGTATTTGACGCTGGAAATAAGACTATCTTTCTTAGCTCTGATTGGTTGCACTAGGAGGAGCCAGAGGAACCAGATTTTTTCACAGATTATCTGTGAAACAGTGAAAATTTCAGCAAATATGACAAAACGTTACTTGCAGCTTTAAGGTACACATTCTTAAATTCAGCTCAAAAAAGTGACCAAAATACATATGTTAAGAAAGTCCATCTTAAATGATTTAGTTTTCATTGTTTGCAATAAACCCAACTTGCTTAAATTATTGGCATTTTTTCAGTACTAGTTTTAAGAATTCCAGCCAAGCCTAATTGGCTCAATACAAGAAAATGTGATTATATTAAAGAATATTTGGCTTGTTTCTAGAAGGGCTGTTTTTGCAGTGTGATATTTAGAGGAAGTATAGAAGAGTCCCCTTCCTGAGTGTACAGAGACAGGAGCGGGGATGAGAGCAGAGCCAGAGGAACACCAGGAGCTCCTGGGAAGTTCCTGGTAGGTGAGACACACTCCACACACAGGCTTGTTGTTACAGCAAACATCCGTACTGTCAGTTGGGAAATCCATCACCCAAAAGACAGACTGCAAAAACACTCCAGCAGGCAAAGTCACACCAGACAAAGATATGAAACGTTTACTTTCCACTGTATCTGAACACAGGCTCATGGGAGAGCCACGGACTTTCCAAAAAGCTGCTTTGAATCCTGCTGCTCCACTCACTCACACTGGATGGGTTCCAGAACCACACATGCTGTTGTGGATCTGTGGTTGAACCCAGGTCCCGATCCAGAGCTGCACAGAGCCCACAGCTGCTTTAGGTTAGACTGGGCCGCATTTACTCCGGGCGGGGTTTCATGCAGTGAGGTGAAGTTTGGGTTGAGTGGGGAAAAAGATGAGAGCATCGAGTGTGTGTGTGTTTGTTTACCTGCGGGAGGCCAGGCTTTGATGTAGCCAGTGCAATGCACCACAGAGTACTGAGCCTCTCCTTCTTTTGAGGGTCCAAGGCCATTCCTGTCAATCAAACACACACAGACACAGCAGCATGTTAGCTACTCAGACACAGCTGTGGAAGGACTCAAAAACAACACAGGTCAAAACGTAACATTGTTGGTTTCATATCTCTCTTCAAGTCATGGCTTTTAGGTTAGAAGCACCTTTACTTACTGGGTGTTAGTGGGCTAATGCAAATCTGTATCTGTTCATGTCACGAAAATATCTTTGTACATGGCTTATTTCTGCTTCATTTTCTGTGTTAACATAAAAAAGTCTAAACAGAGTGTAAATAAAAGTGAGGAAACTGTAAATGGTCTGGGTGGAAATCAAAATTGAAAATAGAATGGGAGGTTAGTGAGCCAGAACCGCATTGGCCCATACTGCCTGTTTTGTTGTTTTTAGATAGGGACTTTGTGAATATAATTGGATGAGGCCCAGATTAGTCACCAAATATGGGTTTTTAGTAGGGATGTCCGATAATATTAGCCCTCCGATATTATCGGCCGATATTCACTATAAAATGTAATATCGGGAATTATCGGCGTCAGGTTTTTATAACCGATGTTTGTTCTGTAGGCTTCAGCATTTCCGAGCCTGCATGAACGCAGCATGGGACATTTACCGGCACGCGCTAGATGACGTATAACAACAACAGCTACACGCTAGACTGGTTGGTTGCTAACCGTGGCTAACAAGCAAACAATTTAAAGCTGAATGATTTTAATATTAACACAAAATAAGTGCAATGTACCTTAAATATTTGACCCTGCTATGAGCTGTTCCTTAACCAAACTAACAATTGGTTTAGAATTTACATTAGCACTCCTTCAGGTGAATAATACAATTAAACACATTAACCAAAGCTAGCGCGCAGCTAGCGATTAGTGTTAGCGCTCTTTTCAGTATTAATACAATGAAAGTTGAAGTTGTTCTCTTATTTTGCACAGACAGTGTTTACATTTGGAAAGCCATGTTGCATTTATGCATCCAGTGGGGCATCACAATAAAATTAGGCATAATGTGTTCATTCCACAATAGGAGCTCTGTTATGTTGTTACCTAACAACAGTTTTGGTGTAAAAAGCCTGCATATATCGGTATCGGGTGATATCGGTATCGGAAATTGAGAGTTGGACAATATCGGAATATCGGATATCGGCAGAAAAGCCAATATCGAGCATCCCTAGTTTTTAGATATATAATGCCAATATCACAACAAGGAAAAGTCATGCACTTCTAATATACATGGTTATGTTAGCCAGTAACATGTTATTTCTTTCCCTTCTGCGCAGAAAGGCATGTTGTACGCTGTATGTATCGTCAAAACAACAATGACGATATTATCGCAAACGATATATATCGCCCACCTCTAATTGATGTAATGGGATGTTTTTATCTGTTCTGGTGAGACCAAAGGTGATTGTCCGGCCTCGGCTGGACAATAAAGTTCTATCCTATTCTATTCTATTTTATTTAAGGGAGAGCAGGGTACAGTATGGCAGAAGCAACGCCACTCAACTGCATTCATTTATACATTGTAACATATTTAATGCTAGCCAGTAACGGTTTTGGGTTAGATTAGCTGTCAATCAGGAGAAACGTGTTAACATTTAGAAAAGCTGATGGTAACTGAGGACATTTAGGCGATGTTTACAGCAGGAGGCATCAAAGTAATAGTACAGGGCTCCAAACAAACTTTTTCCCACCTTCCCTAAGCATTAAAATTTGTTGCAGGGCAGCCACACTGACGGGCCAAAGGCATCAGTAACGTCAGAATACTAGATTATTGGCCTGATTACTCAGCCGATTGATCTGTCACTAGCCCAGATGAGGTTGGGGGGTTGCAATCTGCAACTACACCACTAGATGCCACTAAATCCCACACACTTGGCCTTTACATAACCCACAGTATACGATTGTATCTGCTGACTGTTAATACCAGCTGACCCAGACTGGAACAGTATTTTGAAAACTCACAGGAACCTGTTCCCCAGCATGTTAATGGATGTTGGGGAAGGAGGGAAAAGGAGGAGAGATAGAGAGAGGGTGAGGCAGAAGGAATGATCTAAATGATAACCATGCTTAGAGAAGAAGTTCCTGTACCTGTATCTCTTCCTCATGTTGGACAGACGGTTTAGGGAGATGTGATCCAGAGGAGCACTACCGCACCTGCATAAAAACACAAAATAAAGACAACAGCAGACATTACACTCCACATGGTGGTATAAAATGCCAACAGCTGGCTGCTAATCCCAGCACATACAAACAATATCCACACATATCCATCCTCACATGGTCCCTTCTTTATTGAAATGTTTTGTAAGATTTTGTAACTTGACCACAGTTCTGATATGTTCCACTAAGAGAGTGTTGGTCTTTGGTCCAACAGCGGTACCATCTCATTTCTTTTTTTGTTTGTGCTGCAACTAAGTACTTCACTCCAGTGTAGAGGTCAGTTGCAGTTGCCCATGTTCTCTGTTGTCAGTTCACAGAAATGAACTGTAGACTGTTCAATTACTCAAATTGCTTGTTTTATTAAAACATCTGTCCAAATTCCAAAGATATGTGACCACGGAAAGCAGGGAATCAACCTTCAGCAAAGCAATCTTGTTTTAAAAAAATGTATCTAACTGTGTCTTAATATGCTAATATTGAGCTTGATTTAACCGTTAACGAGTAAGTTCCAACAATGGTTTGAAGACTATCCCAGTAGAGTAGAACAAGATTATTTTACCTATTTTAAGAGACTTGCACAACAACTTAAGTTGTCTTGTCTCAGTGAAATGAAGCTGTTTAGTTTTCCATTGTTTTAATGAAAAATGCTAAAAATAAGAATGCTTCTGGTGCCTTCATTGAAGACAAAGTCACTTCTTTTCATTATGCTGTTTGAAGACATTGTGTCTTATTGTAAGTTTTTTTTTGCAAATTATTAAGCTTAGATTAAGCTACAAATTCTTAAATTCAGCTCAGTAAAGTGAACAAAATACTTCCACCTTTAATAGTACGCGAGTTTTCATTGTTTGGAATAGGCACAACTTGCTTCAATTTTTGGCACTTTTCTAGTTTTAAAGCCCATTACAGTCTTTCAGTGGCTAGATTTTTATTCTAGTTTTAAGAATTATAGCCAAGCAAAACTATCTTGGCAGAAGAACCCTTGGCATATTTTTTTGCTCAATAGAAGATTTGATTATACTGAAGAAAATTTGGCTTATGAGGCAGAGACTTAATGTTATGAGTCAGTAACACTGTGTACAGTCAACAAACAGTAAATATAATTTAACAGTATGTTTAACAACAAGACAAGCTAGCTATCAGCCATGTCACTGTCCCCAAATCAATCAAGATTTTCACCAACGATGTGTACTGATGGCTGCAGCCTGAAGTAGTGTGCTGAATAGTGGATGGGGTGTGGGAGGATTGCTTATAGAAAGGGTCTCCATCCTGTAGTGTTCAGAGGATGAGCCACTGAAAGACTACACTCACTGCTGTGAGATATATTTATATATTCAGATATTCAGATTTAGTTTTCATTTAGTTCATTTGAGCTCATTAATTCAGAAATGTAAACAGACAGTTTCACTGGAACTACTTAGTAGGTGTCCTACATCAGAAATTAATGGACAACCTGCAGCCAATCAGAAATGAGTATTCACCCAGACCACGGCATGAAGAGGCCTGATTACATGTCACCTTTGCTCAGTGAATAGACTGAACCACAAACAGCTTACAGAGTGGAGTCGGAACACTGCAGGCAGCCGTTGACTTGGACTACAGTCAGCGGGTGTTTTTCTGTGGAAAGGCCAGTCTTGTGCTTGAACGTTACATAAACCTGCCTGGATCTAATAATGGCTTCCTTGAAATGTTAGCCTGCTGCTCATGCTGTGTTTCTCTCTGCCTTGTTTATGTACGTGTCACAGAAGTGGTTGCGTTTCTGTTTGCTTGCAGTCCCATTCGGAGTGTCCCAGCAGCATGTTGTTTGAATTATGCAGAGCCTGGAATAGCAACAGAACAGAAGAACGTGCCAGTCCGATAAATTCCTAACACGTTCCGGCTCTCGTGCAAAAAAATTGCAGGCCTTTGTGACGGATCCAGACAAAACAAGGCTAAAGCAGCCCCAAGTGATTCCACACACTCTGGGACTAACACACAAACCACAGCGTGTCAGGAAAAAAATGTAAAAGGTGTGTTATTTGTTACTAAACATGAGCTTTTCCAAGCCCTTCAAGCATTCAAAGCTGCTTTGATGTAGTTTGTAGTAATGAGGACTGTGGGGCAAACTGTGATATCCTGACAGAGCACACGCAAAGAGACCAATTTAGCAAGAAAGTGGGTTTGTAAAGGGTCAGAAGCTATGGACTGGGGTGACATCCAACAGACGGCAATAATTATTAGAATATAGATGGAAAGCCTGTTAAGTCTAATTATCTATGATGTATGGAAACATCAGTCATTTAACCAAAACCTCTGGGGAGCAAAAGTATTAATGCTATCACGTCAGGATAGAAAGGCATATGGTGTGAGGTTCATGTGGTGTGAAATAGGTTATGGGTCCATGAACATCTCAATTTAAAAAGCAGGCATGAGTCATATTTTGTACTGTTGCTGTGTGGTATTAAGCCACCGTTACAGAACATGACTTTCGCTGTCAAGCGCATCTGAACTCTATCAATTCTAGTCAAGAAAATACAGGCACCTTCTAAACTGCAGAGGAGAGACATTTCTAATTTAAAGTAAAATAACTACAGCCATCTATCAGATTAACAGCTTAACTAGAAGTATCCTGCTGGTTTTATTGGCCAGTCATTACATCCATGTACCAATGGACAATAACCTAGAACCACCACCTCGCAGTTGATGCCTCCCGCAGCCAGTCAAGTTGTAGTTTACATCCTCAAGACTTTGAAGGAGTTTAATAAAAGGCAGAGGCAGAGACAAATACGTCTTACTTTACTTAAGTAGTTTTTTTACATTTTCAAAACGGGCTTGTTATGTAACTTCTAATGCATTTGAGGAGAATGATCAATTTATGATTATTATTTTGCATCATTCCCATCTTCCCTACATCATCATGCATGACAGAACATGATGAGTATTTCTTACTTTTACACACGGAGTACATTTCAGAGCCTATACACAAGAATCTGTATTTCTACTTGAGTAAAAAATGTTTGTACTGTTGCCAGCTCTGAAAAAGTGTGTTTTTTTGGCAAAATGGCAGTTAACAGTATGATTCCAGAGAGACACATGCCTTGCAGGACAGGGCAAATTGACTACATTAGTTTGATCACAGCCCCTAAGTACAAATTCAAATCATGTAGAATTTATTTCATTTTACAGAAAGTGTTCACAAGTTAGCGTCCGGGTAAACCCCGGTAAATACAGTTTATCGTTCATTCAACAAAATACGCACCTACGTTCAATCATTTTCCAGGTGTTTTCATGACTGGCAATCTAGTCTCTAAATTTTCAGGTTTTCCAGGATGCATGCGAACACTGTGCAAAGAAGCTACATCTAAAGCTAAGTGGATGCTTCACACAGGTCTTACAACCCGGCAGCACAGAGGATGTCTGTGTCTGTGATTCTGTACATCAAAAAGTACAGATCACCTGTAATTTAAATACAGTTTGCAGGATGTCTTTTGGTTGTTTCGCAGTTTATGAGCCGACCCACCTGATCCCACTGGAGCGCAAGAACTTGTCACTGTTGTCAGTGTTACCTGCTGGGTGATAATAGTTACCACCATAGAGCATAACAGCAATGAGCCATGTACTGAGAGCTCCAGTATAGGGTACAAACTATCAGATTAAATGGTTCAGGCCATCATCCCTGCATTTTTCATATTGTTCTATAAATATATACTGTATATTTTCACATCATTACAACAATCTCCCTAACTGTAACCCCCCCCCAACAGGTCTGCATATTATGATTAATTGTGAGAATAATAGCCTGAACACCACAATCAATCACAAGTGAAACACCATTGTAAAAGTGTCTGTAGGGGCTAATTAGAAACAGCTCAGCAGGACTCTTGACTGTTCCGTGTGTGCAGCAGCTGAATGAAAGAAAACTGCCATTCACGTCTTTGTGAACGTCTAATGGTTGTCGCTTTGTGAGCTACATACTGCTGACTGCCCGTCACATTACTTGGACCCCTGCTGTTTACCATTGTGTACCAGTTCAGGCTGCTGGCCTGTCGATTGATTCAAATTCACTGTTACAAAAGCTGAAGTGACCTCATATCAGAGGCTCCATTTGTTTTCAACATGCTTTAATCTATCCACATCTAATTTCTTTTAATTAGTCATTATCTAAATCTGTTACTGACAGAATGATTCACTGCTGAAAAATGACATATCCAGAGCTTATGGTTCTGCAAGCTTTGTTAGAATTAAAATGTGTGACTGGACTCATCCCTGATGGAAATATTTCAGGATTCTGTGTAGCACATTTTAATGTTGAAACACAGAATATATTTTTATATTTTTGGAAAGGCAGCGTGTTGAGTTTAAATAACACAAGATAATGCAACACTTATGACACTTAGGGTAGTGGTTAGACTGCTCAACGTTGGCCTGGGTCTTTAAAAAAACACTTCCACCAAGTCAATGGATAGAAATAAAAACACACACCAAATAGTCACACAGTCACACACACCTCATGCGGCAGATGAAGGAGCGTCTGGAGCCCATGCACATCCTCATGGAGGACTGCTGTCCCTCCTTCTTCACTGTTCCTGTCTTCAGGTCCAGAATCCGTCCTGTTGACACACAAACGGAAAGTCAAATTAAAATGACGGCACAGATAACATGAACATGTAGACCAGTAAATACTTATTCACAACCAACAGCCAGTTACTCCTTACTTCACTTCTAAGTTCATAGCCCTATTTCATTCACTGTGCCTCACTTCTATAAAAGCATATAAAAGCTGTGTTTTTTCATGACTGTGATAATGGGAAAGCCATTGTAAAGACAGAATGCTGTTATGTAACGTTTTACAAGTTGAGCTTGAATTTTACATTTTGAAAACTAAAAGACTGGCTCAACAGTAACAAGTTCACATCCAAAGGCCAAATATTATTATACAATTGCAGTATGGCCAAGTGCAATATGCAAATCGCAGAGGCTGCATTTTTTTGATAAAGGTCAAATATGAGAAACAGCATTATAATGAAGTACTATAGTGCTGCAGATGTGCCCCAGCCTACAAATCCTGTTCTCCAGATGGAAGAAAACATGTTTGTTTGGTATAGGCCCCAACAAATGTTTTATCACTATATTTTTATACTATTTATCTTTCTTTTGTGAAAATGTAATTTGTGATGCAAAAATGAGCTGCTGTCAGTGTCTACTGGCTACTACTAGCCCTCCTCTTAATGCTACACCCTGCCAGGCTGATGGTGCTGCTGAGCACGACACCACAGTGGATCATTTAGGAAAAGATGGGCCTAAAAAGGTTAGTCTACACACCTACCCAATGAGCCCGTTTAGGAGGAAGAAGAGACACCTTCTTCTGACTGGCACTGGAGGAGGGACGGGCTGGAGTACTCTGGATGCATTCAATATAAAATGTTTCCTTGTATATTTACACTTAAGTGATTTCTCCTTGTGGTTGTAGTCACAAGGACCAGGCTTTAGATTATTAGGAAAGCACAGAGAATGCATTCCTTTTGTATTTTGTTTCTTAAAATGTTCTCCTGGGGAGCATACCACTGATGGTTTCACTTTTCCTGTGCCTGACTACGTTTCCACTTGCCAGTAATTTGGTACCCTCCTGATATAAGCCTCGTGCCCTGTTGGATATTTGTTCTAGCTGGCCAATGAATGTCTGAATATCATTGTATGAGACAGTCAGTACCTGATATGATGAAGACATTGGAAGTCTGAGGGCGTTTTCACACCTATAGTTCGTTTGCTCTGGTCCGAATCAGGGACCAACTTGTTACAATGTTGCATATGGCCTCGAGTTTGGTTTGTGTTCACAGGGCAGCATTTACAAGCGGACCAAAATGTGTGATGCGCGAGGAAACTGCTCTCTAATTGGTCAGAATTTCCTTGCGGGAAAACTCCCGGAAGTAAACAAAGAAGAGCAGACTCCAGAGCGCCACTTTTCAATTTTACAATGGAGGGACAACTATGCGGGTTGCTCTTGGCCCTGGTCATCATGTATTACATAGTTTGCACTTATCACTGTAGGCAAACGGTACAGTTTGAAACTGAGGCAAGGCTGAGGCTGGAAAATTATGTCATGATGCACTGGAGTCGCCGACAACGCATATCAAGACAGTTCAGGTGGAGGCTTGCATTAATCCTCCTGAACTGTGACATGCTCATCAGCCGAAAATATTTCCGAAGATCCATCAGGTAACGTTACGCCTGTGGTCTTTAACACAGCATGCACAGCGGAGCTGGCTACGGGAGGTGGTTTAGTCCATAACAGGCCCAATGCTTCCTACAGTTGGGTCGGATCGAGGTTGGATCGTGTTCTCACCACAAACGAACCGTACCAGAGTTTGTTTGGTACCGGACCGAGACCACCTCTTCAACAAGGTCTCAGTCCGGTTGTTTTGGTCCGCACCTGAGTGCGATTGATGTGTTCACACCTTCCCAAACGAACTGCACCAAGGGGGCAAACGCTCCAGGGTTCGATTCAACCGAACTAAACAAGGCAGGTGTGAAAACGCCCTGAGATTCATTTATTACAGTATGAGAAACAGGAGGTGCAATTTTGTGTATATGGCAGCCCTCTTTGTATACTGTTGTCACAGCTCAGAGTCACGCTGTATGTGAAACAGAATTTAGGTAAGTATACCTAAATAAGAATGCTAATAATAATAATAAGATCCCATTTATTTTAGATTAAAAATAACTTTAGCTTTATTTTATGGCTGTTATTTGGTTGATAATTATGTTTTTTGCCAATATTAGCAATCCATAAAATCCGGGTCAAAGATCATTGTCATGTTCCACAGAGTTGATCACATGACTGACTGATGGTGTCACTGTTGCGCACAGCCACACTTAGAGATCCCCATCCCAAATATTCTTATTTCATTGTCATCGACTTAATTTGTGCACCCCAACCTGATTGTTTAGAGTCCCAATACACCGCTCCCTGTACCGCTCCCTGTTCAGATATAATTAAAATATCCAATCAGAATAAATCCAGGGTAACATCATTCCTTCATATTAGTTTTATTATACTGCAGTATTTATTCAAACTGCATCATATCCATCATCTCAGAAGTGGTGTTTAATAAACTTACAATGAAAGGCCCTTATGGGCCCAATTTAACAGACTGTGACTAACATCAAACTGCCATTCGTGTGAGCTAAGTGCACAGTCATTTCCTCAACCAACTCTATTTACTGGCACTGACACAGAAATGAAAGGAGAGAAATTCCTGTGAAGGCTCAAAGAGACAGCTGATCACTGGACCTGCCAGAGGAAAGCTGCTCCAACCCAACACTGAGATCTCAATAACACAGAGAGTTCAGAATGACCCTTCATGTCTTTATTTGCCACTCCAATTTTAGGCTTTTGTACAGAAGTGCTGACAGTGAAACATATGATAAATAGTTCCTAACCATTTTCTTACTGGGACTTCTTTTGAGTTCAATTAGGCTGTGCGCACTGCAAGCATTAGTGCTCAATTCTGATTTACTGCTCAGATCTGATTATTTGTTAAATGTGGCCCATATCAGATTCCAGTGTGAACAGGTCACGGTCCTGAAGTGACCCACAAGAAGATCCTGATCTGGAGTGCCATAAAATTCACATAAAAAATGAATATACATATGAAAGTGGCCAAACATCAGATTGCATGTGGCTTGTGCTGTTCACAATGTCAAAAATCTGATCTGAGTCACATTTGAGCACAAAAATCTGATTTGGGTCACTTTGGCCTACAGTTTGAACGCAACCATTCCCATTTTGCCAGGGGACACAGAAACGCTCCTTCATGGACCATAAGGGCCTTTGTGTTCCTTGATCACATGGTTAAAGTGGTGTGGGATGGGATTAGAGATTATATTAAGTAGGGCGGTACCAAACAGTTTGAAGCTTAGAGGCTTCATTCATTCAAATCAATGTTATAATGTTATAATGTTATAATGTTATAATGTGGGGACTACAAAAACACAGAGACCAGGTTACATGACTGTCTCTGTCTCTCCTCTGCTCTCTGTCTGTGTCATGATGTATAAAGAGCTGCAGGTCTGTGCAATATGGCTCCCTCCCACAGGGTTGTGCAGAGGTGTGGCCATGTTTGTTTGTGCTTTAGAATGTTAACAACTATTAAACAATGAGAAGATAATGTTTCATTTCTCCAATTCACTGCTTTGTTCTTGCTAACGACGCTCCTGCTCTTCATTCACTCTCTAGCTCACTCAACCACCGCTGCTCTCGCATAGCAACCGATAAATCCTACTCATTCTACATTTATAGACTAACTCATTTAATCCAATGAATCACTTTATTCAGATTGAGGATTTTTTTCAAGGATTTTCTTTTTAGGCTGATGGTGTCATAAAATACGACGACAGACATTTGAAGCAGCCCTAACATTGAGGTTGACCTTGTGCAGGATGGAAGAGGAAAGGAAGGTGAGACGCCACAGCTTGGCTCTGTTACTCTAACCTGCACAATCACAGTCTCCACCATTATTAGAACAGGACTGATCTTTTCCAGATGGCAAAGGAATTCTCAGCATCTCACAAATATGAAGCTTACTGGAACTTAACACGCAAACAGCCGACTGATGATGTTGTTTCAAGGAGAGGGCTGATGACCGTGGTGAACACATAACAGACCCGATTACATCATCAACAATTTGCCCAAAGAACACAGAAAACAAACATAACAAGCACATGCTATTCTCTCTCACTCAAACTATTTTCCGCCTGTGTGAACTTACATGCTGGATATAAAAACTGTACTGTTTTTCTTACTTTATTGTTTTTGTCCTATGTGCTTTTGCTTGCTTGCTTGTATTGTTTATGTACCATTGGTTTCTTGTTTTGGCTGTGCTTTTCTATGGCTGAACAATTTAATATAAGTACACATTTTATAAACAACACTGGGATTGCCATTAAAGTTGTCATTATCACGCCAGTTTAAAGAACACTGGCTCACCGACTGTATCTGTTAATCCATGCTATTGACAGAAATAGTCAAGCGTGCCAGGGTTAATACTTCCATCTAAGTAATTCTTCTTCTATTACAAGAACTGCAGGGGGGGCAATGAAGCAACAAGCTCATCGAGATGTCTCTCGATAACTCTAATTAGCATCTGTTCTTCCCTATGCAAATTACCCTTATCATCCCTCTCCTCATCCTCTTATCATCCCTTTGTACATGACCCTCATCCTATTCTACCAGAATACTATCACCAATCTAAACAAACTGCTTTTTAAGCCAGACAAATGGCATGGTCTTTAGAGAAACAATTCTATGTAATGATAACTAGGGGCAAAGTCTTATTCCTAAGCTAGGCTAATAACATCCTTACCACTGCCAGTCTGAGAAACCTACTTTAAAACCTGCCTTCCTTGCTGAAGGAGGTCGTACTCCACCGAAATAATGATGAGATGAGATTTTAATGTGTCATAATGGCCAGAAATGTACTTTATAGGCTTTTTCCACCAGGCTTAGAACAGAGACTATTTTGAGTTCTAAAGGACATTAGAAGCACACATCAAGTACTAGAAAAGGTCAATGCACAGATAATCACACCATTAATGCCCCCCAAAAGATTCCAAAATAGCAAATGGATCAATTATTATTCCCTCAACAAACAACAGACAGCAACAACTGGTGTGCAGGAATCACTTCTGGCTGATTAATGTTTTTCAGTCCTTCCACGTCAGCAAGCCGGGAAAAACATGCAGTCGTTCAACAGGCACACAACAAAGTCCAAACAGTGCCCAGCAGAAGAAGGAGAAAGAATCTCCAAAACATACTGCTTTAGTTCCACTGAATGAAACTTAACTCTGAGAAATGCTGGTACTTCAAAGGCTGTGTATGTGCTTGTGTTGTGTGTGTATTTTCATCTGTCACAGCTCTACATGGAGATTACTGTGTTACGTGGATTACATGCCACTGCTGGGTACTCAGTGTGGTTCAGAGGGCCTCTGGGGTCAGACGGAAAGACTGACATACAAACTCAAGAGGCTCCGCTGACATGCTGCGGAGCCTCCAGAGGACCGTGCAGAGGAAGATGTTTGACGATACAATGTTGCCCTCTAGTGGCCGATATTTTAAAAATGTCACTTGCCTCAGTGCCTCCTAACACAATACCCTCATGCATTTAGAATTATCGTGCAACATGAGAGATACAAGATATGGAGAAGAGGATTAAACACAGGAGAAATCACTCCATAGGAGGATATAAGTTAATTTAACAAAAAATACTTGAAACTGATTACATTGAAAACTTTAAGTAAAACAAACATTCTTGATCAAGTCACTTAATTTTAAGTGACACTGACCTAATTTTGTAATTTGTGTGAAAACAAAAAGTACTTAATCAGGAATATTTCTCTAACTTATGACAATAAGTTAGTGTAACTTAATATTACCAGCAAAAGCTCCTTAATCAAGAATCATTTTTGTGGAACACATCAGATTAAAGAGAGGTGGAGGCCTGATGCTTCCTGTCTAAGCTGCAAGAAGAAAAAAGCATTACTCTAGATTGCAGGGATTTAAAACACATGAAAAGGAACACTGGTGTTTTGTTTTTATTTTGAGGCAGCTTGCCCTAGGAGAGAACAACACGGCCAGTGGGGCCTGTGCACTAGATCCTCTCTACCTGTTGAACATCCACGTCTTTAAAAGCCACACCTCCAGGAGCCTTTCATCCGTTCATTCTGGCTCAAATGAATACGGGCGGACATCAAATTCAAATGTCCTGATTTAAACTGTCCATCGAATTGAGCAGTTAGACCAGGAGAGATTAGCTGTATCCAGGTACTAGTAGATTAGGCACAAAGGCACAGCACTGTAGAGGGGCTGATCAGGTTCAGGGCTGACCACAGAAAGAGGTCTAATACATTTCTAGTAAATCCTTTGGACTACCAATTTATGTAGTCTTGTCTTTTCCTATTAGATTTAGCTAGGTGTACCTAATATAAGTTCACAACATATGGACAAAAGGAGAGATTTGTGTGATTTAAGCAGCTGCCTGTGGAGATTATGCCTCCCTAAACATACCAGAGAATAACAAAAAAGTAGATTCAGAGTGTAAAAAGCAGCATCCATTTTGACATAACACAGTAGTGTAAACACAGGTGTGCAATGACACTAATTAAGCTTCCATTCCATTTAGAGCCTTTCCAGCGAGCCAACATGCACAATAACAGCACCCTGAATCTCTTCGAAGGAAACCTCAATTAGTATCAACTTGAATTAGTATCACCTGTGTTTATGCTACGATTTCATGTCAAAATGGCTGCTGAGCCATCATTAACCTGTCCTTTTCCTGCCACGACGAGTCAAAATGTCTGCTGCCAAAAAGGTCGATTCCAAACACAGTCTATCATTCTGACAGATGGAAATATCACTGCTGGCACTGCAGCACAGTTAATCATGTCATCACTCACTGTTACAAAATAGCAAAATAGCTAAACAATGGTCCCAACATGCAAGCACAATGATGAAGAATCAACAGCAGCACAAGAAGAGAACAAAGTCGCTGTGGCATAAGACCTGATGGGTCCCGACACGTTCTTCTGGACGGATTCAGCGGCCCTTTTTTTTTGGGCTCTCTCCTTTCAGTGTGTTACATGTATGCATCTGCATCTACGCGCAGATGTGAAGACAGAATCATGGGGAATTGTGTATCTGGGAGGTTAGTCATATGCGTTTATAGCAAAGCAAGGAGGACAATGGAGGACAGGAGGACATCTCTTCACAGCACTCGCTAATAAACAGTGAATGATGACTGTGACTGTACACTATTCAACAGATTCAGTTTCTGTAAAGTTATTTAACATCAAAGAAAGATAGGCCATAAGTCTTTGTTTAGACTACTGATTTACTGCTGGATCACATAGCTTGGCCATATTCTCTGCTGCACGCCTATGCTTCTCTCTGCATGAATCTTTATAAGCATGACTGTCGGTGACACTGGTACTTGTGCCACCGACAGTCATGTGTTTAGCATGTTCAGAGAGAGCTTAAAGTCCGATTAGTTTTGGGGTCGGTCTTGGGTCAGACTTTGTCAGGCTGGGGTTGGGTTAGGGCTTTTGAACACCACAGGCCAGGGATGAGCTAGGGCTCACCTTTTTGTCCTGTGCAGGGCAGTACTATAGTAACTAACTGACTGAGTATGAGAACACCAATGTGACAAAGGAAAGACTTTGATATTAAAAAATAGCGAGCACAGTCTAAAAGGTAGGACTTGTGTGTCTGACAGGACAGCATATAAGGACAAGTCCAGCTCCTGTGACCTTTTACAAACCAATAAACAAAAACAGAAAAAAAGAGAAAAATGTTTAGCCGGTAGAGAATTTGTTGTGATGGTGCTTCCTCTACCTGTCATGGAGTTTTCTGAAGTGCTGAGCTGTTCCCTCAGCTTGTCCACATCGTCAGGGTGGACCTGCTCGTACAGAGTGCTGCCAAACCACTCCGACTGGGGATGGTTCAGCACCGGTGTCACAGAGTCCGACACATAGATCACCCGGCCCGTCTCGGCGGCGACCACAAACAGGAAGCCGTCTGCCGCCTCCAGGATCAGATGCTTCAGTTCCTGCAGAGAGCAGAAAGGTACACAAACACAGAGACAGGAGGAAACAGTTAAAATGTAGGAGGTGGCCTATTTATAATCAGCAGTATGCTGTAATACATTCACTAATTAGCCATAATTGCTAAGTGTAAGAGTCAGATAATGTTGAAGGACCACTAGCTTCATTACCTTCAACTCAAAACCTGAGTAAAAGAAAAGACAGATACTGAGCTTGCTGAATCATTACAAAACAGGCTGTGGATTACACACTGGCTATGGCCTTCAGTGTGTATAATCATGACAAATGAGGACTCTGATTTGTCTCAGGGTGTGTCTCAAACCACTCTCTAGATTAGTAGGTAGTGATCTACCCAGGGAGTCATTTTCCAGGTCTCCCATTGTCAAAACTGTTCCAGTTTCCTGGAAAAATGTAGTGATCAGCTTTAGTTACTTAGCTCACCGACTGCTCCAGTAAGTACAGTCCACTTTTAACATGCACTACACTGAATCTTGAAAAGGATGGAGTTACATTGAGCTTGTGGCCCTGTTACTGTTGTGCTTTTGTTGTAAAGTTCTATCAGAGGAATATACCAGCACTGCAATAACTGAACCGAAGGCAGGTCTTCTTTCTTCCTTTCAGCATTTTTTATTTTTATTTTTTAACCATCCGAGAACACCACACCATCCGTGAACAATTAACTAATGGATGTTTTTTTTTATTTATACTGTGAGGCTACTCCTCCCAAAACACATGTAGGCACATACCTCTTTTTCATTCCAATTTGGAGCCAATAAACACTTACGGCATACACATACTGAATATCTTCAGATAGATTCACTAAAAGGGATAACAGAATAATAATATAATAGTGGTAATACTGTGATATCATACTGTCACCATAAAAAAACAACAAAACAAAACAATCTGTGACATAAATACTAGGTCACCCTACTGCAGTCAGTAGAACACACCGCACCACCAACCACCACAAGTAAATTCTCCACCTGTGTGAAACACTGAAGCCTTTACCTATATTCAGGTAGGGAGTCCCAGGGTTTTGGGGGATTGATGGGAAATGTTCCTCTGGCCTCCAAACCGAGCATTTCCACAATTATTAGGACCCGAGCATTGACCGTGTGAAGGCCCTATTGTAATGGAAGGACTTATTATAATTTTTCTGCCACTTCGATCGCATATTTGGAGGCAGCAACATGCTCGAAAACTCATGAAACGCGGCGCACATGTCAGTCGTGGCGAAAAATTTCGTATTTTCTAGGGGTCCAATTCTGTCAGAATTTCCTTAGGACGATGAAGATGATTGCGTGGGACCTTGTTGCCATGGCGACATGGCAAAAATCTGCTTTTCTGTTAACATTTGAACACTTTTTGGGGGGCTAAACATCCCCGAAAACTCATGAAACTTTGCACAAAATTCAGTCGTGGCGAAGGCTGAGGTATTGTCTTGGTCCCGTAGATGGGCGCTGCAAAATGGCTTAGCCACACCCCCGAGAATCATCCCCAAAGACACGTATGACCGACATGTCGTATGAAAATTGCCATGCATGTGTATCATGATGGGACAAGCAAAAAAGCCTCTTGGACCCATAACCTGAAACCCAACAGGAAGTCGACCATTCCGTGGTCATTTCCGGCGATTTGCACACGATGTATTTGAACGAACTCCTCCTAGGGAATTTATTGGATCAACTTCAAATTTATTCAGCGCAATCTAAAGACATTCACGATTATAAGTTGTGCTATTTACGATATTCCGTCGAACGGCGTACCCGTGGCATGGGGTCCAATTTCAATGATTCGCCATGAAAAAGGATGTTCCGAACATGATCCGATCTCAATGAAACTTCAAATGTTTGCCCTGAACACGTCTACATGACAATATTCAGATATATTCATAGTGCCACCTACTGGCAACAGGAAGTAAGCGCTGCGTGGTGATTTTGATCTGATTTACGTGAAATTTTCATGTTGCGGTCTGCACGTGTTACGCAGGCACGTGACGCGGCCGCAGCACACCCCGAGTTGCGTGGAGTGCGAGGGCCCGTTCATCGCTGCTTGCAGCTTTAATTTTCTTTGATATTAAAGCAAATCTCTTTGCCACTGTGAGTCAGTGGGCTAAAAACAAGAAAAGGTGCAACGATGAAGGATATGTTTTCTATTCTTATGTCCTCTATGATAGAGCTCTGGCTCTCTGACAGTACAGTACCTGCTCAGTGAGAAAGGAGGGCTTGTAGGCCCCATCAGTGGACGTGTTGCCAGTGCCTCTCATGGACTTCATATGGGAGACAGCCATACGCAGGATGGTCAGCTTATCAGGTTTTCGGGCCAGGGCGCTGCAGGTAGGGACCATGTCTGACAGCTCGGTGATGTATTGGGTCATTTTGTTGCGCCGGCGTCGCTCAATCTCACTGTGGTTCTCTCTAAAATAGAGGAAAGAGCAGTGAGACGCTAGGAGACGGTACTGACTGGAAACCACTAGCCAGCCTGGCTTGAACAAATGATCAACAGCTGTGATGCTTCCTCTCTCCTGTCTTCTGACTATGCTTCACCACAGGATCTGTTACACTGCAACTTATGATCAGTTTGAGTCGAAATTAAAATGCTGGAGGAATTATTTTACCAATACATCTCCTTAGAAGTGACAGAATATTGTAATATTGCTGTGTTAGCAGCTCCATCAGGGATTCAGCAGGTTTAATAGACCGACACATGCAGCAAAACAATGATAGCACAATATTTTCACATCAGTCAATACATATAACAAAACTGAGTGCAACCCTGTCCGATGTCACTAAAATGTTAATTAAATCCTGTCCTTTTAATATCATTTAGTTTTTCAGCCAGAACCAAAGAATGATTTAAAATTGAGAAATGTCTCACTAATTAAACTACAATTAAAGCTCCATATTTAAGAACCATCTGCAACAAAAGCCAGAACACCCTTGATTAGTGACATTCCATTATTTTATCGTTTTAACATTTTGTTTAACCGTATCTATTGTTGATGACAGATCCATCCTCCTGGGCAGGGCTGATACCAGTCTTGCACATATCTGTAGAGAGAAGTTCAGCCATTCTTCTCAGATGATTCTTTCCAGCTGCTCTTTGCTGCCGTTGTTTTCTTATTGTACCTTCTGCTTTAAAATACCCAAAAGGTGTTCTATCGGATTCAAATCAGGGGACATGCTTGGCCAGGTCATAGTTCCCTCTTTCAAAACTCTTGTCATGCTGGAAAATCCTTGTCCTGAGACTTGGAGTCACCTTTTCATTTATTCCATTATTTGGGTATATCTATAAATGTCACCTCCCCTTCCTTTTTTTAAACTGCAGCCCTAATATCAGCAAACTCCCATCTCCATGTTTTACAGTCGGCACAATGCAGTTAGTCCTGGCCAAGTCCATGCCAAACATGCTGGTCCAAACAAATTTATTTTGGTTTCCAAAAAACCAAAGAATGTGCTGCCAACATTCATCAGGCTTCTTTTTGTGTTCTGTTTCCAAGTTTAATTTTGCAGTTTTGTGCCGACATGCGAGCAACGGATTTCTTCTTGGACACTGTCCCTTGATGTTTTCTTGCCCGAGCATTCCCTGTAACAGCATTTCGGCTCATGTTCAGTAGCCCACTGATGCTCTTGTACCCTCTCCCATCTTCATGGAGCCTCACAATCTGGTTTCTTAATCGTTCCTTACCATGTGGAGACATGTTGCATTAGACACAACACACAGGCCAAAATTGAAAAAGCTTTGGTGGAAGCTGTGGGAGTTATTTTATAACCTTGCTCATGGAATCTTTCTCAACTGCAAATGGAAGGTGTACTAACTTTTGTTGCTTTGAGTTTGTGATGTGCAGTCTGTATTTTTTTTAAACCTGTTTTTAATTGTACATAAGATCAAATACCTTAAATTTCAACTTAAAAAGAATACAATTATTGTAAGATGACACACGTTTTAATCATTTAACGTTTTACTGATATTGCACAGTGCTATACTCAGTTTTGTCATACTGTGTAACAAGTTAATATTTATCTTGAACTTTAAGCTTCCCTTAAGCTTACAGTTCTCTGGTAGTAGACTCAGTACCTGAAAATGACCAAGAATTGTTTGAGCTGTAAAGACAGAATCTATTTACATAAATTAATTATACAAAAATGAAACTCTGCAATGTGACATGCTTGCAGCCAGGCGGCTTATATCTTGGGTCAATGATGTTCATGTTTTACCATTTAAAAAGAGAAATGGCGACATCTAATGTGTTTATTTACTTGTTCATTTATTGCCCATAGGGTACAATCCTGCTGGTAATGTTGCAGTTTGTTGCTGGGGTGTTTGTCTGTGTGTAACACTGTTCCAGGGGATGTGTCTAATTGCTGCTGTTTGGCACTGTGAGTGTTTATACTCTGGATGTTGATGCTTCAGGTTTTTTATTGACACATTTTTTTGGCAGAATTAACAATATACATCATCATTCTGTCTTTTTGGAACTGAATCACTCATTTGAGTCTAAAAGAGGCTTTAAGTGGCCAAAGTAACACCATGCAACACAGGTCCTTGTTCCCTCGTTTATCCAATACAGCCCTGTACGTCGTCATCTGGCATCTGATACAAACATCATCTGGTGAGTTAAGCTAACTCAACCAACCCTGCTGTGCTTATTTTGGAAAGTGGGCCGTTCCTAAAAGACTACCATAAGATTGGTAAGGAAGAGATTAGTTTTTGGTTGGTGTAATTTGCTGTATGTACAAGGTCACACAATTTACCATTTTATCTCAGCTTTTCTAGCGCCCAATCCTACTTGTAATCACCTTTCACCAAGTATTTCAACTGGTAAAAGTAGTAAGAGCTATAAGCTTTAAAATATAACCCCCATGAGGGAAATCAAGTCATTTTGAGACGAAAAAAAAAAATGTTGTGACAAGGAAGGAGATGTAGTCACTTTTTGGCAAGTGGAAAGCTGCGTTTAGTGGGTTGTATGGGCTCTTTAAAGGCATTTCAAGTGGTACAAAAAAAGATTGGGTGAGCTATAATCTTTCAAATCCTCCTATGAGTGAAATCAAGTCATTTTGGCACAGAAAAACACTTAAAGTGATCTGTACATGTGTTAAATGAACTCCCTCGCCACAGTGGAATGAATGGTTTCTGTGGCCAGACATCTGATATAAAGCATACTGACAAAATAAATAAATAAATAAATAGTGGTTTGAAAAACTTTCAATATATTTAATAATCAACACTAACAGGCCAATAAATAAGTTGTAATATACCAATGCTAATCTAATATATTGGCATATTAACCCTATCCTGATTTGCTTTTGTTAGTATTTCAGTTTATTGGGATCAGAACATGGGTAAAGTGGGCAGGTTGTACAGTCTGTTGATCCCTGAGTCAACGGAAAATCCTCTGCGGCCCCAGCTGGCTAGGCCTACCTTGCGTATCTCTCCTTATCTCCACCAGGAATCTGATCATCATCATACCTACAGAGAAGAGAGGACGCAGCATGTAACACAACGTACACATATGCAGGTGGATGGTATCACATAGCAGCTTCACTATTCACATTCCTCACATGCAATGGTTGTCACATATTAATGTACAGAGCAGATGGTTCAAGTTTTATAGTAACAACATGGGTAAAACTGGACAAAACAGGGTGCAAATGGCTGGTGCAGTGATAAAGGTTTCCTGTTCTACTCTGAGTAAGGAAAGCTAAACCCTATGATTTCTTACATTCTGGGTTTTATTTTGAGATTTGTGGTAATTCATATATTTTATCTTAACTAACAAATGAATGGACTCTAACAACAGTAAAGTGAATAAGGTAATATGACAAGAGCATAATTGACATATAGGGAAATAAGTGAAATAAGTTAACCCGAGTTAAACAAACTAGGTTTACTTACAACCTCTCTAATTGTTTGAGCACTCATGTTGTTGCCCTACTGTACTATGGAAGCCAATAACAGCAATTGAAATCTGAGTCTCATGAGCAACTGAATACCTGATTGCAAAACGTAATCACTAATGAATATTTAATGTTGAAATGTACATACCACACTGAATTTACAGCATACATATATATATATAGCAATATTTGAATCTGAAAACCATATTTCCTACATCTATTACCTACAGAAAATGTCAAAGACACGGATTCAAACTATAAATTCAGAAGGATGGTTATCAAAGTCAAATATTTCAGTGCTATCAAATTTCAACATTTTACCACTACAAGTATTCAGCAGTGGTTAAATGTCACAATTAAGTATTCAGTTTATTTGATAGATCAAACTAGTATATCTATTATTTGTTTCCATATCAGAACCAGTGTCAGCTAGGGATGGTGCACCGGTAGAAAAGTTCAAGATGTGATTAGTGTGTATCAGATACAATTTGGGATGACACATCAGTAAAATCCTATTTATTTGTATATAATTATTAGTAGAAGCCCTATGCCTTCATCATTTAGAAATGTGACCAATCATTTTATATTTAGATTGAGTCCTCCTCTCTAAACTGTTTCTCAAGCTGCTTAAGAAGAACCTAAGAAATACAATCAAACTATTTGTACCATTATGTATTGCATAGCATCATATTCTTTGGATCGTATCGTGTTGAATAAAATCATGTCGAATAAGGGTGAATTGTATTGTATCTTTAATGTATGGGATCGTAGCAATGCATTGAGATGCATATCACATCTGCCTCAGTGATGGAAATACACATCCCTAGTTATAGCAGAACTGCTGCATATGCACCTCTCTCTCTCTCTCTCTCTCTCTCACCCACCCCAACTGGTCGAGACAGACGACCACCCACCTAGAGCCGGAGGATCTGTCCTAGGTTTCTGCCTTTTAACAGGCAGTTTTTCCTTGCCCTTGTCGCCAAGTGCTTGCTCATGGTGGTACTGTTGGGTCTCTGTAATTAATGTTAAAGAGTTCGGTCTAGACCTGCTCTATTTGAAAAGTGTCCTGAGATAACTTCTGTTATGAATTGGCGCCATACAAATAAAATTGAATTGAATTGAATTGAATTGAATTGAATTATAAATGTAGCCAATAATAAAAGTATCCATAACTAACCCTGAAAAGACCCAGACTGACTGTTCTTTCACCTGTCCATTACAGTACAGGGACACTAGTTGGAAAATGATAGAGTCACTCCTAACTTAAAAACAGTGCAGAGTAAGAAAAGGCAAATATCACTAAATTTAGAAATTGTAGCATGAAATGTAATCTATGCTAAGTGCACCACAACCCCTCCCCCCAATCCCCAAAAACACTGTGGTTTGGGTCAGCTATTGCAGCTGTGTGTCACATACTGAAAGGCAGGGCAAATTAAAGCTCCTGGCTATGGGAAACAGCAGTGAACTATCTATTTTATGGGAATAGCATGTATATAAAGTGTATGCACAGTGGCAAACCCTTTCACAGTATGAATGTGAAGCTTTCCTGCAGCCAGATAAATCATACATGTAATGCTACTGTCCATTATTAAGAGTGCAGTTCCTCCTGTGATCAGCAGAGAGCAGCTCCTCCTCCCCACTGTCACTACAGCAACAAATCCACTGTTGTCAGCTCAGAAATAAAGCACTCACTGTACGTCCTACAGACTTACACACTACACAATGTGAGAAGAAAGAAAAGGAAAACAAGTTGAGAAAAAATTAAATATGAGAGGACGGTTGAGATGCAGTGACAGAGAAGGACTTTAGTCCCTCTTTTAAAAAAAATGAATACATAACAGATAACAGACATTTTTTAATGGAGGGAAATCAAAAGTAAGTAATGAGGTGTCCATGCAGCAGTCAATGTTACAAACATAGGGTATCTGCAGGGTTCGCAAAGACAAATCTGGACTTTTTAAGACCTTTTTCATGCTATGTCACAGTTTGGTAAGGTGTATGCATACTGTATTATTAACCCATTTTTTAATTCAAAGAGTGCAGTGAATGTCCATTTCACTATCTTTAATTTATCGTACCTGCAGATACCCTGAATCAGGAACTGTGGGACTTTGTGAACTAGTTCTAAAACATTTCAGACAGCACCGGTGCAATCTGCTTTCAGTGGTCTCACCTTGAAAATTTGCTAGGTCCCTCTCCGTCTTCGTCATCAAAGTCCATTCTGAGGAACAACCACAGGAAACACAGTTACAATTTCTAGTAGACTGAGAGCTGACGGCTCTCTTGTGACTAATTTCCACATTATATCCACAGTGATAACTTTAGACAGCGGCAGACGGCAGACATCAGTTTAGATGTTTAGACTTCCTCATTTGGTTCTGCTGCTGCAAAGTGACGAAGTTGTGTCTGCTGACACATAGACCGATACATTATTGTGTTTATCTGGCCGACAGTGGGTCGCTCCTCATTACAGCACGGATACCTCCATCTTAGCTTAGATATTGCAGATACGTCCAAATACATGTAGTAAGCGGAAATGTATGAAAATGTATGAAAACGTATATACATGAAAACAGTCATTATTACTCCAGTCTAACTTATAGTTTAACTCCAGCATGTTCTATCCAGGCTCCGCCCTACACCTAGTTCTGGGTGATACACCGGTTGAACTGGTATAACGGTTTTTATTTTCCTGAAACAACTGCTGCAACTTATTTATTTCTTGTGCAACATTTTGATTCTTTCATATATTGTATCATTTTGAGGGGGAACCCTATGGTAATCACAGCCTTCAGTATATACATATATACAGTAGAATAAGCCACTATAAACCTACATAAAGGAACTGTCATACAAAAACTAAATACTGTGATATACAGTGAAACTACAATCTTGAAAAATACCTTAACACAAATTTCACCTGAACTAGAGGGCAACGCCGAACAACATCGGGACCTGATTCATATATGAGTTCATATGAGAGAGTTATGCACCCTGATATGCACTCTGTAGGGGTTGGTGAGGCAGGGATGCAAAACTAAGAGTTTGCTACCAGCCGAGGACAACAGTCTCCGCTCAAGATGACTGGGATCAGGTTCTGACCTGTCTTGAGGGGGGGGGGAAAGCAGCATTCGAATACTGATTTGCATGTCAGTTACCATGGCAATGGTTAAAGCTTTGAAGCATTTGGGTCAGCCCTAGAAATCAGCTATCTGTGACAAGAGTTAGCCATGGTGTCATGATGATGGGTTAAAAAGCTAACATCAGTGCATCTGAGAAAAACAACTGAGTAACAGACATGCAATAGACAGGAAGGTAAATCTGACCAGGAAGGAACTGTGTGGCTTTAAAGTATTTTGAGAGTCTTGTAGAAGAACATTATTAATACATGCAAACACTGTACAAAAAGCATCGCAGTATGGGAACTGCATGGTGGGCCGCGACATTTTACAAACACGGCCTTGTAAAATAAACTGCAAACCTGACTGTAATGGAAACAGAAAGGGCGATGGAAATGGAAGGCAGAGCTGCGTGACATGGAGCGGCGCGATGCACGCCCTGTTTGTGCCTCTGCATACATTGTCCTCAAGTAGACAGAGGATTATTAACATGGAAATGTTCAGAGAAACCATCAAGCTGGATTACTATTATAGAGCCACTTGTTGAGAGGTTCAGAGGTTTAAATGGGGAAATTCACTGGCGGGCTACCATGACTCATCCTCATCTTGTTTAGCTTTTTAACTCCAAAAATATTCTTAACAAGTCTGCCACATTATACGCATACAGCAGTCATCACAACTGTTCCAGCTAAAACAACTGACTGCATCAACGAGCCGTAAGTCAGGAAGGCCTGAATGGTCACAGTTGTTCATAGCTTGGCTCAGTGCTACAGGTGGGAAAATAGAAAAGATTCTCTCTCTCAGTAGGAATAATTCTATATCACAATGTCAACATATATTATGACATAATGCACGGTGTGGAAAATCAATTGAGACACCATTAGTGGATAAAATGAGCACATACTAGGAGTGTCCAAGCCAATCCAACATGACAATAAACCAGCAATGTTGCCCACCGTGGTCCAACACACCCACAGATATTGTACCATGATACAAACAGAATGGTGAAAGACCAATTCAAATTTCACCAAATGAACAAATTATACTGCTAGCTAACTTGACTAAATCTCTCTTTGTTTATTGAGTGCAAATAGATCAATTTTAGCAGAAAACAATCCCATGTAAAACACTGACAGTCCCTCTCTTCTTGCAGCTACACTGGGAACAGATGAGGCCTCGGTTCTATACACGCAGCACATCAATAATCCGATTGCTCCCCTACCCTTGACCTTATTGTTGCAAGGATGGCTCACAGTGCAGAGAGGACAGACAGAGAGACGGAGCAGAGCTTTACGTCCAAACACCAATGTGTCTGAATTTCACAAGTATGATGTCTGAACATAACAAATGTTCAACAGTGGAAACTAGCGACTTCTAGAGACTACCTTGTGCTAGTTTCAGTTGGATAGTGGATGGAGTAACTTTATCGTTTATCATTCACTCAGCTGTTTCTTTGCCTGTTTACAGTCTTTAGTCATGCGCACACAGGGCCTAACAAGAAGGATTGCCGATTGCCTGCTGAAAGTAAAATGCCATTTGCTGGCGGCAAACCTAGCAACTCAACTCAACTCACCCCCATTGGTAAAAAATAATTCAACACATCGTTTTCTCCGGAACTGACTGTAGACTTGACTAAGGAGGGTTCAGAGTTGCACATGCTCAGTGCAGATGTGGAATAGCGGCGGATTAATAATAAATAAATACATGTTATAGAATTTTAAAGATTATGAGCTGAAGGCCAAGCAAGCAGTCAACTACACTGGAAACAGGAGTTTAGTTGGGTGGCGTTAGAGGACATGGGTGAAACTCCAACTCTTTGTTGCAGTTTGCTGCAATTTTTGAGAGCAAGGCGAATAAAACAGTTGTTTTTCAAAGCCATTCAAGTTCCTGAAAACTAGCCTGTTATTTGATAACTAACACTAGCCAGAAATCTAGCTGGGAAAATCAGGTTTCCTTAATCCCCTACCCAGATGAAGAAAACCAGGTTTATTTTTGCATTCAATTTCAGAAATCACCTTCTTGGAGAGCGCCGACTCTAACCTGGATGTTTACATCTATGTAAATGCCTTGTACGGTGTGTTGACTAAAGCCCCCTCCCCCACACCTAAGCTGCTCTCACTACTCAGTTTGTATGCATGATCTAACTGACGGCTTCATGCACCATGGGAGCTGTGTGTCTGTTGTTGTCTTAGGATCCTCAACTCAACTACAACCTGCCTCATCTCACACACACACACACACACACACACACACACACACACACACACACACACACACACACACACATTTGCCTAGATCCAGGTCTGTATTATTTATTCATGTTTATGTAGGCATAATGCATGTGCATTGGTTAAATGCATTGCTTTGGCCCCTGAGGATTATATTTACAAGGTACTGAACTCATGTACAATGCCCCCCCATACACACAAAATGCTAGACTTAAGCAGCCCCCATGTTTATCAAACCCATTCCTTTATTGCAAAACTAAAGCAGAATCTAAAAATTGCATGTCAAATGGGGTTCCATTCATAACAAACATTTTCTAAAAGCTCTCCACCACACTGCTTTTTGTTTTTTCTTTTTCCAATGACAGACAAAAGAGTGGATGAAGAGGACAATCTTTAAACATCCCCACTGAGTTTAACACTTGAAAAAGACACAGACCGTCCTGTTGCTAGGTGTCAGAAAACAATACTGTCACAATTAGCGCTTCAACCATTGGCATTAAATTCAAGTTTGTATTATGTACACAACAATTCCAGTGAAGCAGTCATTGGCAATAAAGTTTTTAGATCTCAGGCTCTCTCCAACTGTGCTCTTACAGATACGTAAAAATTAGTGCTGTCAAACAATTAAAATATTTAATTGTGATTAATCGCATTAATGTCATAGTTAACTCGCAATTAATCGCACATTTTTATCTATTCTAAATGACCCTTGATTTTTTTTGTCCCATTATTTTTTCTCATTTTAATGCTCTTATCAACATGGAAAAGTGGATCGGCTTGCTTTGAGCAAATGTTGTTTTTATTGAAAATCATCCATTGTCGCCTGGCTTTGACGAGGGGGCGGATAATTCGCATCAGCTGTGTGTTTGGCCATCAAGTGGTATTTCAGACTGGACGTGCTGCGATGATAGCTCAGTTCACAACGACAAAACACACAGATCACTTTGGTCTTGTCCATGGAACCATTTGGCAACTTTTTAAAAGTAAACTTTCCATTCAGAATATTATATATAATATTATATATATATTATACATTTCGGCGTCTCGTGCTCGCCATCCACTCAAAACGTAACGTCTACTACTCTTAAATAAGTGCGTGCGGTGTGCCTGTTGTTTTGTTTCCAGTCTTGCTAGATCCGATGTGGTGTTGTAGTTATGTGAAAAAAACTACAAAGTGTGCTAAGCCAAAAAAAACATTAATCTCGCGATAAAAAAATGACGCCGTTAAAATGGGTTTGCGTTAGCGCCGTTAATAACACGTTTAACCGACAGCACTAGTTAAAATTTATATATATGTAGAAATAAAAATCACTTATGTGGAACAAAAACTGATTAGAATCTATGACATAAAATACTGCAGCAACAATATAGGAATAAAACATTCTTTAATGAATTGGACAATGATTTTTTGCACTGGCGCATTAATCCACATGTTCTGTGATTGTTTAAAACTCAATGTGGACTGGCAAGTATCACAGCCCCGCCCGGTGCCTGCATTTTTTGGCACCATCACAAAGTGCCCTGTCAGTAGGATAGACAGACAGACTTAATGCAGCACCTGAATCTTTTTAAGTTTACGCAACATCAGCTTGGGTTAGGTTTAATAACATGCAGACAGTGGAAAAAAAAGAAGTTAATACACCAGTGAATTGTGTAGTGCAGTGTTAAGGTCCCTTTCCTAGTGGAAATAAACTACAAAAGTTCAGGAACTTCAAGAGTTCCTATTCTGCTTTGTAATTACAAACAGGTCAATTTGGAGAAAAGTGGAAAACTTTGTTGTATCTCTGTTTCAAGATTTGAATTGTCTCCCATTACTCTTTGGTGTCTGCTTAGTTCTGCAAAATGTAAAAAAAAAACTACATAGAAGGACTTTTCACTGTAAATCAGAAACATAGTTTCCAAATATGAGGCCCATACTGCATAATCCATGATTCAGAATGTGCACTAATAAGACAGACATTAGGTTGATTGATGTAGGAATCCCTCATAACAGCATACAAGATATGCTGTAAGATTTATGATGGTCTGAACAGCTTGACACTATGTGAAAAAATTAGGTGTAGGTGTGTGTGTGGACAATTTCCACAGCAGGTCAGCAATGATGCTGAGTCAAGGTCAGCGATGAAGATACTTACCCTCCTGATCTCCTCTTGCCCCCGCGGCCTGGCACAGCTCCTCCCATTCTCACCTGGCCCGCCCCAACTGCTCCCGGCATCGCTACTGTCCCCGGCAACTCGCTGCCCATCTCTGGAAGATACAACAGCAACAGGAGACCAGCATAGGGTTAGCAGGAGTATCTGTCACATAGGACTACCATTAAACATGCAGTGTTTCCCATATCGATAAATATTATAAATATTTTCATTGTATTGTTTTCAGCAGCTCTTCTGAAGCATGTTTCATCTGACAAATATTGAAACTGATGTAAAAGATATAAGTGGAAGCCCTGCTGATGTATCTGTACACCACCACTGCCAATCAATGAAAATTAGATTTATATATATTATGATTTACATTTCTCATGTCTTAAAGGTTCCCTGTGGAGTTTCATATTCCTGCAGATGGTTTAAAGTCACAAAAATGTAGAAATGTGCCAAACAATGCAGAGAAGAAGACAAAAAAAATGTAAACAATGTTTGAAACTATAAAAAATTCATCAGCTCCAAATACCAATCCAATCAACCAATCCACTTGGGACAAAAGTACATTCCCAACAAGCAAATGTACAGATCACGGCTGCAACCAACCACTCTGTTCATTATAGCTCAAAGACGGTGTAAGTGATTCTGGAGAAATCCAGTACCATGTCAAATACCATAATAGAGAGTGAGCAACAACACAGCAAGTAATCTAACTAACTGTAGCTACGTTTTGGGTTAGCAAACTGTCACTATTGTGGCTGCTGTTATTTCCCAGAGCCGGCACGCCAGCTCCAGACTGCGAAACTCACAACTCTCCTGCTGCTATACCTAACATCACAACAGCAGCATATCTTGGCAAACTGTGGGCAAGTCATTAACGTTACCAAACACAATAACAAGTTAGTGTTGTGTGGCTCGGTCCGATCCACTCTGTTTGTTTCCAGTTTACAGAGCCAGGGTTGCACACAAAGAGCAGAAAGCTAGCAGACCGTGAGGAGATGTTCACTGTATTTGTAAAAAAGTCTGTTGGATTAGAATTACATTACCTGGAATCGCTTACCCCACCTTTAATCTATTGAATATTTTGTGGATTAATCAATATGTCCACAAAATGAATTAGAGAATAGTGGAAATATTGACAATATGAGAGCTTGGCTCATTTTGCCCAAATATATTCAACTCAACTTACTTAATTACAAAGCTGTGAGGCTAGAACCAGCAAATTCTGACATTTCTGCTTGAAACATGACTTATAATGAATGATTTGTCAATCACACCTTAAATTACAGAATAATTGGGTTAAATTTACTGGGACAAGCCGCTGGTTCTGAAAGTCTATTTTAGTCTTGTCAGCACCATATTCCATAAGAGGACTGGGATCTGTAGAGCCATCAATCTACACAGACCTACATGGTGTAGCCTGGGGCTCTTGTTAGCAGCCTGGATACCAGATTCTATCTGACAATGATTTAGAAATAAATAGATATTCCTGCACAGGCCCTTGAGAAAGCTTTTATTCAGTAATGAAGCCAGTAAAATACATGCTTGCTGTTCCATTCAACATGAAGCCACTGTGCTGTGTGTCATTATGGCTGAGAGGAATTATGCTACGTGCCACTTCAACCTCCATCTTCCTCTCATATTTACCTCTCTTTCTCTCTCACTACCACGCCACTACTTTGCTCCTCGCTCATCCACGAATCCATTCTGTTTGCCTTGCTGTCTTCCTCTCCATCTCTCCGCTCTATTCACTCACTCACTCATTCAGCTAGATGCAATGGATAGGCCAAACAAACCCTCCGGTATGCCCCAGTGCACCAAGTAACATAGTTAATATTTGATACAGTGTGCATTCCCCCGGCCATCTCCGCTTCCAGAGAAACACACATACTCAATCAAGGAGCAGTCTTCCATCATTCATTCATGAAGTGTTTATGAGTAACACAGGGCTCTAAACTAGCTTCATCTGATTAAGAGACAGCTTCATCTGACAATCAGAGTGGTCATTGAGCCCAGCAGGAACAGCACACACTGCTGCCTCTGTCCTAACAGTCTAAACAGGCACTCTATTACACAACTAATGTACAGCCAATGGTGCTCTTCACCATTCAGTGTTACACCTGGGCCATAAAGTAATACATTGGCTTTTTCAGAAAGTCCTACATTTCCTGATAAATTCTGAGAACACAAAATGATCCAAAAGTGCAATTTCCTGCATATCCTGTGTAGATACAGAGAGATGACTTTTAGAAGATTTGCAGACAGTGTGTGAGAGCAGCCTGCAGTCTGTGTCACTGTGCTGAACCTGTTATTTCTCAGAGAGAAGGACCTTCCTCTGTTTGGGGTGTTTTATCAAAGTGGTGCTGATGTTGCAACAATGTTACAAATCTACAGCACATTGATTGTGTCAAGGCTACAGTGTCTGTAAAAAAAAAATTTCAACAAATGTTAATATTGGCAGGTCTATGCTGCCCAGTGCTGAACAACAATGGATCGCACTATGTCTCTGCACTTTGTTGTCTGTGCTGTGATTGAATTTTAATGTGGCATGGAAAATTGATGCTTGAATGAAGAACAATGCATTTAGTTATTTAACTCTTACTATATTATGCCATAGAGCAGTTGTTTGGGTCAGGGTTAAGCACGCACCATCTTTGAAACCATTAGAAACATGATGTGTTTGATTTCAGTCTGATCTCACAACTTTCTGACCCAAACAGCTGATCTCATCACAAATATTCTTAATAGCATATACATACATATATATGTGTCTAAAACATGTTTTTCTGCAGACCCTGTCCTGTGCTGCTCCACATCTTTGCAATAACCCCTGTCTGATTCTCCAAGCTGGGGGGCCTGCTCACTGCCATCTACTGTAGGAAATAAACTGACTATAGATAAGCCCCTCATACAACCCCACTTCAAAAAAACTAAAGAGAACTATTACTACCTTTAACATATTTTCCACCTAAACCTGCAATAATTGATTTTTTTGGCCACTGGGATACAGCGTGAACGAGTTGTGAACATTTAAGTTGATTGCTTACATGTCCAGCAGCTACGGAGCGACTGCATTATCATTCACTGGGGGTCGTGTTTCTGGCTACCTGCTGTATTTAAAGTGTAACTAACCTAAATTCTGCTAACTCTCTCCCTCCCAGCAAATCTTAGAAATGAAGCAGAGAGAATCATATAGGACAGTGTGTGAGGCAGGAGGTAACGCCGTCTAAAGTGACAGACCGCTCAGTAGCAGGAATAGAGCTGGTCAGCGCTAACTGAGCTAACCAGCCATGAACAGCTGCGGTCAGACTCTCTGTGTCCGTGATGGAAGCACAGAGTCAGAGGGGTTGGCTGGTGACCAAAGTCGCAGCCTCATATGTCACCTGCCTCTAGGTCCAATACTTAATTCAACTGCAATAGCAGGGTTTCAACCAGTGGAGGGGGGTTGCTCTACATATTTATAGCACTAAAATGTCCAGACTTGAACCTGAATCAACTAGCAACACTACTAAATACCCATATACAGAGGTTTCAGCCGAAATAAAGTGGTTTGGGGGTTTAGTTACTCTTTAAGTCTAACATGCTGCTCTGATTAATTACTGCAATGGAAACAAACAATGTGATGACCGATTAATTGTCACCTGCACCGAGCACCGCGGCCAATATAGTTACTTGATGACAGAGTTTGTTGTGTAGGACCTCTGTTCTTTCTCTCTATAAAGGGTTGACATTATCCAACCACTTCCACAGAACTCCAGTTATTCCATTTTTTGCAACTGACTCCTCCACAGCAGAGCCAGCAGCCCGTAGATTCCCTTATAGCCATTTGTTACTGTTGTATGTAGCCATGGTGTACTAGTACTGTTGAGTTCAAACTCAACAGTCAAGAAAGCAGCTGGAGGAAACTACGCTAAGTTTCACTTTCAGTTTCCGGCGGAGTGATTAAACCGGCACACTGCTGACGGAAAAAGAAAAAATAACGACAAAACGTCATTCATTAATTACAACCACCTGTGGGAAAAAGTTGGCGTCTTGGCCAAACAAAGGGAAGGCAGCAGGTCAGACGTGAGATTCAAGAACTCAGCTCAAGGATCAACCAAAGGATGCCACTGGTGAGAATGAATGAATGAATGAATGAATGAATATGATTATTTAATATTGAATACTAGATTTTGATGTGATCATTTTGAGTTTATTAATGTAATGTTAAGAACAATTTGAAATGTTTAGTCAAATCATCAGCCTAATTTGCTTAATTTATGGTTTACTTTGTTACTTCATTAACTCCTGTGAATGATAACTTGAGTCTAGTTAAGAAGAGTTAAATTAGTAGAAAATTTTAAATGTGTCATTTATTTAAATAAGTGATTTTGTTTAAATGAGAGAATTAAGAAAAGTATAAATCAGAATTAAATCTTTAATTTATTAAAAGAAGTGATTTTGTTGCATAATTGCATTATATGGGAAATAATTGCATCTTTTGTACATTTTTGTTTCTTTTAAGGTTATTAACCTATCTATCTAAATCTATCTACCAGAGATATATTGCAACATTAAACAAATGTTTGGCCGAAGACTGAAAATAAAAACAGACAAGAAGATTGAGTTGTCCCTCTGCGTCTTTTAGGAGTGATCCAGGCCATTTTCAAGTTTGGGCAGCAGCTGAGGCAAAACCTAGGGAGAACTTGACAAGTACTATTAAGTGATGACAATTTTTCTTCATCATGTTTTATACCGGTATTATGATGAATGATAAAAAAGGGCACATCTTTACTACTGTATCACAACAGTAGACTCGTGTCACTGTAAAGCTGAAGTGGTAGCATGGAGCAGCAGGGCCAACAGTCTTCCAGCGTGCTATTACTGGGGCTGACGATCTCTACATTCCTTTAAAGGCATGGCGAGTGTTTCAGGATTTCTTTAGTGCAGCTACGGACGATCAGAAGCCTGCTTTTAACTCAGTCACATATGCATCTTCAGACAGCCAGAGCTAAAAAGCCCCGAGGTCAAACGCATTAATGAGACTGTTGGGAGACCGGGGGGAACGTTGCATACTTTCTCCTTTTCAATCACTGCTCTCCCTCAGACAAGGTTGTTTCTATTCTCTCTCTCTCTTCCCTGTCAACCTTTCTTTTTTCCCTCCAGTCTTTTCCCCATCCACCAGTCTATCAAACAGCCTCAGGCACATTTATCATTCAGAAAAGGTCAATTAGTACTCCCAATAGAATACACACACAAACAGAAGAAGAAACAAGTTTCTTTTGGACAAAAACTTCACCAATTAAATGCAAACAAATAGAACTAGGCATAAAATCAGTAGGATGAATTCAGAAAAATTCTGATGCAATTTATCCTTAATTATTTCTCCACTATTTTCTCCACTAAACCCACACATTTCTGGTGTGCACTAATTCACATTATTTTAGGGTGTATTCACACGTGACTCATTTGGAGCTCAGGTGTTGACACCAGGAGGGTTTCTTATATGTGCGTCGGCATATGTGAACACAGCAATCGCACTCGGATAGGAGAAAAGACAAGCTGGCTGGGATTGCCAGGAAAGGGTGGTCTCGGCTTTCGTCCAGTCAAACCCTGGAGTGGTTTCATTTGTGGAGCGAAAGCAAGTGGACCGACCACCAGTATTTAGTGCTGGTACATTTGTGTTTTCAGCTCGATTTCAAAGGCTAAAGTCCTAATAAATCAAATAATAGTCAGTTTATTAGTCCATTAAAGAGTGTGTGACAGCAGTACCACAGTAAGAAGCCCCAAATCATTACTGTCCTTCTTCATCCTGTCTCTACCTGTTAGTTAGAATTCATAACACGCTGTCAATTTGCAGTCAAATAATGCTTATAATCATTAGCTCACCTTATTTCTTTGTGAGCTCTCTGTGACACCAAAGAACATAAGTACACACATCAGAAGCATCAAAGCGCTGTATGATGTGTCAGTCAGTGGAAGTGGATGCTGTGGGTCCTGATGATGCAAGATGACAATCACCAAAGTGAGCTACTCTATAGCAAATAACAAAGTCAGTGGGACCAGGAACCCGACCACCACTAAATAAAACAATGTATCATGTCTTTGGTCTGGATCAAATGAACCAAACTACTGGTATGAATACACACAGATTCCCTGGATTGGGGGGGTTGGACTGTTGGTCAGACCAAATAAACTGTTTCAAGACATCACATTAGACTCTGGGCATTTTAACAGGAGTTCAACATTATTTTGTGGTATTTTACACAGTAAACTTATTTGGCAAATACTTTAAAAATTAAAAGTAACTACGCTACGCTTTGAATTTCCCAACCAAGCAGTTCAGCTGATTGAAAAGAGATGAAATCACACAATTACACACAGCCATTCTAACAGTGTGGTCATCATGTCAAGAACAATTTCAGAGTTAATGTCACTGTGTGAATTGTTGGTAATGCTTAATTTTCTAATAAATTGTGGCTTATTGCTACTAGACTACTACTACTAATAGATTGAACAGCCAGTTTTAGCTTGTCATGGATAATCTGTGTTGCCATGTTGTCTTTTTAGCTAATTTATAAACTGTGTCTGTCTTCTATTCCCAACTTTGCTGCTTTCTCTATAAAAAATCCTATTTGCAATTTAAATAAATAAACTCCTAAAATGTACAAACCAGAGCTTTGTCCAAAGTAAATACAATACAAAATTGACAAAACAGGGGCTGCAAGTGACAATTGAGTAAACATTTTTTTGTTTTAATTGTTTGTCCAATTAATCAATTGACTGTTTAGTCAGTAGAATGTCAGAAGTGAAGAATGCCTGTTAAAATTGCCCAAAGCCCAAGGTGATGTGTTTCAATGTATTGTTTTGTTGAACCAACATTCCAAACTAAAATAAATTCAGTTCACAGTGATATAAAACAAAGAAAAGAAGCAAATCCTCACAATTTACAAGCTGGAAGCAGATCATTTAGGGCATGTTTGTTTGATTTATGACAAAAATAGCTCATTTTCTTAATTAATTATATAATATTAATATTGCTGAAAATGACTGAAAAATCTGTACTTTGACAGTTGTCTATACATACTGCAGTTTGATCTGTGTACTTTGTGGCCCTGAATCACCTGTGTCCTCTCTGAACACGTTTTCTCATTAGATCATTTCACTTGCCATGTTTCACATGCTCTTACCCCAATTGGATCTGAGTGACGGCCAGCTGGAGATAATCCTGCAGTGACACAGCATTCCCACATCCCCGTCCCTGGGTATCTGGGCTGAGGTCAACGCACCTGCCTATAGCGCCAAGCCAGGGGAAGCGGTAAGGCTGATCACAGATCAGCTGGCTAACTTTGTCCTCCTCTGGCTACAGCGGCAACAGCGGCAGCGTTAGGCATGACTTAATTCTTCTAACTGGGTATCATCAGCGGATAGAGGAGCTGCACGTAGCTCACTGCACGAGTGGGTCATTACATCACAGCAAGCCCAACATGCAGGGGACCATAAAGCCATAGGTTTGTCCCTGGCATGGAGGGTTAAAGATGTGACTCTCACCTGCGATGACTGACTGACAGACAAGACAAAGAGGACGTATTTCTTCCCACAGTGCCCTTCTTTAACCTGACAGGGGTTATTTTCTCATCTGTTCATTGTTCATTCTAACAACGCCTCATCTCAACACTTTGTATGCAGCCAAGGTGCTAATAACCCACCAATTCTTTATTTATATTCCCTTTTCATTTACATTGCCAATGAAGTGACACAGAGCGTGAGGTAGAGTATGGTTGACCTGTTTTCATAAGGAGGGCACAGAAGCTCAGAGACTCTGTCCTTTACACCAGAATAATTACTTTGCCACCCGTTCCCCATTTGGACAGCTCCTTTTGGTGTTATTTTCTCTTACCCAGATACTCATAAAGTCGTATTTTGAGAGGCTGGAAGCAAAAAGCTGCCAGGTTTCATACCAGGATTTTTTTTTTAAATATCCAATACAGATAACTTATAAATACCTGCTTCTCGTGGTCAATACGATAAGATAACCAATCATTTCACACATTTATATTTTAAAAAGAAGTTCATAACCGGAATTTTATGCAAACATGGCTCTTTTTTCCCTTTTTTAGATAGGATAGCTAAAGATATTCAGGATAAGGGGTAGAGATTTTTTTGATAGTACATTTGTGTTTTTGGCACAAATTCAAAGGCATGCAGCAAAAGGCCACAGGTGGGGACTCAAACCTGTGACCACTGCAGCAGGGACCCAGCCCCTGCACATAGAGCGCCAACTCCACCAGGTGAGCTTTCTGGTCGCGTCTGCAGCTCTTTTTTTTTATTGGTTCATTTGTCAATCATTTTCTCAACTAATCGATTACTTGTTTGATCCATAAAACGTCAGGAAATTGTGAAAAAAATTAATTTGAGAAACCGAAATCAGAGAATTTTGAGATTTTTTCTGATTAATTGATTATCAAAATAGTTAGCGGTTAATTTAATAGGCGACAACAAACTGTTGGTAAGGTAAGAAAGGTTAAACTGTAGTTAGCAAAGAGGGGTGACTTATGTTTCCACAGCTCTGACAAACTATTGTTGTTTACACAAAAACAAACAACAGTTCCGACTCTTCAAATGTTCCTTTAGTTTTTCTTGTGAAGTACATAAAAAACTTCACAAACATATTGGCTTTCATAGAACATAAAGCATATCAACCCTTTTGCATTAGAATTCAAAATAAAAGATTTTTCAACCAATATTTGAATGGCTATAACTGTATTATCAACATATCAATGTCAATTTCCCATTATCAACCGATAACTTATAAGCACCAATATATATTGTGCATCCCTAACTTTTTTCTAATAATGCCGAACAGTGACAACTACTTTGAATCACATTCACAGACATGCTACAGTGCATTGTGTGAAATGACTTAATTCAACTGGAACTGATTTGATTAATTGCCAAGGCAGTTGACTCAGGCCATATTAAAATGATGAACTGCATTCTTTGAATAATTATCAAGCTCATTAGAAACAAAGTGATGACAGCAAGATGGTTACGGTACATTTGTTAAACTTCATTTACTGAGGTTATATTGCCTATCTGGAGGCAAGAAACAAACTGATTGTATTATGGTACATAGAAATTCAAATTGAACTGATGTTCATGCTGTTCGCGGTTCAAACCCGTCCTAGTGAATTCATGTGAGCAGAATCACCCTCAAACACTCAGCACTGGGAGAACATCACGCCACACTCCATTTAAACATTTAACAATTTACACTTTCTTTGTTTAACCAGACACACACATAACGCTGACAGCTTCACAACACACTTGCTACTTTCTAACATCGAGTTCAAGCACATCGGCAAACATTTGAACCACTAATTATCACGTTTTTCAATTCAATCCCCAAACTTTTACAACTGATTTATACAATTCTTCCCTGCCAACCGAAGAACAGAGTCAACACCAGGGACATGGATACTCAAAGTTCAGCTCATCATTTAATACGCGTTACTTTGTATCGAAGTGGATAGATGACGGGTTGCAGATTGCTTTTAAGGGAATATTTTAGTTATGCTCGGACCGGTGTGTACCTCAGGCCAATAGGAAACGCCACAACGTTATTACACTGGCAGATTTTTAAACAGGGTCTCGCTCTGTCAGTGAAATACCGGGCGAATAAACCCTTTCTGTGCAATAAGGAATCAACAGGCGAGGAACAGAAATATGAGTGATGCCGTCAGCCTGCTTCCCTTTTTGGACAACGAATGTTAAAATGCCTCCGGTGTTAACACACAGTATATGAAGGGCAATGCTGTAGGGCAACGATATGCAAAATAACCTTTTGTATCACAGTGAGGAAAGCAACGGGTCGGCTAAATGAACGCATTAGCTTAGCTTCACCGACAGACACAGGAGCATAAAAGCGACACCAAAGCGGCGTTAATGCATATCATTTCACAGCAAACAAGTCGTTTTTACATTCGGGCGTATAAATTGGCCGCACAGCCGTGAAGAATAGCGGCGTTGTGGACGGCGGTTCGGTGGGGGAAGGGGGAAGGATGCTGGAGCCAGGCTTCGGCGGCCTGTCGCCGCTTCAGCCCTCTTCAGCAACAGTCTAAACGAAACCCTGCTTTGTTTTTCCTATATTCTAGATAACATTAGCACAGCATTCACTTTCCACCAACACACTGCACACCGACTTACCGGACGGGTTGACCGCGGCGGGAGTTGCCATGTTTCCTCAGCGGAGAAAAAGATAACAAAACGGCAGCGATGGAGATGACGCACAATACGGCTAGAGAGCCCCCGTGAGAGACGGTGTAAAGTCCGCGGGATTGGCACGCGAGGCTCGGTCCAACCAACCGCCTCACATCCGTTAGCACGCGGAGGAAACCTAATCTGGATTCAGACGACCAACAAAAGCCTGTTTCTGAGCAGAATATGTATATGTGCTGTGTGTTTAATGAAAATGTTCCCCAAGAGCAGACTTAATAAAATGCAAGATGTCTGAATGGTAGCACCGCGAGATTTTAGGGTTGCTTGAATAAATTAATGTTATACAGGGTGGCTGGTGCAGTGATGAATGTAATGTAAACATGGCGCTGTGTATGTAACGATACTGATTTAAGTTTAGTCTGCCTGTTTATAAAGTTGTTTGGGTTAAGATATGTTCACTTTCTAATATGGTATATACTCCTCCCACTAAAAGCTGCCCAGTTGCTGTGTGTTTACTGGTGAGATACTGGGGCAGTCAAACCCCAGTGTCTCATCCTGAGCTCTAATAATCCACACAGTTTGCTAAACAGACAGTCTCTACCTGTAGATAAAAACATGTTACTATATGTGTGCATAACAGTTTCCTTTTGAATGCACTTTATGTAAAGTCACAGTTTATAAAGGGCTTATCACTGTCTGTAGGCTACTGCAGATTGCCAATCTACTTTATATAACTGAATCCTCATTACTGATGCATTATGCAGGGCCTTAATGTTGGAACAGGTCGAGGTGGAACGGATTTTATTTCACTGTCAAATAAATGTGGAGGTAAAGAGCAATATCTCCTTCTGTAGCAGAGAAGAATTACAAAGGGATATACTCAAGGGAAAGTTTACTTGACTAAATGTAATCAATTATTTAATTTAATTAATTAATTACATTTCACTGTGATTTCACCTTATATGATTAAATGTGACATAGAAACTGACTGATGTTTGCCTTCCATCACTGGGCTTTATTCATTGCTAATACAGCATTAAAACAATAATAATAACAGCAACCTTTGGCAGGTTGTAAGAAATCTCTCTGGATGATGTTTAAACCTTTTATCCGGGACTGCAGTTATAAAGGGTGGTAAATAAAAACTTTATAATAAGCCATTAAGCCTGCAGTTGTAGATGTTACGAACTGTAAATAAATTGATTTTGGTCCAGATTTTTCACAGGATTTTTTCAGAAGAGGTCCATCAGAGGGTCCACCAGAAGAATTAAAGAGCTAAAAAGCAGTGTGTGTCCTTGTTGAGGATAAACAGAGGAATACAGCATTAGTAAATTATCTATTAACCGTCTATAAATTATTTACAGCTTACAACGCCTTAAAGGATGGCTTATTAGAAAGTGAGTTTGATCATCTTGAAAAAAGCCAAAATAATAATCATTTTCTTTTTTAACTAGCTATTTTTGTTCTTTGCTTTGTGCTTCATCTATATGTTTATACTGTAATATTCTAGTACAATATTGATATTGTATTCTTTTTTATTCAGTTCCTTATCTATACTATGCTTTAAAGTTAACCACGCCCTGATTTTTCTTATAGCACCAAACAGCACCCCCAGTTACAAAATGTCCTCCCAGCCATGGCCAGATGAACCTGCTGGGTGGCCCTGTGGCAAAAATGAGTTGCTGGGCCTCTAGTAATCCCCGGCTCCTCCCACTCTTTGTGCAGTGCGTACAATGTGTTTTCTATGTTGGAATACTATCTTGCTTCAGTTCTGATGTGTAGAAATTTGATTGAGCAAATCCATTCAGGAATGTGCAACATACACGCACATGAGATCATTTATGAGGTAATAAAGCAGCACCAACTTCATTTCAGCTGATAGTTAGCTCTAGAGCTGCATATTGCCACACACATTTACAATTGAATTAGCATATAGCTAGACTGGAGCTTTTGGGACTCATCCAGCAGACATGGCCCACGTGTACAGAGTAGTGCTTCTTGAATTTAATGCCAATATTCATTTGAGCTTTGTTTTGGTCTAAACCAAGTCCTATTTTATATTCATCAAATCCCATAAAAAGACCCAAACAACAATATTTAAGTCCGTCTTTCAGTACTTTCTTTCTGATTTTCTGACTTCAGTTCTCTGTCTGCGGCTCTCAGCTCAAAACCCACTGGTTCCTACTAAAAAACAAGTCTATTAAAATGGGTGACAAGTCTATAGTTTAATTTTATAAAGAGGCTCAATAATTCCCTAAATGGACAAAAAGGAGCTGTATCCAGAAAGATCCTATGGTATACAAGTTTATGGATCTGTATCCAGATCTGTATATAATATTATATCATGTTGCATCAGATCATATAAAAATGCAAATAAAACCTGTCAAAGTCTGCAATCTTCTGCATACTGTCTGTATACAAACGTACCATCACCTTGGAGAGTACTGTATTTCTGTGCATTTGATCCTAGCTATACTTAAAGGTCCAGTGTGTAATATTTAGGAGGATCTATTGTCAGAAATGGAATATAATATTCATAGGTATGTTTTCATTAGTGTATCATCACCTGAAAATAAGAATCTTCATGTTTTTGTTACCTTAGAATGAGCCCTTAAAGTTGGTTGAGTGGTGAAGGCAGAAAGCAAGGGACCTTTCAACTTTTTATCAGTACAAATTCTTTATTTTCCCTTTTTCTTTACAGCAGTAGATGAGTGCAGCGTATTTATTTTTTAAATGAAAAATAACCAGGGGGACTACAATCACTGTGGCCAACTCACCAACATCATCTGAAACTTGGGAGAAGCTCCAACTCCTGCTTATATTGCCATGAGCTCCTCCTACCCCAGGAAATAACAATTAGTAAATCAATTAACTTATAGCAGAAATCTATCCAACACCCAATAGATCATTCTTATAAGTTAACAGTGGAAAAACAGTGCTACACATTTTAAAAGAGTAAACTTGATTTCAATGTGCTCAAAATCAGCATATCTTCCAAACATCTCCTAAACCTCCCCCTCATCCATATCACACTTGGCATATCCCCCCAGGAACTTGACCATAAAAGGAGTCCAAATGGGTGTGGGCTTGTTTGGCAAGTTCTTGGTCCAAACCTGAGGATGACAAGTGCAGTCTGGAGGAGAGATGAGAAACACATAAAATTGATCAAAGAAAAAAAAAAAAAACATTTCAATCTTTTTTCAAGATCTTATGTATCTGTGTGACTTTACACCAATGCACAACATAACACAATTCCATTTGACAGGTTCAACCCTTAATCTGTGCTAATTACCGAAACCGAGACACCCAGATAGGTAAAAGTGCAAGGTACCCAGTGCAACAGTGTGGCTAGTTGATGTAAAAATGTTAATATAGTTTTTGGACAACAATGGAGCTCTATGGCACAGAGGAATGAAGCTGTAGTAAAAGTTCAGTCAGCATATAAACCTGTAGTTCATTTCTCACACATAACTTCCTTGCTGTCATTATCAGTGGCTGTCAGTCAGCTGTTTTCATCAGTTGGTCACATCTATTCAATAGCACAGCGACTCTATCGTCTTGCTGCTATCTTTTTACAGATCATACTCTCTCTATCTGCCTTTAGTTCATTCATTCTGCTCTGAGTCCCCATCACCGCCCAGTCTTCGCACATTCATCAGCTTCATTATTTCAGCCTCAGCACAGCCACCACCAGCAGTGCCTGGACTCCATGAAGGGATTTATCTCGCTGCTGTTCAGGACAGACACCTCCCTGTCCCAAAAATCTCCCAGTAGAGTCTAAGCATCTAAGTCTTTTTGTCAAGACTTAATCACATATCATGTTTTAATAAACAATTATCTTTACTTCATTAACTTGTCTCTCCGGATTGAAATACACACAACACTTGTTAGCAGGATCAGTTCATTGATTGTTTACGTCTTTTCATGGGATTTGTTGAGAATAAGAAAAATATTGCCAGACTTATCCTTTAATCAGGTTTAAACTTTACCTTAATGAAACCTAAGCTTTGTCTAAACTAAAAATATCATTCCAAATATCTCTGTGTAGAAGTAAAGATTCTCAACATGGGATTTATTGTCTTTTTCAAATGTGTAAGTACAGGACCACACACACGTTTCACTGAGTTAAGCAGAAATGATGCCTTACGCACACAACACGGCTGCACACACAGCGAGTGAGAGTGGAGAAGGAGCAGGAATGTGTGCAGCACTCTGCTCCTGCTCTGTTTGTGGGGCTCAGTATGCAGAGAGGGGATGCAGCAGCCACCAGTCACCCCCCACTCTCCATCCATTTGCCCCCTTCCTCCCATCTGCCCTCCCTCTCTCAAGCTTTCCATTAACTTGCCACCCTCCCTCGACTCCTCACCTGCCTCCCTCTCCTCCCTCTCTTTCGTAGCGGTTCCTCAGTGCGGACCAGGAGCCGTCCTACCTTCAGCAGCCGTGCAGGATGTGAGGGAAGCAGGTAAGGAGCCCTCAGATTCTTCTCTCTCTCTGGCTGGTGCTCTTCTTTCTCTGCACTGCACAGGCAACAGTTCTCTGTTTGTCAGTGCATAGTGTGATACAGGCTGTGCTGGATCATTACAGTCATTGATGTTCTGAAGTGTCTGTGTGGGGATTTTCTAGCAGATATCTAAGAGGCTGTGACAAGTGTGTATAATGTTCAGATGTGCTTCGAGGTTATTAGATTTGTGCAGTTGAGTGGAATCAATAGCAACTGTAACTGTAATTGTAATTGTACTCTTCTGGGCTGGACTGGCAAATCCTTGACTGGATCAGACAATTGTTCCTAAGCTGTAGAAAAGAGGGAGGTGTTGATTTCACAGAGGTATCTTCAGGCAACTTTCTGCTGATTGCTCAGTGCCAGTGGGACAACAGAAACACATCACTGTATATGCTCAAATTAGAGTAATTAGCCTGCTTAATAAATAATAAATGTTCTAAATTCAGTTAGTGCTGGTGCTAATGATTATATTTTATTTTATTTATTTTTTCTTAAAATTCATTGATTGTCATTGCCTATGAAAACAACAAAGGGTTTTCTGATCTAATGCATTATCACTAATATTTGCCCATTTGGTGCCAGTGGACACACTGACACATTATCAGCTTATAAAGTTATGGTGAATGTCTGATGTTTGTGTCGTGACGAGTTTCTGTCTTGAAACTTTGTAGTTTTTCTTTCAGGCTGATGACAGCGCTGAGCAATGGCGCCAGAATAATGGGGACAAGGAGACTTTTTCTCCCCCCACTTTCAAGTGTTATAGTAATCTGAGTTTACCAATACGTCCACAGTCGTCATTAATGTCTTTCAGAGGCTGTGGCAGTTTAAAGCTAGAGTGAAGATGCTGGTATTGTATGAAACTAGACCTAACGCATCCATTGGTACCAACCATGTCATGCTAGCTTGTCGGGACGAAGGCAAAATAACACTCCAAGGTTAGACAAAATGTTTGTGATGGACAAACAGAGATCCTTTGACCTCTGACCTCAAGATATCTGAATGAAAATGGGCTCTATGGGTACCCACAAGTCTTTACAAACAATCCCACTTTCTGCTAAACCCATGCAGTTCTGGGCAAAAACCATGCAGTTCTTTGTATGTATAAAATGAGCAATTGTGACCTCTAGGATAATCACAGTGTAATGAAACTGTACAACCACAAGCTCCAAAGGATTATGGGTTTCCTAGCCACTGATTTCTCACCATATTTTAGCTGACCAAAAATGATAGGCTAGGCTAAGAATGAAAAGAACCTGACTAGCATATTATATCATCCAAAGCTGAATGTCCCCCTACTTCCAAACTCATCCTGGCACCACTGGTGCTGTGACTTGACCTAAAGTTGGTTCAGCGAAATATAGAGGAAATGACGCAAAGACCCACATTTTAGATGACAAAATGTAAAGAGTATTCAGTGTGTAATGGCTACACAGTTTTACAACTGGAAAATATAAGAATCACTTTTCTCCAGCGAGCCACAGGAGAGGGACTAAAGAGCTGTATGTCCAGAGTCGCAGGTTATCTATCCCTGAACTAGATCCTGATGAAATAATGTACATTCCACAGGATGGCTGGAGTGAAAGATGACTGAAGCAACTGTAGCAACAGAGCCAATTTTGAATGTCAGAGTTTGAATTCAACTGTTATATCATTGCAGTGTCTGCACTTTAGTTTCTCACTCTGCGCAGCATCATTAAATTTCCTTTTACACAGCCCACTACATTATCTGCTTCATTTAAAGCCTTTTTTAAAAGGAAACATGCTGGCTTTAGAAGGCTTAGAAAAGTGGATAGAGACTGAGTGAAGACAGTTTATCTGTTGCCATTCTAGCAGCTCACTGCTTTACCACTTTATTTCAGTTCATAATGATTAATGCACTAGTTCAAGTAAAGGTCGATCCTGACCTCAAACAAGACATGCAATGCAGTGTGTCTTTTCTTGTTTGTGTTTGGTACAGAGATAAAGCACAAAGCAATAATGGAAGTCATCATTCAGAGCTGTGAGGATGCTTGGAAGTCTGTTCACTGCGTGGTCGATATCGATGTGAGAACAGTGTTTTTTAATGTCATTAAAGTTAAACCAATACTTTGTTTGCCAGTGTATGGTATCAGTTTGTAATGCCACAGTAGCAGCCCAAAGAGCGTTCATTAGATCTATCTTAAAGCAATGGTTAGGGTTAGGTTACGATGCAGGCACTGCTCTCCATCAGCATTCCCCGCCCCAATTCCAGGCCTGAAAACTCAGTGTTCTGAGCACCCAATGGCATCCAGGGCAATACAGCTAAGCTAACTAGCTAACAGCAGTTACTTTACTGTCCATCAGGAAACTCTGTAAATCACAGAGTTGAGGCAAAGCAGCTGGAGGACATCAGAGGGAAAACCAGAAAACATTTTCTCCATAAAATATGATTCAGTTTCACCAAAATTCACCATAGTTGGTGGTGTGTGACTTACTGCAGTAAAGAGTTACGTACTTGCTCCGACCCAGAGACAGAAGTTACACAGTGCCAAAAACAGGCGTACAGAGCGCAGAGGAATGACAGAGGCAGTGTAGCATCAATTTTGAAGCTGTTTTAAGGTAGAAAAGTTACATAATGAGGCTTTAAAGGAGATTTTAGACATGTAGATCTGTGTAATGATTACTAATACTCAGTCTGTGAAAACAGCTGTGTAATGTCTTCAGTGGCTCTGGATGAGCTTTGTCAGGTAAGCTGTGATGGATTTTTACAACAATTTGCATAATAATTTTACCACCGTAGAGGTTTGTCTCCCATCTGTCTGATTTTTCTTAACTTGTCTTGTTTTGTAGCAGTCAACATGTTCCTGGATCTCACCAATTAACCTGCTGAGGACCCAATTTGTATTAATCAAGAACTAACCCTTAATGTTGTTTTAGAGGATCATTGTCATCTGTCATCATCTAATGTTTAGGTATCACCTCAACAAATCCACATCCAAACATTTTTGCCTCAGTGCACTATGTCTCCTCTGCACACTGTGACTCATCTGAAACAGAAGACAGAGATATATGTTATAAACAAAAACAACATGGTTTCCCAGCTTTAGGAAGTACCAATATGTGGGTTTTGTGTATATGTATGTCTGCATTGGAGGAAGTCAGACTATAAACATTGCCAGAAGCAAATCTCAGACTTCCATTTGAAATATTTGACTTCATCGCATTCAGAATTTAAACCAATAAATTGCTTAAACAATAAAAGTCTTAATATCTTGGTTGAGGGGGCTGGCACAGAAACCGACGAGGCGGCGTGTGTAGTAAAGTATGGTCTGGAGAAAATCCTGCAGAAAACATTCCAGCGAAAATAAATTTTATATTCACCATCTATCATGATGTCAGGAGAGGTAAAAAACACTTTATTTTAATCCAGTGAATGGCGCTGGTTAGAATCATCCAATCAGTGTGTGCTTCTAGCTGGGAGAATGTAGAATGAGGTAGTAAATTCACTCATATATGAAAAATATTATCCTTTCCAACTTTGAAATGGACTCGATATGTAGCAGGCAATGCATTATATTTGTAGACACAGGAGCCTTGGACTTGATGTTACAGCTGATGTTGGTCTAACTGGGATCTGATCCATTTAGTAGTCGATGTCTGATATGATGGATGTGATGCAGTTTGATTAACCTACTGTATAATGAACTGTATGATTTGTCACTACTTCACTGGTCACAGAGGCTGATAAGGAAGTCGCATACCAACTTAATGTCCTGTACAGAGGAAAGCTGACCTTACCTTGCAAGGCAGCTGGATTCGCAAGATCACAAGATCATGTCGGAATCCATAGGCTTCAAGCTGGTTTGGACCAATCAGTGTCCTTTGAGGAACTACTAGTTCCTAGTGATGCAGCGAGAAGTGATTGTTTGTTCAAAAACAACAATGGTGGCTGCTAAAGAGGTTAGCATAGCTGCTAGCATCAGTTCTATCAGAACTGAAGACTATTTCTTCATTAAAAGAAGAATAAAGTACGGCGCTGAAGGCTTTTCTTAATGGAAAATAAGAACTTTTCTCCCGACTGGCTTACTACTGTCATTGATGCGATTGGTTGAAGTTAGCCCGTGAAAGTGACAGATGGTTCAGCCAATCAACTGCCATGTATTTTTCGAAAGTTACAGCCCTTTTCTATTCATTTTCTAAGGATGACTGTGCACCAACTAAAAGACTGTGGTTAAATTAGTATAACAATTAATTTGAATTAATTAATGCAAAGTGTAACAATTGAACAATGTCTCCAATTTCTCTACTGTGCACTGACAAATTTTGACCTACTAACCACTTGGTTAAGGTTGCGGAACAACCGTGGTCATGGTTAAAAGGAACCAACATTGTCAAATCATGACATGAACAGTGGTCTCCCATCTTAAAGTCAGACATTTTGTTGAGCTCTATAGAAACACTGCCCTCCTTTGCTTCCTCCTTTGCTCCCAACCTCACTTGAAGGTAAACATATGATGTTTTGTGGTATTTGTTGAAAGGACTGATGCTGTCACTTAGCAGTATAGTAGTACAAGTACTAGTTGCTGTAGTGTTGGTATTTTTACAGTGGTAGCAGTAGAAGTGATACAGTATATCATCTTGCAATAAGCGCACATAAGAGGTACCCTGGACTTCTGGTGAGGTGTGAATGACTTCCACAACACCTAGTGTGGCTGCCTGCTGTTTGTCAGGGCGATTTCTTTGCCTGTGGCGAGGGAGGGATGTCCAGGGTCATCAGTGATAAGAGTGATAGTTGAGAGGACTGCTTGCAGACACACACTGTCACTCCATCGGGATCAATGGCCTATTTAGACATGATTGCCATCATCGGTACTGCCTTTAGAGTTCCTGGATGACAGTGACGAAGAGACAGTCACTCTAAATCTGACTAGTGTGGGGTCAGGTCCAGTTCATTCTAAGATCTCTAAATTAGTATAATATATAAGGAGAGAAAAACAACAATGTTTTCCAACAGTAAATGAAATCACTTGGTTGAATAGACTGACTGACTTACTGATATCCCAATATTGAAATGATTGTCACATCACATTGTGTGTCATTTGGAGCAGCTATGGCCAGACAACACTAGCTCTTTTTGAACATATATTTAGGAGCACTATTCACTGGATGCAAGGAGACACCCTTAGAGTTTGTATTAAAACCTTGCAGTCCTGTGTTGGAGCACAGATCGAATATGAGTCACTATCCTGACACTTATTAGACTGCACTGTATTCCTTTTCTTGGTATTATTTCTCTACATTTCTCCCTACTTGAAAGATGCTTCTAACGTTGGCTGCAGTGGAATTTATTATTATTTGTGTGTAACATTTAGGAGGATCTATTGTCAGAAATGGAATATAATATTCATAGGTATGTTTTCATTAGTGTATAATCACCTGAATATAGGAATCATTGTGTTTTAGTTACCTTAGAATGAGCTGTTTTTATCTACAGTGGGAGCAGGTCCTCTTCTGCGGAGTTCACCATGTTGAACCAACATGTTTCTACAGTAGCCCAGAATGGACAGACCAAACACTGGCTGTAGATAGGGCACTTTGTGGTTTTGGCGAGTTTCGAGGCCACCGTAGTTTCTCCTACGCGTTTTTGGAAGGATGGAAGGTTTGGTCAGTTGGTTGCAATCTTCAACTTCACCACTAGATGCCACTAAATTCTACACACTGGTCCAACTGTCTGGAACCATGTTTTACTAAAAAGATAAAGACTCATTGAATATATGCAGCAAAGGCATGCCTTGTTTAAAAAGTTCTACTATTATATAGCACATAATGGGAATGTAGGGTCATAAGTCAGTGCTTCTGGTTTGCAGTATTATACATATTACTTGGAAGACATTAAAAAGAGTGTAATTATATGCATATGAGGTGCAAGCAAGGACGTTTGTGGACATTTTAATGCCTTAGGCCAGAGTGGCACCCCTGAGAGAATTATTCTTTTCATTATGATATTTTATGACAAATATAATACTACTGATCTTAGATTCCCATTTAATGACTCGGTGAGGCACTCACTCACAGCTCTGTGTGGTTAGTGTTTTAACAGAGCACAAGAGGGTTCCAGGAATGACAAATGTCACTCCAGGAGCCTCTGGATTTATAGCTGATACCTGCTAATCAAATTTTTTTTTTTTTGGCCCGAGTCAATCCACAGAATTAAGATCCTTAGTTTAGATTTTGTTAATCCAATTGACTGACTGACTTTTACCTGATTTGATTTAAGGGTGCACCTGCATGCACACATATAATCTGAATACCAGTCATGAGTCTTATCCTGGTGTGGATCATATTATGATGTAATCTGCATGGTCACATGATTCTCTGCAGTGCAAATGTAGACCTGGTTCCAACATAAACTGCAGCCATAGTTTTAGCGAATAATCATATGACAGGGAATGCAGCACTCTCCCTTTAGAGTCAGCACTGTAGATGCTCCTTAGCATCGGGGCTTTAGTGCAATGTAAAGAGAACATTATTTTGGAGTCTCTCCAGCTGGTGGCACCCTGCCTAAATGACCCTCAGTGCAAGGCTATTGGAAAACAGCACTGATGATAAGAGTAACGCCTGCACACTGACCCCAAACAACAAAGTTATTTAGATGGACTCTGTCTAACTAACGACTAAGATCTGACTGGGATTAAAGAATTGTCCATATGAATACATTTGTGGTCTGGAGTTGCTGTCTGTAAACTAAGTGCACTTTGATTGATATAGCTTTACCTTTAGAACAAGCACAAAACCTTTTCTGACCTTCGTAAATATCTCAACTCTCAGTGGTTCATGCAGGTGGTGTCACTCTGCAAGTAAAACTAATTTCTGTATCGACATATTGGAAATTCTTTGTGAATGTGACATTTTCTGCTGTAAACTCTTGCAGCCCTCTGTATCGCTTCAGTTGTTTTACTGGGCATTCATAATGTCTGAAAATATTAAGTGACTACATCATATTTAGACATTTTAGCTGTTATATATGTCAGCTGACATGGATCATTGAGAAAGCACAATGAGAATAGCAATACCAGGGCCAGACATAAACTGCACTGTTTGTTCTTTCTGACAGCCAACAAATGTTCTGAGTCAAATGAATGAAGTTATATGGGAGCTGTTGAATCTTCAGCAATGAAGACACACAAGTCCATCCAAAGACAGATCCATTACCTGAACTGGGACAAAGCTAAAGGCTGTATAATACTATTCAGTGTAATGAAGATATCAGTTACTGTGTTTTAATAAAAGACATGAATATGCATTGTGTATTAATATTTAAATTCTAATTTAGTAGTCAGTTTGACTCTTTGTATCAATAAATGTACATACTGAAACTTTTGCACTGCAGCATATAGAAGATCACAAGATTCCAGTAAAGATTTTATTCAGTTTTTATGAAGTTCACTAGTTAAGTATTTCATCAAGTTTTTACTGTAAACGATCAAATGCTACAAGCAAGTTTTCTGTGGAATAGATCCGCAGTGTGGAGTTGAACTTTTGGACCGTGTAGGTCACACCCCACTGTCTCGGTTTCTGTCTGTCACTGGATGAGTCATTCTTAGTGTCACCGCTCACGCTTCTCATCGCATGTCACAATATACTGTGCTCTGCTGTATGTGTGTACTAGTGTATATTTGTGCCTGTGTCCTCTGGAAATGTAAAAGCACTTTTTAAAAGACAGTCAAGTCTTCAGGTGACCTCAGGTGACTCAGCCTTTTATTTCCCTCTCTGTGGTGTCTGATAGCTGTGACTGTAAAACTGACCGGATCTTAAGGGAACAGTCCAACATTTGGGGGTTTGAAAAAATGTCATGGATTAATAATGGTCATTTTATTAGCAGGGCTTTTACAGGACTCCATCTCCTTATAAATGTGGTAGGCAGACAAAGCAAACATGAATGTGAACCAGTAAAATAAAGATTGTTTCACAGCAGTTATGTCCTAAAGCACAAATAAACACAGACCCTTTCCTTACAGCAGTATGTAAACTGGTTTTATTGAAGAAAATCTGCTAAATAAGCTCTGCTAATTCAGTGATAAATGCATTTCATTTTCACATTCACACATCATCAGAAGTAACTTAACACGACTCCTATACAGCTGAAAGCGAACATGAACGTGAACCAGTAAAATAAAGCAGATATCTGAAAGCACAAACAGGGATGCAGGACAGAAACTAAACCTGAAACCACAGCGGTTCATTTAGAAGCTACCAAAGTGTACAGATATGAGCTGAGTCTCGGAACACACGCCTGTTTGATTGGAGGGGATCGGGCATGCTTTGGCCCAACTTGGCCCGATTGTCCATCTCTGGTGTTTTCTGGTAACTGGTAAAGGGAACACAGATTAGTGCAGCACGGTTTGACTTGGTGCGGCAAAAAGTGCCAATGATGGTGATCGCCTACATAACGGTATATTGTAAGCAACATACACAAAAAACCCGCAGTTTTTACGGTAAAAAAACGGCAGCTGTGGTTGCCAGAACTTTACCGTAATAAATACGGTATAACATTTTCTAATACTACGGTAAAAGGATATTAGCACTGTTGATTTCACGTTTAAGATTGCCATTTTATTCCATATTTTACCGTATAAATATAGGTTTTTCCATCAAAAGAAACGCTGTTTTGCCATATAATTGACAAGAAAATACCGTATGAATGCCGCATAAATTAAATATTTTGCCATTGAATATTAGTGTTTTACTGTAAAAATATTGTTATTTTTACGGTAAAAAACCGGCAGCTGTGGTTGCCAGAATTTTACCGTAATAAATACGGTAGAACTTTTTCTGCTATTACGATAAAAGGATATTTGTACTGTTGATTTTACAGGTAATGTTGGTATTTTATTCCATATTTTACCGTATAAATACATATTTTTTCCATCAAAAGAAACACTGTTTTGTTTCAAAATTGACATGAAAATACTATATAAAATAAAGATTTTACCAAGAAATATTACAGTGTTTTACTGTACAATTAACAGTATCTAATATAAAATACAACTTTATTCTGTATAAATTCCCTTAAAATATCATATAAATAAAGGTTTTCCATTAAATATGACTGTGTTTCACCGTATACTTTAGGGGAAAAAATAGTTGTTTCAACGGTAAAAAACTGGCAGCTGTGGTTGCCAGAATTTCACTGTAATAAATACAGTGGAACTTTTTCTACTATTACAGTAATGTCGGCACTTTATTCCACATTTTACCGTGTAAAACAAGTTTTTTTCCATCAAAAGAAACACTGTTTTGCAATATATGACATAAAAGTACCATATGAATAACCATAAAATAAAGGTTTTAGCATGAAATATTAGTGTTATACTGTACAATTAACAGTATCTAATATAAAATACTACTTTATTCTGTATAAATTCCCTTGAAATGGCACACAAAAACTAAGGTTTTGCCATGAAATGTGACAGTGTTTTAATATAATAATATAATTAATAATTTTAAATAACTAAAATAAAAATACATCAGTCCTCAGTATGATACTTACAGCTCAGCTGGATGTTTGAGAGTAATGAAATGAATGTGCTTGAATAGAATTACCAGGGTTGCCCTGACTTCCTCCCACAGTCCATAGGCAGACAAAAGTCCACAGTTCATCGGCATAAAAGTGACCTTAATAGATAAACAAGCTGTCAAGATGTTCCCACGGTGCTGTCTTCCTGTAGTTGTTGAGGCAAGGGAGCAGTATGTGAACATTGAGGATCCCGCCAGGTTCGGTGGAATGAGTTATTGCAGATCAGGATCCCAGGACCTAACACCAGCATCAGAGAGAGAGAGCAGAGAGAACAATCACACAGTGTTTCTGCTGGGTACATTTTGCCATGATGGCCTACTATGGCAAAATCTTTGAAAACCAAACAAATTTAATAAAAAAAAAAGTTATTGGCCATTACTCACAGGACTTTTGTTGCATGTGCAGTGGCATGGTGAACGTGGTAGTCGTTGGCTCTCTTCAGTCCATACTTTACATGCCCCTCTCTTGTCTATGAGTGTTGTCAGTCTCTCTCTCACTCTCTGTCTGGGGAATACAGTAAGTTTAAACATCATTATAGAGCAAGAGCATATCAAGCATTTTAGAGTAAGTTCTAGTTGTTACTTCTATTTTATAATCAAACCACACATCCTATTGAACAAATGCCCCACCAGTGTCACTCTACAGCAGCAGTAAGTTAGGAAAAACTTGTTCGTGTGGGATTACTTACCATAAACGTTATGACTGAATGCAGAAACAGGTCCACGCTGAAGGAGGACAATGCTGAATTGAGACAATAATGTCACGACTCAATTTCAGGACCTTTGGAGATGTTTGGCTTGGCCTATTGGAAGGAAAACAATAGTTTGAGGTTTGAGACTGATGTATATCTGATCTGATGTATATATTTTAAAATATATTTTAAATAAGTTGCCAACTTACCAGCTCAGTTCTTTAACATTCAACTCCACCCCTCTATATAGTTGAATAACTGAACATTTTAGGTTTTTTTTTTAGGTAGAGATAGCAGGTCAACAGTATTCCACACAGAAATGGTATATATAATGTAAAAGTTGGGAACCTGAAGATTAATTCTTATTCATAAATATGTAATAAACATTGTCCAGTCACCAATTCAAGTTTAGAGTGTATAAAACTTTAGCATATTATGATATAAGTATACGATGGACATGACAAATGTAACCATTTTCGACCAGCTGAAAATGGATAAAAAAGGTTCACTTCAAAATGCCTCATTAAGACACCAAGACCTTGGGAAACACCAGAGAAATATTGTGATTTGGTATCAAAAGCATTTGGATAAATCTGGATGGGGAGCACTTCTCTTATGTAAATTGCTTAGAAACTCCTTTATCGTCAACCATCCATCCACTAAATGCTCTCGGTCTCTAGTTAGTGGTTGCATGTCATTCCCCCACCTTCCTGTCAATCTTCAGCTGTCTCTCTCAAATAAGGGTTAAAAGCCCAAAAAAATATCTTGAAAGAAAATGGCCATAGCTGTTTCTATAGCATCAAAATTTAGCTTAACCTTATTTAACCCCTTCCTGACAGCACCTATCATTTTTACAACCCAATTTACATTAAACCATACCCACTTCTGTATTACAAAAAGCCTCAACAGCATATGACAGCTTTTTTTTTTTTTTTTTTTTTACAAACTTTATTGACAAAACTACATATAACAGCTTGAGTGTTGACTCAATAGTTTGAGTCAGGCTGTATTATGTGCTGTGTTACAGTGGATTGTAAGCTGCATTTTCCAGGCAAAGAAATGCTTGTCTCTGTTGAAGGGCAGCCCGTCCTGTCCACTCTGCCCAGCCCAGAGACACTCCAGAAAGGCAGCACCGCAGCTGTCCATTTTAAAAAGTCAGACACAGCCAGAGCTACACGGACCCTACATGCTACACACACGAGCATGTGCTGTCACCCTCTCCCTGTCCACACCGCCACACTGAAGTACAGAGAGTCTGCTGGAGCAAAGATACGACAGTTCGTACAAGTTTCCGTGTGGTACCTGTGTTGTAATTTTAGCTAATCTAGTGGCTCACAGAGGCTAAGGGGGTCCGTGTATGTTTGGGTCATTGGATTTTCCTTTCAGAAACGGGTATTAAAAAACAGAAAACGAGTGGTTATTTGATTTTTGTTTTAAAATACAAAAATTAAAATTGAAATACAAGGCGTTTTTCTGTTTCATGGTCAAAAAGGGATGAGCGAAATTAAAAAAATGATTCGATTTTCATTTTCTATTTCATATAACAAAAAATAAAATCACTAGAAAACAGAAACAGAAAAAAGGCCTGTTTTTTCATATTCTGAGACCGGATGTTGTCATTTACAGGACGGTGCTGTGTAGAAGAAACAGTAGACTAGTAAACTGCGGTCAATCCAGCCGTGAGTCCGATCTCCGTGGTCAAATCAGCCGCACTTAAATTTATAGTGTACAAATATTCTCAGCATTATGGTAAATGTGGAGAAACAGCGTATTTACTTCCTGTTTTCAAAATAAAGGTATTAAGAACAGTAAGCTATAATTTGAACCTACATTTAAAATAAAATATGTTACATTAAAGTGTTTCATGCGCCCATGATGAATAAAAAATACTTTATATAAGTATCTTTACTGCACCAGTGTGGAGAAATGCCAAAATAAAAGTCCCATATTAATGCCTCCAGAGATTGCATATTTGACCATATTTGAGGTACTGTAAAAACATATTGCTTAATGTTTCCTGGCTACTGATACTGTATATTTGACTTTTACACATATGACTACAAGCATACTTAATATCAAGCATTTTTACTGCACCAATTTGGAGAAATTCAACAATAAAAGTCCATATTTGTACCTCCAAGTGGCATATTTTCATATATTTGAGCTACTGTAAAAACATATTGCTCAATAATTCCTGGCTATGGATGGTATATCTTACTTATGCACATCTAAGACTACAAGAATACTTAATATCAAGCATTTTTACTGCACCAATTTGGAGAAATCTACGAATCAAAGTCCCATATTTATACCTCCAGATTCCATATTTTCTTATATTTGAGCTACTGTAAAAACATATTGCTCAATATTTCCAGGCTATGGGTGAAGCATTTTCATTATACTTCAATAATGATGCAGTAATCATGACAAAAATGTTCTTATTTTGCAGCTCTGCTGTGTCCATTTGTAGGCACTGTATGTGGAACCACCTGCAACAGCTGTCACACTGAATCTGCAAAAGGCCCTTACTGTCTCTTCCTCATATATTATTTTTCCCTTTTTCGCCCCGCCTTAGGTCACCTCCTTGCTGATATTTAGTTTAGCCGGGAAGCAGAAGAAGCAGTACATCCAACATGGCGGTGGCCATTACGTTTAACAGTGAGAAAAAGTATTTTTTTTTACAAAAAATAAATGCAAAAATTACAGTGATGGCTTGTATATATATTACGGTATATTTTTGTGACAAACACGGTGCCAGTGTATTTTACAGTGGAGTAATTCCCCCCCCAAAAAAAAACTGTCAAAAATACTGTTTTGGCTGATATATACATTTATGGTGTTTCATTGTTACTAAAACTGAATTAAACCATTTATCGTTTAACGGTCTTTTACTGTCATGGTTTAGCAGTTTTTCACCGCAAAATCCACAGACATTGACACCATCTCTTAGAAAATGCATTGATTTAACTGATTTAATTCAATTCAATTCAATTTTATTTGTATAGCACCAATTCATAACAGAAGTTATCTCAGGACACTTTTCAAATAGAGCAGGTCTAGACTGAACTCCTTATAACATTATTTACAGAGACCCAACAGTACCACCATGAGCAAGCACTTGGCGACGGGGGCAAGGAAACACTGCCTGTTAAAAGGCAGAAACCTAGGACAGATCCTTCGGCTCTAGGTGGGTGGTCGTCTGCAAGAACAAATATGTTTTGAAGGAAGCGTGATGCCAGCTGGATTTTCTATTAACATAATAGGATATCTGCTTGTCTCAGCAACAGCATTATTGAACATTTTTATGGTTATGATTAGACACTGACAGCACTTGGTAAATGTTAGGGACAGATCACTGTTTGTTTTAGTACATTACATTTAAAAGAAAATGGTGCCTCTAAACATAATCCAGGCAGTGATTAAGTTTACCACTACAATGTAATTGGGAAGAACAGTTTAGTAATAGAATGGTGTAATTTCTAAGAGACAGGGTTGCACAATGCATATGCAGTTGTAGTTAATATGCAAGTCTGTATCCTCCTGTATGATCATTCACACTGCAGGATGGTTTGATGTCACAGCCTTGTGTTTGGCAGCAGGGCTGTATGTGGTATACACACACATTCACACAATCACAAAATCACAAAAAAGTCCTGATGTTTCTCTGTGGTTGTGTCCTATTACTGAGTCCTTGCTGTTTATTGGCCTTGACCATAATTTAAGATCCAGTGTGTAGCATTTATTGGCATCTAACAGTGTAGTGTTGAGTTGCAACTCCCTCGCTTCACCTTCCCCTTCCAACTATGTAGGAGAAACTATGGTGCCAACAAAACACGCAAAAGAACACAGTTTGTCTAGAGCCAGTGTTTGGTTTGTAAATGGTAAATGGACCTGTACTTGTATAGTGCCTTTCTAGTCTTCTGACCACTCAAAGAGCTTTTACATTACATGCCACATTTGCCCTTTAACACACATTCACACACTAACGCATACATACACATTCACACACATGCACAGCATCAGGGGCACTTTGGAGTTCAGTATCTTGCTCAAGGATACTTCGACATGCGGCAGGAGGAGCCGGGGATCAAACCAACAACCTCCCGATTAGGGGATGCTCTGCCTCTGCACCACAGGCGCCATGTCCATTCTGGGCTAAACGTGGCAGTTCCACATGGTAGACTCCATGGTAGCCAATCAGTAGTGTCTGTCATATAAAAGGCTACTGCTAGGGCAATGAAAACCTTATTTTTATTTTAGGTGATTATACACATGAAAATATACCTATGAATATTATATTCCATTTCTGCCAATAGATCCTCCTAAATGTTACACACTGGACCTTTAAGTACAGTTGCAAAGTATAAGGTTTATAATGTAAGTGTTATATTAGGATGTAATCCAGGATGTAAGAAAAAAAAACATTGTTTACACACTACTACACTGCAGCTTTATATTACACAGTACCAGTCTGAGAAGCTAGGCTGTGGTCTCTTTGTCTCTCTCTCTCTCTCTCTCTCTCTCTCTCCTCAGTGTGTTTGTTAATAACAGGAGCCTAAGTAGCTCAGCAGAACTCTGTAGTGCTGTTGCACCACATAGATCTTTGTTAAAACTGGGGCATTTCCTGGAGCACAGGGTTGCCGCAGTTTATTTTTTACCTGCTCAGAGGGAGCTGCAGGGTTTCTGGATCCTGAACCCCGGGGGTTGTTGTCGTGTTGTTGTTAATACTATGATGTTTAAGACAAGGCGTACTCTTTTGAAGCCTTCAGTATGATTGGAACAAAGTGCTTGTCAGATCATCTAACAGCATTTGAAATCCCCTTTCTGAAAGCAAAACTGGGGGGACCGCATCTGACAATTTTTTGAATGAGACAATCTCACAACCACACTGCAGTGATTTGGCATATTGAGATGGGAAAATATGCAGGGTTTCTCCATCACTTACCCTTTTACATCAGAATTGGTGCATATATGGAGGTTTTTAATCTATGGTAAACCTGCTGAAAATAGGCAATTGACTCCTTACGAGCAATGCTTCTTTCACTCAGCATTTTCGATATGTTGCTGTACATCTGTCTGTCTCACAACACCAGTAGTCTTGCATAGCCAAACCAACGTATCTCACCAGTGCACTTATCTGACTCCTTATTTCCTCTTCCTCTCGAATCAGGAGAAGCTCTCTCACCTTGCTGTCTTCCCAGTGTTGCATCTCACTGTCAAAAGAGACATTTTTGGTCACAAAAAAAGAAAATCTGTCTGGAGCCGCAACACATGTTTGACCCTTTATAATGCTAATTTCTTTCAGCAGACCAAGCATACTGGTAAGCCAGCAGCGTTGGTGGTTAAACAAACAAATCAGTCCAAACCCTGTTTTTCTCAAAGACTTTTAGTTTTTTGGATCAGGAATCCATAGCTAGCCAAGCTAGGGAGACTCTTGATGTTTGGCAAAATATAGAGGAAAAGGCATCAGGTCCGGACGTAATGTACGACGTACATTTGTTAAAACATGTTGGTTTTTTTTCACTGGCCTTCAACAATGATAAATGAAAATGTTAAAAAATAATGATTAATTTCTGTATATTTGTTTTGTCAAAGCTGCAGGGAACCACTGGAGATAAGGCTCCAGCTGCAAGTTTCCTACCCCTGCCATAGACTGTAAAAAACAATGAATAATGTAGAACTTCAATGTGTGTCACCAGAAAAGGGGCAAAAATTTGGGTGTCCACGTTGCTGTCATGTTTCCATCAGAGCTGATCTGAGCTGACAAAATGCCCATGACTGCTGCAGAGTCATTAGACTCTGGAATAAATGCCTATTGTTCCCTTTCCCACTGAAGACAGGTGTTAGTGGGTTTTATGTCCAGTTTAAAAGGGGCTTTAGTGTGTACAAGTGACCCACTTAAGGAGCCAGAATGCTTCTTCAGCAGTGCTTGTCAGTTGGACAAATAGCTTCCCCCCACATCTTTCCGACTTTGGATTAGAGGGGGGTCGTGTCTGATCATTTCTCTAACTTCCCAAAACCAATGATCCATTATTTGCACCAACTTCACATTTGTAGCACTTTTCATAAGAATAACTGAGTGCAACACTATGAATGCCTTCCAGGAAAGACTGTCCATTGTCAAATGTGTGCCCATTATTTTACTTATCCCCATCTTAACCAATATTGCATCCCAGCGTTTCCCTCCACCTTTGAGTGCAGCCATTCAGAACAGCTAAAACAAATTCATTCTGATAGAGTATAAATCAACCCTTAGAGACTGTACTTTGATGCCCCCATGCTCTCAGCCCACCTGATCTAACTTTCCATTGAAACGCTCTCTCTTGTCTTCATTTGCCTGCTCCGGTCCATCCAGACAGCAGTGTTGTTCAGCCCAGATTCCTGCAAAAACAGGTGTGAAATTTGTTGTTTGTAACCTGCTCTTTTTAGTAGATATTCTGTGCTAAATACTGTAACCAAGTTAGGACAAGCTTGGATTCAGACTAATTTGGCCTGAATATCTTGTATTCTTGTAAAGTCCAGCTTTATAGTCTCAACATGGCACTCCACGAGACAGACTAATGTTTAAGTTTAATCAGACTGGACAGTAACTGATTAACAGTTCTTTCCTTCACTTAGACATGATCAAAAAGTCTTCCTACACAGAAGTGGTTGAACATTGGCAATGGACCTGTAGGGACTATTGTTCATTCACATCTTCTTTACAGATACCAAGAGGAATCAATTTGAGGCAACTTTAAAAATAAATCTTCTGAGTCAGCTCCCTGAATGCTCAAATGTCCACTCTGACTGTGGTTGTGTTTTCCATACTGCCTCTACAGTGTCATTCACACTGCCCCAGTATCATTATGGAACTTTCAGTTCTCATCCAAAAAAATCAATCATCACATGTCTGTGCATTTTTAATGGGCTACTTGTCCATTTTTCATAGCTGCTCAGTACAAGTACTTATGCAACTGTTACAACAATCTGGATATGAGAGTAAATACCGCTAATTAAGATTAGTATGTGCAGAAGTCATCATTGCTCGGTCTTTAATCGTGGCCACAGCTGTGTAGGCTGTAGTGAAGGAAATAACTTTCAGATGTAATTAAAGGAATGACACAAAGTTCATTGTTTGATAAATGTGCACTACTTTAATGTGTGCTTTTACATCATGACGAATGTGCTGGAAAAGGTCATCAAACATCCAGCTATTTTGCCTGCTTATCCATACATGTCTTCTATGGAAGCCCATTTCCGCCAGTGTGATGAAGAAAAAAAGATTCTGTAACTCTTTATAATGAGAAATGTTGACAAAGCATTTTAAAGTAATGACTTAGTATCTCAAATTCATCTTTTGAAATGCTCGCATTTTCTCAGTCGAATCTCTGCACTTTGGTTTTCCAGCAGTAGCATCAGCATGGCAGACTGCAAACTTTAGAAACCGAGTCTCAAAATGACCACAAACCCCAAAACTAACTGTACTGGAAGACGAGGAGGGTGCTCCGACACTCTCTGTTCATGAGTATATTTATGTTCTATGTTCTAACCCTGACCCTGAGCGTATCTAACCTTACTCCTGTCCCTATGTCTAGGGTCCTAAGTTCCCTAGCCCACTCTGAACCTAACACTACCATTTTATCTTAACCAGACTAGAACCACTTCTTAATTTTAAAGGTGTTTTATCTATTTATTTCACATATGTGCATCCCCTCCTCCCCTTTTTTTATTGAAATGAATTAGTTGATTTCTACATATTTTTTCATATGGGCTTGAAATGTGTTTGGGAACTGTTCCCTAAACTAAAAAAGAGCAACCATTACCAAAATGAAAACTTGTGCCAGTGGAATTTCATGACTCTTGGAGTGCTGATTATAGTCCCTTAACCTAACCACCAACCCTAGCCCTATAACCCTATGTTCCGAGGGTCCTAAATTCCCTAATCCCCTAACCTTAACTCAAGAGCAAGGACAACACTTTTTGTCATGTTCCCATTATGTGCAATATACTTCTGGGTAACACAGAAATGAACTCTTACAGGACAAAAAATAGACTCATGAAAGCTGATATACAGTAGGAGTTTGAACATGTTGTAAATGACCCATAGGGCCGAGTTCACATTACATCATTGAGTCGTGATTCTCTACTTACTGAGATTGCTGACAAATGCCAGAGGCAAATTGGTTCGGTCCTGTGAGGATGATTGCCATGTGTGAACTGTTCGAATATGCAGTCAGAGAGCTTGCCAATGCCTCGCAGACGGCCAAAAGATATCTACCAGGCTAAGTATCTGGTGGTGTCAGTGAGCCATGCAAGCTACAGCCAGTGAGAGCAGTCTCTCTCCAGCACCAGACAGGAAGCAGCAAACTGCATAGTTACTTTGGTAACAGCCCAAAAACACTGTTAGTTATTGGTTTGATTAATTCTTTATTATGTTTGCATTGGTAACTGATGCTGGCTGATCAGGCTAATTATAAGCCAACTGTTCTAACAGCAGTGTGCTATAAATAGTTTTTCATACCCTTTGTGTGTGTGCTTTTTAACTACTTTCCTGATAATGATGAAACTTATTGTGAAAGATCTTGTAGTGTGTGATCCCCGTCTCTAATCAGTCACGTAGTGTGCAAACCAACTTCAAGTGATGTCACCATGTTACCCGATCTCAACTATTAACTTGGTGCACAATGTTTATAATGTGTAAAAGTATTACCAATAGCATTGATGGCCAGAACTATGAGAAAAAGATCCAAATTTTAATAAACAGGAAGGAAACAGGAGCACCAAAGGTGGGTATTCATTCAGTGGGAGTCGGTACCTGCGACTTTAGTGACAGTTATCAGAGGCTGAGACATGTGGAGGCTGTAGAGCTGCAGCAGACCTCCCTGTAGGTCTATTATCTACTCTGTACTCCTGCTGGACTGAAGTACTGTAGCCTTTTCCGCTGAAGCCTCGTTTGTGGGAATTACAGGGCTGGCTTTGTCATTTTCTTCCCCAGCTCCCACTTGAGCCGTGTTCAGCCCGAAGAAGAAAAGAGCGAGGGAGAGTGAAAGGCCGACTTGGAAGGCCCCCGGAGTGCAGAGCAAACAGAGAGTGGGCAGGAGAAGGGGGTGGAAATAGGGGCTGGGGGCAGACTGAGAATGACACCAGCTCTGCTCAAGGGTTCTCTCTCCTCCCATCTGGCTCTGCTTAACACAATGAGGAGTCAGTGAATGTGGCAAATACAGCAGATGTGGGCTGTGTCTCTAGCTATACGTCCTCTACTTCTTATTCACATTAACACTTGTCCCACCATTCTTATTTTTGTAATTTATACATTTAAACATTCACTTTGCCCCACTTTATTATTTTTTTTACAGAAAACAAGGCTATCTGTAAAACTAAACTTAGTTCATATACCATTTTATTTGCAAAACAGAGAGGTCCACCAGCTTCATTTTGATGGGGTTGACATTCTTCTTCCTTTGAGAATAGAGAGCACTGCTATTTTTTAAACACAAAATGTATAATTACAGCAATAATCGAATTGACTGATACAATTTATAAGAGGATGTGTTTTTTTAAGAAATTCTCCTCGATTTCATCATATCACCCAATAGCACCCAAACCCTCATCCTCAGACTGCTGGTTGGTTTTTGGGGGATGGGCATTAACAGGAGCTAGACCTAGAACAAAATAAAATCAATGGGTGTATTTGTATCAGGTCCCGCTGACACTGTGAGTTCCCTCAGCTCACAATCTCACATAACAGTCTGGTTACAAACAATGATGTGTTTTTGGGACCAAGGAGACCTTTAAAAATTCATCTGTGCGATTTAACTGCGATTTTTTTTATGATGGGTCACTTTCTGTTAACTTTGAAATTCTCCCACTTAAGCTATTGATCTGGTGATTTTGGTTGTAATTATTCATTTAATTATTAATCAGTTCCAAATTAATAGTTCAGTGTGTTTTATGAGACTGAATCAATCAGTTATTGGCTATTGTTACTCTTCTTTAGGGGTGATGCCCCAAGTAACTTTAATATTAAAGCTGCAGTAGGTAGTTTTTATAAGGGTTAAAAAAAATCATATTTGCTGAAACTTTCACTATATCCTGACAATAGAACATGAGACAGATGGGCGCCCCGTTAGCTCAGTCGTTAGAGCTGGCGACCCATATACGAGTTGCTGCAGCGGCCCGGGTTCGAAGCCGACCTGTGGCCCTTTGCTGCGTGGCATCCCTCTCTCTCTACCCACCTTTCCTGTCAATCTTCAGCTGTCCTATCCAATAAAGTCATGTTAGTCAAAAACCCTGAAAAAAAAAAAAAAAGAACATGAGACAGATAATCTGTGAAAAAATCAGGTTCATCTGGTTCCTCCTCTGGCTCCTAATGTCTGGGCCTGAACGAAAACAACCAATCAGTGCCAAGTTTATTGTTTAGTCTCATTCCCAGGGTGTCAAATACAGAAGCTTTGGAACCCTGGGAATCAGACTCAACAATCAAGCCACCAACCCAAAGCCGCTTTATATCTTTCTTGGCTCTGATTGGCGTTTTTTCGTTCAGGCCCGGTGGATTCTTGCGAATGCCATTAGGGGCACTACCTACTGCAGCTTTAATTTAAATTAATTTTGATTTATATTATATATGATTAATTACTAATCTGCAGAGCTTGGTTTTCCCTGTATGCCATTGTTAACCCAACAAATGGTGTCACTGTGTTAACCATAGCACCAACAACAGTTATAATATTTCCAGTGACAAACTCTGATGGGCCACTGTGTCTGTCTGTTCATAGCGTGCACTGCAGCCATCAGAGGTCAGTATGTTACTGGGTTTGAAAGAAGTTAGTAATAATTAGTCAACGAGCACCAGCTGTGAAAACCAGCTAACTTGGCGCTGCTCACAAGCCGTCTTCACACTTCTCTGCCTCCTGCAGCTCAATAGTAACCACACCCACCCCTGCAGTATTTTTAAGTAAAAAGAAGAATGATAGGGCTGACATCATTCTGAAGTCAGGGCAGCAGCGTTACGGCCCATGTTCTGCTGTTCTTCTGATTTCTTAACTTTTGACTGTTTATTTGGGAGGGTTGTACTTTCCTCTGAGGTTATGGTAAATGGACTGTATTTCTCATCTAAAGTGCTTTACAATGCCTTCCTTCATCACCTGTGATATGGAAACTTTCCACACAGTCAGAGAAAGTAAAAGTGTGTGCCCTGCTTATGTATAGCTTTTATTAGATTTATTTGTTGTGTTTATACTCAGGTTTATTTGCTGTATCTCATTAACAGTTTGTTGCTGTATAAATACAGTACTGTCAGAGATCAATTTCCTGTCAGTCTTACTCGAACCGCTCTCTTTCTCTTCAGTATTCTAAAGCAGAGAAGGCATATTTCCATACTTCCCCCAATCCTTATTTCTTTTCCTCTCCCCAGGCTGGCAGATGGGCTGTGATGAATGGGAGCGCTGGCCACAAATTTTCAACCCTGTGAATCACAAGAGAACTAGACAGGGGGGAGCAGATTACTGCAGCACCCAAAGGAGCCTGGCTGTGGTGGACTTTGAACTACATTTTAATATCAGTTAATGTCCTTTTTGCATTTCTCCAAACAAAGGGTCACGCTCTGAAAGGTCACATCTGAACAGTTTTGCAGAACTGTGCAATTTCTTTGTTCTCAGACAAAACTTTACTCACAACTGAACAGAACAGGTTTATACACTGACCATTGGTGGTGCTTTTTTGCCGCAGTAAGAAAAATACCAGACACAGCACAAACACATACAGTTGAAGCTGAACTGGATTCTCCAAATTTCCTGTATGTGTGAATGTGAGTGTGAATATCACTGCACGGCTTATAATCAGTGCATATTAAAGTAATAGTGCAGTCTTTAGTCTCTATTCTCAGTTTTTTCTTATATTCTAATTTATATAGTTGTATACTTTATTTGGCCTATTGTAGTTATTGTAATCATAATAATAATACATTTTATTAATAGAGTGCTTTTTATGGTACTCTATACAAAAATGTTTTATACAATTTAGTCGTTTAATTGTACTTGTTTCTCACCTACCCTTATATGTTTTCCAGGTTTATATTCATTATTATATATAAAATAATGCAATATATGATTCATATGATATACATTTGTTATTTAAGTAGCAGATGTAACACTGCAATTTTACCTTTGGGATTAATATAACACTCTATCTATCTATCTATCTATCTATCTTGTCTGTGAACAGGGTGGTATACGCTAGGTCCAGCCCCAATTCATGCTGGGATAGATTTCAGGAACCCTGTTACGACCCAGCTTTCTAGGGGAAATGGAAGCAAAATAAAATGGATTTGGTAACATAGAGTTATTTTTTTCAAGGGACTTAGATTTACAAATGACACAGAAACAAAAGAGGAGCTACAGAGAAAGGGCCTGTGGGCACCACTTAAATAAAATAAATAAATTGAATGAAAAGAGGACTTCTAGGCAGAGCTTTACAAATACAAACTAACTGACTAAAAGGAAACAAAATAGTAAATCAAATAAATAAAACCTCTGTCTTCCCTGTCCAAACCAAACTACCTTCAGCCCCCCTGCTCCTAAGTTATGTATTTATGTGTACTTTCACTAAACAACTATGCCTGGTCCAGTCCCCAGGTAGGTACACTGTAAAGAACATATAGATTATTCAATGAATGTGAGGTAACAATTTTCACTCTTTATTTGAGTAGATTTCACCACATGTTTAGAGTAAATAATACCTACATTTAACAGCTATGACATACTAAAAGAAATTGGGTGAAATCTATCTAATATTTATCAATACATAACACAATAACTAATGAAAAGTGAGTAATATAAATTATTTGTTGTTAGTATGTTTATGTAGTGTTCATCTAATCAATTATTAAAAGTAATTATTTATTATGACAAATGAGAGAAAGTTAGCTTTACTTGAATGTCATGTCATTTTTTTATTTGACCAAAAAATAAAAAAGGCGATACAAAAGGACCTTGTTTTTTGTAACTCTAATAACCCTATCAAAGTAAAAGTTTCTGAAAAATATGACAAAAAGTTATTTTTATGAAAGTCACCTACTGCAGCTTTAAATGTAGTGACTAAGTCCTATACTTTATGGCTGCTAATGGGTCTAATTGTTTAAAATGTGTAAAAGCGATCCAGTCTTAACCAATACGTTACATAAATGTTCATTTTCTTACATGTCCTCCAAAGTCTGTCAATAAGTCTTCCAATAAGTGTTAACATAAAATAATAAAACAAATGATACAGCCACATTGTCTGAGCACAATTCAAAATTGTTTGCTCCTCTTCCAGATTAGCAACACCTGTGACATGAATGACATAAACTTAAGTTACTTGAGGTCAGCCTTTACAATACAGTACAGTACAACACCCCCTGTGGCTTTGAGGAACACTACACAAATAAATACATAGCTCCTGTACTGACATAGCCAACTATACATGATGTTCAAGTTTTACTTTATACAACCAACAAACATAAAAACAACTGCAGAAGTCCCTTCTTTAGCAGCATGTTTCAGCCTTTCAGTCTGATGCAGCTTTTTTTAGTGTCTGTCTTTGGCAAAATCTCTTGTAAAGTGTGAGGCAGCTCATTTTACCCAGACAACCAGAACCATTCGACCAGTTGTAACAAAGAGATTTTTATTTTGTGCAACTATTTATGTACATGAAAGCGGGGTATTTCCCGAAGCTAGCTGAGTAACCCTGACTTCTGTACTAAGTAAAACCTGGAACAGGTCTTTTTACTTTAGACACTTTTACACAACTCAAAAGCAAAAATGGGTCAAATTGACAAAATTGGAAGGTTAAATCACAGCCATGCTGCACTGACAAGATGGCAGAGTATATATATATATATATATATATATATATATATATATATATTACCTATATATAACCCAACAGTTGTATTTCCCAGATTGGACAGCTTGGGACTGCTCCATTTGGGATCTTGAGGATGCCAACCAGTAAGTGGGATGGGACCAGTCTCACTCTGGGGACCACACAATTGTACTTGGCATACATACAAAGCACTAAAATGGTTGGTTACATGAGGCGGGTGCCGGCTGTGGCTGTAATAAACTCTCTTAAATAGGATAAGAGGTTTTGAGAAAAGATGGATAAAAGAGTAAGTAAATGTGACAAATTGTTATCTTATCTATCCCAAACAGGTTTGTCGTCTGTTTATTGCTTTTCAGAGCACACTGAATCAGAGTATATTAGTATTTTTTTTTAGCCACACTAGGGGATGGCAGTGTCTGTTGGTTTTTCCACTAATTTGGTATAGACTGAAATATTTTGACAAATATTGGATGGATTTCCATAAGATTTGGTAGACATTCATGTTCCCTAAGAAGATGAATGGTATTGTGCTGTGGTGTTGCCTTTGCTCTGGCACCAGCATGAGGATAACATTTTGATACCCGTGGGAAGGACCAATCTTTTTTTGATCTTCCCCACATTTCAATTTGTCCCATACATTGGTTTTTGATTAAATACCTGCAGAACAAACAACTTTCCCATCAGCCTCAGCTGTACCCTGTCACCTCCTTTCTACTTGGTTCAACTTCAAAGATCTTTGCTTTTCCAGAGACTAGAGAGCCACCATAGAGCCACGTCATTATGTCACTACGTCTGCAGTGTTAACAAAGTTCAGCCAGCTGGCAAGCTAGTTAGTTTGCTGTCGGTTAGCTAACATTATGCAAGAAGTGAAATGTACCTAATTACATTTACCTGAGTAGTACTCAAGTTCTGAGGTTCTTTTACTTGAATTGAGTATTTCCCTTTTACGCTACTTTAGACTTCAATTACACTACATAAAAAAAGTACTTTTTCATCCCTACATTTAACTGACAGCTGTAGTTACTACCCACAATGCCAGTGATTTTTACAACCTTTAAAAAAACATTTGATGAAATATGATAAGTTGGACATTGTAAGGTTAAACTACACAACAGTATAAAGCAGTTAAAAATTAGCTGATCAGCAACAACATTACCTGCTGCTTACATGGTAATACATCAATAAAAATAACCCAATTTATGCTACCTGGTGGCCAGTCTTAAGTAATATAGAAGAAGAATTTTAAATTGGGCTGCAGAAGTATATGAATGTATCAATGCTGAATTGAGACTATAGACAATGTATGTATGTATATTCAAGATTTATATGGTGGATCTGTGACTGCTTCTAGTAATGAGATATGTCTTACAGCGTTGCTTCCTGTGAGTGAGAGTGTATGTGACGTATGTTGGCTCATGTGAATATGAACATCTGATGTATTTCCTATTTTTGTGTTTTGTAGGTGTCACTTTTTTATGTATTGTCTGTTTTCCCTCAGGTTAAGGGTGGGGGGTTGTACATGATTATAACTGACATGGTGTACAAATATGAATTTTGTGTTGAGAATTGTTGCTACTACTAATAATAAAAAAATACTGAACAAGAAAAACATTAAAATAAAAATATACTAATAACATGCTGAAACGAGCCAACCAATACTACTACTACTACTTACTTAGTTACTTTGATCACATTTTGCTGGTAATACTTTTTTATGTGTTTGAATCCAGGACATTTACACATTTTTATGTATTGTTACTTGGTAATATTTCTTCTTTTACTGAGGTAAAATATCTGAATACTCCTTCAACCACTGCAGGCTTGATTGAGTTTGGTCTGAAGGAACAGTTTCACAGCTGTGCATTAAAGCCAGACTTCATTTCCAGCTCTGTCTGTGCCCAGCTGACACAATCTCCATCCTCCACTTCCGGAGAAAGGACTTTATCACTGTAGTGTTGTGTGTGTGTGTGTGTGTGTGTGTGTGTGTGTGTGTGTGTGTGTGTGTGTGTGTTTGAGGTAAAGTACTCACCGTGATTGCGGCTTGTTAATCACCTCAGTCAATTATAGGAGGGCTGTTGGTTGGGTGTCACCATATATTACAGCTTAAGTGATAACACAGACAGACAGCATTTATCTCAGCCCAGAGCACTCAACTTCACCAGTTTGCTCTCTCTCCATTTCTCTTCTACAGCCTCTGCCGCCAAATTGACTTCCTGCTTCACAATCTTACCTCGGCTTGGATTGACGCGTCAGCAATTTTCCAATCACACTGAATTACATGAAAAATTACAACATAAACTTACTTTGCATGTATTGAAGACGGTGCCTATAATTTCAAAAATCAATTCAAGGCTTGGAGCAAGTTGAGGGGCTCTCACTTGCAAATCTACTTTAACGTTATTAGAGTAGAATTTTTGCATTTAAATATCTTGAGGTGCAGTAAAATTCATGGTTCAGAAACAAAACAGCAAGAAAAGCTTGAAACACATGAGAAGCACATTAAGCAGTAAAATAAGAGCAGTTATGCCTTCCTGCACTTAATAAGGTGGAATCACTATGATCGATCATTATGGGTCCATTGAGGGCCTATAATGCTATAGATACAATACTGTATGATGTTTAGATATAACTCATGTAAATCATTCCTAATCGGAGTGCTGGGAGAAGTATTCATACCCTTCACTCAAGTAAAAGTAGCAATACAACAATGTACTCGATTACAAGTTCAAATACTTGAACTATTTAAAGTAAGGTACTCAGTATTCAGCAACATTGCTTTTGTTGGATTATTTTGTATTACATTATTACAGATTACTCAGAAAGTTCTAATCCTAGGTTGTCACTGACCTTCCTTTGTCACGCTCCACATACAGAAGCATGAGGTTCCCTTTAGCATCTGTATGAGATGCCTTTTTAACACGTGGTTAACATTGTGAAACAGTCACAGTTTGGTTAGGTTTAGGCAACAAAACTACTTGGCTAGGAAAAGATCATGATTTGGGTTAAGATTAGTACATGTTGCCATTACTGACAACAAGTCACATGTCACAAGTCACTTTAAATGAGTGAGCGTTGACTTTTGGTTTCACACAGGACACGAACCCCGGTTTCCTGGCCAGGGGCATGTGCAGACTTCTTTGACTGGGGTGGCACAAGTCTGGCACTTACTTATGCAGGGTTGGCATGAAGTATGTGTGTCTCATCTTTCCAGTCATTCCTAATGTATGCAGTTTCAGTGCTGTGTATGGACCCCAGTATGCAGAAATATTCAAATACGTGAAAATAACACACTTATACTACATCACATACTGCATGTTGTGCGGAAAAAACTGCATGTTTTTTGTCCCAATCTGCATGGCATTGGCATAAAGTGGGCATGTTTGTAAAGGGGAGACTTGTGGGTACCCATAGAACCCATTTTCCTTCAGATATCTGATATCAGAGGTCGAGGGATCCCTTTGAAAAATGACATGCTAGATGACATGGTGGGTACCAGTGGATCCATTAGGTCAGGATATGCCACTAAATCCCTAAACACACTGGACCTACCTTACAGCTAGACTGGTAACCTTAGCTGTCATAAACATAATATAGAGTAAAAAGTACAATATTCACGTTTATTTTGTATAAGACAACTGCAACCCTTCTTTCTGTATTCATTCTGTAAATTAGTTTATCTTTATATATGGTATGTACACTTTTGCTATCCAATCTCCCTGTAATTAATGATAACTCTCTGTGGGTTCACCACCTCAAGCGCCTCTACTGCTACACAGTCTCAGAGTAAGAACAGCTGCTTCTTGTCTGTCAGACGGAGATGAGGGATTACATGCCCTGAGAACAACAACAAAAAAACAAACATCCAGGAAAGAGAATAATCATTTCCTCACCCGGCCAAAAGCGTTCCGTGCCAAACCTATAAGTCACTGGAAGTCTCCCATGTGTCCCTGCCTAGTGATCTGAGCAGAATCACTGCATCATGACGCCCATTCATCAGTTTAATTACAAGTCCACAGGAGAGCCATTACCATTGATCACCACATGACACAAGAGTGGCTCCTTCACTCTTCTGACTTTTCTTTTTCTTGTGCATACATTACTACCTCTGTCTTATGTAGACAATGCTTGGAAGTTTTCCCAGTATTAAAGCAGCATTAATATCAGACTGCCACAGAGGGACTAAAGCAATCTGATTGTATTTGCTGTTTGGACTGTCTTCTGATACTGAGTAAAAACTTAGTTAATGTGAGATGCATTTTGGAGTATTTACTGGTGATGACAGTCTACCCAGGGGTGCATCCCAACACTGGTCCCATAGAGCTGACTATCAGCTGGTTCTGTTAACCCCAGTGATTACTACACTCGAGGCACGGCTTAAAAAGCTTTAAAAGCCTCTGATAGGCTTATTTCAATCAGATGGTGTGACACTACTGATCCACATGGGCAAATAAAGTGGTTGCAGAGGCAAATGAAGTAAAATTCAGTAGGGTAAAAAATACACAACATAGAAATAAATAATAGACATAGGTTATGTAATAATTATGCAGATAAAATACTGGTACTACTGATTTTTCTGATGATTCTAATATAAAACTCTCTGTTCGATACTTAATGGGTGGATGTTAGGTTAATTGTCCTGTCAGTTCCCTTGATCAACGTACTGGCTCTGATCTGGAGTTGATCCTCGGGTGCAGCATGGTGGCTGCCCACTGCTCCTATTAGAATGGGTCAGATGCAGAGAATGAATTTCCCTCTGGTGATCAACAAAGGAACTTGACAACAAAAGGTCATCTTAACAGTTGTATCTGTGGAGCTCTGGAGCACACAGTAAACCATTTAAAAACGAGCTGCTTTGTGACTTAATCCCAAATTTAGCTGGATAAACCACTGAACTTACTTTGTGTTCCAGGGCCATGCAGCTTTTAAATATGTTCACAAGAACATAAAAAAACAGCTATAACAATTTTCGACACTGGTTTTGGGCACAGTAGTTGAAAAATATACAGATCATTCAGGATATGAGGTGCCACAGACTGATCAACTCTACACAGAAACTGGGTTCGGGAACAAAAGACCACGCCTCAAACTCATCTCATTTTCGCACAAAAAGTCCTTAAGCACACATTATCTGTTCATTCCTTCTTTTGCATTTTCACATCTCTCCCCCAAACCCTTTCTTTTTCTTTTTTCTCCCCTACTCTCTCTCTCTCTTTCAAATACAAGAACCACTGAGGCTCTAAATAAATAAATGAAATGTTTGGGTTGTTCCAGCGATCTAATAATCCATCACTGAAGTTTGTGTGTAAAGTCCTTTGGACCTTAATTTGGTATGTGACAGTGAGGATAGAGAATACTGGGCATTGTATAAAGGTCCCTAGAGGGAATCAAACCATGGACATTGCAGTTACATATGTGCCCTGACCCATCTACTTTAATTCTCTGAGAACAGGAATGAAAGAGCTTTTTGATGGCTCTGATATTATTAAACCTGATTATATCCTCATTCCTCTAGAGTCCTCCTCAGTTTCTAGGCCTTTCAACTGAGCGTAGTATGGTCGCAGAGCATCAGTGAGTCTTCTAAAAGAGAATGATCTTCAAACGTCACAGCTCGCTTCAAGTATGTCATGGAGGTTAGCTGAGTTTTACTATAAACCCCTTTATGTAGTCCTCCCTACCTAATATTCATTCAGTCTGTGTTAGAAATGAAAAAGAAAAATGAAATGCAAGCCAGTCCATCACCATCCTCCTTTCCTCTCCTCCAATCTCAATTTAGTAGGACGTGTTCTAAACCACAACTAAGCTAGTCAGATACAAGTCACAGAGAAAACATTTTAGATTTGATCTGTTTTCAGATTCACCATCCTGTGTAATGCAATAAGTTATTTTAACTCCAAAAAATTGTTGAAAAGGATTACATCCAAACTTTTAAGTCACACAAACTCAGTTTTGTAAGTTAAAAAAAGATTTTAAAAGATTCTTATTTAAGTAGTTTTTACTTTTTACTTTAATTTTAAATGGCACTAACTTAGTTTTGTAAGTTACAGTACTTCAGCCATGAACACATTTTAATTGTTTAGTCCATTCATGTGAGGCCGAATATCCCCATGCGTCAGGGAGAAGTTTGATGAAAGATATATTTATATAATTTACCCTTTGTCTAAAACATTTCAACATTCTAATCATAACCTGGATTTTTGAATAATGAATTTACAAATAATAGTAATAAATGCAGGATATACAATTAAGGCAATAGTCCAGTGTACTTTGATACCAATATCACTGCTTCTTCTACATTAAAAAAAACAACAACAACCAGAACATGTTAAATCTATTGTGTTTATGTTTATTACAGGATTGCTTCATGTTGCCTGGACATTACATCAACACATCTCCAACCAGAACAGATCATTTCTTTTGACACTCAAAAGTTCTTCTTTGAATTTACGTTTACTACAATTAAGTAATGGAACTTATTTCAATGTGAATAAATTACTTTCTTTCAGGATTAAGAAATTCTGTTGGGTCAACTTAATCTACTAGTGTAATATTACAACCATAAAATGAGTTTGACCAACCCAATTAAATTAAAGTCAGGCCCTAGTAAGTAAGTTGAATCAACCATACTAAATTAAGTTGAAATAATCAAGTAAATTAAGTCCGACCAACATAATTACTGAATGCCATCAGAAACAAATTCATCCAGTGGAAATACTTTCAATGATTTAGAAGAAGTATTTTTTGAGTAAGCAACTCAGACTCTCAAACATACCTTATTAAAGGCGTCAGTATGCTTCGAACAAACTAAAGCAAGCTGTGCATATCTCAGTCACCCCTTGCATGTCCACCTGACTGAATATCCTGTATTTCCAGCATGCTCTCCAGAGGTCCTCTCATTCCTGCTGTGCTCCAGTCATTGCTACATTTTTAAAAATGTATTAATCTTTTGTAAGCCAGGACAAAGCAGGAGGACAAAAAAACAACAGCAGTGAAGGTGAAACCACCTCTGCCCGGCTCCCTTCACTTCTCCCTTTAGTTTCTCACTCAGGATAATGTAGCTTATCTCTGTGCAGCAGAGAATGGATTTTTGGAGCTCTCTGGTTAAGATAAATTAACATAAAACAACAAGGCATTCCTCTGCTTTTCGACACTTGCATGCACTCTGAATATTCATGGTCCTTTATGTCGTCAGATCAGCTTCTCACAGAGAGTCTCTACTGTTCTCTTGCTGTCCACAGAGACACTCACTGAAGTTTCACCAGCCGAAGGGTTGAGGAACGTGTGTTTTATATTCATTTTTATTGTTTGTTAGTTTGTACTGTGAGCTTTAAATTGAAGTGCATCTGTTTTTAAAGAATCCTTTAATTTTTATTAGTGCTGTCAGTTAAACGTGTTATTAACGGCGTTAATGCAAACCCATTTTAACGGTGTCATTTTTTTATCGCGAGATTAACGTTCTTTTTGGCCTAGCACACTTTGTAGTTTTTTTCACATGCTGTTGCAACAACTAGTAATGTTAGAAAAACTACAACACCACACCGGATCTAGCTAGACCAGAAATAAAACAACAGGCACACTGCACACACTTGTTTAAGAGTAGTAGACGTTACGTTTTGAGTGGATGGCGAGCGCGAGACGCCAAAATGGATGCCAATAATATTCTGAATGGAAAGTTTACTTTTAAAAAGTTGCCAAATGGTTCCATTGACAAGACCAAAGTGATCTGTGTTTTTGTCGTTGTGAACTGAGCTATCATCGCAGCACGTCCAGTCTGAAATACCACTTGATGGCCAAACACACAGCTGATGCCAGTTCTCCGCCCCCTCGTCCAAGCCAGGCAACAATGGATGACTTCAGACAGAAGCACATGAATACCACAACTAAGAACAAACTTACCGCAGCCATAGCTAAATGGGTGGCCACTGCATGTAGGCCTGTTAACGTTGTGGAGGACGAGGGTCTAGTATTTTTTTCACCCTTTTATTGATGGACAGCGTTACACTGTGTGAGAGATTATTTGCTCCAAGTGAGAATGTTAGTGTGAAATTGAACACTACAGTAACGTTATGTGCTGTTTTCAATAAAAACAACATTTGCACAAAGCAAGCCGATCCACTTTTCCATGTTGATAAGAGCATTAAAATGAGAAAAAATAATGGGACAAAAAGAAATCAAGAGCCATTTCGAATAGATAAACATGTGTGATTAATTGCGAGTTAACTATGACATTAATGTGATTAATTGCAATTAAATATTTTAATCGTTTGACAGCACTCATTTTTATCCAATCCAAGTCTTTAGGCTGTTTATTCAGTATATCAGTTTGTAAATGTATCTATGAAGTAGACTACATTTTTCTACAAAGCCTGCATTTAATTCTTTATCCTGAATCAGTTTACTATGGAAGGAAAGAAGGAAGGACAGCTGGAGTCAAGAACTGAAATGTATTTTTTAAGTGTCTAGCTTTTTGATACAAAAAACTTAAGTGTATTATGAACTTTGTCATTATGCCAGGTTTGCTATGAAAAAAAAGAAGTTAAAACTTAAAAGCCGGTCCCGAACAGTGCAAACAGGAGCGGATCAGAAAACAAGGAGGCTTCATAATAAAATGTGACCAAATATACGTTTCGAACAGGGACTTAATATAAGCCTTCTATAGGCCTGTTACTCTCTGCAATTGAGGTAAATAGAGGCAGCCTATATATAATATAAAATATAGCTTCTATTTGAGGAAATACAGTATATGAGCCAAAGTCAGCCAGGACAAGTCAGCAATATCCTGAAATCTTATCAGCCCAACACCTAACACCCTGTGACCAGGAACAGTTTTGTGAAAGCAGAAAGCTATGATGTAAGGCATGCAAAATGACAGCTCCCATACAGACACTAACTCATCACAGATTTTTTTTAGACTGAGATGCAGAATGAATGTGTTATTTTTGCCTTGTGTATATACTGGATCACACGGAATATTTCTGCATACTGGAGTCCATAAACAGTATTGGAATTGAACAGAATAAAAGCTGAGACTGTGGATTCAGTGAGACCAGTAATTCATGTTTGATGATGTTTGTCTCCAAAGTAGTCATTTCATTATAGACCATTTCTTGTATAAAATGAGCTATTATGAACTCTAGAATAATCACAGGCTTGTGAGACTGTCAACCAAGCTAGAGCGGGTTCCGAGGATGGTTGGCTTTCCTGGATATACTGACACCACCTATCCCAAGTGCTCATGATAAGCTCACCCATACACACAGCACATACACGCTCACACACCAACCATCAGGAGCAATTTGGGGTTCAGTATCTAGCCCACAAGCAATTCGATTGGGCTGGGGCAGCTGGGAATCAAACCAGCGACCCTCTGATTGCAAGACCCGCTCTACCACCTGAGCCACAATTGCCCCCAGTGCTATAAATGAACAAATACTAATATTTAAATGAGGCTCTTCAAGCTTGGGCTTCTCATTCTCAGTTAAAATAGTTTAGCAATCAGTCAACAATGGAAACACTGTCAAAGCTTTCTGGGTCAGCGCTGTTGCTGTGTTAGACTAATTATATGTAGTTATTTTATTTACTGGGTGAAACTGTGCTGAATGTTTTATGATAATATAGGCCTACCATTACACCTCCTTTATATGCATTCATATTGCCATTAAATTTGGCTTTTCATTCTACCTCCTCACAACCCATTCTAAAAGACTATAATCAGTCCCTCCAGAAAAACGTGATTATGTGATCGCATAATTCAATACATAATCAGCCAAAGTCCACATATTTATGCGGGGGGATTTTTCAAATACGCGCAAAATATGTGGGGCTTGCATTATTTCATAATAATTCATAATTCATAAGTCACATATATCTTAGCAGAAAGGTGAAAAATGTTGCGTTTACTTCACACAAAAGCAGCCATTTTCCCCTGTTGCCATGGGAACGTTATGAAGTGACGTAATTACGCGACGTGAACATCATTGAAAAGCTGCAAACCCCGCGATGAAGCCATAATGATGGACGTTGAGGGAGAGGGGATGGAGGATGAGGATGGCGAATGATTGGCCAGTGTTAGAGGCTACGCAGTTATAGTTTTCATTTTCACAGTGGACTGTTGTAGTTTCATTCAGGAGTTGATAAAACTTTACAGTTGTAAGATTGCACTTTTTTGTTACCAGTGGGTTAAATCATACTAGTTTCAAAAACCTTACAGTTGTAAGTATATTAGTAGTATGTAAATTTACGTTACAGTAAGAGATTGCACTTTGTGCATTGGAAGCACTTATTTTAACAGAAGATGTCTGTTTTGTATAGTTACCTCTGTAAAACAGGAAGCACACATTTTATTTTATTTTTTTTTATTTATTCATTTTTACAGAAGTTGTAGCATATTCCTTTTGTAAAGCTACAGAACTTGTTTGACTCATCAATGTTTTGTAAGTTTGAGCCATGTGTTTATTAAGGTCTGAAATAAAACAAGATGAGAACTTAAATATTCCCAGCACTTTCTGTAATGTAGTATGCTTGCTTATCATAGGAAGTAATAAGAAATGACTCTTTACATTAAGTTAGTAGCCTAGTGAGAACAGGGTGTTGGGGAATCACTTTTTTTCTCTCTTTTTCATCAGACCGCAGTTTTTGCAAGTTCCCGCAATTTCATCACATAAAATTGCATAAATATCCCGCATATTCCATCCATTTTTTAAGAAAACGTGCCGCATAATCAAGGATCTTTATCCGCAACAATCACAAAAAAACTCTGGATTTTTCTGGAAGGACTGTATAATGCAGCATTCAGATTCAAATGTTCTATGATAAGAACCGGAGCATGTTTTTTTCTGAGGATGTGAGACAGATAGAGAACCCAGAGTACTCCTCTTACATACTCTGACTGGAAACCACCAGTCACATTTGAGGGAAAGACACATAAAGCTGTGATGTGACCTCAGGCATGCTGGCCTTTTTATGTTGGCTTCTGTGATATTATTGTGGCTTTAGTCCCTGTCCACTACATTAACATATGACATGTTCTTCCTCTCTCTGCTTATCTCCAGTCAGGTCTTCAGGATGGTAGCAGGGTGTGTGAGTGTGTCTGAGGACAGCAGCAGCAGCAGACAGCAGCAGTCATGGAGGTGGAGGGCACTACGGAGCCAGCGTTTGTGGACGTGGACCAGGGCCTGACTCTGGCCTGCATCGCCTTCCTCTGCCTGCTGCTGGTGGCCATGATCATCCGCTGCGCAAAGGTCATCATGGACCCCTACAGCGCGATCCCCACCTCTACATGGGAGGAGCAGCACCTCGACGATTGACATGTACAGTACATCTGCATTATGTGTGTCCTCTCCAGGCAACTGTACTTGACAAACCAGCAAAGTCTACACACAAGAAAAAGATTCTTCAAGGGTTCAGTAGTGAGGCATAATTACAAAATCACAATCCAATCACTTCCAAAATTAAAAAAAACATGTTAAATATTTTCTTTTAAGAGTTCCACTTTAGAGCATTTCAGTTAGTTCTAAAATGATGGAGAAACACTCACACACTCACACTCACACTTCCCGGCACAGAACTTCTTTTTTCTTGAATACACATTCTTGGGTTCTTGATACTTCCTGAAACAGTTCTTTATAGGGTTCTATAAGGGTTCTTTATAGTCCCACAGAGCATTCTGCCATGGTAAAGGTAGAAACACCCTCTCTGGTACTATACAGAACATTTCGGTTCACAGTACAGAAATACATACAGGCATGAACATGAAAATCTACATGTATGGTAAGAAGCATATTGGGAGGACGAAATATAAAGATTGTTTTATCCACTCATGGATTGACTAGGAGGAGAAAGAAAGTGGGGAGCTGCTGGGATTGCATTGATGGAAGGGACACTATTACAACTACAGAGTAAAGCACATAAACTTGGCTTTTTGTATCTACCTAGAGATGTCTTCAGGAGCCCTAGGGCTGCCTTACATTCCCGTTGGACAAACAGACACAATCAGTAATGGCAAGTGGCTGCCATCCTCGACTGATCGCACTTTCCCTTTACATCTGTACAGACTGGAGTGACGAATTAGCGAAAGATAAACACGAAGAGGAGAAGTCACAAAACTGGTAAAGTCTTGGTCACACGATTGTAAAATAGAACAAAGAATGGAAGTGGCCCAATGAGGGGGAAAAAGTGTCTGAAATTAATGGTGTTACTTGTTAGCCTAACTAGAAACATAATTCTGGTTTATTACAACCTGATTCATGGTAGTTTTTGTAATCACTGAGATCAGTAATATTAGCATAGGAGCAAGTTGATTGCTGAGATCTGGGAACATGGCGAATCACGCTAAAGAACAAGAAAATGATCAGCTTTACTGTCTGTTAGAAAGTGCAAACATCCATCACAGTTTCTACAACTACTTCCTGCTTCAGCTTTAACCTACAGTACAGCAATATTTCTTTCCCAGGATGGCAAAGTCATGACATTAACTTATTTAAAACTTTACTTATTGCTTAGCTCACTGTTCTGGACTTTTTTGTGATATTTCATTACAACCATTATCATTTCTGTTTTTCTATTGGTGTATTAATAGTATAGCTGATCATAACTATGAAAATAAGACCCAGGTTGTGAGAAACCAGAACCATCCTATCATGGAATACACACAAGCTTTGAAGAGATTGGCCACTTTGATCAAGTTGGCCATTATGTGTTGACAATATACTGTAGGCATTAGCATACAGTTGTGGTTGATAAAGTGTACAAATGGAGACTATGGTTTTGCTGTACACAGTGGATGGCAGTGTGGCATGGAGCTTTAAGGGCATTCCACAATTTACAAGAAACAGATGAAACAATCACTCAAACATTTAATGTGAACTTAAAGATTAAACTGAGCAAAAACCAGAACCAGAACTTGAGGATTTCCATTACATGGCCATTTTAAAGGGGCACTCCATTGATTTTATGTGTCGAAATCAGTTTGCTAGTCATAGGGAATAGTAGTCAGCCTTTCAGTCATATAGCAAGTCCAATGTCACCTCCAAGCTAGCTGCTGTATTACTAGCCTCTGTAACTCAATTCAATCTATGATTGAGTTAGTTTGATTAACATGTTCTTGGGCTTTAGTATCCATATTCTAAGATAAATGAATACCTACGAAAGTACTGAAAGTAAGTTTCAGGATTGTGAATTTTTAACTGGTTATGAAACAGTCTCAATTTCATACCGATGTCTCTGTATGACTTACATAAACAAAAAATAGTCAGCAAGAAGATTTCTGGCTATTTCTGTATTCCTAATGCTGACACTGGGCTGGATTCCCCTTGAGATCAATTAAACAAGACGGTGGTGCTGCTGTTTTTGTCCACAGGGGCCGCCAGAATTAACACAAAATGAAAGCTACTTGTGCTTTAAGTCATTGTAAGTTGTTTTTTTGCCAAATATCTACCGACACTCTTTGAATTTATTTATTTCCAACTAGCTTTAATCACTACCGTCTAAAAACACCTACACCATTCAGCCCTCTCTTCCCTGCTGTTATTACAGACATGTCAAAATTAGCCACAGACACATAACGATGATTTTTAACCCAATATGGTGTATTTTGAATTGTCTTCCTTGTGTGGACAAACTGAATGAACTGCACCACTTAATGTTGAGTCGGGTAATGCTCCAGTGCTTCTTACTTCTGGAACAGAACCTAAAAGTTCTGGTGTCATTCTGTAATTTCTCATGTGGCTCTGAAGGAGTTCTGTTAAGTCAGGGAGAAAATAACCCTGACGATGGCATCAGGATTATATCCCAAATTTCCCGTCTGGGGGATCAATAAAGGATTATCTTATCTTAAGATGGGCTTTGAAACATGGAGGATGGGTCTATCGAAATACGCTATTAAATTGCCTTATGGGAAGTGTAGGATCCTGGGTTTTTGGAGCTTGATCCATACTAGGTTTTTCAGCCTGTGCTTCTGTTTATGCAAGTGCAATACCAAATCACTGGAGTGTCCCTTTAAATCATACAAGATATCAGTAAAATGTAGGGAGGCCTTTGTCAGTTGATTTCATTGTAAGCTAGATTTTGTATGTTTTATAAAGAATTATGACTTTCTTAAAGGACTTGATCGACTTGTATTTGCCTGAGATTCAGTGTCTGAGTAAACCTATTGAGCATTAACGCTCAGACAATCTGTAGCCTTTTAGCCTTTGGAGTAGCAGTCATGCTTGATTATGTGCTACTGCCACAGCATGTCCTCTCCTGTTGCTGTAAAAAATGCACACACATACAAAGGCAAAACTACAAAATCATCTCATGTTGTCCGATACGTTATGTCCGATACGTTATGGCTCACAGCAGTATGAACTATTACACCCTGCTTCTGTTCATAAATTGGCCTTGTTTGCTTTGCCTGTTTCAGCCAATAGTTTAGAACAAACTGAGGTATTCTTGTTGCTGTTAATTGAATCTGTCTCTGACTTATGTATCTGCCTAGACAGCATTAATCATGAAATGACAGTCAGTTGCATGTTCTGAAGTGCCTATGCTTACAGTAAATCACAGAAGAGCCATTTAGCACAATGCTGAGTTCCACATCAGCCCCTGAGTCCCTTTACCTGGAATTCCTTGGACAAATTAACATATTTTGGATGGTAAAACAGCACATTATGCTTCTCTTAAGGCAGAAGGGTTAAATAGCTGTGCTTATTCCTTTTCCGGGAATCTCAGATATCAAGGAAAAACAGTGAAGGTGCATGGTGGTGGGGGTCAGTGTGGAAGCCAGCAGTTTACTGATACGCTTGACTTAAAAATTGAGTGGAGGTTATTAAATAACCTATTTAATATGCTGTCTAATCATGTGGTGAAGCACCCTAGTTTTGCAGTACTGCAGAGTGGAGAAGACTGAAATGCATTGCCCAATGCCCACTGGACACGGCTGCATCGCGTTCTGGCTACATACACAGCTCTGTTCTCTGCTCCACTATTTTTATGCTCCAGCTCTATTGTTGCTGGAGCAACTCGCCTTCCTAATTAACTGTGAATGTGTAAAAATGCCTCTGTTTATTGGACGTTGACATAGATGCATTTCCATTTCCTGAGGATGGAGAGCTGAGATGAGAGAAAAATATGTGTTTAAATATTTCTCTGCTGTAGTCAAGTATCCTGACGGTGCTTGATGGTTACACAGAACCATCTGGGAAGTCATCATTGGAAAAGTTTGGAAAAGGGCTGGCACTTTCAAAAATTACAGGTGATTAGATCTAAACATCTGTCTATCACTGTTTATCATGGGTGAACTTCAACCAATCAGATCAATGAACCATATAATGTAGTCAAACTTTTACTAAAGATAGTCGGAAGGAGAGTGAAAACATCTTTTACATCATCAGTAAAGCATTCGGTACCGTTTTTTGCTCTTTCAATTAAGAAATACTCTCCAGTTCTGATAGGACTGATGCTAGCAGCATCTACGCCAATCTCTTTAGCAGCCTCCATTGTTGTTTTGGAGCAAACTTCTCAAACACACCTAATCAACCACACCCGTAGCTCATGCCATAGCTGCCAGTAGTTTCTCAAAAGGTGCTTATTGGTCCAAACCGGTGTGGTCCGGACAAAATGCACATAGCTTGAAGCCTGACAAGATGAATTCTGTAGTACAACTGCCGGTCGGTTAGTTATCAGGTTATTTAACTGAATAAAGGACAGCCACCAAACATCTGTGACCACCTCTAAATGTAGTAAATGTGTCTGCTGAAGAACAAACACTTGCTGGTACCTTCAGTGGGCATTGAGGCTGCAGCAGAGCCTTGACTGAGCGGTATTGTAGCCACATTGTAACCGCGATGCAGCCGGATTCAGTGGGAACGTAAGGGATATATCCGTGTTGTGTCTAAAGACCACTGAAGCAACCACTGCGGGCAAATAGCTAGCACATGTAAGAACAAGTTAGTGAGAGAGGACTTTTTTGGATCCTCGAGGTGCTTCACACCCATAAAAGCCTGGACTGCAGTACAATAAAGATGATTGTGAATTACAAAACTGCCAACAGTACCTGTCTTTTGTGTGCTTTATAACGGAACATAAATGAAACTGGAAGCTAATCTCACATTATTTTGGACATGTAATTGGGTCACACCAGAAGCCTGATGAAATTTCATTCAGAGCTTATCCGCGGGGAACCGGCTGCCAGCCCTAAGGCCTTTTACATCAACTTCTGTCTCACATAATAGGCCAATTGGTACAGAGATGAAAATCTCTAGTCGTGCTCGGAGTCAAGGGCATATTCTGCACATTCAACCATCCACAGGGCTTTGAAGGTCAAGTTGAAGGTACATAGAGTATATTATGATAATGAGGTCTACATTGTGAGAATGTAAAACAGTGATTTAATTTGCCATGACAGTTAAATTGTGTTCTGTTTCTCTCTTGGCTCTAACCTTGGCTCTGAGTTGGCAGCCTGCTGTCTACTTCAGCCCTGTCTGTGAAAGGTCGGCCTTCCTCTCATGTCGAGCATGCTTAAGGGGGCACAGGGCACCGTTTACAGCATTCAGTATGCATCTGCCTCCTGCTAACATCTCTCTGGCATTTACATCTTGGTGAAAATTCTGCATGAGTGAATATTTCACAGCAAATCCCTGATCTTTGTGAACTGCACTGTGTGTGTCAGGGCTAGCAGGTGTCCCTTATTACAATGCCTGTGTTATAAGAAATTAGATATTCACATTTATGGAGAAAGCCTCAGTCAGTGTTATAACTGACCTTTTGTTGGCCGGAACTACTACTACCTTCTTGGAGGTAAAGTTATATATATATATATAAGATATATATGCTATATGGCCAAAAGAAGGACATCTTCAGGCGACAGTGAGAGAGGGTTTAATATTCAAGATCCCTTCCAGACATGTATTAAGACATGTTTTTTCTGCTAAAAAAAGTACAATATCCACATTTAAATCTAAATATGCAAATGTTGTTTTTAAAGTTTTCCTGCTGGACACAAGACGTCTCCTACTTCACTGTAAAGTCCATTCTCAGTGGATGTGTCCACTAATCGTAAGGTTGTTCGTTTGATCCCCAGCTCCTCCTGCCACATGTTGAGCAAGAAACCGAACCCTGAATTGAAATGGTGAATGTGGCATGTAGTATAAAAGCGCTTTGAGTGGTCGGAAGACTAGAAAGCCACTATACAAGTACAGGTCCATTTACCATGTAACAGCTGGCTTTTGATGCCGGTTTGGTGTGGCAGAGCCTTAACGTCATAACCTAATTGTTTCTTTGTTCTCAATGAGCAGGCAACCACTGTACTAACAGGCAAATACTGTGATGAAAAGTGACATTAAGAAATAGCCCTTCCAAGTTGATGTTGATGTTCACAGACAGCTGATGTTGTCTTTTTCAGACATAAATGTGGCTGGAGTTTTCAAAGTTACAAGAAGATGTCTTGAGTGGTGTATAACATCAGTGAAACAGCGACTGAATGAACACCAGAAACAGACAACATCAGCTGTCTGTGAACATCAGACAAACAGCGCTCCCAGCCTCCACTGGAGGAGGTCAAATGTCATCAACCAGGACAGTGCTCTAAGCCTGAGGCTCACTCAACTGGGCCAGTCATCATGGTAAAGCAGACCTTGACCTGGGACTCCAGATGGTCACAGCTTCTACTTCATAGGATCCATACAGGGCTATGCATGCAAACTGATATTGTAATATATTAATGTTTTTCTTGAAGTGTCAAAGATACAATACACACAACACAACACCAAGCTAATTGTGATTATCGTTTCTGATTGCCTTTGAGGTGTGTTTTGTACAAGAGACTGCAACAATCAAACAATCAGTCATTTAGCAGTGTTTAGTTTAAAATCTCAGTGTAAACCCTACAATGAGCCTAATTCATAGGATAGTGTCAATCAATCAACCTTTGTCCTTAAGGGAGCCCTTTTCTATCAGTGAGTAAACTCACTGACTAAAGCCTGACATAGTGACATATTTTATGGATATTTAATATTATATTCAATGCATAACACAAGAGAACAGTACAGAAAGTACTGTTCATTGTACAGTGATACACTATACAATGAACCCAAACAGTGAACACAGTAACTGCAGGAAGTTTGTGTTAAACCAGAGATTTGGATACATTTTGAGCAGATTATTTGCTGTGAATATTGAGATCAGTTTTCCTGATATTTTTATACAATTCTGTTTGTATTATGTATATTCTCATTTTTAACAATCATGCATACTTTATAGGCTTCTTTTTTGACAGATATACTTACTGTTCTATTAGCTCTTTGGTTGCCTGAACTTTTCTAATGCCTGATGAGATCTATTAGTCTATTAGTTTATGTTTAGGTCTTCAATTTTTAGATCTTAAAAAATAATCTAAACTTAAATATTATAATTTCATTCAGTTTTCTTCACGAACTAAATGCTGAGATATAGGCCCACTGAGTATATTTCTTTAAGTTTTCAGGCCTCGAGAACCCCTGTGAAGCTTTGGCCCGACCCCCCATTGGCAACCATTAGTGTAAACCATGATATGCTGAATGTCATTGTTTTATTTGGCTCTTTCAGTGTGTCTCATTTTCCATTTTAATATGTACATTTCAGTTAACAGTTTTGACTGTTTGATAAGTATAAATGTATATTCATCTAGTTGTTTGTGAGGAAATGATTCATTGTTTCACATTTTTCTGTTATGTTATTGAAAAAGGAAATTAAAGATGTCTCTGCCAACAGCAAAAGTAAGGACTGTAATACATCACTGAAGCTGCAGAACATCAGAATCAATTCTCATTTTCATCTGAGGAGTTGGTCAATTATAGGCTGCATTCCACCTGACTGGCCAATGATCAACAGCCTCATAGTAGAACTTCCACATTTATTGGCGATTTAGGAGATGGAAAAATGATGAAACTTGATTCAGCAAAAGGTTTCTAAGTAAAAAAAAACCCAGTAAAAATAGTTGCTAGATACACTTGCTGAAATGACAGTATTATACAATTTTTGATGTTAACATCTTTTTACTATGCTTTGAAAAACCAGGGCTCACAATGTTAGATATTTGTGGCAGTTGGGGCATGTCTGTGCTTCAAAGGGGATGCAGAGCCACATTGACAGCTGTGGATCAGCCAGTTAAGAGTGTGCATCTGTCTTGGCAGTGAGTCTTGGAGCAGTAGCGAAGACCACTGCCTGAAACGTCTGAGTCTGGCTGAAGTCCTGTCAGAGAGGGTGTGTGCGTGTGTGTGATGGACTTTTGCTTTCGGTGCCCTCCAGTGACAAAAAAATAAATAAAAATAAAGTTCTCCTGTACCGTTCCAACCCTGCAGCCACCCCTAGGAGCAACCAGAACCTGTGACACAATCTGACCACAAAAATCCAACTTAATGCAACTTTATACAACATAATGTGGCCAGGATTATATTCACTGGAAACATTATGTTGCAGTGCAGGAAGTGTGACATGCTCAAGGTACAGTTACATTAATAGAATCACCCTGCAGTCAACCATGAAAAAGATGTGATGTTGCAATTCCGATGTGGGTAATGAAGTAATATTGAACAGAGCGAACACAAACTGTGAGCAGAGTGTGAGTGTGATGTGGCTGTTTGTAGTCTGGTGTAATACTGCATAAAACAAGGTAATGACACATCTTGAGAATAACAATCTCAGGGCTGGATTCAGCTTGTAGGGGGCCCCAAAACAAATGAGCTGTGGGCCCCTACTGAAGTGAATAGGACAGAGTGGTATGAAGTAAAGAATTTCCATAATACTCTCTATTAATTTATTAATTTAATAAGCAACTCAATGCCTAGTTTTGAAATTAAACCTATGGACTATGTAAGATTTGGCATGTGTTGCAATTTCAGTGCCCCCTGTTTCAGACTGCAGTCCCACTGTGGTGAATATGGACAGCTCTATGTTTCTTATGATTTCTTTACTTACGATTAAAAACTAGCGAGCCAAAAACTTTGCTAAGACAGCCAACCAACATCAAGCAAGTGCAACAACAGCAGATATAGCAAGCGGTTAATATTACTGAATGGTCCAACAGCAAGAAGACCAGCTCGCCGTCCGTCTGCAGCCTTTTATTTCACCAAGCTCTCCCCAACCACTAAAAGCCAGTCCCACATTTACTCTCTCCTTTTCCCTTCTTAGCTTCCTCTGTCAATGTCCTCTTAGGTCTCTTCGCCTCTGCCATTAACTATGTCCATTGAAGCTGCTGAGCCCGTTTATATTAGCCCTTCACCCAGCTCCAGTTCTGTCACGATGCCAGTGCCATTCATCACACAAATTAGTAATTCTTTTTATTTCACTCATTAATCAATTTTTGTTTTGTTTTTAAAAGTAGCAGAAAGGGAGCTATATCTAAATTTAATTCTACAACTTTGAATTGTAAATGATAATAAAATAACCTTGAATTCTTGAATATTCTTCTGTTTGAAATTTCAACTTTCACACTTTTAAATTATTGTAAAGTTCAAGTGTACTGTATTCAGTCGCTCATCCAAACTTGATTGGACAGGGTTGTAATTGATCCCATACAGGCTCAACTGTTGTCCCTCGGTAGATGTTTGGACCAATGACCAATTGAATTCAAACATTAAAAGGAGGAGTGTGTAGGATTTAGTGCCATCTAGCAGTGAAGTTGCAGATTGTAATTCCCTGAACACCGTTCAAGTATTTGAGGACCTGGGAATGAGAACGGAAACTACGGTGGCTGGGAAACTTGCAAAAAAAAAGGCCCTATCTAGAGCCAGTGTTAGGTAGGTTTTCATTAGTGTATAATCACATGAATATAGGAATCATTGTGTTTTCGTTACCTCAGAATGAGCTGTTCTTATCACAGACGGGGTAGGCCGACCATGTTGAATCACAATGTTTCTACAGTAGCACAAAACAGACAAACCTATGAATATTGTATTCCATTTCTGCCGATAAATCCTCCTAAATGTTACACACTGGAGCTTTAAGCAACACAAGTCAGGTAATGTTGGAGAAACTAACTAACTAAACTAACTAACAGACAGCTAGATTTTTAAAGTATCCAACCAAAAAAACCCCATAATAAACATATAACTTGTGTTATAGTACTGAGGTCAGCTTCACAAATTGTCTGCGTATCCTTCAAGGTCCACTGTTGTCTGTGAAGCTTTATGTTTGTGCATTAAGCTCACAAATGCCACATTTCATTAGCATTTTCCCCTTAAATTCCCAATCCATTTGGAAGCTCTACACTACATTTCCATCTTGAGTGAACTGTTGGGATTCTTGGATGGGGAGAGATGGGAGATGTGGCTTTTGATCAGAGGCCAGTCAGGAGGAAGAATGCAGCGATTGTAATACAGCCCATAATCGACCAACGCTTCAGATGAAAATGAGTATTGATTTTGATGTTCTGCGGTTTAAATGGTGTATTACAATCCGTATGTTCGCTGTTGGCAGAGACGTGTTTAATTTCCTTTTTTCAACAACATGACAGAAAATGTGCGAATGGATAAATAATTTACTCACAAACAAGATGAACGTAGGATGGCATTTATAGATTTATTTTTATTTATTTAACACACCGTTCTTAGTTGAATATTGCATAGTGTATATACTTTAATTTATAGTCTTATATTTTCTATTATATTTTGTAATATTTTATTTTGTTGTACCTCCACTTCTGTACTCTTTCTTTTGCGCTACATTGCCCTATGCTGCTGTTAATAAAGGTACATCTTATCTTATCCTTATATACTCTTTCATTCAGCTTTGGTTGATGTTGTTAAATGTTAACATTTGCAGTTTGTAATTGTGTGATTATGTTCTTTTTGACACATTTATTCCCAAAAAGTGTCAGCATGCTTGTGTAATCTGTACCTACATTGGATTCCCCTCTGGAATCCCACAATGCACTGGCCTGTCAGGTGTCTGGTTGTCTAATCCTGCACCATCAGGGCTGAGAAAACCTTTCCCCACAGTGTGACTGACAAACCCACAGTGACTCAGGATCCTTGCTGATGCTATCTCAGACACATCGTCACATGGTTCCCTCTCAGGTGTGAAATTGTCCTCTAAATTCGCTGGAGTACAGAAGGAAGGGAGGGGTGAAGCCTGAAATCTCTGTGGGTGTTGGAGGGCAGGAATCATCTGACTAATTTCACTGACACGGGTTCTCCAAAGCTCTAAAACAGCCCGGGTGGAATGGATGATGTGTTTGGAGGGTATTCAGTCTGAGGTTAAAAGAGGACCGAAATATCCAACTCAGGTTTGTTGCCTTGCTGACATTTTACTAAAACCAGAGGCTGAAGGGGTAAACATCTACTACAAACAAACTCTTTGACATTTTGGAAAACACATTGGTTGCCATTTCAGATCGAAATCAATTTGCTCTCTCTCTGTGCAGTACTGACATACTATAAGACTACGACTAGTTTAACATAGCACAAAGATTGGAACTCCATCGAATGTGAAAAAATACACCATCATTCTTTTGACAGATAAGGCTGGCCATATTCTATACTTGTTATTATAGTCATCAAATCCCATGGTCAGACCCAAACCAGCAATTAACTCATCCTAACAACTGTGTGTGTGTACAAAGGCTGATATATCTGTGCCAAAGAGCTCCATTGTTGTCCAGAACTATTAAAAACACATCAATATGCCCCACTGTTGGACCGGATACCTTATTCCTTCATTATGATGAACACACACACACACACACACACACACACACACACACACGCACACACACACACACTGTAGTTTGTTTTGGTGCAATCATGAAATACCCACTAGAGCAATCCGCCACTGCCTCTAACAAATGCATTACTTCGGATTCTTCATCATAAACCTTAAATCTTCAAATTCATGTAACCACTGTACACATGAATAAAACCCAGGTACAGAGACAGACCTATTGTCCTCTGACTATGACAGTAAGTGCAGATACAGTGCTGCCTGAAACTATGTGAACCCCCCCCCCCCCCTTAGAGTTTTCTGTTGTTTTACCATTATTTCCTTATTTAATCAATTCCATAAACTCTTTCTAAGGAAATCAAAAGTGTAGTAAAAAGACAAAAAATATTATTCATATATTTTGTATTTTTGTAAAGGCAGAAGTTAGTGAACAGCATTGCTTAAAACAAGCAGGTAAATACAATCAGGTTGCTAAAAAGTGTTGGCAAAATTAACCAACGACATGAGAAGAAAGTGGACAGCACTGACTGAATCAGATCAAACCAGGTCAGTTTAGAACCTGTAAAGGTCAGTCATGCTGAGAGTAGGCACAATCAATAACAATGTGGTCAAGTGCAATAAGGTAACAAACAGCATTATAACTGTACTGTAGTGCTGCAAAGAACCCTGACCTACAAATCTTGTTCTCCAATTTTAAGAAAGCATGTTTGTTTGGTACAAACCCTAACAAATGTCACATTATCATGATTTTAAAAGCTTTTTTTTCAGTGAAATTTAAATTTGTGATACAAAAATGATCATTCCCACAATAATTGTGAATCATATCACATTTGCAATATGATGTTTTTCCCATATAGTGCAGCCCTTGCCGAGAGGAACATAAATCTCAGAGGACCTCTGGAGGACGGTAACAGCTCATTTGTCTGGGTAAAGCTATAAATTGTAAAAAAAAAAAAAAAAAAAGCCATTTGATCTCCATCGGTTCACCGAGAGGCAGACTCACGCTTCACAAACTTTTGAGCAGCACTGTATATAAACCATGATGTGGTGAAAGTTGTCTTTTCGGTGTAAAGGAAGGAAGAAGTCAAATATTCAAGATGAAAAACAAAGACTCTCCCCTGCTCTCCCAGTAAAGTATAACCTACCCTGCAGGCAAAATAAAATGAATACCCTCTCCCTTTCTTACCCCGTATCCCCTAATCATTTTCATTGGTAACGACAGCACCAGGACATGAGTAAAGAATGAAAACCAGTATATATCAGCAGACGATAGTGAGACAAAATATCATAATAAAGAAACAGGATAAACTTGCACAACGTTTCATTAGAGGCTTTTTACAGGCTGACTAAACAGAAAGCTCCCACCTATAAGTGCCAAGCACATTTGGAAATAAGGCTCAATAAGGTGTTCAGTGCATGTCTCATTTTCACAATCTGCCAGCCTGATGAGAGAATCAACTGCTTCCACTGGTTAATAATCTGCCAGCTGTTTTCCAGGGAGTGCTTCATTTTCCATCACAGAGCCTCGAATAGAAGAAAGTGCAACCATCCATTTCAGCCATCGCTCATTTCTCTGCAGCACTCTGTCAGACAGATCATAGACCGTCTTGCTTTGGTCAAACTGGTGCAGTAGTTGGTTTGGATTGCAAATTGCATTCAGAGGTTACTTATAATTTCATTCCCACAGTAAAGGCCAGCTCCAGGCTAACGTCCGCTTTCAGTCAGCAATGTTTCTAAGCTCCAACAAGTGACAAAATTAAATTTAGTTTTCTACCTAGATTGACATCAGAATCTCTCCTGTTATTAATTGAACCTGCTATCCATAAGCATTGGTAGTGTTAGGGCTGGTCTTGTGAACCAAGTGCAGACCCTGCAGGGGACAGGGATTTAAGAGAAAAAAAAGGTATTTATTGTAAGGGCTGAGAAAGAACGTGATGCTGAGGCCCAGGATGGAAGCTAGGGTCGGGCTGGAGGCTGGGAAGAGTGGAGGTCCAGAAAAATCGGGTCTCACTCCCAAGTCGGCTGCGGTATGTATGTGTGGAAGTGATAGACTATGCAATATCTCCTTCTCACAGAAAGCGCACCTGTTAGGCTATTATTTATTTACATATATTATATACAAACTATTTATTTTAAAGACCCCCACAATGCTCAGATTGTAGAACTCGAACTCTTGCTCAGCTTGTATGCTTACCTGAACATGTACATTATAAAACATAAAAACTATGTTAGAAAGTCCTGGATATTGTATGACTGAGGCACGTGACAGACACCCCCTGGCCCTTTGTAATGACTGAAGTCACCTGACCGCTTAACCGCCCTAACCAACGAGTGCCTTGGGAGAGCACCGCCTCAGAACATAGCATTAGCTAGCTTGTTCATTCATTGGCAGGTGATGATAACCATTCATTTATTAACTCTAATTTCTTATTAGAAATGTATTTATTATTATTATTATTATTATATATGAAACTAATAATACAAATCCCCACTCAAACATCAACACAATTCAACTGCAGTAACCACATTATGTCACATAATTATTACATTTATTATGACTGTAATTATGTTATATAAAATTCTTATACTTCAAATATCATTAGTTTTTATTTATTTCCATATATGTCAAAAAAGGCTGGAGCTGTTTTTTGACAGTTAACTGGGAGTTTGAAGTAATACTAATAATTCATACAGCTTTTATTTCTATTACAATATTTATTGATTGGCACATGACCCAGCCTCACTCAAGGATTTATGGGTTAATCCCCAGGACCACCTCTGACCCTAGAACGGCTCCTAGTTCACAGATCTCTCTGCTGTTATTAATGGAAATCAGTACTTGTATAATTGGGCATTTTTAAGTTTCTCCTGCATCAGCAGATCTGCCCTCTGAGCTCGATTTCTGCTCTCTGTGTCCACAGACATGTGGACACCATCGATGTGCAGTGGGTGCTGGCACTACAGTTCAGGGAACATTTATAGAGCTCTCAGCTTCTCCTCACTTCACCTTCCTTTCTCACTGTCGTCAGGAGATACTAGGTACAGAAGACAGGCATTTCTTTAGACTCATCCATTACAGCCCATACACTGAGCACGAACGTTCATTCTGGAGATTGGATTCAGTGTGTGTGAGACAAAATAATCTCAACTCAAGGTCAACTTTCTAGATTTTGTTGAGCTTTCAACCACACCAGTGAATGGACCTGGCTGAGCTGGTATCATGCTGGTATCATGTTGCCTCATGGTCATGTGACACCAGGTGGTTGTGTGTGGGGAGTGATCTTGGTTTCTGTTCTGTTTTTGACTTTGATTTTAGAACAATGGCTAATCTCAGTGTCCCTTCAGCTGCCATTGTCACAGGGGACAGACTCCGTAGAGGCACACACTTGGGACGGGTAAAGAACTGTCTTTGAGTGACATCAACGTCTCTACCTCAAGGAGTTTATCAGTATTCCATCTGTCTCTAAAGAATCTTGGATGCATGGACAGATGATTTGTTGATAGCTAGCTAATGGGTTCAAGATGCATGAAGTGGCAAATTAAAAATGGGGTCAGAGCAACATTAGAATTCATTGGAGTGTATTTCTGATGAGCATATGTCTAGTATTCCCTCTCCTTTTAGCTCTAAATCTGGCTCTTTAGCTGCTAATTGCTTCACAAGTTAGTTGCTAACTGTGTCTGTCAGCTGGTCCTGCAGAGCAAGTGTCAGTTTCTTTATTTGAACAAAGACAATGCACAAATAACATTAACCTTTTATAAAAGTTTGAGATGTACCAGGTTTTAGTAAATTGATATTTTCCACCTATAGTCCCTTTTCTGAAAAGAGCTGCCTGCTGCTGCTAGAAGTGTATGTAGTGTAGTTGATGGCAGTGTTCAGAGTGAACCAAAATAGTAGAGTTATGGGCCATAACCACTGAGAATAGGCCCTCAAAAAACCTAAAAACAAAGAATTTAAACAAAAATACTGCAAAGAAATTGCCATAGATGACAGCACTATGTAGCTATGGATGCTGCCTGACGTGTGTGTTATCTGCTAAGCATCAATATGAAATGGATGTTCTTCTCCCTCTCTGGTTGGTTGAGATAAACCAAACGCTAGCAGACAGAGCAACCTACAGTCAGCAGGCAGATCTTCAAGGATTCTTCAACCCTTGACATTTTCCCGATTCACTGAGTTTTCTTCCTGCTTTCATCTCCGACTCTGCCCCACACTCTCCTCTGCCCCTGCTGACCTTCACAGCCTGCAGGGAGCCAGCTTCACAGCGGGGAATCCACCTGCTCCGTCTTGAACACACACACACACACACACACACACACACACACACTGCACTAATATCCACTGCAACAACACATCATGCAGAATCATGTCTAAATATTACTTTGTCTTGGACTCAACATCTTATTGGCCTACTAGAGATTTATCCTAGAGATTTAGTTACGGATTTAACAACTTAACATGTATGATTCTGCTTTGTTTTAATGTTTTTGGCTTGAATTTGAAGAAGTATGTTTTGAGGTAACATTTAGTTAAAATTCGGGCACAGAACTAAAAGAATCAAGGCAGCGGACTCCGCAGTGAATCTCACAGCTGTTTTAGTAGCAGCATTCTTCATCTGCAACCGTGGGCACAATGTCAGGCTTGCACCTCTGGTGTGACTGGGTAACCCTATGTTGATGTTTTTTTCAAGTTAAGCCATTGACAGATTGCATAATATTTGGTTTTATTTATAGCCCTAAATCACAAATGTGCCTCAAGGGGCTTCATAACCCACTATCCAGCAACATACTGCATTTACTTACTTTCTTGATCCAGAACCTCGAGCAAAAACCTAACCCGAGAAAAACCCTTTAGTAGGGATCCCACCTCCAAGACAGACTTGCAACAGATTTTCACAGTACAGAAAAGACCAACATTCCTTCTCAGGACACTTTTTAAATAGAGCAGGTCTAGACCATACTCCTTATAACATTATTTACAGAGACCCAACATATGTAAAGAATATGAATCTAGGACAATGTACAACCACTTCAGGTGCCACGAAACAGATAGGACCTGAGCCATATGACCTCTTCTCCAGAAAAAACAAGAAAAATCACCTGGAAAACAAAGATCCAGATTCATTCAAAAAAGTCTGGAAATGAGGCACTGACAGCCGAGAGATCCTAGGAGGGGGAAGGATCAGTACAGAGAACCTTTAAAAGAGAAGAGGAGGAGGAGAAAACAGGGAGAGGCAGAAGAGAGACAGAGGTGGCTCATATGCTTGTGGGACAACAGACAGGTGCCACCCTCATCTAGGCGACCCAGCAAGGGTTTATCAGACCCAGACATGTGGCCCATCAGTATTTGGTCTCCTCTCATTTCTCTATTTTGTGCCTCTCTCCTCCATCTTCCTGCCTGCAATTGATCTCAGTGTGCCGCCTTGAAGGATGTCTCTATTCCTAAAATGCATCTTGAGGAGAGAGGAGGCCTTCCTGAGGAGCAATGACTGAGGATGTACAGGTGTATCCTTTGTGGAAGTCTTTTCGACAGCTGTGACGTATAAAAGAGGCGTGACAATGGACGGATGATGCAGCTGTGCCACACACCATATTTAACTGACATCGCTTTAAAATGACCCCCGAAAACAGTCAGGTCTCATTTTGTTATGAGAATACCTAATACCTGCCACGACTCGTCTCTCCTTGTGTGTCTTCCTCGCTTCCTCCGCTCGCATCTCAAGAGGTAGGGACCAAGACGCCAGGAGAGGAGGAAAGGAACTGAGGATGTACAAACTGAAGAATGAGAAGAGGGGCTTATGATCCACAGCCATCTGGAGGCTACAGCAGCCTCTGATGTGGTCCTTTGGTTAGCAGAGTGTGAATGCTCTCCTGAGCAAGCAGCCAGCGAAGCCTCTTTATCCCACTTGTGCAGTATGTTCTCCAGCTCTGCCTCCTCAGTCTGCTCTTTGAGTGCAGCCAGAATGGTCTCACTGCTGCCCCAGCTATGTGGCCGATGGAGAAAAACAAATCAAAACACTACAGCTAACTATCATAGTTAGAGTGAATGTTTTCCACAAGGCAAAGGGTGCCGTAATTCACCCCATATATGACTTGGTACACCAGCCTGAGGTGGAAGAAGATGCCACACTCAAAAACTCGAACAATCTTGCTCACACAGCATGTTTTGGTTTTACGGGAGAAAAGACTTCAAGCCTGGTTAACTTCAATGTTCACTTGTTTACCATAGCTTTTTAATGGGAAGCACCCAGCAAGGTTTGTAATGTGGAAGACACAATCCCACACTGGACTATCTCACACTCTACTGTCTAATTAAATGACTGTGTAACAGCCTGGACACACTGACCACATCTGCAGCACGTGTGCGCCGTGGAACGTCTTGCTTTTTATTACCTGTGTGTCTCATGTCTTTCTACGGAAAAACACCAAAGGTCCTAAATAGAGCCAGTGTTTGGTTTGTCGTTCTGGGCTACTGTAGAAACATGGCGGTTCAACATGGCGGGCTTAAGCGAAGAGGTAAAAACAGCTCATTCTAAGGTAACAAAACCTCAGTGATTCTTATATTCAGGTGATTATACACTAATACCTACCTATGAATATTATATTCCATTTCCGACAATAGATCCTCCTAAATGTTACACACTGGACCTTTAAACACACAATCCAGACCAAAAGCAACACAGTGGCAGCTGCCAAAAGCAAGAAGAACAGCTGGCAAGAAATTGCCGACTGTGTGAATGAGTTAATAGGCTTATAATGTCACTGCCCTATCATTAGAGCAGATCTGACTATAATTACATTTGTGTGCTCAATTAAATTAATGTGCTGCTTAGATTCTTATGGCATATACGAAAGTTTCAGCCTTATTCTCTCAACTGCAACCCTGGCAGTGTGTTATGGATTTAGGAAAAAATAGAAAATAAATATAAAAACATAATTAAAAGAGGGAAGTTAGAGCTACAGTGGGTGTCTGATTGAATGGCTTTTCATACTGCTTGCAGCCAAAGGGGAAAAAAATAACATGAAGAAGACAGGAGGCAGCCCTCCTACACAGGAGTATGCTCGTCCTGAGGAGATGGCCCTCAGCAATAATGAGGGTCGGCCCTTAATGGAAGGGGTGGAAGGGGGCGTCTCTTCAGACTCTGGTGGAAGTGATAGCTTCCAACAGGCCACGTTTGTATAGTGTATATGTCAGTGAGTCAGTGTTAAACTACTGAGTTGCTAATAAAACACAATTATATAAATATTGTGGGATTAACATGTATTTACTTTAGCTACAGTTAATGGGAACCAAGTAGTAAATATTTCTGGTAGACAACCCTGAGGGCAAACTTCCCCCAGGTGCTATACACACCTGTGGTTGCTGATCGCAGATTAAATAGACGTGTCCCATTTACACTTTAGTCCTTTGTTACCAATTGCATGCATTTTCCCCTTCTTGGTGAGTGGGGGCACTTGGCTATAATTGCGTTTTAATTACTGGCTAATGGTGGTGGTCTGCAAACGGGACTAAAGGCTTCGAGTGTTCGCTATCCTAAAATGAACCAATCGCTTCCATTGCTATGATGATAATTTTGCAGGAAGAGTAAAATCTTAGCCTCCACTTTACGGCCAAGAAGATCACAAGTGGTAATGAATCAACCTTAATTTAAACAGGGCAGTCAGTGTGACATTTGCACATTTCTTTAAGTGAGCCTTGCTAAGAGAAGTGTTAAAGCAACCGAATAATGTGATTTATTTGTCTCAGGTTGCAGACAGTGTGAGGTCTCTGTATAAGAGGACATTGGAACTAATTATTTTTGAATACAGAAAAATGTTAATAAACAAAAGTAAAACTCGAGGTGGAGAAACTGTAGTGTGACAAGAAGGTAATTTAGTTACAATTTATTTCCATTCAAAAACACATATTACCAGGAGCAGGAAAACAAAAGATAATTGAACAGAAAAAAGGCTCTTTGTGTATTTATGCAAAAAACTGCTGTGTGATGGCCTCTCTCATAGCCCTGCCTTTTGGGTGGTCTATGGTGATGGGGTCCTCGCAAACAGCTGAAGTAGGCTTTGAGTAAGGTAATTTCTAGTCGGACCCTGGTTTTGGTAGGGCAATCAAGTTTGTGGATCTGCATCAGGGTCAGGATAAGCGGTCTTCAGAAAGGGCTAGCAGGCATATCCCACTGTCACCCAGCAGCACTCCATTGAACAGCCCAAAAGATAAAAAGGAATATTGCCATGATCAGCATCAAAAAATGCAATTTAAAGAACATAAATAATATGCTAGTTGCCATAGCCTGTTCAAATCTGTGGCACAGTGCAGACACCCTGAAGATCCTGAAGTCATGGACGGACCCAGGCCACTGTGCCTAAATGCTGGTGACCATGCCGTGATGGTCACAAGTAAAGCATGCAAAAGCATTTGGGGTTAACAATACTTTCACAAGATAACATTGTAAGGTATTGTATAGGTCCAGTCTGCATGTATCCTCAGTTGCCCTTTAGATAGATAGTTTAGTTGTATTCCCAAAAGGGAAGGTTACAGTGGTTCACAAACATCACATACACGTAGCTTAAAAAACACGTGTGTGAATGGACTGGTTGCACAGCAGACAATTTGATTTGTCAAAGCCAGAAAAACACAGGTGGACTTAATGACAGTAACAATGGTTCAGTTCCATTAAGTGAACCAGCATGCACAACAGCAGGACCTCGTGGAATGCAGCTATCATTAATACACCTGAGTTTCTTGCTATGGCATGCCAAAATGTCTGCTGTGCAGCCAGTCTATTGCCAAATATATATGTGTGGAGGTCGGCCTGGTTAACATTCAGCTGCAGGAGGGAGAGCGGTGCGAAGATGATGAGTTGATTTTCACAGCTGGTGTTCCTAGACTAATTACTCTCTCCTTTTGAATGCAGTAGGGTGCTATACCTCTGATACACTACGGCTAGACAGACAACGGCCCATTGGGTTGCTGGAAATATTGTTTTGTTGAACTTTGGGACATTTGAAACAATTAAAGCTGCAAGCAGGGATGAAAGGGCCCTCGCACTTGGTGCGCATCGGGGCGTGCTGCGGCTGCGTCACATGCCGGCGTAACATGTGCGGACCAGAACTTGAAAATTTCACGTAAATCAGATCAAAATCGCCATGCAGCGCTTACTTCCTGTTTCCAGTAGGTGGCGCTATTATTATATCTGAATATATTTGAATCCGAAAAAATATTTCTGTGACGTATACGTCATATCGGGCTTTTAACCTTAAAGTCGTCATGGAAAATCTGATGTGACGTCTGTGTCACAATAACAAAAAAGTTAACAGGCCACTCAATTAATTTCACTGTTTCAGTTATTTGAATTAATATATGCCCTGATGTTCAATTTAAAGTATATCTGAAGAAATATAAACAAAAAAATATGTCAAATTATTAAGGTATTAATAAAATATGTATTTACCATAAACGCCCATTGTGACTTATGTGTCACAAAACAAATATTTGACATTTAAAAAAAAAAACATCAGAAATGTGTTCTATGAGTTCCACTTGTTCTGTGCTATGTCCCCCATAGTTTTCCTTCAAGGAGAAAAGGGTCTACCTTTTAGAGGTACCACATCATTTTGGCAGGGGGTGCAGCGTGATTTGCTAGCTTGTGTTCATCAGCTTGATGTCCCCACGTGGTTTTGTTCATTTTCTTCAGCTGATATGCGGTGGAAAAATCTTCTTAATAGTATTTTGAAACAGGAAGGTAGGACAGAGACACTTGCAGGGCTCTATCTGGCACTCAGCGCAATTGACTTTGTACACTGGCGCTTGTATAATTCCTATTTTGCACTCGACACACATTGGAATTTTCCCTCCAGCGACACACGTCCTTAAATTAGGGAATGAACTTGCGCTCCGGGGGGCGGTTCAGCGAAAAGAGGAGGCGTGTTCCGGCGCAAACGTTCCCTGGTGCTATGTTGCTGTTTCAGAAAACAATTCCGCCACAGACCAGGAAAAACCTAGTCTAAAGTCAGTGGCGCTTATTCAGATGCTATTTTAAGGGCGCAGACTTGAGGGGATTGCGCCTGAGAGGCAGCAGCAACATCGCCACCCGGTCAAGACGGGCATTAATACTTTACCGCATCCCGGACAGCTCCCGCTCCAGCATGGCGCCTGGCCAATCCGCCATTATAATAGCAATCCACCATGGAACAAGCGCGCCTGCTTTTAAAGGGAATGTGAGATGACGCTCTGATTGGTTTATTGCACGTTACGCCCAAACCACACCTATGACTAATGTAGCTACTTCAGACCAACCCATTATAGATTTGCGCCGGGCGCAAGAGTCATTTATCCTGCCGGCAGAATAGCAACAGCGCCGAGATCTGCCCACAAAGCTACTTGCGTTTTGCGTTCGTTTCGTTTCAGATCGGCAAGATAGGGCCCGCAGACTTAGAGTGGACAGATAGGTGTGATTTGTTGTGGCACAATCCTGTCACTCCTGCGAGAATGCTTGCTTTTTATATAAGTGTGTATGTGAATTACCGTAAGATGATGACACATTATTGGACATTGTGACATCTGTGCAGCTACATTCAAGTGACATTCAAAAACTTGTAAAAAGAAAAACACAGTTTTGCTAGAACTTTCATATGTCCTGACAAAAGTGATGAAGATAGCAAAGTGTCAGGTAGATAAGAAAATGTGCATGTGTAAATCAGGGTCAGAAAGATTCAAATCAAATGGAAAGTAAGCACTTTGTAACATTTTGACAGCAATCAAGAAGGCGATTTCAGATGAAAATAGCAACTATGATAGCGTGGAAGATTTGTTTAGAAGTTTAGGTATAAGTCAAACAACTTTTGAGGCTGCATATAAACACTTTGGTCGAAAGACACGTGCTGAAAAGGGAGATTAATGAGGTTTGGGTAAATCAATATAGCAAGCCACTGTTAAAATGTTGGAATGCAAATATGGACATACAGTATGTTGTTGATGCAAATGCATGTATAGTTTACATCATTTCTTATATCTTATAAAGATAAAGGGACATGGGATTATTGTTGGGGAATGCCCAAAGAGAAGCATCTAAAGATGGAAATGTTAGTGCAAAAGATGCATTGAAAAATCTAGGTAGTGTTTATCTACATAACAGAGACATGTGTGCTCAGGAAGCCATTTATAGGTTAACAAATATGCATTTGAAGGAATGTTCAAGGAAAGTTGTGTTTGTACCAGCAGGGGGCAATGTAGTTAAAATGAGTTTGCCTTTAAATGTGTTGAGGCAAAGGGCAACATCTTTCTCCAGACAACATGTGGATGACTAGTTTTGTTGATCGTTTTAAGAATAGGCCAAACGATAGTACTTTTAGTGGCAATGTTTGCGTCAGAGTATCGTGTTTTGAATAAAAATGAAAAATCCAAGACCCAGATTAAACTGAACAATGACTATGGTTTTATCACTAAAAGAATAAGAACACAGCCTGCAGTTGTTCGTTATGTCCGTTTTTCTGAGACAAAAAGTCCTGAATTATTTTATCAGAGTATTATGCAGCTGTTTTTGCCATATCGTGTAGATACACAGCTAAAACCTCAGAACTGTGAAACATTTGAACAGTTTTATAAGAATGGTTTTGTGAGGTTTAGTGATGGATCGAGACATTTGGTTAAGTCAGTTCTCGATTTGAACAGAAACAGGTTTGAAATTGAAGCAGATGAATTGTCTAACATTCAAAATATGATTGATACTAGTGGTGTGATGGAAGATGCCTGGTGCGAGCTGTGTCCAGAGCAAGATTTAGAGCGTTTACAGTGTGAACAGGAAGGGAACGACAGGGAACAGATAGTGGAAGAACATGAGGACAATATTCCAGATTTAGCAGTAAGTAGTCAACAAGTAGCACATTTAGAAAAGAAAAATAATATAATGTCCAGGAGTGATGGTTTGGCTTTGATTAGATCTCTGAATGAGACACAGCTGTCTGTTTTTTATCGGATTCGACAGTGGTGCTTAGATAAGATCATGGCGGAGCAGGGACAGGAAAAAGCCATCCAATATGAGTCAACCAGGTTATTGTCAACAGTTTGTCATCATCCGGACAGTATTTGTGTTTTGTTAACAGCTCCTATGGGGCATTTACATGCAACAGCAACTATTCACAATACATTTAGCATTGGCAAAGATGTTCACTTACCATACACACCTGTAAGAGTGAAGGGTGAAGAAAAGTTAATTTCTTTGCGTTCTAAATATAGTGATCTGCAGATATTGATAATTGATGAAATATCTATGGTTGATCCCAATTTGTGGGTATACATTCATGGTCGACTGAGACAAATTAAACAAACTGGTGACTTTTCTCCATTAGGAAATGTAAGCGTCATTGCTGTTGGTGATTTCTTCCAGTTACCTCCGGTAAAAGGGAAACCCCTGTATGTTGATGATGCCGGTATTAACTTGTGGTCTAGTCCGTTCACAGTTGTGGAATTGAAAACAATAGTTAGGCAAAAAGATAATGTGTTTGCAGAGTTGTTAAACAGGGTAAGGACTCAGTCAAGGGGGATCCTGATGCTAGACAATGACACTGAGATATTAGAACATTGTTAAACCGGTGAAGTCAGCTCAGCTTTGCATATATTTCCAACAAATACCAAATAAATGAGCATAATCTTCATCAGCTGTTTGAGATTTGTCCAGAATATGTGGATATAGATGCCCAGGATTATGTTAATAATAAAACATATAATACATGTTTACATGAAACGCTGCTTCTGGGGAAAGATGCCTGTGTGATGTTGATTAAAAATATAGATGTGGCAGATGGTCTGGTTAATGGGGTATGTAAGTTTCCTCACATGGTTTATGTTAAATTGAATGAACCTGAAGTTGTTGCACAGAGGAGGAAACGCTGTACAAATACTGTATTGGTTGACATGGGTTCCACAGGCATTGAACCTGAGGAGGAGAGGGTCACAAATAAAGGTGGAATGCGTCGGCAATTTCCTGTTAAACTTGCGTGGGCTTGTACAGTACATAAGGTACAAGGTCTTACTGTAGACAAAGCTGTAGTGTCCCTTAAAAGAATATTTACACCTGGGCAGCCGTATGTGGCTTAAAGTCGGGTTAGGACTTTATTAGGTTTAGCTGTTGAGGATTTTTAACAGAAGGCTATTTATTGTAAAGACAATATTAAGGATGCAATTGAAAACATGCTTTCCTTCTTGGGCGAAAATATGACAAGGCATAACTTTGGTACACACACCTTTAATATGTTTTTGATGAATGTCCAAAATTGAAGTCATCATGTATCAGATTTGGCATTGTGTACACAGCATGTACAGCTTAACTGTATTGCTGTTACAGAAACATGGCTGCCTGCAGTTTCCTCATTTGAAGCTGTAAAGATAGATGGTTATAGTTTTCATAATCATCCATGAAGTTTATCTTACAGCAGCAGCAACCCAACATTGAGAGAATTACAAGGCCAACAACATGGTGGCGTTGGCATGTAAAAGACATACTTGTAGCAGTCATTTATCGGCCACCATGTTATCCCATGGCATGTCTAGGCAAATGACTTGATTGGCTCGATCCAAAATGTAACACAATTGCTTTCATGGGGATTTTAATGATGACATTTTGAAATCATCAACAATCTACAAATTTATAACAAACAAGCAGTATATTCAGCTTGTAAATCAATCTATGACAGCGAGAGGGACATTAATTGATCATGTGTATGTAAAAACAACACATTATAATGTACAGTCTGTTGTCTTGCCGACATATTTCAGTGACCATCTAGGACTTAAGTGCATGTGATCTGATCAGTCCCATTATGTTCATTGTGATTTGTGTATCGTTAATGATCCTTTTATATAAAATTATATGTATATATATATTGATATAGATATATTGCATTATATCCATGTTTAATCTGTTTTCGTTGTATGTTAACTATATTGTTTGTCTGTGGGTTCTTTCAGATATTTGTTTGTTATTTTCAACGTGTGGTAAATAAAATAATAAAAGAAAAGGTTTCTTTTCCTGTATTACAACAGCATTTACTAATAAAATATATCTCAAACATTAACCCCACTCAAAACTGTACAAATTGCAAAATTATCCACAATTGGTGAACAACATAAAGTACAATTGTCCTGTGAAATGCTGTCACTTATATGCTGTTGCTAGTGCAGGTTTTGCTTTACCTTCATGTAGTGTCAGAAAGCAAAAGATACCGGTAATGGTACTCCTGGTTTACTGGGATGGGGTTCAATTCCCTGCGGTGTCCTGCTGATTTTTTTGGCATTTACATGAAAGCCCATATTTTTTACTCAAAACTAGGGGGAAAAAATCCTAAATGTCATGTTTTATATATGTTTGTATATATATTTATATTTTGTTCTTAATATATGTTGTTTGTATAATATATGTTGTCTGTATATCTGGAGTTTGTAACAAAAATAATTTCCCCCTGGGATTATTAAAGTATCTCTGATTCTGATTACTAACACGTTAGCTTCTTCCCAGCAGTTTTTGTGTCTTTTTGTCTTGCAGGTTCTCATGGATCCTGGTTGTGCCTGCTGCTGTGGTCCTGCTTGACACCCGCTGTTAATATTATTGTTATTATCATCATAATTGTTATGGCTGTTTACATTGTCATTTTCATCATCATTATCATTATCACTCATATTTATCCTATTGTAGTTGTTATTGTTACTATTGATGTTGCTGTTCATCTCTTTCTGTCTCAGTCTAGATCTTTCTGTCTCTACCTGAGAGACCTACTCTGTTTAAAATTGTCTGTCTGTGATAACTTCTGTTATGATCTGGCACTATACAAATAAAACTGAATTGAAATTCTGTTCCTGCATGACAACTCCATTTATAACAGTACAAATTACATAGTTATCCAAATTTGTATTCTGTAATATTAAATGCTGTCTCTTAAATGCTGTCTCTTATTCAGGTTTTCCTTTAACTTCCTTTGTTTAGGCATTTACATTAAAGTTTACACTGTAGTTATGAGTACTTCCTGTTACTACTACTACTACTACTACTACTTTTATCAAACATATGACGTTTTGGTTTAGATTGGACATTGTATGCTGAACTTACTTCCGGGTTCATGGTGAATGGTCGGAACAATGCCGCGGGCATTATTGAATATTATCACATAGATGTGTTCAGGGCAGGACTCTTATCAGTCAAGTGAAGTTTGGAGCCGATTGGACTATGTACACTCAAATTTGTGTTTTCTGGCGGTACATCAAAATTTAACACCACGGCAATGTGAATGACTTTAGATGGCTGTGTTCGGTGTTGCAGCCTCCAAATACATTATTGCAGAAAATACTAATAATTCCTTGCATTACAATAGGGCCTTCGCACGGTCAGTGCTCGGACCCTAAAAATGCATTGTGCAAGCAAAGTAGAGTAGGCTGCATTTAATATACAACAGCACACATCATAGACATTATTTATACTTTATACTACTACTGTCTACTGTACCTGCTATTTCATAAAATTCTTTTGTGGGGACAGGTGGTCAAGGAACATGACAAAAGGGAACCAGTAGCTCCGTTAGAGCATGTGCCACCTTGGATGCCACTGCAGACTGTGCTTTTGCTCAGAGTCTCCACAGCATAAATAAAAGAACCACAAAGCAATGCATACAGTCTGTGGGGCTGTAAGCTCACGACTCTGAAGTGTCGTACTGGCAACATACAGCTCAAGAAGTTGACACAGAGGGTTTTGTTGGTTTCTGAACACTCTTGCAATCGTCAAAGACCCTCTCCATATCCATGCACCGACGTCACGTATGGTGATTCCAGTTTCGAAGAGAACCGATTGGTCAATAGGCGGTGCTTTTATAGAGTTGATCTTTTATCTCGAACATAACCTGCAGGTTATAGCTGTTGAAAACCCAGGGTTAATCCTCTGGTTCCTCACTCCACCCCCCCCCTCTTTATACAACACACCCGGGAGATCAGAAAAAAAAAATATAAAAAAAAAGAAAGGAGGGAAAAAAAAAAAACAACCAAACAAAAAAAAAAATTAAGAAAAAAAAAAAAAAAAAAAAAAAAAAAAAAAAAAAAAAAAAAAAAAAAACAAAATAATAAAGTAAAATAAAAAAAAAAACAAAAAAAAAACTAATAAGGTAAATAGAGAAGGCAGAAGGCACAGGTAGTTATATTTTAGTTTATTGTTAATTTTTTTTTCTTCAACCCCCCCGCCAAAAAAGGTTGTCCCAGCTGTGCCACTGTTGTAGTTTGATGCTCATTAAACTGAGTGGTTCCAGATGTTTCTGGACTCCCCAGAGCTGCTGCAGGACATGATCAATTCTCCAACTCACAGACGCTGACAGGAAACAGCGACAACATGCAAACAAGTTCCTTAAGCATGTAAATACAGCTGCAGCACAAATGCATTAGAAAAACACACACACAGCTGTCAACACACTGAGCTAATGCGGCAATAAAATTCACATTTCGAGTACTGATGGCTTTCAGTAAGTCCATGCAGGTCTATCAGTGCATTACAGCACATCCGTGTCCATAATGTAGAGAGACAGAAACACAGTGTGAAAGATCCAAACAGCTCAGCTGCCACAGTGAGAACTGTTTGATCCACTGTTACTGGCAGCAGAGATGGTTTTTATCCTCGCTGATTATTTATTCATCACCTCTCTTCTGTTTAAACCTGAGTCAGACTGTTCTGCATAATTACAGCAGCCCGAGTAATCTCTCACCCTTAAAGATATCTACGGTGCTGTACCGTTTCTCAATTATTTACATTGTTGATTTAAAATTAAGGATGTCCTGATCTAGGTTTTTTAGCCCCCGATCCGAGTCATTTGATATTAAGTATCTCCCGATACCAAGTCCAGATGTTTTTAACTCATACAGTGCACACTGCAGATGACAATTAGACATTTCTGCATCGCATTAAGAAGCTAAGCTGTCAAAGCTGTTCCTTAATGTTTTGTTGTTGTTTTTACAAAATAAATCAAAGCTGCAAGCAGCAATAATCGGGCCCTCGCAGTCTGCGGGCGCTGAGGCGTGCTGCAGTCATCTTATACATCTGCATATCAAGTGTAGATCACGCCATGAAAATTTAATGTGAATCTGATCAAAATGGCCACACAAGGCTTACTTCCAGGACAGGACTCTTACCCAGATAGTACACGTACAGCTTGCTGCTGTCAGCCTGAGAGCATCGGTGTTATGTTTATAGTGTCTGACAAGCATCAAGAAGCATTTCTTCCACCATGGTATGCCCTATTTCAAACTTCTCATATGTGTCAACTTTGGGTTGGCCCACTGTATTGTTGTTTTTGGCGGCCTGTTTTAATTTTAGTTTTAGTCTAGTCTTTGTGTCAAACTGTTTTTATTCGTCAACAATATTGCATTATATATTTGATAGTATAGTTTTCATCACGACCACCACCACTTACGTTGCGTCTCGTCTCGTTTCCATCACTAATAAAGGTTCGTTGACGATGATATTTAGTCATAATTTTCGAAAGCAACACTAGCCTACTGTTAGTTATCCGATGCCGCCATAACAGCGCAGAGAGGCGTCCTTTCTCACCGGAGTTGCTGGCAGCGCTGGAGGAGAGACATTTTTATAGGTAGGCAGTCACTTGAAGTGAAGCAACATTAAGCACTTTTATTAACTCTGTGACATTTCATAAAGCATAACATTTTTGCAGCCCATTGTGTCATAACGTTAGAACAGCCCAGAAACCAGCCCATAGCTTTAGCTAGCTGCTTTTAAGTCACATAATTAAAAAAGCTATTTTAACCAGCTCCCGTAAAATATATCTTAGCTATCTGACTATAACCAAACCTGTTTCCAGCATATGAACAGCTCTTACAATTTGATTTACGGGTCAGTGACAAATAAGAGTTTTCATTATGAGCAATTCAAAAATGTTTTAATAAATAGTTTTAAAAGCTTGCATCAGGTTTGCCAAAATGTATATTTTGTATTTCTGTTGGTTTCATGTAATTTCAAATAGCTTTTGAACCATTTTTTACAAAAGGAAAGACGGATTGCCCCTGAAAATGTAAAGTGGTGTAACCACAACAAAAGGACAAATATTAAATATCTATTTCCACCTAGAATGTATGCAAGTGTAATTATAAAAACAGTTACTTAATTTTAATATATTACTTGAAAATAGATTTTATTAGGATTATTTTAAAATAAAATTTTAATGTGTATTTGCATTATAGACCAGGACAAATGCTGAAAACCCTTGGTGTTTTCTAAATAACATTTGAAAAATGATGTATAAACTCTTAAAAAATATGGTAGTACATTGCAATACAGGATTACATCTTATTCCCCCATTTTCCTGTAAATTATAATATTTTTATGAAGAATACTGGTCACACCAATTGACACAAACCAGTTACACCACCTGACCATGTTGCTTTTACAGAAGAAACTGGCACTACAAATCAAGCATGACAGTCAACAAGGTCAATTGAACATGGTCATTGAAAACATCAACAACAAGAATTGGGTGTTTTCTATTGTTAATTAATTTAAGAATCAGTTTAGGAAACAAACATGGCAACAAAAATCATGTGAACTTCAGTTCTTTTATGAAATCATTTACAAAAACAAACTTACAAAAATAATGTGAACTCATGTTTTCTATTGTGAAAAGAAGAACATCTGACTGTAATGAATTTGTGTTAAAACATGTCAGAAGTTTTAGAATTGGGTGTTTATGGCTGTGTGTGTGTGGTTTGAAATGTTTTGTTATGTCCTATTCCTGTCCAGTCTGTGTCAGTGTGACAGAACACCTGCATGTTCAGGCTGTGTGTGCTTGGAATTGTTTCCAGTCGTCTGTCATGAGTTTTGAATGACGTGAGTTCAAAGGTTCTGGCTCAGAGATTTGGTGCAGCACATCAGACTCATAATAGAATAGGATGTCAGGTCGATGAGGCCAGGTGAAGACATTCTTCTCAACCAGCTGTTGCTTTGTAGCTCACTTCCACTTTTTCACCCACCACCTGGATGACCTGTCCCACGAAAGGCTTACTTTCATATCTGACCAGAATGAACTTGCCTTTCAGATCCTGCTGACAGTTGGTAGATGTTGAAGGGAGATCTTCTGATAGGTTGCGGAAATCTGCTGGGCTTGGATCATAGCACTTGCAGATATCAGGTCTTGCACAGAAACATGAGATTTCCCTCCACTGAATCACAGCTGGCTCTTCAGAGGTCACTTGATGGATTTTCAGTGTACCGTATTTTCCGCACTATAACGCGCACTTTAAAGCCTTTAATTTTCTCAAAAAACAACAGTGCGCCTTATAATCCGGAGCGCCTTATATATGGATTAATTCTGGTTGTTATGGCTACCGTAGTCAGGAGCGTCGCGGAGTAATACACGTGCTTCACCATGATATTACAGTGTGTGTGTATAAAGACCCCAAAATGGCACCTGTCAAGAGACACGCTTACGATGCGGACTTCAAGGCTATCAGTCACGCAGTAGAACATGGGAATAGAGCAGCTGCGAGAGAATGTTGTATGTTGTGTTGTATTTTACGTGTTATAACTGAACAATTTTGAGAGTTATTGTGAATACGCTAACGTTTGATTTAGCAGTATCAGACTGTGTTTTTTTTTACGTGTTACAACTGAACAAGGTTGGGAGTTATTGTGAACGTGTTTAATAAAGTTTGACGGACTGACTTATCTGACTGTTTTGTTTCGCTTAATGCGCCTTATAGTCCGGTGCGCTTTATATATGAAAAAAGTTCAAAAATAGACCATTCATTGACAGGGCGCCTTATAATCCAGTGCACCCTATTAGTGCGGAAAATACGGTACCTGGGACATTTGTTGGGACTGATTCATCGTACTTGACAATGGCTTCCTCGGATATCCAAAAGTACTTGATGCTTAAGGGCTGATCCTTCAGGAAGTTGTAAAGTTCCTCAGCTGTCTTTAAGTCGGTGCCTCTTTGGACTGCTGTGTCTGCAGTACGCTTAACAGCCCCTCCCACTCCATCAGGAGCTCCTTTCCCATGTGCCTTCTCACTGAGGAGGGGAGAAGCAGAGAGTGGCATAGGAAAAGGATGACAAGGCCGTATACACCACACTTGTGTGGATTGTAACCTGCTTGCTGCTGAAGTGGAACGCCTGAATTTCACTGCTGAGCTTCCAGCCATAGTTCTCAGAGAAGTCTACATGAATGCAGATTCATCCTCTCGTAGTGTTTCTTTCAGCTCTCTGAATGTTTTGACCTGGTGGAGCCAGTTGAATTGGTGCTTAGTTAGAGAGTCTAGCTTCTTGTTAAGCAAAGCCAGCTGATCATCACACTTTCCACTTTGTATGACTTTTGCACAGTTAGCTAAGGTTTTGCCTTCTTCAGATGTGACTACCCTGGACCACTGCTGCCATGTTAGAACAGTATCCTCCAGAGGTCCTTCGAATTCAATCTCATTGTAGCAGCACTTCGCACAAGTGCGATACATGTATTTCTCGTTGGTCGTGTCACATGCAATAGTTGCTAGCAATTCTGAGATTCTGTTGGTAAGGAGAATGCCTTTGTGGTACAGTTTGTCAGCAAGTAGCTTAATGTTTTCATGGTCAATACAAGCACACGTAGTCTTTTGCAGGTGTAATAAAAAAAAGGGCAGTATCTGACAAATTGTCTGTAAGACCGTCTGAGGTGTCTCATAGCTGTTGAATTGTACTGTGCATGGAGGTCCTTAAGTGAGTGCAGCAGTACTCTCCTTTGCTGCTTGATTTTATTTTTTGTTATTGTGTCCTTTTTGCCTGATAACATGCGGCTATTCTCATCCCTACAGAGAAAGCTGGCCACTTCCTCTCTTCTCTTTTGTGAGGCTTTCTTTTTGTTTTTCATATTGCTCTTTTCACTGACCATTTTCTTTTTTTTCTTTTGCCAATCCAGTTTCCTCTGTATCTGTTTTGTCTTTTGTTTTGCTGCCTGGAGTTCCCTTTTAACTTTGCAAAGTTCAGACCTCAGCCTTTCCCTTTCCTCCAGCACTGAGCTGGAGGAGATGTTATAAATGTTGTAGAGTTCGGTCTAGACCTGCTCTATTTGAAAAGTGTCCTGAGATAACTTCTATTATGAATTTGCGCTATACAAATAAAATTGAATTGAATTGAGCTATAGTATTTGTTCTTTCTTTCCTTCCCTTTCTTTAGTAGTAGTAGTTGAGAATGCTTGCGGCCCCTCTACAACTGGCTGCTCATAGTCATGATCGTCCAGATGATTATGCATGGGCTCAGGATTTTCAAGATGCTGAATTTGCTCATCTGATGTGTCCATAGATGGTGGGGTTAAGTTGAGAACATCAGCAAGCACCCTTTTGTGTTCTCTGTGGTCGCTGATACTTTCTCCACTTTTGCCTCAACTTCCCCTGCTTTGATTTGGAAAGCTCAGCTATTGGAGTACCTTTAGTCTTTCCCTCTCTTTTTCTCCTTTGATAACTAAATACTCACTACATTACTCTGACTTTCAGAAGACACTATTTCACTGGAAATGTGTGTGTGTGTGTGTCTGTCTGTCTGTGTGTGTGTGTGTGTATGTGTTGTGTGTGTGTGTGTGTGTGTCTGTGTGTGTGTGTGTGTGTGTGTGTGTCTGTCTGTCTGTGTGTGTGTGTGTCAGTATGTGTCTCTCTGTGTGTGTGTGTGTGTGTGTGTGTGTGTGTGTGTGTGTGTGTTGTTGTCTCTGTCTGTGTGTGTGTCAGTAGTGTCTTTTGTGTGTGTGTGTGTGTGTGTGTGTGTGTATGTACAACCACCTTTCGTGCCTTTTGGCAAGGTAAATGGCCCTTGCTGCAGGATCTGCATTGACTTGTGCTCTGTGACGAACCACTTTTTCTTTGCTTGATAATGGCATCTATTGGGGGGAAAGAGGCTCTATTATATTACAATAATTATGAAACAATGGAAAGTTAATAAATGTAATTTTACAGATCATAAATTTTAATCTTTGACTAACGTTAATCATATTATTGGAGTTCTTTTTGGCCTAGCACACTTTGTAGTTTTTTTCACATGCTGTTGTAACAACTAGTAACGTTAGAAAAACTACAACACCACACCGGATCTAGTTAGACCAGAAACAAAACAACAGGCACACCGCACACACTTGTTTGAGAGTAGTAGACATTACGTTTTGAGTGGATGGCGAGCGCGAGACACCGAAATGGATGGAAAATATTCTGAATGGAAAGTTTACTTTTAAAAACATTTGCACAAAGCAAGCCGATCCACTTTTCTATGTAGATAAGAGCATTAAAATGAGAAAAAATAATGGGACAAAAAGAAATCAAGGGACATTTAGAATAGAAAAAAATGAATTGCGAGTTAACTATAACATTAATGCGATTAATCGCGATTACATATTTTAATAGTTTGACAGCACTATTATATATTGCTTAAAGTTGAAAGTAAATGGAATACAAATATGTATTAATTATGTATTATGTATATGTATTAAAGCTAAACATTTCAAAAATATTAAAGCCATGCAAAATAATGATTTCATCCTAACCTTCCATAGCTTTGACAATAAAGTTGTGGATAAATCGCCATAAATATAACACTTAACACTTAAAAATAGTTCCACATAGTAAGTTAGTTCACATTACATCTTTAATCCGCATCAAAAAATTCTGATATTTGACTAAATCAGCCTCTAACCAAAAGGAATGTAATAAAAGTCAAATGGTGTAACCGGTTCCACCATTTGACTTTTCAATTCAAATTCAAATTTAACAGGCATTATGATGGACACCTATGTAAGCACATGGCCTTGATGTGAAGATCTCAAACACATTTTTTAAAATAAATACTTTTTTAAATTTATATTATGAATTATAAATGGTTTAAGTATTTGGTACAAAGTTTGTTTGGTTACACCACATTGACATTTTTACCATTATCCCCTGAATATTCTATCAAAATTGATCAGAGTTTATTTTCAAATTTTAACCTTTTTAAATTTAACTAAACCACAGGAACACAAAAAAATTGCGTCACGTCATTGGCTAGCTAACGTTAGCTAGCTGTTTTTGCTCCCGTGTGTGTGAAGAAAAGTACGACATTGGGATCGTTGGGACCCCCACCCCACAGGTGTTTCATTGTGCTGTACAAAACAGGGGTGTTGGAACAAAATCCATAAGTCTTAATATAAAACAAATAGAAAATAAAATAATGTTAGTAACTAGTTTTTTATTAATAAGTAGTAAATAACAAACTGAACCGCACAGACAGACACGGACAAAAAGTTACACTCACTGGCGGGCTATTCACCTTGCTAATTTTAGTCAGGAAATAGTTGTAAATTACAGAAGCGTATTGCATTCAGTTGGACATTTATTTTTTGGTTTGTTTTATGGTTGGTTTTTCGGACAAATTTTTTCCTGATTTTCTGAATAATTTATTTTTTCTGTTTTTCTGACTATTTTTTTTTCTGAGTTTAGAGATCATTTAAAGCAACAGACACATTCATTCCTTTATTGAGAGCTCGATTTAACGGAAGCAAACACACTGGGAGATAGTCCTGTCTTTAAGTCATATAGATGGTATTATCATTAGTTTGTCGACTCTACGCAGGAACCTGAGGACTTTGTGGTTGTTCAGAAGAAAAGCCCATTCAGATCTGCTAGACATAGAAATATATTTATAGCAAAATGAAGTTGAAGATGGGGCATGTATGTGCGGGCAGGAGTCACCATAGGTTCATGGGAGTCACTGCAGGTTGGAGGTTCTCGCGGGAGTTCGAAGTATCTCAATAATTCAGGAAAAAAATGACTCCAAAAAACGGGGGGAAAAATTACCACAAAAAACAGAAAAAATGACTAGAAAAACAAGGAAAAGAATTACTCAGGAAAAACAGGGGAAAAAAATTAGTCAGAAAAACTGAAAAAATGATTCAAACCAAAAACTAAACTAAAACCGTGTTTTGTTTTTTTTTCCAAGTGAACAATACGCTTGAGTAGGCAATAACCTAGCTAACAGTACTGCTGTGTGTTTACAGCTAACAGCTGATAATCATGGTAGCTTTTCTTTATTTAATTTTTCTCTCTTGATTTGTGTTTGAGTTGTCGTTGTGTGCTTGTGGTGGCTGTAAGATATGAATGTAAACAAACAAGTGTATCCCTAAAATGCAATGCAGTCGTTAAATGCCCAGAAACGGACATAACGTGCTGGTAGTGGCATTATCAGTGCTGTACACAGTGGTGGCGCCGGGGAGGAGCTAGGTGGTGCTGTAGCTCCCCCTATAATAGCCATAGCACCCGCCCAGCACCCCCAAGAAATGTCTGTGACTTTCTATATTTATATTTTAATGTCATGTTTGAATAGTCTTTTTCATGTTGTTTAAAAATGGAAATTAAAATAATAACTAAGAAAATATATTTTAGTCTAAAAAAACATGAGGCGCAAACATGTGATCTTCTTTGACCAATGGGCGCAGCGCCCGGTGAACCTTTGACTTTAATGCATGGCAGCTTGTTTTTGATAGCGGAAATTTAGCAGAGTAAAATACACCAAAATGGATCGTTTTTTGCTCCCTAAACGTCCACGTTCTGAGTCACAACCTGAAGGGAAACGAGACTGTGAAGTTCTATGGTAAGTGCATGATTTCCCACTCTGTTGGCTTTTACAAATTTAATTAATTTGGTGGTTGAAGCACAAATCTTGGCTCTTCATAGTTTACATCTATGATGCTCCAACAATAGGAACACTGCTGATTCATCATTACACCAGTGTTGGTAACTGGCTGTGTGATTTCGTGATCTGAGCAGGCCGAAGCGTGCACAGTGTCTGTTGCCTTCTGTTGCTGCTGTTTGCTGCTCCGTTGTATTCAGGGCTCGACTGTGACGGAATTGTTTGAAATCTTATTTTCAGAGGTTTGCATTGGCAGGCTTATGTATATTGCATCCAGGGTTCTAAATTAACTTTTTTGATCACCAGCCAATTTGGCTGGTTACTTTCTAAAGTTACCAATCAGAATTTCCACTAGCCAATTTTTTTCCAGTGAAAATAAGAGAGTTTAGATAAAACAGATGAGTGCTGCTGAATGAATTATTTTTACATTTTGGATTTTATTAACATAATCCAAGTACAATACATACACATACATGGTCCTTTACAGCCTCGACTTTAAAATTATTAGTTCCCAGCACGAAATTGTTTGTTTTGTTTTTTTTTTTGTGTACATGCGGCAGTCCTTACAAAACATGACGACATTTTCGTGATCAAACACAAGCCATTCACGACCCGTCAGCCATTTGGCATTGAACTTTCTTTTTTTCGTTTCGCACGCATTGTTGTTGATATTCTCAATCTCATCCCCTGCCTCCTTCCTCTTCTCGCCCCCAGACGTCTGTCCAACCAACCACCGCCGCATTTAGTTTAAGTTTAGGCTACTTTTTAATTTACTTTAGATAGCTCCCTCCCTTCTTTTGATAGTTTCTGCTCTGTTCATTCATTCTTTTTCTTCTTCTTCTTCTTCTTTGTGTTCCATAGTTTCTCGCGCTGGTTGGTTGCACTGCCCGCGCGCCCAGCCAATGGGCGTCTTATACGTCATCACGTATCCAATCCAATCCAATCCAACTTTATTTGTTAAGCACTTTAAAACAACCAAAGTTGACCAAAGTGCTGTACATGAGAATAAATAAGAGTAGCATCACAACAGTGTTCATGGGAAGTGTAGTCAGTACTGCCCAGGGAGCGAGAACAGTAGAGCGGCTCTGACTGACATGATTGCCTCATGCATCACCGGCCAAACTGGCTTGTAAGTTTTTTGTTTTTTTTTAACCCGCATTTGGCGGGTTGGCGGGTGTTAATGTAGAACCCTGGTTGTCTCTATAGCCCTTGTGTTGAATACTTTCACATATATTAATATACATATATTAATGCGGGCGTGTACGCGTGTCTGTACCAAGGGTGGTCCGATGCGACCTCCATAATGAAACATACATTACTATATACTATACAGTGTACTGGTATATAGTAAATATTTAACAGGCTACATTTTATTATTTAAAAGTGTAAAATTAAACAAAATAGTCCTGTCTGTGCCTCCTGTTGTATATGAAAAGTGTCCTGAGAGAACTATAACTGAATTGAAATTGAATTTAAGCAGACTCTGTCTCCACCTCCACCACCTCCAGAGATGTAAGCAGGCAATAAAAATGTTCTGCCGCTAGAGGAATCAAAATATAAGAGTTTGATGATGTTAACCCTCTATGGCAGGGGTTCTCAACCTTTTGCAAGCTGGGCCCCCCCCCAAACCTGGCTTGCCACCCCCACTACACCACCTTGCATAGATAGATAGATAGATAGATAGCCCTAGGCTAGGCTATTATTTTTAGGGCCACATTATTATTATTATTATTATTATTATTATTATTATCACCAGTAGCAGTAGGTATAGGCCTATTATCATTACTAGGCTATTGTTATAATTGGCAGTAGCACCAGACTTCTAATGTGAGCTTGCAGGCATTATTATTATTATTATTATTATTATGAGTAGTAGTAGGCCTATTATCATTACTAGGCTATTGCTATATAATTATATGAGGTTACATGCTTTATTGTTGTTATTATTATTATTATTATTATTATTATTATTATTATCATCAGTAGGTCTATTATCATTACTAGGCTATTGCTATAATTGGGAATTGGCACCAGACCTCTGATATGAATTTATTCTTTATTAGTGTGTGTTTAGTAGTGTTATTACTAGGCCTAATAGTAGGCATATCATCTGCATTTTTGACAGAAGCTTGCAGGTAGGCGATGTTAATGCGAGACCTGAGCCTGCTTTGCCTTGCAAAGATCCTCAATTCTTGGAGCAATGTCTGATAAACATAGCCTCAAATCATCCTCGATTTGTGCACGATTGCAGTACTTTGTTTTGAGTGCAGTCATTTTTGAGAATCCTGCCTCACACAAATATGTCGACGCGAAAGGGAGGAGAATCTTCAAGGCGACGTCACAGAGTTGAGGGTATTCCTGCATCAGTGCGGCCCAGAATGACGAAAGAGGGCATGAGGTAAAGACTTCCTTCAGCCTACTGTCACTCTTCAGCTCAATGAGCTGTTCCTGCATATCGATTGACAGCTCGTTTGCTGTGCACACAAATGGATCTCGAACCCACGCAAAAAAGCGATAATCCTCCTTAACCCTGTAAGACCCAAATATAGAAAAACCTTTAAAAAAATATTTTTCTTTCAGATGTTGTTGTAGTAGGCCTTTGATGCAGAAATTAAAGAGTTTTTAAAAAATAATGTTTATGTAAGTTTATAGAGAAATGTTGTAATATTGCAACATTGGGCTTAGGTGGGAGCAGAATTTCTGTATTTGTACTCATGTTGTCTGAACAACAATTCAGAACAACTACGGGTTAATTTGCGGGTTGATTGCTTACTTAGCCCCATAAAGGTATATAACATTAATAATAATCACACATTAGTCATATTTTTATGAAGTCATTTATTAAAAAACTGTTAAACAGGATAAAACTCTAGCTTTTTCTAGCAACTTCTTCTTCCTTTTTTTTTTTGACTGACTTTATTGTTAGTGAAAGTCCCAAAAAGTTCTTGTCCTCTGAAAAGAAAGGCGAATACACTTGCTGCATTGCGTGTTGGTGTTCCTTTTTGCAGTGTCTGCAGCGTCCCCCTGTCTCACTGGGAAATGTGCAACTAGGTCCTTGCGTACATCCAATGGGAGGTGTGCACATCTCTTGGTGGTCTCTTTGAGCATTGAGGGCTTTCTGATGTCACTATCTGTGATGCTGGGCTCCCTTTGCCTGAAGATGGTCATCCTTCTTGGAGTTCGAAGTGTTGTGTTTACCAGGATGGAGAGGATGCTAGTTGTGCCTGAAACTGTCTCCTGTTCTTGTCTCTTTGCTAGACATCTTGGGCTTTGCAGTCCGCTTGTAGAGGAGCCAGGCATTGACCACAGCGAGGATGATGGTGTGCCAGAAGATATACATGTACCAGCGACGGGATTTGATGGGGAACTTATTTTGGCTGTAAATGAGTCCACAAATCCATACCTCCCATGTACTTGTTGTAGGCCCAACAATGTAAGGCCTCTCACTTCATGTGGTTCTGGTGGCTGGCACGGTTCGGTCCAGCAAGGATGTGTGCGGCCCTGTTGTCTACCATTTGATAGCACAGATGTTGTGATTCCCTCCACTCTGACGTCTGCTTCTCTCCCCTTTTTTAGCTCTCTCGTCTTGGTTACAGTTGGGTGGCGCACCTGCCTGGTGTTCCCACGTAATGAATTCCCGATCAGGAGTTTCACTAATAATGGAACACAGGTGAGTAGTTGTCTGCATACTTTTGTAGTTCTGACCTTCTGGATGTGTGGAAGCAGCTTATCACACATCCTGACAATCCAGTTCAGATTTGGCTCGTATTCCATTGACATTGCCTTGGTAGACGTCACATCATGCCGAGATTCCAGTTCTCACCCACACTTTGATCCCATGGGTTTTGCTTGCCTTGCTATATTGCTTGATGCTGCTGATTTCCCCTTGATAGGATACTTTCACTGCCTTGACAGCTTGTTATGCTCTCTACTTATCATGCTAAAAGAAATATGCTCCCATCCCAGCCATTTAGTCAAACAATACTGCCTTGACATAACAATACTGCGTTTTGTGCTCTCTAATTATCATACTAAAAGGAAACATGCATACCCCACTTATATCCCCACATTCAGGAACATTTTCCTTTCCCAGAACTGAATTGTCTGTTGGTATCCTCTTTGTGGACAAGTCATGGAATTTTAGGTCAGTCTGGTCAAATTAACTACATTTTTAGAGATAAAACTTTTAAATCAGTCAAATTTGACCAGAACACAACACAAGGTTAGAATGTATACTGTCCATGTATAAAGAAAATACTTTGTTAGAGGCAGTGGTGTAGTGGAGGGAATGCAACCTGTTTGGGCCCACTGCAAAAGCCTGCTATTTTGACTACCACACTCACCCAGTGTTGTAGATTGCAACAAATATATAACAAGCTCTAAATGAAATTTGATGAATCTATTCACAATAACTACATATGTACATGCTCTGTACATTGTAATAACAACCAAAAAATGTAAAGACATTTTTTACTAGAATCTGATGAATTTAGTCCAATGAAACAAAGAGATGTTGTTCGAAGAAACCTCCTGAGAGGTTGAGTGAGTTCAGGCCATTCAAGGCGGGACTTATAAACAAATTTCGACCATCCAATAGCATTGTGAGACTGAACAATAGGCCCCAATGACTATGTAAATGTGGTAAAACATAAGATAAAATATAACAGATTGCTTTTTAGAATGGCAAAAGATCACGATTTGATTTTAACAGGGTGTTACAGGGTAAAACCACTTCTTTTTTTTTTGGTAATTAAAAAGAGAGAACCTCCTGACGTGCCTGCATCCGTGATAAAGTCTGCAACGGCTGGGGAACATGTCCCCTTGACTAATGCGGCCATGCGGGTAGTTTTGTGTGAAGGCCACTTGTCGAGGAATTGAGTTTCGCGGCCTTGCAAAGCCAGGCGAGGACTTCAAGGGTCAAATATACGACCAAATAGGACAGAGACGCAAGCCCATAGTGTCATCCAGATGCTTCGCCAGATCTGATTTGATTTCTGTCAAAAACCACTTCACCTCCTCTCGCAGCTCAAAACCCTAACAGTCAAGGCTGTTCGTGCCTGACCCCATCTCCTGGCAGAAGACCCCAAACAAGCGAGAGTTTAGTGGCCGTGATTTGATGAGATTTATCATTTTCACGGATTGGTTCAGCACGGAGTCAAAGAGAACCGGCATTTTTTTAGCAGCTAGTGCTTCGCGATGGACCATGCAATGTGTCCATTTCACAAGTGGAGCTACTTGCTGAACGTGAGCAGCTAGGCCGCTCGCGGCCCGTCATTGCCCGGGCACCATCCGTGCATAGGCCAACGCATCGGTCCCAAGCCAAACCATTTTCACAGATAAAAACATCAAGGACATTGAAGATGGCTTCTCCTGTAGTGTGCGACTGAAGAGGCCGGCAAAACAGGACATCCTCCTCAATCGTCTTGTCCCGCAGATACCTGACATAGGTGAGGAGCTGTGCCTGCCCAGCAATATCAGTGGATTCGTCCAGCTGCAGCGCGTAGTAAGGACTCTTTTTTATGAATGACATCAGTTGCTCTCTGATATCATTAGACATGTCTGAAATTCTCCTAGCGACTGTGTCATTGGACAGTGGTACTGCACCGAGTTTGGCTGCTGCACTATCTCCTATCATTATTCTTTTGCGCAGCCGGCAAAATGAGAGTCTCTGCAATTGTATGCGGTTTACCCAGTTTGGCTATTCTTTTGGCCACTACATACGATGCCTCCAAACACTGTTTAGACACAGTGCTGTGCGCTGACATGGTTGCCTGTTGCTGTTGGAGGCCATCAAGCTTTCTTTTAAAATATTCAGCCGGTTTGTCCTTAATGCCAGCATGCTTTGTTTCGAGGTGCCTTTTTAGTTTACAGGGCTTCATGCTGTCGTTTGCCAGCACCTCAGCACACACGACACACTGAGGTCTCAGATCAGCTGTGACTGTAAACCCAAACTGCAGGTATGCTTCATCGTACCTTCGAAGCTTTTTTGCAGCTGGTGGTGCGTCGGTTGCCTTGTTGGTCCTCACTAGAAATCTCTCCATTTGTGTTGGTTTTGAAATAATTTGGATGTGGATTAGTTGTGATTTCAATAAAGTTTAGGCTATGATGTAACGAGTGTGTGTGTGTGTGTGTGTGTGTGTGTGTGTGTGTGTGGCTATGTTGAGAGACTAGTATCGGGGGCTAATCAGTTGGGACTTAGGCACGATCTTTAATACAAACAAAACAAAATTAATAACAAACAAAATAACGATTTTACAGGCAATGCAGATTTTTTTATATAAAAGACTGTTTGGGTTTTGGAGTATAAGAAAATGATATCGAGATTGATAATAGATAGAGTAGCGAGAGCTGGCACAAGCGAACTTGGCAAGAGACTAGACTAGAGTGAATGGAGCTACGCGCAGTGTTGTATTTTTTGTGTGAGAGTGCAGAGTGAGTGAAGAAACATTTACATTTAAACCCCGCTCTGTGAGCCAGAGCGGGAACGGCGGCGGCCATGCGCATGCACGATTCATTTACAGCCTGGATGCGGAGTGGTGTGTGTCTCCTCTCTGCTCTGACTGCAGGCTGCTGCGCGAGGTTACAGAGACTGACCGCCTGTGAGTGAGTGCTTCGCCATTTTGCGCCACAAAAAGTAATTTCCTGGCCCTTTTCCATCTGGGAAAAAATATATTCCTACTAACAGGTGAGTAAACCTTCATTTTTGATTCATGCAGTTTAATTAAATAATGGAAACTTGTTAAAATGCAACTGTTGCCCTCAGGCAACAACATACCATTTATGGAAAATTGCATATGTTGCCTTGAGGCAACAGTGAACCATTATGGAATCAGCATGGCAGCATGAGATATTGGTAATGTGTGTTAAGGTATATGTTCAAAAGCATACCATTCATCATAATTTTGTTTTGATCTTAACAATTTAACAAAGATATATTTGATGCTGGTTGCAGTAAAGTTCAGGCTATTCCTATACTCTGTAGGCCATAGTTACTACTATAGTGAACTTTGCCTGTCTTATTTGCTTATAATTTCCACACATTTCTTCCATTTTCAGAATGAACTCAGCCTCATTCTATGCCCCTTTAAGGAAGAAGAGGGTAGAAATAACTCTTCCAGTTGAACATTATTAGAGTTAGGTAAAGATGATGATGAGCTGCAAGAATACTTGTCAGGAGAAAGTGAGACTGATGAGGAGGATGAGAGTGAGAATCAGGATGAGGATGAGGGCAGTGAAGGTGAAAGTACAGAGACAGGTATTTTTAGTACAGTATAAGATAGTGTACTGTAAAATGCAATTTAAAATTAATTATTCTTTTTTTTTATTGAATGCTTAGCAAGTGTGCTTGTTTTTCAGTTCCTCTTCCAGAAGCAATAGAAAAGGCCAAGAATCTGGGATGGAAAAAATGCATGCGAAAAGGGGAAGACCATCAACCAATGGAGACCTGGCTGAGAAGAGACAGAGAGGCCCTACTTTAACAGTGCCATCACCACCTGTGCGTCAGGACAACACTGACCACTGGCCTATTTGGGTGGAGAAAAAGGGCAGGTGCAAATACCCTGGATGCAAGGGTATAGAGAAAGTCTAGTGCACAAAATGTGTCACATACCTGTGCTTCACTCCCGTAAAGAACTGCTTCATGGAGTTCCATAAGCACTGAGCAGCAGTGGACACCACAAATGGATGTCAGGAAAGACACAGGGGACTGACAGGACTGTTTTGCAATCTTTGTTTTGATAAATAGTTTGTTTTAAGTTCGAAGATTTACACTTAGACTGTTCAATACGTTCATTTCAATGGGTTGTTGGTTCAATGGTACAGGCTGCTCCTGGCTAATGTCACCTCTGGACGAAATGAATTAACAACAGGAAATCAGAGACTTTTGTTTCCACATCTATCAAGGAATCTGGACACTGTTTCTCAAATGTGGAACTTTTTATGTAAAGATGAAACCATATTATTAGCCCTATCTTGTTACTGCTGTTTACATTATGATCACCTGGACACCCTGGTGGTCAGGAAGAAGAATACAGTGCAAACATCTTTGACTCCTAGATTTAAACGAGATGTCATGTATAATCCAGGGCCAAAATTCTGTTCTGTTCTGCATATAGGTCCATTTTGGCTTTGACTAAATGTTTTCAAACCATTTTTCTTCAAATTTCAGTCCGTAATTTTTGATAGAGTTAAACTATTCCTGTAGATGTAAAACATAACCACCTCCTCAAAATTAGAATAAATCAAGTAATTCAAGTCAAGTCTGAATTAAGCCACAAGTTATTGTTATTGTGTTCAAGTCCAGTTGCAAGTTTATTTTCCGCTGCAGCAAGGACCTTGGTACATGGGGCACCAGCTCTGCTAGGTTAGCTACCAAAGGCACCCCAGATGAAAGTCGGTACTATATGACAGTTGCAATATGGCAGAAGTGTTTTTTTATTTTTTAAACTTGAAGTTTTGTGTTCAGCACACGCTACTAGTCAATATTTGTGCCTTATGCTCCTGTTTGAAGGTAGTGTGATGTCCATTAGGTGTAGATTGTAGTGAAGTGCTTTGCTTTTACACCCTACAACCAAAGTAATACACAGACAACTGGTCTTTAATCCCATAACTATATTTGACCAATTTATATGTCATATACTGTATATTAGCCATGGTAAATAATATGCAGAATTAAAGCTGCAAGCAGCAATGATTGGGCCCTTTTAGTCCGTGCACGCCGGGGTGTACTGTGGTTGTCTTATGCACCCAGCATATCATGTATAGACCAGGCAATGAAAATTTAATGTCAATTAGGTCTAAATAAATCAGATCAAAATTACCTTTTGTTTTCTTACCTGTGAAAATAAGGCATTTTCCAAAAACCATCTTTACTTTTTCTTTTCACGAGCAAGGGGATGGGTATAGGTCCAAGAGGCTTCTTTGTACGTCTGGTTACATGTGTACCGATTTTCATCTATATTGGTGAAACGTGCTGTTGGCGGTGCTCTTTAGGGGGCGCTGTCAAGCCATTTTTCCAAGCACAAGTGCGAGACCCATAATGGGTAATAAGAGCCAGTGTTTGGTTTGCCTGTTCTGGGCTCCTGAGGAAACATGGCAGACTCCATGGAAGGTGACCCGCCACATCTGTAGATATAAACAGCTCATTCTAAGCTAACGGAAGCACAATAATTCTTACTTTATTTATTATACACTAATGAAAACACATAATCAATATAATCAAATTCCATTCAGGTCAGAGGTCAAGGGATCTTTTTGAGAATAGCCAGTTTTTCCATTGCCAAACTTTAGCCTAAATTTGGAGACTCATCAGGTGAGCACAGTGAGTAAACAGGAAAACAAACACACAAATAAACACACAAACACGATGGGATTAAAAATTGATGTTTTTATTATAAATCAGGAGCCGACACACATAAAACATCAATAATACTGATCCTGGTACAACAGTAACGCTGTGACGTGATGTGGGAGAATCCCTCTGCAGGATGAATATTGCAGAGGATGTTAATAACAAGGCCATAAAACTGCACAACAACAGAGCTCTGAGACCGCATCAGCTGAATCTGAGAAAGGCTCAACACTCGTCTTCATTCATGGAGAGTGAACGTCAAAGCTTCCACTATCCATGCTCACATAAACACTATGTAACAGTACTGTAAGTGTGTTTCAGTGCTGCAGGGCAGGGAGGATGGTCCCCACACAGGGTCCGAATCCCACCCTGTATCCATCTCCTTCACAGTAACCTGGACAGAGAAAGAGATGGGACGTTACTGGAGTTATAAAGATTAAAGGCAATTTTGAGGTTAACAGATACAACCAAAAACAACATCAACAATCAGAGATACTGTTACAAGAGATTAAAAATATAACAGACAAAAAAAAACCCGTCATAAAATAAAAGATAAAATAATTAACAAGGATACATGGGAAATATTGTGCCAATATAAACATAACACACATAAAAGCCTGATTACAGTGTTATTTCAGAAGGTAAGTAAAAGATGAAACAGACTGAGTTAGCCTAGTTTAGTCTGCTATAGTCTTAAGTCTGGACTGTGGAACAACCAAGAGGTTTCAAGACGTTCTGGCTCATAAAGAGTTAAATGGTTGGCAATATAACTCGGGGCCAGACCTCTCTGTGCTCTAAAAGTAACTAGTAAGATCTTAAATTCAATTTTAAATTTAAATCCATCTTTAGTGGACATACTTTGACAGGCGTACTGGACTCAAGGATTACCTTGCAGCCATTGCAGTCCATTTTGCAGCTGCCAGTTGAGACATAGAGCCAGGACATTTTCTCACCTAACTCGGTGAATTAAAGATTTATTAATTTATTAATTTGCCGGTGGCAGGCATTAAGAATAAATATATAGAAATCGCCAATGATGGTCTCATATACATAGCCAGTGCTTCCAGTGAACTACCCAGTGATCTGGTGGTGGTGCTCATGGTTCAGACTCACCTGTGATGGTGACTTCATCTCCATCCTTCAGGAAGGTTCTGGTTTCTCCGCCTCCCAGATCGATGTTCTTTGATCCCCTCCACGACAGCTCCAGCATGGAGCCAAAACTCTCTGGATCCTGTTGGGATACAGTACACACAGTACAGGCATTGTCACACAACACGAGACAGAGAGGCACACCAGCATTGCCTCTTTTATAGATAATCTGTTGGCAATAGTATGCATCATCCAACATGAAACTGGTCAGTTTACAAGTCAAGTAACAAACTGCTTTACAGGAGAAAGAAAAGGAAAGAGGGGTTAAAAGAGACCGTGACAACAATAAATAAAAGCAAGGACATAATATGTGCAAAGCCAGGAATATAGCCTATATTTAAAATATAAAGAAATAAAAATAATAAATTAAAATAATAAAAATTGAAGCTTTAATTCAATATTTTCTAGATCAGCCTTACAGTATACTAAATATTCAACATTGTTAGCATAAAATTTCAGGTCTGTCCTATGTCCAATAGAATGTCTTCACATACACAGATACACAATTGAACACTTACAGGTCCACTGATGGTACCAGAAGCCAGCAGGTCTCCCGGTCTGACGTTGCAGCCGTTGACTGTGTGATGGGCGAGCTGCTGCTTCATGGTCCAGTACATGTACTAGAGACAGAGAGAGAGGCAGAGATAATAATGGAAGAATATGAGAGAAGGGGGACAGACTAGGACTTCACACTGGTCCACCATTTGCATAAACAAGGCAGCACTGAGAGTTAAATCTTTTAGGTTTTTAATACTGATGGTCTCAGGGGGCTGTGAGAGGTAACTTATTAACCATGAATTACTTGATAATATAAAATTGACAAAATAAGAATAGCCCTAGCTTAACAACCTACCCAGTCCTCCAAAAAATAGTTATGGACTGTAGTAAAATTAACATGGTGGGAGGGAAAAAGCTAAATTTTTAATTAATTAATTACATTTATTTATTTTTTTAACTTTGAACCTGTGTGTGAACATTTATAGAGCAAGGGACCAGGGTCAAAGAGACGCACCGCACACTGTGAAACCTAACCGCATACCTAGATAAAAGAAGTACGTTAACATAACTTCATCCTCCCCAAAATGTGGAGTCACTCAATTCCATACATTTAATTAAAAAATGAATTGTTGAAGTAATGACTTAGTTGTAGTTTAGTGCACTTGAATTTGTGCAGTATTTTCAGTATTGGTTTGTTCCATTTACTAATTTCTTTAAGTTGTAAGATCATTCCAAAAATGTAAGCCCCACTGACCATGATCAGTGCTATAATGCTGGATAACTAAGGAATTTTCAATTTTGGTTTATTTTTAAAAGTCATCATATGTCCAAGTATACATTAATTCTTTAAGTGTAAAGATTTGTTTTTAGTCACATAAAATTGTTCACTTAATAAGGGCAGTCAGAATTACATTTCTAAATTCTTACATTGTTTGAGTTAATAAACCTTAACGGTTTAAGGCAATCGGTTTTCTCAAACAATTTGAGTTGAACTAACTCATCAGGTTTTACAGTGCACCTTATTTAATAATTCATAATTTTATAGACTAACCACAAGGCGTACAGTTTTAGTTTTACAGTGTTGTTGTTTTTTAAAAATTGTGCCCTGTATGTGTAAGTATGTATTGGTTTGGTGTGATGTATGTTGTATGTCATATATGTGTTACGTTTTACGATGGGGTTGGTGTTTGCTTATTAAACTTTCGAGTTATTGGTGCCAACTTTCTGCTTTGTTTCCTGTTGCTAATTGTTGTCTGCAACCAAACTTCATTTTTAATAAAAATAGACAAAAACTTGAAGAATATCATCACAAAGTTCAGGTCAGATGAAGTCACAGCAGCAAACACTATAAATGACTGACCTGTACAATACCAAAAAGCTTCTATATGCAGAACAGTGTTAGAGTGGGTGTGGCACAGCAGACAAGGTTCTTACCTTAAAGTTAGACCTGCAGATGGTTGCTGCCTCAGCCATGTCCTGTCCTTAAAGAGCAAACAGCAGAAGGTTACTCATATTGACTTCACTTCATAACATAACGCAGTACTCCTGACACATAGTAGTGGGTTATAGCAAACTACTCATTGTACTTCATTAAAAATTCCACAATCTATGAATATGCTAAATTGTTGGGCTGCTGGACACAAGATGTCTCCTCCTTCACTGTAAAGTCCATTCTCAGTGGATGTGCGCTGGTGGCTTCAAGTTTCTACATCACACTGTACAAGTTGATACTGGAAGATAAACTGACTAAATAGGTTTATGCCCCTCCACGTACCTGCTTGTCACACCATGTCTGTGTACAGTGTGTCTTAGCAGTGTGTGTGTGTGTGTGTGTGTGTGTGTGTGTGTGTGTGTGTGTGTGTGTGTGTGTGTGTGTGTTTGCCTACACAAATACACAGTGAAATCATTACAGTTGATTGGATGACAGTCACTTGGTGTACAGTACCTTTTAGTGACACAAACAAGTTAATGTTGAACGTGTAAGCATCCTGGTGCTGCAGGTAGGGGAGGGGCTCCGGATCCTGCAGGGACAGAGACAAAATGAGGTCAAAGGAGGTTCTTATGTTCAGTGCACACACCAGAACAAACATGCAGAGACAGTATTTGCAAGAATCCATGGGGCCTGAACAAAAACAACCAATCAGAGCCAAGAAAGATAGTTGATTCCCAGAACCCAAAGCAAGTATTTGACAACCTGGAAATGAGACTCAACAATCAACTAACCTAAAGCATCTTTCTATGTTTCTCGACTCTGATTATTTCACAGATTACTGTCTCTCGTTCTACTGTCAGGATATAGTGAAAGATTCAGCAAATATGACAAAAAATTAATTTAATAAAAGTTACGTACTGCAGCTTTAAGTCCTCATGTGTTTGTGCTGCAGATTGCACCAGAGGAAAGGCCACATTGTTCTCTTTATGTACAGATATAGATTTTAGACTTAGCTTGTCAGGCTCAGTTCTGCATTATCAGACTCTCCTCGGGCTGAGCTGTGTTTTCCTTTGCTCAGTTCAACATCCATCAGCTTCAACTGCACTATATCATACTTAGCTGCAGGGGTGTTGTACTTAAAAGACCAGTGTGTAGGATTTAGTGGCATAGTTAGAGAAAGGTTGCAGATTGCTACTAACTGAATACCCCTCCCCTCAACTCTCCCTTTCATAGCGTGTAGGAGAACCTACAGTAGCCTTCAGGTAACGCAAACACACAAAAGGTGACCTGGACCTTGGATGCTTCTCTTAACTGGTGTAAGTTAAGACTACTGTACTAACCTGGAGGGTGTTGGGCTGTGCAAAGGGTAACAGTGCCTCCATGGGGACCACCCAGGGTGAGATGGTTGTCCCGAAGTTCTTCCCCAGGAAAGGGCCCAGAGGAACGTACTCCCATGCCTGGATGTCCCTGGCTGAGAATGAACAGAAATATCACTGCATAAGTAAGTGGGTAGGGGTTCTGTAAAGGTAATTATTTATTGTCAGGCAATGAAAGGGAGGCCAAAAAGTTTGGTATCAGAGTAAAAGGTAGCATTAAAACTACCAAGAGCCCAGAGCAGGAATCAGGGTGACTTGAACCTTTCTGCTACGCATAGTAAACAAAAAAATGTACATGATAATGTGTAAAGTCAAGACAAACCTAGTAGCCACATCTATTCAGTGTCCACCTTTACCCAAGGCAAGTTTTCCAACCACTGAAGGTAATGGTAGTGCCGGTAGTGCACATCTGTAACCTATCCAGTCTCCAACAGACATTAGCCTCTGCTTTGCAACAGATAAACCAAAGATGACAGTTAACAGGACACAGGCTTGACACAGGCACAGGTACCTGAACACCTTGAGCAATTTTGTGTATTTTAGTGCATTTTTTACGCTGTTGGGTATGCAAGGTTAGTGCAGGTCTACAATTTTTGTGTCACTGCACTAGAATTATAAAGTAAACTAAAACCTGATTTAAAATAAAAAATGATTTACACTGAGAAAATGCTGATGTGCTTTTACTGCACTCGTAGATTTTTTCCGCATTTTTAGGGAAAACAAGGGGTTAGCACTAGAGCCCTACCAATTTGGAATATTTTAGACCAATATCAATACTGGTTTTAGAGAAAAAAGATTCACAGATTACTGAGATGGTGGACGATATAGTGAATTATTCAGCTGGATGAAAATAGACCTTTTGTATGTGGAGGGTACACCAATATGACTCTGCAAATGTACTTTATTAGATCATATTTAAGTATTCTTTAACATGTTAAATAAATGTATGGATTATGCATTGTAATCTGAAAGCTTTAGTATCTAGCAGTTAAGTTGCAGATTGCAACTAATTGAACGCTGCTCTGTATTTGACAACCTCAGTCTGAGGTAATGAATACTATATTCCATTTCTGAATGTTACACACTGGACCTTTAGGCAGTCCTATCCCAATTAAGCTAGTAACTAATAATTTGGTTGTATTGTAGTGGTGTAAAACATACACTCTCAAATGTGGTTAAATAGATTTATGAAGTAGTATTATTTCATACTGGATACAGTTATATGTACTATGGGGTAGGGTCATGTAACTTTCAAAAGCTCCATACTGGCAGTGTCCTCATCCACGCCAGTGTTCCCACAGATCTCTTCCACTGTGAAGCTAATGAAGCCAACAGAGAGATGATCTCGCACTGTAAGAGCTTTAATACCAGTCTGCTCTCATCATCTTCTTCTTCTGTCCTCACACACGGACAAGGCTCATTGGCCGAGCCTTCCCCTCACCCACTGTGAGCCTTCAAGAAATTACTTTTCAATTACACCACTGTGCACCACTGAGAACAGAGGGGAAGAGGAAGAAAGGGGGGCATTTAACTTAGCGTGCAGTCGTATGGCAGACATTTGGATGGCAAATATTCATGGAGAGCCTGTGGTGAGCTCTGCACTGATCTCCTGAGGGCTTCAGCAAGTACAAAATGAAAGCAGTGTCAGTTTGCTTTCGAGCTGCACATTCAGCAGAACTGTCACAGACTGAAGAATGCCTCACACTGTGCTGTGGTAAAAAAACAACAACAAGTGGGGCCTACTGTACAAAGTATCAGTGCACGAGTATGATGGGATGATCTTGAAATATTCAGTCTGGAGAATGTTTTACATAGGAGACACACTAAAGGCAAAATTCTAACTTCCCATTCACTGGATATTTTAAGGGTAATGTATGATGGATATCTTTGTATCTAATAAATTTATAATCTGCATGTAACAAATCAAAACACAGTTCACCTAATACTTCAAAGTATCATATTTTTAAAGACATATTATGAAACCTTATGAAAGAAGAGATAAAACAATCTTTCTATTAAAGGACCAGTGTATAGGATTTAGGAATGCCCCATCTAGAGCCAGTGCTTGGTTTGTCCTTTTTGGGCTACTGTAGAAACATGGCGGTTCAACATGGTGGACTCCGTAATAGATACAAAAATTACCATTTCAATTCAAGCAACATTAAAGGAGAAGTGTGTAGGATTTAGTGGCATCTAGTGGTGAAGTTGCTGATTGCAACTGATGTAATCCACTCTCTTCAAGCCACCAATCCAAAGCATCTGTATTATGTAATATAGTTCCTCCATGGATATTTCATTTTTTCCATTCTCTTTATGATATTATGATCTAATTGTAATTATGTGATTCTGCCTGTGCCATATGAGTACAGCTGTGAGTAAAGATATACTGGCTGCAGTTTTCTGATGCTTAGCCTTTATTTCCCAAAAGGTTTACGTGAGTATCATTATAGGGATTTTAAAAGGAAGAGATTAATTGATGAATTTTAATAATGCTTTAATTTCCATTTAGAATTTAGATTTTATCTGGAAGAATACACACACACATCTGTGTTAACGTGAGACTGTGAACAGCAGCAACTGTGGCCACACATTTCACTTCCACAAGAATGATACCTTGAGTTTTCTTTCATTTCCTCAGATGTCCTTGATTCATTTGTTTTGAAGATGTCACAGACACATTGTAAAAGCAAGAATATGTTAATTCTGGCATCAAAATATACACAGTCTTCATAAACAAACAAAAATCTCATATACAGTATATGTGAGTGGACTTGTGGACTGTACGCCACATATAGCTTGTGCTGTATATGCAGCAACAGTCATATAGGAGCTGAGAGTGTAACCTCAGTCCTTAATGAGAATACCACTTTTGTATTCCTTCTCACACTTCACTCTGTGGTGAGCCATAAAGCAGTAATAGCTGCTGCTGTGCTTTCTACACACACAGGGCTCATGTGGTCTCTGCCAGAGGACTAATACAAGAAAATAAAAACTAGTTGTGTTGAAATGCCACTCGCTGCACGCTCTAAATGACCTCTTAAATCACAGTCAGTCAGGCTGTGGCAGAGCTTCAGGCAGTGTACTACAGTAGATTACAGAGTGCTGCCATATTGACAGAAAGGCTGGGCTGACATGTAACAGTAAAAATAGGGAGGATGGAAGAAACAGTAAATGGAAAGGAACAAATACATTTTCAAGCTGGGATTACACCACAGCTGCCACCCCAGCTTGGTGTCAAATGCTGTCAAATTGAACACAGAAATTTTGATTGATTTAAAAAAAGAAAGTATAACATAAAGTAACACATATGATTTAATGGCTTTGCCTAGATATCATGTTTTCAACACGTACTCATCCCGCGGTTAAGTTAGCAATAGCTATAAATAGCAAGCCAATCACGTTGCTTTAGGTATTGTAGCTGAAGTTAAAGGTTTCACTTTTAGTTACACCCTGGGCTTATTAATGGAGTAAGTGGACAGATTATTATTTGTTCCATTGGTTTGTATTTGTCTTATTTAAGTGTTAGGACGTGGATATTCATTTTTAGTCTGGTTTCTACTGATTATCCTTTGGATTGGTGTGTTTTGCAGATCAAAGTATAAATCAGTCACAAAAACCTCTGAGCAGATTTTGAAGGAACATTTTGTTCCTGGCAAAGTTTTGCAGACCAGTAATTTTATTTCAACCTCAGCAAAACTCCATCTTAAGTAGTCAGCCCTCCAGTTGTTTCAGATTGGACTGCTCTCTCCCTGCGCATTAGCTCGCAGCCATCACTGCTCTCAGCCGCACTGTAAGACAACTCTAGCATCAAATCACTCCACATCTGACATCACACATTCCCTGCTCCTCTCAGACTGCTGATGAATTATGCAGGTGGATGCAGAGTGGGGTTTTCTGAGAAGGTCCAAGGCAAAATGAGACACTGTTTAATTCCACTAGATATTTTCAATAATTACTAGAAATGAGCCCAATCAGAGAATGTTTAAGGATGACTATTGTGATGACACATTTCACTATATCTATTATCTCGCCACAGACAGTATGGATGATTGATAAAAATACATAATACAGACAGAGAATTGAATAAAAAGTTAATTTCATCATGAAATCTCATCTCAATATTCACAGGAGTTAATCTGCTGAAGATTCATCCAAATCTCTGGTTATACACCAACTTCCTGCAGTTACTGTGTTCACTGTTTGGGTTCATTGTACAGTTTATCAGCTGTTCTCTAAATATGTCACTTTGTCAGTTTACTCAGAGATAGAAAAGGGGTTGCTTAAGGAAAAGGTTGGGAACCACCGACCTAAAACAACACAATCTCTTTCTATTATATTATATTCAATTCTAAAAAATATGATTAATATTTTCTTGTAATGTCGGCTTTTATCTACCTCTGCTGGCAGAGATGGAGGAACAGGATACAGTATGGCTGAGGCAGGAGTAAAGAGGGGATATTAGAGGAAATGACAGTCAAGAGCAAAAGCCCCACGCATGTCCTCTCCAGAGATTTCCAACTAAATCAATAATACATATTCCCACTCATGTTATGATGGGGGCCGACTGCCATTTAATCTAAAACCATTTCCATCTGACTAAATCTAAAGCGACTGCATCAACATGTATAATGCAGGACTAAATTAAGGAACAAGTGTGGCTCTAAGTGAAACGTCACTGCTAATTAGAGCTGTAGATTTGGCAGCGTAGCATCAGCTTCACCACAGAACGGGTTCAAACATCAGAACAGTCACACAAACTTTACTGGTACCAACATCCGTCCTACATGTTAAATCCCTGCTTTCATTGACATTTTGTTTGTTTTTTTAGACTGGAAATGGCATATCACATAATCCCAGGTTTGCCAGGATGTGTAGGAGAACCACAAAACAATCTACAAGCACATACAACGAGGATTATGTTGGTGTGTTGTGCAGAGGCTCTTACCGCTCCAGTCGTTCATGAGCACCATGCCAAAAATGTGCTCGTGGGCTTTATTGATGGGAATTGGCTCCCCCAGCTGAGTCCGTCTCCCAACAAAGAAGGCCTAATCAGAGTAAAGAAGAAATATAACAGCAGTGAAATACCGAGGCTGTTGTGCAATACTGAATGTCACACAGTCTAACAAAGGGCAACTCAGGCCTTTCTCTCAGACAACACAGATGTTGAAATGAAGTTATTTCAACATCTATTTAAACATTACAAATGTGGTTAGATTAAGTAAATACTATAATCACCATCTCCAGCTCAATGTCCAACTGCTTCGAGTGGCCAAACACTGGAGGTCTCGCTAAGAGAAAGTACACGGGAAACATGGTTATTACCAGCTGTACGAGGTAGTGTACTTTCACATTGTAGAGCAAAATCTGGTCAACATCTATTCAAATAGTGACATCACTTCACGTTTGTGGGCAAAAAGCGGGTTCACACAAGGTAAACTATTACATTTAGGTGCAACAGCTGCATTGATTAATTCCAGAATTAGTTGTAATCTTCTCACAGTACACTATCTTAGGAATTTAAAAGTATCACTGTTGAAACGTATCACATTTGAAAAGCTCATCTCCAAGTTCTTTAAACAGCTTTGACATAAGGACAAAACATTTAACATTGTGATTTTGAAAGGGTTTTAAAGGCCAACAGGTTGGAGATTACTCTCAACCCATCACACCAAATCAGCAACCCACACTTGGATATCACCTGATATGAGGTTTGGAAATACCATGCATACTAGGTCAATGTTTTGTTTCCCCCCTTTTCAATAGCTAAAGGCAAGCTCTATTCCTGCTTTTTTTTCCTACCATAAAGTGTGCGGTCCCTACTAGCTGACCAGGTGTCAAGGTAGTATTAAGGCTACTTTGTAACTGTGCCAATCATTAAGTGCAGTTTGATTTCCTTGATATAGGAAACAGATTCACCTTACCAGACCTCCTTATCTTTGCTTGAGGGTATATTATATATCCAGGCTACATTAGCCATTACTAGCATAACACACCCAAATCTCCAACTGAACTGTTGGCAGTCAGGTTGCATTGTGGGTAATGTATGTTGTGTATCATGTTTTGACAAGGAAAAGGAATGTATGGAATAAAAAAAAAAAATCCGATTTGGAGCTTTAGTTTTTGAAACTGTCCATTGCGGTCTTGAAGATGTGTTCGTAAAAAACTGATGAGCAAAGTTTCTCAAATTAGTAACAAGAAATAAATGTTATGATGTGAATGATAGAGCCCAATACTGGTAAGGATCTTACTCTGGTCAGGTCTCATCTGGCCTGAGGGGCGGCGAATGGGCGTCCCAGAAACAACCACTGATGATGCTCTACCATGGTATCCCACTGGGAGCCTCAGCCTGCATAAACACAATACTCAAGTTAGCACAACAGACAGACAACCACTGTGGGGAAACACAGCTCAGTTTTCATGTGGGACACTGTGCCTAGATCATTGTTAGTCTACAAACTGTGTATATTGAATAGGAATGGGATTTCACTGGACAGGGATGATATTTTTATTGTAGCAATATTTACCATGGTCTGGTCATGGTCATTACCCACTGCAGCTTTATCAGTCATATTGTAATGAAGATGAGCACAGATAAAAAAGAGCACTATGTAGGGTGTCCCAGTGCTGCCCAGGTGATCTCTGGGAAGGGAACAACCCCTCTAACAACCGAGTTTTTGAGTTTGTGACTGTTGTTGTGGTCACTTGCAGGTACAAATATGTACTGAATTAGAAAACATGTAAACCTGACTTTGAAAGGGTTGGCTTCGACTATCTCAGACTAGGTCCTAATTTTGGTCCCATGAAGAACTCTACTGTAAAAAACTGAATTGAGTAATATATAGTGGTTTCCTTATCTATAATACACAAACATGTTCATCGTCAAAGAACTATTGCTGAAAACTATTCTGATCCCTGAGATTTGACATGGGGAGAGACTCTGACAGCCTGGAAGATCAGCCTGCCAATCACCTGCTTAACCAGAGTGCAGCGTGTCAGACTCAGAGGGAGACAGCGCTGCCCTGGGCCACCTTAGCATTCCTCCCACGAGGGCCTGAGAATAAATGAAGGCTGTCTGTGCTGTGTGACTGAGGCATGCTGCAGGGATGCTCCCAGAGCCCCGCTGCAGCGTTTAAATGCACACTGACGCTCTGAGGCCCAAATCAATTAGAGAAACCTTGTAGTGTCCCTCCACATATCACTGTTTGCAGAGAGCCTTGAACAATTTGTTTCAAGCTGTCTCTCAATATCTTCCCCTGGCACTGGGAAGGCCTCTCTGTACGCCTTTTTGTTCATTCTATCAACAGATGTTAGTGTCTGGTTTGAGTGATAGCGTACCAGTTTGGCATCAGAGCATTCTCCTTCCCGCGGAACATGATGCCAACGTTGGTGGCGTGATCTCTGGAGGAGTAGAAGTCGGTGTAATCGCCTGTGAAAAACAGAGAGGAGAGTTCATAAGAGGATAAAGCTGAAATATTCACATCTATTGCCTGTACCCTTCTTTCATTAGTGAGGTCGATCAGCACAGACCTGACTGAGTGAGCCAAGTCATAAGTAACAGACATGTAATATGTTGTTAAACAGTGCCCCCTGGTGCTCATATGCCTCAAACCCACTAACTATGTGAAAGCTATTCCCTGCATTTAGATCTTCCAACCCAGTAAGAAAATTACACACGAGAAAAACAGTCTTACAAAGGAAAACTGACAATAATATATAATTCAAACCATATGGCCAACAGCATATGGACACCTCTATCTAAATACTTTGGTGTACTTTTGGTATGGGTCTGTTTTTCCTAGTTTGAGCTTATTTCCAATGAAGGGAACTCTTAAAGGCCCAGTGTGTAACATTCAAGTGGATCTATTGTCAGAAATGGAATATAATATTCAGGTATGTTTTCATTAGTGTATAATCACCTGAATATAGGAATTGTGTTTCCATTACCTAAGAATGAGCTGTTTTTATCTACAGCCGCCATGTTGAACCGCCATGTTTCTACAGTAGCCCAGAACGTGTTTTTTGTGCCATTTGCAGCCACCATCACCCTTAGAAAGAGAGGGTGAAGCAAGTGAATTGCAATCTGCAACTAAACTGCTAGATGCCACTAAATCCTATACACTGGTCCTTTAATGCTACAGCAAACAGTGATATTTTAGGGTTAGGGTGTTCTTCCAACTTTGTGTCAACAGTATGTGTTTGGCTCTTCACTGTTTAAACATGACAATGCCCCTGTGCACAAAGCCAGGTCCATAAAGAAATGGTTTTCCCAGTTTGGTGTGCAGGCAAAACCCAGAGGGGTAGGAAAAGTCCCCAGAGCACTTGCTGCTTTTGGGGACTTATTTTTTTATGTGACAAATTGACACCTAGACTCCATTTGTCTGTAGTGTTTAGAACTTTTTTTCAGAGTTAAATCGTAATGTAAAACTATAAAAGTGAGCGGGACTAAACTGGGATTTTGTAAAAATTAGTGTAGTGTCCCAAGTGAAAACAATACCCTTGGCAGCTGTTGACATTAACACAGAGTGACAAACAGCCACATTAAACAATCTCTGGATGTCAAAAGGTTAGACAAGTCTTGAAAAGGAAAGCTTCATCGACTCTAACAAATGCATTATTCATCAGGTGTGATGGGATATCCATTTTGGAGACAGTGTTTTTCACCCTCAAGAGAGGCTCACCGATGTCTGCAGGCAGGTGCATGGTGGCTGCACTCTGGTGGACAAACGCTCTGCAGAAACAAGGACAGAAAGACAAAAACCTCTCATGAAATAAGTTGTCTCAAGGGAGGACCTTTTGGAGATTTAAAGCTGGGTTTCCACTCAACAAGAAGTTATTTTCCAGAGCATTTCAATGACAATGACATTATGTCAGAGTTAGATTTATTTTGTGCGCTTCAGAGTGCACTATTCAGTACAAACTGCCTTACAATTACGCGACCGCCAGGAAATGAATAGCAACAGAGACAATTTTATAGATCAGTAAAATCACATTGTTTACCACAATCCCAGACTTGAAAGAAATGTTTTTTGGCACAGCCTGGTCTCCTTTCTGTTTTTAACACTGGCCTTAGTTTTTTTATTTTCTTCCTTCACACAGTTAGACTGTCTGCAGTTGTCCCACATGCTCTGGCAGCAGAAACAGCCTTTACTTTGAATGTTTAAATGTCTATTTCTTCTAATAGTTTGTTTACCATTCATGAGACACAGGGACACAAATGACAAATCTCATTTTTTCTTTTAAATTCCATCTGTTTTTATAGACTAGACAATATGATGGCAGCCATTTTCTCCCAAGAAAGTGTCCAAAATGTTTGTAATAGCAATCCCAACACTTTATATTACCCTTTTAATATTTTAATGTTATTCCTACTGTTTCTATTACATCATCAGTGAAATATTTCCATAAGAGGTGGATGACACTGATAAAGAATATCAAGCAGCAATATAAAGTGCAAGGAAAGCATGACTGGAAACTTTTAAAGTCCCCCTCCAAATTAGTGTTTCTTCCTGTCCCTATAGTGTGCTGTTTGAATGCTGTCTGTGCAGAGTTTGACACTAGAAGGATGTTTTCACATTCATCTGCTGGAAATGGAAAGTTTCTCTGTGCTCATTAAAAATCTGATTTTAAGGGGCGGGGCCTACCAGCAGGATTTATGACATCACAAACAGTTAGGAAGTCAGTCCTGGTCCAGTGTGCAACTTGTACAGTGTGATGTAGAAACTTGAAGCCACCAGTGCACATCCACTGAGAATGGACTTTACAGTGAAGGAGGAGACATCTTGTGTCCAGGAGGAAAACTTTAGAAACATCTGCATAATCAGAGAGTTTTAATGTGGAAATTATACTTTTTTTTGTGGAAAAACTATTTGTACAAATGTCTTAACACATGTTTGGAGGGGATCTTTAAGCTTTCTATTGTATTCTATTATGCAGAACTTCTGGCCACACCCCTTTCCATTAGGTCACAGAAGGTGGTTTGATTGGGGTGTGACCAGAACATGACCACACAACGCAGTAGCCTAATAAAGACTGTGTAAGCCTGTGCACTATAGACTTCTGCATCCACAGACAGACTGACCTGCTCCGGAGGCTGACATCATCTCTCAGCGTGCTCTCATTGGCTGACAGCAACAATTGCAAGGTCTTCCTGGTCTCCCTCCAGGCCTCATAACCAAGATCCATGAAAGCATTCAGTGTGGGCTTGTAGGGAGAACAGAAAACAATTAAGATATGACACATAAAGCAGCCCTTCCTAGGCTGATTAGCTGATATATTTCTAGAATGCAAAATGACTGAAATTTCTGTAAACACACCATTAGTAATAGGATATTTGTGTGTCTAACATGGCATTAGAGTATATAATCTGGTTCAACCTGGCTGACCTGCACACATGAATAATACAAAGACAATATCAGTATATATCTATATCTAGCTTTGAAGAATCTCTGATGCGTTGGAGTTTTTTCATTGCTCTACAGCTGTTCTTGTTCTAATCGATGTGTTCGGCCAGTCAGTCTGCATTTAAGGTTATCACTGCCTCTAGGAGTTGTCCTGCTCCTGGGGGCCTTATTTTCACAAGTATGTACATCTACCAGTTATCAGTGGTGGAATACATATATATATAGGGGCTCTGATTGGTTGTTTTCGTTCAGGCCCGGTGGATTCTTGCAAATGCCATTAGAAGTTCTAGGAGGAGCCAGAGGAACCTGATATTTTCACAGGTTATCTGTCTCGTGTACTACTGTCAGGATATAGAGAAAGTTTCATGACAAAAAGTTATATTCATAAAAGTTACCTACTGCAGCTTTAATATATAAAAATACAGCAAAGGGACATTCTGTATTATGAGTACTTTTATTTTGGTTACTTTTATATTTTGTTGCTTTGTCACTTCTATTAAGTAAAATTATAAATGCAAGCCTTTTTCTTGTAAATGAGTATCTGAGGACTTTTTCACCCCTGCCTATGGCTGCTTTACCAGATTTAGCATGTAATAGGTGTTGGAACTGTTCTGTATAACCCTGTCATATACCCCCTTCACTCAACCCGTTCACCCAGGAGCCTCTGAACCTAAGTCACAAATGTAGTTGAAGTGGCTGGAACGTTACTGGAATTTTGTTTGAACAGTATAATATGATAATATGATAATGATGATACTAATACTATGATGTTGCACAGTACATACGATGATCATGTGAGGCTAAAAAGAAAAACTGAGTTGTGGAGCGTCTTCCCTGATTACCTGGTCGAAGACATCCTGGTGTTTGGACATCACAGGCCCTCGGAACAAAGACAAGATCACACTCAGGTCCAGTATCTGGTCTCCAATGGCAACACCGATGCGATGCTTGACCTGGGGAAATAAGACACAGCCTGACACATCTACAGGTGATCCATAGGACACTTTAACTATCATCTTAAGTAGAGCAGTACTTGTGTTTTCCTGAGTATTTTTGCAGTCATATGATTTTACCTTCTCCCTTAAATCATTTTCATTTTGTTGCATTATATAATGTTAATTGATTGTGGGTATTTGTACTGGGTTTCCTGATGAGAGTGGAGAGGCCCAGGATCCTCAGTGCCCTCAAACCTACTATACACACTTCAACACACTTGGCAGAAATCTCTCAGTACACACTTCATCAAACTATGGTTGTGAATGTTCCCAACAGACATCATCTTTTTCCTCAAAGACCAAACCTATGGAAAAGTTTTAGTCCTCCATGTGTCTGACTTGACGCCACTATGCTGCATGTGTCAATGAAAAGTTCTCTCATAAATACTTACATTATCAGGTGTGGAGAATATTCCATATGGGAGGTTGTGGAAGGAGAAATCAGACGTTGCATCTACTTTTATGAACGACATCTTCTCTTCTGCAGTGGGATTCCACTCAACCTGACTGAGTTACAGAGAGTCTGAGCAGCAGCAGCAGCAGCAGCAAGCACTTCCAGATGTTTAACTCTGGACAGGCCCACCTCCCGCTGCACAGCCAATGGCATGCTGTCTATAGCATCCACCCTAATCCAGACCTCTGAAAGTTAATGAAAAGCAGCCTGTGAAATGACTCAGCAAAAGTGTAGTTCAGGTACTGATTATAGCCTGGTGTTAAAGAGAAAGAGGCAGATTCGAATGTACTTAATGAAACAGCAGGTTCATTAATGGAGCACAGTTCAGATATAGTTTGAATTCTGATTAGTTAAGAGTCTCACCAAATGCAGTCAATAAACAGTGCTTTTGGTTATTTGGTTCAGAAATGACACATTTGGATTTTACTTCCTGAACTTCCGGCATGCGGCTGACACTGACGCCACAGACATGCGCAGTAGTGGTACTACGGTGTGTGGTCATGTGTGGAGTCTTCACCGGACCGTTTACCGTCATTTACAGGGTTAACGGTGGAGCTACGGGCATATTACTGTTCTCGGCGCCTGTCTTGTTGATATATTTGTTAATGTTTAACTACGGCAAAGTTGCACGAAGCAAAAAACCCGTTAGAGACTTGGAAGTTGTTCCTTGCACAGTGACAGCCGAAGCAAACACGTATAACGTTAGAGAGCACACTGACGTTAACAGAGCTCCTTTTCAAATCTTCATTTTAAAGTTATTAAAGGCAGAATGGCCGCCCTGCGGGCAGCAAAGCAGGCCCTGAGGAGAGAAATAAAGCGGCGGGTTGCAGCGTTGACTGACGAAGAGAAACAACGACAGTCTCTAGTCGTTTCACAGAAGGTAAGGGACAGTTGAAACCGACTGCTTTGTGAGCTATGACCAAGTAATATAGACTACAGCCATTAACAGTGTACACAACCAGACTGCATCAACATTTCCTTCTTACCGCCACACGCGGGTCATCATAACGTCAACGTAAACTACAACAAAACGTCTTTTTTTTACATTCACTGCCTTGGACATGGTTACAGACAGTGTTTGAATGTGACCAAATATCTTTTATGAATTCATAAATCGAGTTTTTTCAATTCGGCGTGCTCCTACTGTAACATAAAGCTCTTGTTTAGATCAAATGTTGCTTTCCTTCGGTGGTTTCTCAGTAGAACGGTCTGTCAGCCAGCTGAAAGTGGGTTGAAGTTCATTGAAATAAAGGGATTTTGGTGTTTATACACCATGCCGAATAGAAAGGTTTAAACCTAGCTACACTTATCAAAGCTTTAACTTAAGTCCGAGCTGTTTTGTAACTGCAAATAATTCAATTAACTCTTAAAAAGTCCCATTTTTCAAATTGAGTTTGGCCTTGATAACTGTAGATTCAACATGCTCCTTATCGATCCTTATGTATGCCATGTAGAGACCCATGTAGAGATAGCCCAGGCCAATGTGGTAAGTTATTTTAACTCAGAAAAATTGTTGAAACGGATTACATATATTATATATATATAGTAACACAAACTCAAAAACCCATTCCTGAGGAAGTACCTTTTACTATGTATTTCTTTTTCACAATACAAATCAAAATGTCAGAATTAAGTCGGTGTCATTTAAAATTATAAAGCTACTTGAATCAAGAATGTCTTTTTAACTTACAAAATTGAGTTAGCTTTGCTTAAAATTATCAATGTAATCAGTTTTAAGAATTTTTTGAATTAAATGAACTTATTTGGTTTTACAGTGTTGTTGTTTTATTTATAATAATATACCAACATACAGCCAAAAAAGACAAACAAACAAACATGAAAATACTAGATGGATCAGAAAGTGAAATATTAGAAGCAAATAAAAATGTAAGATTCTATTTGGTCTCAGACTTCTTCAGACAAACATCTCAGAATACATTTAAAATGCATTGTTTATTACATCCATGTTTAAGAGGGACAAAATAGTATTCAATTTCAAATAAAAGCAACTTAAAAGATGTCGATATCAAATGTGTCTAATAAAATAGAATAAAGTTAACAACAGAGCATACGTTGTTCACATTACATTCAAAATCAGTAATAATATTTTCCCCCTTAATTACAATTGCACAAGTTGTTTTGTATGATATGTAATTCTCAGTCTTAATGTCAGAATATACCTTAGAACAGATGAACTATACTACATGAAAGTACATTTGTTATCAACTAAGAATCATGTCATATATTTAGCTGACTAAAAGTAACAAGCCAAACTTTGCAACAGTTAATATCAGTAATTGTTTGGATTTCTGTGCTCTGATAATGTCACTGATTTTAACTTTCTGTTCCGTCTTGTAGCTGTTCAGACACCCCAAGTATGTGTCCTGTAAGCGGATTGCAGTGTTCCTCAGCATGAACGACGAAGTGTGCACTAAGGAAATCATCAAAGACGTGTTTAAAGCGGGTAAAAGCTGCTTCATTCCCAGGTATGAGAGCAGCAGCAGCCACATGGACATGTTAGAGCTCAACAGTCTGCAGGACATGGAGTCACTGCCTCTGACATCCTGGAACATCCAACAGCCTGCTGAAGATGACAACAGCAGAGAGGAAGCACTGGCTGCAGGTGAGCATACACACACACACACACACGAGATTATCTAGTCCAGTGTTTCTCCCCTGGGGGTCATGAGGCTTTCTCTTTCTTTTAAGGGGTGTCAGAAAACTTCTTATGATGTAATATTCACAGAAAGTAATTCATCCAAATCTCTGGTTGTACACAACATTCCTGCACTTATTGTTTTCACTGTTTGGATTCATTCAAAGAGCTGTGCAACATGTTCCATATCTGTGCTCACAGTGTTCTGCCGAACCTAACAGACGGTGCATTCTCACTTTTACAAATAATTGTAAATTATTCAAATAAACTACATAAATTAATCTGGTTGTAAAGATGTCCGAAGCAGATTTGCTGGACCAGGATCAGGGCTGATTGAGGTAATCTTTGATGGCTATATCCACATTTCTGATCCCTCCAATTGCTCCAGATTTGCTGTCAACAAAATACCGTTGTGCCCCTTTGGAATGGTGGAAGTGTACACTTTCCTGAGAGATTATACTACAAGTGAACTGTGCAGCTGTTACGATAATTGATCCAAACATTATGCAAGTGAACCACACCTCTAAACTGCATTTAAAGCTCTGTTTCATGACATTCTGCTAATACGTTGCTTTGTTAATTGCGATGCAGTTTTCAATAGTAAAGGAGTAGGACATGGGTTGAGTGAACAAAAGAAAAACATGATCAGAGCATCCCTACAAAACCCTGTAAGATAATTAGCTATTGATGTTGTTGTCTCACCAAGGTTAAGGTTACTTCATCTGTGCCCACAGGTAGATTTGGTTTGCAGTAAAAGACAAGGCATTCTTCTTGACAGAAATATAAAAACAACAAACAACTCGGCCAATAGACAAACATGATACAAACATGATAAAGATAAAAGGTGAAAGTGCTCCAGGCTCTACAAATGAGGACTTACAAAGAGAGATCAATAAAAAAAACTACTGAAATAAGCAACCACTAGAATATATAAGGGAAACATGCAGGTGAAAACAGGGTTAGATTTCATACCGCTTTGTTCTACATCTTGGGACTATAGACCTCTGTCCAGAAAGAAGAAGCTGTGCAAAGGGTGGGAGCCGTCATTTAAAATGGAGCTGGTTATCCACTGTAACTGTCTGCTGTACAGGGATTCTGGGTTCATGACTCACCAGTCAGCCTACTAGACCATTTAACAATCTGATTGAGGGAGTTTCTGTTCTTTAGGGAGAGGTTTCCAAATCATGACACAAAAGAAAAAGATACAATTGATTCAGTAAAAGCACAATAAAACAAGGTTTTGTCAATGTGGAAATAGGACAGTTTCCTCAAACAAAACAACGTTTTCCAGGTGTCCCTTTCTCCTTTCTTTGGAGAAACATATTGAAGAAAATACAAGCAGGTGTCACTGAAGTTCACTTCGACCTAATATTGAGTCTTTTGTCTAATGTTCCATTTGTGATGAATTCAGTGTGGGCTTGTATACCTAATGGTCAAAACATGAGGTCTTATTTATTTTTATTGTAATTGACAGATTCCATTCCAAGTATCAGCCTCTTCAGCTAACACACACACACACACACTCACTATTATCATAACAGGATTTTTTATCAGCTGTAGTTCTGATGTGTCTTCTTTTGGAAGCACAACAAAATAACAGATTGACCAGCAGGTGGAGCTGTGGTTCCTCTAAAGAGATTTACCCACCGTCATCAGGGGAATAACTGTATGCACGGTTACTCGTCCATACAGTGCGTTCATCTGACCTCTGCATTTATTAAAACGTCAGTATTCCTGTATGAGATTCCTCTGGAGGATCAGGTCTGATCATGGTGATCACAGAGCTAATGACTGGCTACAGTTGGGTTAAGTGCCACGCAAAAGGCCACTAAATGTCTGACCTTTGACCTCGTATTTAACCTTGTGTATTTGTAGCTAAATCCTAGTATTTCCCAGGACCCAAAGTGATGTCGCAAAATGTCTTGTTTTGTCGGAACAACAGTCCAAAACCCCAAAGATATTCAATTCACTGTAATGTTGAGACGAGGAGAAGCAGCAGATTCTCACATACGAGGAGCTGAAACGATCAAACACATTGACAGTTGTTCTTTTTTCTGTGATCAATTAATCATTGCAGCTCTAATGTACTTTCTGCAAATGGGCTATCCTTTCTGGTCCCATCATGCACTTGTGAGCTATCTAGGTCATGTATGCAATAATAAGATTCCAAAATGAATAAACAGCTTAAATTTTGTAATATTTACCAATAAGACAATATGTGCACATGCAATATTCCACACGTAGCACTAATGTTCTCCACTGAAAACATGACATTAATCTTCTCTTCCACTGTCTAACTCACTGCCACTCACTCCAACTGGAATGTCACACAGTGTACACAGTAAGTAGGAATATAACTCCACCATGGGTCATTTTAAACAAATAAATGAATGAATAAGTACTAAACAAATAAGCCCTGGTACATGGGACGCCAGCTCCACCAGGTGAGCTACCAGGGCACCCCTCCATAAAGTCACTCTTTATTTCAGAAAAGGATTTCTATGACAGTGGTGTCGTCACCGCCCTCTCACTTTTCAGCCAATCACGTGCCCCTTTCGTCTTGGGCATAAAGCTCAACAACTGCTACCAAATTTATCCACCAACTAGAGGCTGCTGCTGTAAATAAACGCTGTACACAGTCTCAGAAACGGAAATCTCCTTATGTTTACTTAGCTGAGCTGGCTAATGAGCTGGGTGAAGTTGTGAGCTTGCTTTATTACTCGGTGTAAGAGTGAAGTGACAGTGTTAACGGCAGCAGCTGATGTAGCTGCTTAATTTAGAGTTACCTCGGCAGTGTTTCGACTGAAAAGATGTTCCTCAAACACAGACACACAACCCTGTGAAGATCAGACAGACGGTACATGCCGATTCCCTTAATTGCATCCACGTTCCCCTCGCCTTGCATCTTTTGCAGACGCGAGGAGAGAGGAAACACATCTTTAGAGAAATGATACATCCTTTCCTCTGAACCGTCATTTAAAGCGACATCCGTTTCTGATGACAGCAGCACAGCTGGATCATCTGTCAGTCAGATTTTACAGCTCTGTGGAGACTTTAGCTCATCTGGAGTTTGTATTTGTCCGTATATGAGCTGTCCAAATAATAAAATAAGGGTTCACAGTAAACTCTGCCACTGCAGCAGTGTTGTAAGTTTCTCTTTATGTTCCCCCTTTACAATAATCTGTTTACAATATACATTTATTAAAAACCTGCATTCTGTATTTGTACCGTAGATCCTGCTGAGATTATCTGAATTTGCATTCACTGATATTCTGTTTGTAAAGTCATTATTTCATGATTTCATTTCAGTCATTAATAATACAGGTAATGTTTTAGGTAAATAAAATTAATAAAATGTAATTATGTAAATATCACATTAAAACTGCAGTAGGTACATTTTGTGAAAATAACTTTTTGTCATTATTACTGTGAAACAATCAGGTTCCTCTGGCTCCTCCTAGTGCTCCTAATGACATTTGCAAGAATCCCCCAGGGCTGAGTGGAAACAACCAATCAGAGCCAAGAAAGATAGAAAGACACTAAGTATGGAGGCTTGAAGATAGTTGATTGAGTCTCATTCCCAACTTGCAAAGCTTCTGTATTTGACAACCTGAGAAAGAAACTCAACAATCAGCTATCTTTCTTGGCTCTGATTGATGTTTTTGTTCAGACCCGCGATAACAATAACAATGAACGATTAAAGTGTATATATATTGCTTAAGGACAACAGACTCCAAACTGTAATTATTCATGCATATTAAAATTAAAAACAGTCGATCATGAAAAGTCTTCCTAATGGATGAAGATAGTTATGGTTCTTTTGTTTGCCACAGGCAGGGGCATGTGATTGGCTAAAAGGTGAGAGGGTGGTGACAACAACACTGTCATGAAAATATTGTTATGAAATAAAAGGTATAATGTTGATTTGAAATTAAAACACTTTTAAAAAGGGGCATGTTAAAATAAAGATATAAAATGATTTCCAATAAAATTCAGATATAAATAATAAAATATGAGTTGAATTTTGATAATTTCTTCAATTATTTCATAAATTGTTGGTTATACTTACAAATTCATCTACATGTGAGTATTTATTTAAAGCAGCTACAAGGAACTTTAATTTTGTGTTGATTCTGGCAGCCCCTGTGGTCAAAAGCGGTAGTGTTTCTGCTGCCTCGTTTTATTGAATTCAAGGGGAATCTGACCATGTGGCAAGCATTAAGAATAGCTATATAAGAATAGGTAATTTTCTCACTGATGGTCTTGTTGCGTATGTAGGTCATATAGATGCATCAGTATTACATTAAAAACTGAGAATATTTTTATTTTTTAATAGAATAGAATAATTGTTTCAAAGCTCCATTTTCTCACTGCAATGTTGTGAGGAGCTCATTTTATGTTGAGAGAACAGCACTTTCTGTCAAAAGATGAACAGCTTTTTGCTGACATGGTATCTTGTGATAAGCTTCGTAGTGATCAATGAAAATCTTTACTTCCATGCATTGTGCATGCATGTCTCTGCCTGAACACAAGGACCACATTTGCTTCCCTGAGAACCTGCTGACTAGTTAGGACTGATTTCCTACTCTAAAACAGATAAATATGGGCTCTGATCTGCTCTGCTTCTATCACTGCACATGGCTGTGAACTACTGCAGCACATGTCTTAGATAAGATCTTATTGATTGATCACCAGGAGGGAAATTTAGCATTACAGCAGTACGATTTCCACAGCACTAATTCGGTCAGTTCAACCTGTCAGAGTCCTGTCATAATCTCCCCACTGCTGCTCTCTGAAATACCATTCTCATTCACTAATTATTTCTTTTTATGTACACTTGTACAGTTTTCTTGATTAGTAGGCTGCTACTGCAGGAAAATAGAAACTACTGCTATTAATTATTTCTGTTAAAAAGAAAAACTGTTAAATAAATAGTAACACTTATCAGATCAAAACCAAACAAAACTCTATCTAGAAAAGTATTTAAAAGCAAATTTAAGCCCTTTAAGTCACCTGTCTCTAGTTTAAGTAAGGTCTCAAGTCATGAATACCAAGTCAAGTCGAGTCTTTTATCAGTTCAAGATGAGCCAGATCTGTGCAGAATCCATCACCAGTGATCTCTACACAATGCATGTTGGGTTAAATTTATGTCTGCCTTGATGTCGACTTGCTTTGACGTTGTGTACACATGGGCAACGATAACCTCACGAGACTGAAGTGGCCGCAGTTTTAAGAGCCAGGCACCGCAGTTGCTCTCTACTGACTGCAAGACCAAGGGCATAATGGGAAACGCCTGGCTGTCACCTGATCAAAGACCTGATTCACTCTTACTTTTGAAAACAAACACCACGTTTTCCTAATTTCCTCTGTGATTTTAATATTTAACTCTAGACTGTAGGCTTTTATATCTCATGTTGTGCATTGAAGGTTTAATTTGTAATATACATATCGTGTGTGGTTAATAATTATAATAAAGTTTGTTTATATATCCACACGTGTTAATTTACTCACTCTCTCTCATAAAGTATTAAAGGTCCAGATTCTATTGTCAGAAATTAAATATAATATTCATAGGTATGTTTTCATTAGTGTATATTCACCTCACCTTAAAACTAGGGATGTCACGAGAACCAATACTACCGATGTCAACATTTTGAAAACTTGACGGTACTCGTTTTTCTACAGTACCATAGGTACCGAAGGTACCAAGGATGCAATTCTTCCAGACCTGACAGGGTAGCATGTACGCATACAAATATTGTAGTTGTTAAATGCCACAGGAAGAAGAAAAACATGTCAAAGACAGTGACAAGTGCAGCTGTACAGGTGATGTGTGTGTGTGTATGAGCTCATGCTGCTGGTCAGATGCAAGACAGAGAGCGATAGGGAGGAGCACACTCACCACGCCACAGACAAAAAGCAACTACGAGTATTTTATTAATGTAATCTGCACAGCAGATGTAGAGATGAGGAAAATAAACAGTCAGCAGAATCCAGTTCATTCAGGTAAATCAGGTGAAAGATGCACTGAAGCAACAAACTCTGAAGGGAGAGAGAAATTCCCTCTGGACAGCTACAAGATCGACAAGATTAAAAAATAAAGTTTGTTAGGCTATTTTATAGCCTACTTTGTTTATAACTTATTTAGTATAATATATATGTATAGGTTATATTAATCTAAATATATTATGTATAAAAACATTAAGGAAAAGGTATTTAATCAGTATTAAATGGGGATCGGGGGCAAAAAAATTGGTTTCGAGAATCATGGAATTTCATTGGTATTGGCATTTACTACTAACTTTCAGGTATGGTGACATCCCTACTTAGAACCAGCTGTTTTAATCCACAGATGCCAGCGGTTGGCTTCAATGGAGTCTGCCACATTGAACCGCCATGTTTTTACAGTAGCCCAAAATGGAAAAACCAAGCACTGGCTGTAGATAGGGCCTTAGAGTTTTGTGTCCATCGTAGTTTCTCCTACAGGCTTGGAAGGGGAGGGTGAGGCAAGGGTGTTTTTAGACAGACTGGACCTTTACCTGATGTCTGTAGACATAAAATACATGTCTGACTGTTAGTTCTTATTAACAGGCAAAGGCAGACATTTTCCGGACCATTAACACTGATTACACTACCAACTCTCTTCATCCAGGAGGCCTCGACCTAATCTTGATGCCAGGCCTGGGGTTTGACCAGTTGGGGAGGCGTCTGGGACGGGGAAAGGGTTTCTATGACACCTATTTGGAGCGCTGCATCCGACACCCAAAAGGAAAGCCCTACACCATCGCCTTGGCCTACAAAGAGCAGCTGTGTCAGGAAATCCCTGTCGACGACAACGATGTGCTCATAGATGAAGTCCTATATGAGGATAATGAGTAGCTACTAAACCAGAGTGGTGGTCCAGGAACTCTGGCTATGTTTACATTCCAAAGTCATTCAATGGTTTCACCTGGGTTTGTCATTCTTTTTTACTGCAGACATTTTGACCATAGTAGAAACAGCCCAGGTGGAACTAATACGACTAATAGTGGCCTATTGGAATACTGCCATCATTAATGTCATTAGTTGTGTTTTTCCTGCTATGAAATATTATCTGTTTTTGCATCATACAGGTTAATGTACTAATTCAATGGCTAGATGATGAATCCTGATATTTTGTGACAATATTCTGCTCTTTATGTCATCCTGATGTTGTCATAAAGATCAATTCAAAGGCAGGTTTTGCTAACCACTAAATACTTACAATGTAGAACTCATTTACAACAAACAATGGAGAATTAAATGAAGTGCAAATAAAGTTGTATTAAGAAATGTACAGTGTTTTCATGTAATGGCTGATGGACCCCACTGTCGAGTCAACGCAGTAACACAATCTGGATCCATATCTGATCAGCACTGCCTAGTTTGACAGTTTGATCTGAGTTTGGTGCGTTGAGCTGGACGGACTCACTGAGAATGACCTGTCAATCACAAGGTAGCCCCGCCCTAAAGCATACCCTGCTTTATGGTCTATTTTACTCTAAATGGGACCATCAGTTACTAAATGAACATCATGCTGTATGGAAGAAGACTGAAACTAGAGCCTGAGACCATAAACGCATCAGGAAACTGTTTACTGAGCTCATAAATCAAATGAGAAGTAAGCTAAGAATCAATAGTATCAGACTTCCCTTTTGCAGCCCATGGAGCTGCCCCTTGTGGTCATTAGAAAGAATGCAGGTGTAAGTTACTTCCACAGTCTGTCCACTAATTATATACTGTCAATTGGAGGGCAATGGGCATGCTCACCCACCTGGTTCTCAACGGTACGCAGCAAACAGTACCAGAGGGGGCGCTGTGGCCTGTTAGTATTGTCGTTGATTCCACCCTGTAGTACCCTTTAATAAGGCCTCCGCTGCTCTGACTGTATTTGTCTGCATGAAACACCGGGAGCTTTAAAAGCTATCATACGGCTGTATTTCTGTTTCCCTCGCTGACAAACTATAGAAGTGGAAAAAGTGGAACAAGCTTCTTCAGTCAGTTTCAATCAAAAGAGCAGGCGGGTTTTGTCTCTCTGACTGGTGCAGTGCGTTAGCCAGCTAGCTGTATTGTGTCAGTGTTGACAGCTGCTGGATGGAAAGTTGTTTCATGTTAAAAGGCTGTTAAAGATGCTGATATCTGGCCTTTTTGTTGTTATTTGTGTTGTAGACCGCAGTGCCTGCTGGTTATTGTAGTAAGGACAGGCCACACTGTAGTTTGTTGTGTGTGACTGTATGGACGTCAAACTGTGTTCATTTAGCCTTATTTACAGTCCGTCTTTTATTCTTTGTCAGACTGAGGCTTGTGTGTGACAGTGTAAACAGAGCACATCACCAAAGAGTAAACAACATACATACAGTGCAATCTCAAATGTTTAAAATGTTTACAAATATTTAAAATGCCACCAGTAGGGTTAGGTGTACCTAGAAATGTCCATAAATAAATAATAAATTGGGTGATGATCCCAGACCAGTTTAGGCATTAATGAGTCTGATGGAGGTAGGCACAAAGCTCAACATGTCCCACTTAGTCTTAAATGGAAGTGACCTGTATCTGCGGCCTGAAGGTAAGTGCCTGTATTAGTTGTATAGTGTGTGTGTGTGTGTGTGTGTGTGTGTGTGTGTGTGTGTGTGTGTGTGTGTGTGTGTGTGTGTGTGTGTGTGTGTGTGTGTGTGTGTGTGTGTGTGTGTGTGTGTGTGAAGTGCGAGGCTATTTGCAGCTTTTCATTTTAGCCCATCTGCCGTTGATGCTGCGTAATGGTTCCAGGTCCAGACCAATGATTATTCTGCTAATTCTGATGATCTCGTTCAGAGTGTTGAGATGAATGTTACTCCGAGCACCAAACAAGGCTGTTATGTTGGAGGTGATGATGGATTTGATGAAGCACCTATTAAAAACTAATAAGACTGTTTTGTGGACCTGAAGTTTAAAGACGAGGCGTAGCTGACGTGGAGAAGATGATTTCACTGTTCTGTTTGAATGTGAGCCGAGGTATTTGGTCGATGAGGTATTTGTATGCCTGTTGAGCAGATTATTTCTGTAAATATTGATCAGAGAGGTTTTTTTGTTTATAAAAATCATACATACTTAATAATATGCTTATATGCACAATATCAAATCAGACCACATCAAATACCAAAATATTATGGAAATTTACTGCACCATTCCTTTTTCATTTCAAATTTCAGTATTTCATTATTTTATCATTATTGTCAGTGAACAGTATCGTTTAAAGAAGCAGATGTATTTCAACCACACCTAGGGGTATAAAGATTTATGAGTCAGAAATCAGTTTCAGCGTTATAAATGCGACTGCATCGGTATATACTGTATATATATGTAACACTCTGCTGTAAATGAGTGGATTACTCATATCGAAGATATTCCAGCTCTTGCAAAAATGAATAATCAGTGGGCCCTATAAAGAGGAGCCAATAAGATCTCATGGTGGTGAGGACTTTGTACCCCTATAATAGTTACTGTGCCCATTTATTATAGTGAAATTAAAACTGTACACCTGCAGGGGAAATAATACAAAAAAATAAAATACAAAACACTTTGCATTATGAAATGTACTGATTGTTATGAAAATGAGCAAAGGGAGGGATAACACGTGAGATTGGTTCTTCTATGCTTGTAAATTATGAAGCTGTATTTTGTCTGTGTTGAGAGGAGAGGCGTCATTCTTACATTTTTAACTGCTATGTTTTTTGTGAGTAGTGTGTTTACAAGTTCTTTATTTATTAATTGTTCCTTTAACCTAAGACAATTTTTTTCTTCCAACACAATAAAAGCAACCTCAACCCCGCTTAGTTTGAGACTTGTGCTGCATTTCCGTATAATGATCCAGCCTCATTGCCCCAGATATTGTCGAGTGAGTAAGGGGGGCGTATGTCCTGTAGGTGGCTGGAATTCCCAGTGTTTGTTGCTGCATTTTACAACCAAAATCAAGACATGGTGCGTTCCAGCAGCAGGAGGGCAACAGCTTACCCAGGCCAGAAGGTGTGACGCCAGCGACTGCTTAGTGCTATGCAGGAAGGGGCATATAAATGGCCTGTCCAAATCCTTGCTGCACCAGTATGTAGGATTTAGTGGCATAGCGGTGTTGTATGAAGGAGAAACTACGGTGGCCGGGAAACACACAAAAATTGCAAAATGCCTTATCTAGGGCCAGAGTTTGGTTTGTCCTTTCTAGGCTACTGTAGAAATATGGCGGTTCTACCTACAGATCCTCCTAAATATTACACACTGGATCTTTTAAGGCATTCTTGCTACACATGGTGAAACAAAAAAGCCAATAGAGACAGTGCCTACTGTATACATGACATGGCACTGAATTATTTCTATTGTTAAATTATTTACTCAGGGTAATTTCAGCCCTGGTGATCAATCTTAGTGTTTCACTCAACCATCAGAGCCATAAATGTGTATTAGTTCATAGCTGCAGGGGCTAACTTTGTGTTATGAATATTTATGACACATCACAGATAATGTTAATGTCTCATTTTATAACAGCACCAGCTGGGACTAAAACTGTGACCGTCCACTAGAGCCTTTTCTGTCAGAACATCACGTCTTTGAATGAAAGCCAAATGTTGAGTGAATGTTAAGTTACAGTGCTCTTGTGTTTTTATTTTTTATCCACTATGACCTTTTCTAGTATCAGTTATTAAATCACAGAAAATTACAAGCGGAAAAAAGTCCTTATAATATTGTATGGAACATGTACATTGAAACTGGGATTGTCTGTCTCTTAGGTGTTACAGTTTGAGTAAGGGCTGACTCCTAGTCACTCACAGACGGTTAGATGTCCTGACAGTCCAGCCATGCAAAGGAGTCCCCCAGGATGCTTCTGGTGGACCCACTGACAGTATATATAATGGACAGAGCTTCTGGGTCTGGGAAGTGAAGCCAATGCAGAAGTGTCTTAAACCTGCATTCTTTCTAATGGCCTGCAGGACGTCACCAATGCTGGCTGCAAAAAAACAATATGGTGAATTCGAGGCTTAAAAAGTGCAGTCCAAAACCAGACCCAGTTTGGATCGTTGTGGAGGTTTAACTGAAGTCCTGGAAGAACCTCCAGCAGGAGAATGTGAATGTACAAATGGGAAACCCGTTTGTCTTCCTGTGTAGTGGGCTGCCAGTGTAGACTTACGTAACGTCACCTTCGTGAGCGGGCCTGTAATTACAGTGTGTGGGGGAGACTCCTTGAGAGGAGGAAAACGTTCTTAGTAATTCATCAAAAAGTTCAACAGCAAAGGCTAAAATAAATTGTGCTGTCCTTTTACCCATACAGAAAACTCAGTTATTTTTTGTGAGTCATAAGGCAACAGACTAATGCAGTGGGCCCTTTATTTTATTTCAAACATTACAAATACACGTTTTACCCCTACATGCTTTTTAGTATGTGCTGTCATTTCTGAGATAAGCTACCTTTGTCTCTTTTTAAGTATTAAGTATTTCTTAAATGTGTTTTCATGTCATTGTGTGTCTGTGTGTGTGTTTGTGGTGTCCCATGTAGGAAATAAATTGTGACTTAAATGTTTAATATTGTAACAGTTAATCAAAAAGTACTTAAAGCTTAATTTAGATCTTACTGAGTGCTTGTCATATGAAAAGAATGTGAGTGTGCTTTGATGTGGGAGAACGGGGAACTGATACTGGTATCATTTTTCACCTTGAGCTGTCTTAGCAAAGCGTATGTGTGTGTGTATGTAGTGCCAATTAGTACTACTCTTGTTAGACTTGTTTTAGAATTATGTGACAGCCAAGCAGCTCCTATGGCTTATGTAAGTTTTGTTTTTGTCTTGGTTTTCACTATAAGTAGGATGGGAAATTCCTGAGGGACAGACTCGGAAACTGCTCACTGTGCTTAGAAAGTCCTCTCTCTTGCGTTCACAATAAAAAGATACAATCTCTAATCTATCTGAGTGTCGGTGCTTTCTGTTGACTGTTGGGTGTCTCCTTTAGTTAGAACAGCTCATCTTTGCTAATAATACCTTAGGCACACCAGATAGTTTTAGCTACAGGCTTGATAGCAAACCCGTTGGTGATAGCACAAAGCCTCACGGACAGTTGATGCAGAGTTTATCTTTGTGTGGTGGGGTGGGAAGGCTCGCAAGATCAAGCAATCGGTTGTGTTACCCTCTCTGCAGTCACCTACTGCAAACTGGTTTGGAACCTAGGCAGACCCGTTGGTAGTCCTGTTGGCTTGCGTGCCTCTTCTACCTCCATCGTCAGGGTTAAACAAAGCACGCTACTAACAGGGTACTCTGTTACCTGCAGTGTCTGACCAGCATCATCAGCCACTGTCTACCTGGGGCCAGAGTTTCTGACATAGAGGCTAATCTAAGGTGGGTGGGACCCAGACACACACCACAACCAGCTATTTTGTCATCAATAATGGCATCTGCTCCTTTACCTATGAGGGGTAATGATGAGATTTACATGCTTACTTCACTGAACTGCTGGCTGGCTGGTTTTTGTAATGAGCAGGGATTTGGTTTTGTTAACCTGCCTACTTTCTGGGGCTGCAAGAGCAGATTGCCTTCACCCTACAGGAATAGGCGGCGCTATTTTATGGCCATATAGGAAGGCTAACCTCATTTATGTTGGTCACTGCTGACCAAGTCATGTTTTTGGTTATCACTAACTATATTTATTTCATTCTTTTCCTTATTGAATCCTGATCATTTCAGGTCTAGCTCACTAGTTCCTTGACTCTTAATAAATAAAATAAAAAACACATTCCCTTTTATTTGTGACTAATTACCATATTATGTATTTATCTAGAAATCAGCTTTACCCTTAAAAGAAGGATGTCAGGTTCTTCAACTTCCTATTGTGCCTAATGACAAATCACTTCACTGAATTACTCTTTAAGCCTCTTTTTCAATTAAGTCTCTCCTGATGGAAATCTAATGCCAAGAGTGGATTAAGCAGTGCAGGAGACCCTTCATCAGTACCCTCACTCATCTGCCCAAAGGTAACATGATCATCAAAGTAACTAACATCAGCTACCATGTAAATCTGAATAATAAATGGTATAAATGAATGACATAGGTTGCCATATTGTTGACAACAAGTTGTCTGACATAGCAACAGTAAACGAGGCAGGTAGGGATTGCTTAGGATTGGTCAATTAGCAACAAAACACAGCTAAATCCATTTAAAATTGACCTGGAGGAACTGTTTTAAAGCTGTAATCTAAAAAGAAGAACATCAGAAGCAGCCAGCACCCAGCCATTGTTGCTTTGGGTGCTGGAAAGGGAGAGTAGATGGGAAGAGGGGGAGATAATGTGTCGGATGCTGTTGTGATTTCATTAACACTTCCTCTTCCATACCCCACGTTCCAGCACCTTCTTCCACCCCCGAGGAAGTGGTATCTCACCCCCCATGTCATCTTCAACCATTAAACCCAGTTCATCAAGCTGTTTATTACAGTCCCATTCCTGCCTTCAGCCCTCTCATCATTAATCCAAAATAACAAATCTTTCCAAAGCTGAGAGCAGGTAACTAATCAATCTAAAAGCTAGTAAGCAGACACTAACACACACCCACACTGCAACCTTGTGTGGTACTTTGTGCGTGTGTGGTACATAGTTACATCACTCCCTCCTGATGAGAGGGAAGAATTCCTGCTGATTGGCAATTTCAGTTCACCAGTTCTTCCTGTGAATCACTCCCTTTCTATTTTATATCCAGCATCTCCTCTATCTGCTACCTTCTCTTCCTACACCTCTATCCACCCACATATCTCCTTCCCTTTATATCCCCACTTCCCCCCCCTCCTCTCCTAGTATATGGGGGAAATGGGTTTATGGCAATGTTGGCCAGACTGATTGGATTGATTGTCTTTAAGAGTTGGTACAGGCATTCAAGGTCCGCAGAGGTAGAATTCCACTGACTCTGATCATCTCCTGACCTTTCATTCACTGCAGGCAGCCAGTCAACGTTTTTAATGATCTTTTACTACTATTTTAAATAAAATGGCATACAGTTTAGTGCAGACATCCATGGTTGTCATACGATGAATCCCTCTGACTTTGGTGATGCATGGTGCTTACATAAAGTTAACATTTGTGGTATGGAGGGAAATATCCTGGATTAGATTTAGTACAGACATGTACTATTTTCTCTTCAAAATGACTCAAAACAATTATCAAAATAGTTATCAACTGGGGCAACCAGATAGCTCACCTGGTAGAGCTGGTGCCCCATATACCAAGGCTGAGTCGTGTCTGCAGCGTCCATGGGTTTGGATCCAACCGTGGCCCTTGGCTTCATGTCATCCCCTCTCTTTCCCGACTAATTGCTTAATTGACTAATTGTCAAAGCTGTAATCCCATGACCCTAGAGTTTTTATTTGAAGAGGTAATGTGATGTACTGTTATTAGTATAATTATTATTAATTCACTCTAACACCATCCTCTGGCCAATTTTACCACAATTCTTTTTTCCTTTTTCTTTTATTTCTGCTCTTCATTTGTCCCCCACTGCCTCCCTCCCTCCCTGCCTCCCTCCCTCCCTCTCAGTGTTTGGGCACTGTGTGGAGTCCATGTTGTTCAGGACTGATAGCAGCAACAGCAGTTAGCTGAGGCCAGTCTGGAGCCACAGGATGAACACAGCGGTACAGATAGTGTTTCATGAATGGAGGCCAGACTAATCCCTCTACTGCTCATATTCCAGTTCCAGTCTTAATTGGGTTCATCTGTTTACATCAACCTCTGTGACTGAATATCCATGTTGTTATCACTATAAAAATATTAGAGAACTGGTTGATAATTAACACACCAGTTATGTAAATCTCCATGATAGTTTTAGACTTGTTAGACATTTGTCCCTCTGTCCAACAGTTTGGTCCAGAGCAAGGCCATGCTTCCATTCCATTGTCCTCTGCTTCTTTTGACCATTCTGTTTTTTTATCTGATTCCCAACTTTTAGGAAAATGCAATAATAAATCGCTGCAGTATCAAACTTCAACATACATGTTTGATGAACCTAAAGTGAGATAATGGAATTCCTGCAATGATTCAACCCAGTTTCTTCTCTGCACCAACTTTAACCGCAGTCAGAGCTATGTTAATGGGGATTGCCCTAGGGAGGGATGCTACTTTATATTCCAACATCACACTGTTATTGTGCTATTGAAATCAGAAATCCAGCTGTCTGTATGGAGCCAGGTATGGCTTGCTTTAGCTGGACGATAAGGCTATTTGCATAGGCACAGCAGCAGGTGTTATTGGGACATGTGATTTAGTTTTTTTTGCCTCATATTTGACTCATATTGCCCAATCCTGGTGAGCAAATGATGGGACTGCTATCTGGGCCATGTTGAATAATTCACATCCACTTCAATAGCTGCAATGATATTTATTTCCAGCTCAGGGACGATGCACATAAGTTTGCACCAGGTATTACACGTTCGCAAGCATACAGACACACACAGCCTGTAGCATGAGCAAACTGAGTGGTGCCCCTAGTAAACAACCCAAATAAACATGTCAGTTTAAGCCTGCCTGGACTGGCAAGTACTTGTTTATCTTACTGCCATCTCCAATCACCAAACCAGTGTGTTTAATTTGCAATGAATATGATTTTAAAGAATATAATATTGGGAGGCACCACATTGAAAAACACCAAACTGTCTTGACTTCAAACTAAAAAAGGTCCTAACTACGCTACTGAAAATATCTGGCCCATTCATTTCCTGGTTTTCCAAAACTGGCCAAATTGGATATATAATTGAATAGCGCTGCTTTATGGTATCAATCAAAATAACCCAGTACCTAGTAGCATTGAAACTTCTCCACTCACACAAGACCTGCATAGATCCTTTTTGTACCCAGATAAAAGACTATTTGTATGGTTTCGCTTGCAGCCACCCTCCACAAGCATTCTTCAATTTACAGCTACAGCTAGCAGCTACATACACATCTGGTGGTGAAGTGAAGAAAGGTGTTCTTGACGGAGCTGGCAGTTCAGCGTGCCAAGATGCCACCAAAATGTTCAAAAGTATGGCTGCACTACACGCCAGTGCAGAAGGAGTGCTTTAGGAAAAAATGAGAATACGAGAAACAAATAAAGCTCCTCATTAAGCCTGGAGAAAACGTCAGGGTGGACCGCTCCACTGTGTTTACAAGCCCAATGGTTTTTTTGACACCAGGTGTTGAATGAAGAACTGGTTCTGGTACTTTGAGGGTACTGGTATAGGTACTGGTATCAACCTTTTTTTTATCTGCAGCCCTACTAATCTGTGCAGCTGCTGTGCTCTGCGGTGCCTGTAAAAAGTGGCAGTGGGTAATAATGCTGGGAAGGAAACATCCCCTTAACAGTCTAAGCCCAAGGAAAATAGATATTGAACTGAGCACAGTTTGAGTCCCAGTCTTACACACGCCTGCACTATATGAAAACCCTGCTCACACAGACACAACCTTCAGGTTGGACCACCACTGGGGTCAAATGATAAAGTTTTTATGGTTGATAAATTGAAAAAAATATCTTTAAAAAGGTATGAACTGACATTGAGTCAATTTAGTCTAATTGCTCTGGTTATTATGAATTTTAGCACCATGGGTTTGAGAAACCGTGAGGGATTCTCTGTGATCTGAAATAATACGACAAGACTTATTATATATAGCCTTGTAGTAGTGCAATTTATGACCACTTAGCAATGCTTGGATCGTCATCCATCTTTCCAGTGTTGAATGAAATAATACACACATCTCAGTGAAGCCGCACCCAGGGGATCTCGGGAGTAAGAGGAAGCTAATGGAAGTGGAATAGCAGAGGTATGGCGGCAGATTAACTTTTTCCCCTTGGGTGGCTTTATTTCATTACGGTCTCTCTGTCTTTCTTTCTCAGAGGGCATATTTAACTCCCCACAGAGTGAATGGGGGTACAGCCTTGTCTTTGAAGTGATCACATCTAGCCTTGAGACGGGGGGGACTTGTTTCACAAATTTCAAAGCTGCATTTTCCAGAGTTTCTGCCTCTCTTCAGGGATATCAACCTGCTCCTAGCCTTCAGTCCCACTGACTATCTCAGGAGTCCATGTTAAATGCATTACAGTACAGAGGGGGGGGAGCCACATTGCCGGAAATGTAAAAGAACATTATGAGAATGTAAGATTTGCACTTGGGAACTCTTGAGGGGCACATTTATATTGCTACAGCTGTAGAATCCTGTACAGGCTGTGTTTACTGTGCTATGATCCAAACACATCTCACATGAAGTCCTGAAAGTCCTGAGTGAATGAAGCATTAAGCACTTTTTCTCATTGTAGTAAAAGTGATGAGAAATGTTGCTTCATCCATGCAGAAAAAAACATGATAAACTAGAAAGGCATGCTGAGAGCGCAGACCTCCACCCAGGCTAATAGTTAAGCCTTCTATCAGTCCCTCCAGGGAGTTGCAAAGCTGTGATTTAACCCAAATTCAACCAATCCCTGTGAATTCTGTGCAACCTCGCAATTTTGTCATATAACTTCTTAACTTTTTACGCAAATTTGACCAATTACAGTAGTTTCCTGTGGGTGCAAGGAGATTCCCTGATGATCTGCATGAAAGTGGAGGTAAGCTGTTTTGCAGTGCGTGCCGTAAACAAACAAACAAAGTCAGTTTCTTTTCTACTAACAGATGAGACAACTCACCATAACAGAGGCTGTTGCATCCAGATCTATTGCAAAGAATAAAGAATTGGGTGAGTTAGATTTAATATGCATGGTTATTGTAGTACCATATAAATCACACAGTGAAAGAGGATGCTTGCCTGTTGCGGTTGCCTTTGATTATTAATGAATTATACAAAAAATTGAACCTATAATTTTACCTTTCTACCTTCAATTTTATAGCAACATCACTATAATCACACAATTTTACACATTCCAGATCACACATCCCAGATTGCTTACCCACCTGCTGCTTTTGTTTCTACACTGATGTTATGCTGTATGTTTAGTCGAGGCACACCATTCACTTTAATTACGACAGCAATTCCTTCATTCGTTCATTTTGCCATAGGAAAGAAAAAAATAATGAATGTCTCTGTCCCAGTTCACAAACTGCATGCTTTGTTGTCGGTACATATTTCCATGGTGGGGTGTGGCAGAGAAATAAATACTTGCAAAAATGTCCCGTAGTTTTGTGGGTTTTTAATCCCTGCTAATGGGAACTGCGCAGATTGTCCAAATCTTCATGAAGCCTAAATCATCCTCCTAAACTAATGATTTTCTCCAGACCCACTGTACCGTGCCCTATATTACCTTCTAAGTTATTTTGGGCACCACAAACTTTCCAGGTTGTTTCTTTGTGCAGGGCATTTTTGTATTTTCTACTTTAATGATAAGAGTGGCTGCTCTTAGTAATTTTGAATGTTTCCATGGCACATTAATGTCACTGCAGCAAATATTGTTCATAATTATAAAAACAGTGTGTAGGATTTAGTGGCACGTACCGTTGTAGTTGCAGATTGCACGGTATTTGTACAAAAAATTACTTTTAGCTTCTGAAATATTATTTTTCTGAAGTTCAGGATTTATTTAGGATGGCTGTTTTCTGTGTATGAACCTGGAGACCACAGAACACAGAACATTAATTAACATTAGGTCCTGACCGTTCCTGTCGATGTGTTAGAAATTTCAATAATCAATACTGCTGTGCCTCGTGCATGCACAATGTCCTATAATGAGGAGACACTTCACCCTTTTCCAGCATCCTGCAACCCAACTATTAATCCGAATGTTAAATTATATATTTTTTATATAGTTTTAACCTCAATCTGTGCATGAATACCCATTGCCTTTTCAAAACTGTTAGTTACTGCAGACTAACGTCAACTTCTGCTGCTGCTGCCTGTCTTATCAGTGCTGTGGGTTTCTGACAGTCACAAATGCACAAATCTCCCAAATGACAAAATAATCACATATTAATCATATTGTGCGCATGCAGCTTGTTACAGTTTCTTCTGCTTGTTTTCTTAATTTACCCAACTTTTAGCTCTCCTTTTACCTCTCTCAATACTCTGGTTTACTCTCATTAATACTCCAATAATACTGTATACACTTAATCTCAATATTATTTAAATCGCAAGAAACAATCGCAACAATCGCAATTTATTTATAAAGGTCAGATGTATGACAATCAGCATTATAATGAAGTACTGTAGTTCTGCAAAGATCCTCTGGCCTGCATATCCTCTCCAGATGTAAAAAAAAAACATGATTATTTGGTATAGACCCCAACAAATGTCAAATCATCACAATTTTTATCGTTTTTTTCAGTGAAAATTAAAATTGTGATTGCAAAAATGATCATATCGCAATCGCAGTCTCTGTCAAAAACAGGATGCTACAGATGTTCTATCAGTCTGTTGTGGCGAGCACCATCTTCTTTGCTGCGGTGTCCTGGGGTGCGGGCATCAAGGCAAAGGACGCCAAAAGACTGAACAAACTCATCAAAAAGGCTGAGTCTGTTGTTGGCTCTAAGCTTGTCACCCTGGAGGAGGTTGTGGAGGAGAGGATGCTGGCAAAACTGCTGGCAATCCCTCCCACCCCCTCCACACAACACTGGACAAGCTAAAGAGCAGCTTCAGCAACAGACTCATTCAACCACGCTGCTCTAAGGAACGATACAGGAGATCGTTCCTCCCCACTGTTATAAGACTGTATAACTCATCTGCCTCTGTTTGATCCACTATCACAGAACTGGACTAAATCTACCTGTGGAACATATACTCATATGTAATATGTGTCAATATAAACCATGTTGATATTATATATAATATTTATACAATCTATTATTATTATATTAACAATAATTATATTGTTATTATTATATTACATTATTATTATATTACAATATATAATATATTATCTATTGTATGTATATCTTCTCGTATAGTCAAGTATCTATTATACATATGCTTTATATCATATCATATCTTGTGTATATATATATGTGAACTTATATTATTATTATATTACAGTATGTATGTATGCACACCTTGCACAGGCTGAATATATGACACATGTTTACATTATATCAATACTATTGTATAATATCTATGTGTATACATGTACATCTGTTCAGACATCATATTATATATACATATTATTATTATTATTATTATTATTATTATTATTATATACTGTTATTAACAATAACACTATCATCAGTACTGTTCCCCCCACAAGTAATTTCCCCACGGGATTATTAAAGTATATCTGATTCTGATTCTGATTACCACAATCTTGCAACTACAACTTCTTTGCACCTTACCTAACTATTTATCTTTTTTTTAAAAATCTTTTCTGTCTAAAAATTGTATTCTATTGTTGTATTTTATTCTATTGTATTTTATTGTATTTAAATGTACCTGGCTGCTATGACGACCCAATTTCCCTTCAGGGATTAATAAAGTCTATCTATCTATCTATCTATCTATCTATCTATCTATCTATCTATCTATCTATCTATCTATCTATCTATCTATCTATCTATCTATCTATCTATCTATCTATCTATCTATCTAAATAATCACAATATGCTTTTATTAGATTCTGAATAAGTTGTGATGTTTCATGATCTTCAGTTTTATTCCAACTACTCAGACAGCGGGTCAAACGAGCAATGCAGCTTCAGTGGCTTTAACTCTGGCATACTAACGGTGCATATGTGTCTCTTTACTTCCTAAACACACACAGTGCTCTGAAGGGCGCGTTTGATTCGTTGTTCCCATAAGGGTGTGGCACTTAAACCATTTAAATAGGCCTAAATCAGCCGTACATGTTGTCAAGTGTTTCTAATTTCTTTCTGCACCATAGAGGTGTTGTGAAACATGTGTATTCAGGGATGTATGAAGCTGGGGGTGAGAAGAGAACAATATGAAGTGTTTAATAGTACCGGCAAGAACTTCAATCTGCTTTCACCCCTAGGACTAACTGCGAAGAAAAACTGATAAAACCAGCAGTTCATGGATTGCCTCCCATTTACTGCAAAGCAATGACTGAGTTCAAATTGAACTCTGTGTCTTGCAGTCGCTCTCAAACAACTCACACACACACACACACACACACACACACACGGTCTTTGCTGTCATGCCTGGCAGCTCGTCCCGGGGGGGGGGCAGCAGTAGCATTCACAGCCAACAAGATTAACCCTCTGCCCTCACACACATACACACCACTGGAAGGGAAAGGACAACTCAGCATTTCTGAGACAGATGCAGAATGGCTGGGTGTGTGTGTCGGCGCTCTTCAGAGTGTGTAAGCATCCTCCAGAGAAAGGCCTCTTGTGACTGGATGATGGAAAATATGAAAAATGCTGTAGTAATATGTGTGAGTGGGGTAGATAAACAGTTCATTGCTCCTCTGTCTCGCCGGACAGTTGACTAGAAGCAGGTTAAAAGATAATACATCTACGGGATCAGTATCAGGTACACATTCTGCAGTGCTGAGCGAGTGAGTGAATACTTGTTACTTTTTACCATTAAGACATAAACTGGCAATAATGACCACTGTCGAGTGTTTTTCCATACTTGCTGACAAACCCTGCCAGGCTTGGTGTGGAAAATATGGTTTGAGTGTGTTACAAAACATAAAGTTACTGTTGAGTAGCCACAACAGATTGTAAAACTGAATACTGGCAACAGAGAAATATCATAAATTACTAATGAGACATCTGAAAAATCTTAAACTGATGCTAGCAATTACATAGAAGAATATAAAATCTACGGAAGCCCGGGGGTCAAGTGTTCTAAATAGGACTAAAATGTTTTAAATTTCTCCATGCACCCTAAACACAAGGTGCATATATTGTTTGTTAGAAAGTTATGTAACTGTCAAGGACAGAAAAAGCAGAAAAGGGCAGAAGGACAAAGGTGTAAATAGGAAAAGTTATTTTAATAAAGTAGAACAAAATGACAAAAGAAGATAAATCTAAAGAAACTAGAAAATAGAAGCAACAAAAGTTAAATGAGGTCAACTAAGCAGTAAAAAAACGAAGGCTTCAGCCTCACACAGCATAACTAAACAGATCCGTCTTCCAAATGACATATATAGGGGTTAAGTACACACATAGACAAGCTGTAGTACAACACGAGGGGAAAGTAGACCAGCAATAAAGTCAAACATCTAACAAACTTAAGCATATGAAAACATAATCAACCTATCAAAAGAAATGATCTATAAAGAAAGATGATTTTCAGCTAATTATAACAGAGCCAAACAAAAAGATTTTTGAGGATTTGTTAAGTTCTGCCCTTCTTCTGTCTGTCTTTCAGTTTCTTCCACTTCCTGTGGGCTGGACTTGGATTTTTGCTGATATTCCACTTCCTGTGGGCTGGACTTGGATTTTTGCTGATATTTTCCAGCTAATTTTGGCTGATGCTGATATATGCACATACTGTATTTTCTCAGCCTAATTGCAGAGAACATTGGGTAAATGGACTGCACTTACATAGCACTCTTCACTTTCAACCATCACAAATAGAAACTTATACTTTTTTTGGGGTTCAAGGACACTTCAATGTGCAGCGGGAGGAACCGGGGACTGAACCACCAACCTCTACCTCCTGAGCCACAGCCACCCCCAGGTGTTTCCTATGTTGGAGTTAACCTATTTTAAGGGTTTTATCATGAGTAGTTTTCACTGGCACCTGTTTCTTTTTTTTTTTTGCAGACAGCAACTTTGCTATCTATTGCATCCATGCTTGTCCCTCATTTGGGCTCACAGGCATGGTGACATCATCTCCGGCTCACGCACCCTCATACTGGCATTTGTGTCAAGTCATATTGGGAGAAATTGCCGATATCATCGTGCCAGAGGAGTTCAGTAAGCTAATACACATTATAGTACCATGCGCAAAATGTTAACTAAATTGTGTGAATGCAAAGGATTATATGTTGCATTGTTTTTGGAAGAAGTCTGTGTAGTATGCCCAAACATACAGAAATGTTGGCTAGAAATTGAGAAATGGCAGACCTGACACTGAATGTAAATTTTATCAAATTCACGGTCATTTCATTCAGTTTTTGAGGCACTTACTTTCCCTAGAGGCAGCTATGTTAATATGTTATGTTATATTCTAACAATAGTTGGCTATTATTGCACCTCAGTCATGATGTGAAGTTTGAGGATCAGTTGAGTTGTCTTTGGGAGGAGCTGAATGCTTGCTGTTGTGGTTGGTTTTGTAATTTCCCCAGTCTGCACTGGAGTTCAGGCTGGTCTCATATCCTACTGCCCCCCACAAGATAACGCCTAATAACGGTGAATAAATCATGTGTCATTAACGGTGTCATTAAACACTCATTCAAACTCTAATTGCTTTGTAATCAATCTCACACCCAACATGTGTAGGTGTGTAGGTGTTTAGCAAGCTTCTGTGTCTGTGTATATTTAAAGAGTTTATTTGCAAAAACAGGTGAAAGCCATTTTTGAAATAAATAAACCAACACCAACAGATATCAGAACAAACCCAACATTTATATCTGATAGATATTACTAGTAGTGCACAGAAAAACATCAGTTAAAAAAAAAAAAAATGGATATATCCGTTTGTAAATAAAACCTTCATATTTTGAACAGGCTGAATTGCATACACATAGATAATGAATACATAGATAATGAATGCATAGTACATTTACCTTTAAGACACAGGTGAATTGTAGTTACCCAAAGGGCCCGCCAAGACATGGTCATCCACAGTCACTAACTTTGACAGTGCTAATTGCAGGCGGAGGGAAAGTGGGTGGAAAGAGGATTTTGATACAGCTGATGTCAAACTAAAATACTGAGCTAAATGCAGCCAAGGTGCTCCCTCTCCCCCAAGACCATATCTTAAATCTCTCCCACTCTCCACATACATTAAAGATCCAGTGTGTAGGATTTAGTGGCTTCCAACTAGGGCTGTCCCCGACTAAAGATTTACCTAGTGGACTAGCAGTTAAAGCCAATAGTCGACTAGCTGTTACACATTTATGATATTAATTTAATTATTTTAATTTATATATTTAAACAGTCACCTGTTAAATCATCACACAGTCTTGTTGTTCAAAACACAGAATAAATAACTTCCAACTTTAAAATGAACACAAACGGAGTGTAACATGGTTATGTTTTTTTCTGCGACTATCCGACTAAAGGAAGGGCGTTGAGTTGACAAAGACTCTTATCAGCGGTTAAGTTGACAATTAGGGGGCAGCCCTATATAACAGTGAGTTTGTAGATTGAAACAAACTGAACACCACTCGCCTTCCTACCTTATGTTAAGTACGTTTCTTAAATGAACTCAAACAGCAGTCTCCTTGGTGAAAGTCCTGTTTGTTTGCCCCATCCGTCCACCCTCTTCCCCTCCATACATGGACTTTGTTGCTCTTTATTTTGCACCTCCTATGTGTGTAGTTTTCACCTCTTTCATGCAAAATGTGAAACTCTAGTGGATCGACTATCACAAACTTTTGCGTGAGTCTGGGCTGTAACTACTTAACTGGTGGATGTGTTGTTTAAATATACAATATTGTCTATTTCTATATTTTTCATCACTTTGTTCTGTCATGTCTGCAGTTGTGGCTGATATGAAAATTGTCTGGAGGAAGGATGTCCCCCGCCGTACAAGAAATTAGTGAATATTTCAAGTGGCAGAGTAGAGGAGGCTGGAACAGAAATAGCTTTTTAATAAGGCATGTCTGAATGGTTTAATTTGTGCAGACAGCAAGAAAAGGGAGAAAGCAGCAGCACCTCTGAGCTCCTCGGGATCCAGCTCCCACTGGAGTGTTTAGGTGGCCTTTCGGAGGCCTTTTACAATAATTCATAACTCCAGCACTCACATAACATGGAGATCCTGCAGAATTAAGGTGTTAGTAAAGAGAGAAACATCCTAAGCCACTCAATAAAGGACCAAATTTAATAGAATGATAAATGATCCACTTAAAAGAGGATTCCCAAATTATTACAACTCTTGTCTTTTTTTTTTACTAGCATTAATAATAATATTGTACTCAATTAATTGCTGAGAACTGGGAAAAGATTCATGAACTGGAAGAAGGCCAGTTCATCTATATTCATCTTTACTGTATCTTATGTTTGTCCAGTTTCCCTTGGCAAGTCTCATCAGGCATGTAAACCATTGATCTTGAATGATGAATGAATCTTGAATGAATTTCTTAACATCCAATCACTGAATGCCATTATTATAACTAATAGTACTGTAGGTGGACACGCAAAGATTACTAATTGAACCCTTATCCAACCAACATATTTAACATACAAGGACTACCAACTGATTACCATAGCAAAATGTTAAACACACACTTTTATTAGTTAAGTGAAGAATGTTTTCTGGAAAAAAACACAATATTACTATTCTGTCCCTCTGTAGCCTCAACAATGGTTGCATTTGTGCTTTTCTCCACACTTGCACCATATCCTGATTATAACATTATGAATCCTTAAACGGTGAAGGCTTGACTTGCCCTATTCCGCCTCTGATTGGCTAGTACTCTGTGTCTTTGTTGGGTTGGTTAGGTTTAGGTATGAGGAGTAACATTAATTAGGGCAAGCAGCATTCTCAATGACTGGCAAATGAAGCCAACATGAAATAACAAAACCTGCAGTTCATCTAACAGCCACTTGAGGCTGGCTCCAGCAGTGAGTCAATCTCTGTAAGGCCCTATATTAACATGCCGAACTTTACAGCAGAAATAAACATGTTTACAACCTAGTGCAAAAAAAACTTTTGGTCTCCGTAGCGAAATACTCTGTTAATGAAAACTGTACAAGGTGTTAATTTTTATAGAATTCCCACATTTAAATTATATTAATGTTTAAAGTTATGCACATTTAAGGACATGGCCACTTTGAGTGACAGGTGCGCCTTCACAGCCAGTTGTTTCCAGTAACCAGACTTCAATCAGCCAATCGCTCATCTGCCCATGCCCAACGTCTTTGCCCATGTCTGCATTAAACGGGAGCCGGCGGGGTCAGGACTGCCAAGATCACGACGGCCAGAACTATTCATTTTTAAATATATAGTCTATAGGTTGAGGTCAGAATATCAGGGAAAGCCGATCAGAGGCAGAGTAGGAGTATAGTTGGATTTGTAAGTTTGTCTCCTCATCATGCTATGACTGCATGTCAATCATATGCATGACACACTATTTTACAGTCTTATCTTGGAAATTAGAACAGAAACATTGAATTTGATAGTCATACATTTTTTTCTGAAATGATGTATTGTATTTCTGACTTTGTATTACCTCAGGAAGAGTAGTATTTAGGGTTGTTGACAGAGCATGAGGAAATCTGTCTGCCTCTTTCAAAATGACTGACACAGTACCCCTATCCTTGATAGTGTGTAATACTTTAAATGAGGACCTATGGCAAACATGAACTCAATAAAAAGGAAGTTTTTCCTTGCCACCACTTCAAGTGCTTGCTCAATGTGGGAACTGTTGGGTCTCTGTGAATAATTTTATAAGGAGTACAGTGTAGACTGGCTCTATTTGAAAAGTGTCCTGAGATAACTTTTGTTATCAATTGGCGCTACACAAATAAAACTGAATTGAAATTGAATTGAAATAAATCTATTCTATCTATTAAAACTGCATAGGCAGAATTGGGTGCTTCTGAATGATAGTATAAATGATATGAAGTCATTAGGAACAAATTGATAGACAAAGTCATGAAACATTGGAATGATGGAACGATAGAATAAAGCACATGTGAGATGGGACAAAAACTAATACCTCTGTGGTCTGCGGGTACCTCAGTCAGTAGGATGAGGGTCAAGGGTGAAGACAACATAATCATTACATGCATGAATCTAATCAAATATTTGCAAGCTCAGATTTCTTCAGGGTTCAATCCAGAAAACACGGTGTCAGAGCGTAGCGGGGCATCTCCACCTGAGCCTCCATGAAATCATGCCATATTAATTCTAATGTATTCAACTTATACCCTGTACTGAAATACACTGAATATTTAATAAGAGGTGTGTTTCTTCACTGTCCACCATGTCTCCAGGTTGACAGCTGTCTGTTTTATTTAATTCCCTCTGAAATGATCTTGTTCTCTTCAAGAATTCTGCATACAAGAGAATTAATTTCAATTTCAAAGTCATGAGTAACTGCGTTATTTTCTTTGTTCGCTGTCCATCAGCAGGCAGGTTGGTGGAATACTGAAATCAGACCTGATTGAATGGATGAGTCGATCCTACTGAGTATTGTGTTGTCTGTGTATCCAAAGCCTGTTATGGCCTATTTTTCTATGGCATAGAGCTCTGTTATATTAATCCTCCGCTGAAAATAGTCCCAATACTAATGGTGCTATCCATTTGTCTTGTGAACTCGGAGCCCGAGTTGTTCTGCCGCGAGAACGTGACGTCATTGCCTGGCTTGTACCACTTATAGCGTTCCAGTTTGTCTTTGGGCATTACGAGTCGTGTGCTGTGTTGTTATTGTTTGTGGCTCTTCTAAACAAGCTCAATGTGAAATAATAATGTTTTTCTACAGAAACACTAACATTGCAAGTAAGTCCATTATTGCCATTTTCGCCTATTTCAATTGTGTTTTCAAAAGTGCTGTGGCTGTGTTTTTCTCGAGCCACCAGGGGCCACCAGGGGCCACCAGGGGCAGTGGCAGGCTAGTGTTATTGTTAGCTACGTTAGCCTATTTAGCAAACCAGCTCGAAAACAAAACTTTACATTGTATTGCACGCACAACAACACCGTGCAATGCATACATTGGTGACCGGACTAAAGCAGCAATGTAAACAAGTGTGTAGGAGTATTTAAAATCAACATTAAAACAACCAACGTAGTACAAATACAAAGAAAATACATCTCAATATGGGCGCTGCCATCTTTGTTTTGCGGGTCGTACGTGCCCCGTACCCCGTCGAGCTGTCCAGCTCAGGGTACCCTGAGGTACCCCAAGCTGATATTCCGACCAAAAGGGGGTGTGTCTCGGTGAAATGTCGCGAGATAGCTGCGAGATTTACACTTTCCAACTCGGGTTCTGAGTTCACGAGACAAATGGATAGCACCATAAGTGCGCGTTTTCCCCTCATTCCAGCGAAGTTTGCAGAAAAATGTCCAACTGTTTAAAAAATTGACTGAGCCTCTTTTTTAAATGAAACTATATATCGGTGTGTCATTTTTAAAGATTCTCATGTGGGGCTTGGAGCAGAGAACCACAGAGAGAATGAGGAAGTCAGACACTATTGAGTATTAAGAACCACTGAAAACAGCCCTGCAACTCAGCACATTGTTGGTGGGGGCAGGCTGTTTTAAAGCAACATTATGTAAGATTTGGCATTTGTTGGATTTGGTGCCCCTCGGTTTTAGAGTGTAATCCCACTGTGGTGAATATGGACAGCTCTATGTTTGTTATGATTACTTTACTTATGATTAGTGCTGTCAGTTAAATGCGTTATTAACGGCGTTAACGCAAACCCATTTCAACAGCGTCAATTTTTTTTAGATAGAGATTAACGTTCTTTTTGGCCTAGCACACTTTGTAGTTTTTTTCACATGCTGTTGCAACAACTAGTAATGTTAGAAAAACTTCAAAACCACACCGGATCTAGCTAGACCAGAAACAAAACAACGGGCACACCGCACACACTTGTTTAAGAGTAGTAGACGTTACGTTTTGAGTGGATGGCGAGCGCGAGACGCCGAAATGGATGCCAATAATATTCTGAATGGAAAGTTTACTTTTAAAAAGTTGCCAAATGGTTCCATTGACAAGACCAAAGTGATCTGTGTGTTATGTCATTGTGAACTGAGCTATCATCGCAGCACGTCCAGTCTGAAATACCACTTGATGGCCAAACACACAGCTGATGCGAATTATCCGCCCCCTCGTCAAAGCCAGGCGACAATGGATGATTTTTCAATAAAAACAACATTTGCACAAAGCAAGCCGATCCACTTTTCCATGTAGATAAGAGCATTAAAATGAGAAAAAATAATGGGACAAAAAGAAATCAAGGGACATTTAGAATAGATAAATATGTGTGATTAATTGTGATTAAATATTTTAATCGTTTGACAGCACTACTTATGATCAAAAACTACTTAACAACTTTGCTAACACAGCCAACCAACATCAAGCAAGTGCAACAACAGCAGACATAGAAAGTGGTTAATATTACTGAATGGTTCAACAGCAAGAAGACCAGCTCGCCTTCTGTCTGCAGGAGAGCATGTGACTGGAATGGAGCATGAGGATTTTGGATGGAGCACGGAGCAGATTTTTCCTGCCCCATTCTTTGTTAATTTGCGCATCAGGGCGAACTGTCGAGCTTGGTTGTGTATATCTGAAGTGCATTTCTTCACACCAGTCAACAAGGGTTTCTCCTCCTCGGCTCATTTGTGGTCACACATACAGCTGATCTTTATAATAACATGAATTATGTGTTCATGGATCTTCTGCAACAGTGTTGTTGAAAAGGATCTGCAGGGAGGGGCTTTTTTCTGCTGCCTGTGTCTGGCCTGTGTGTTCCCAGCGTGACACATACGGCTTTCTTATGCCGCTTAAACAGGGCTCAAGATAAAATTAAAATACTTTAGTAAGTGGGTGAAATCAATGCAAGAACAGTGGGAATAACAGAGGCACCACTCACCCTGTCACAACTCAGTGTAGCATCAAAATCATAGTGAAGCTCTTATTTTAAGATAGAAAAGTTACATAACAGGGCTTTAAGTTACCAGGTGAGACAATAAAATCTGATGAGGAAAATATAGTAATTCTCAGTGAAGGAGAATAAGAGGACAGCCATGTCTTGGCTTGGATGTTAAGTGAATCTGCACCGTTCAAAGTCAGTCCATATGTAATGATGGTTCAAATGACATCCATACATGGTCATGGGGGCAGATTTTATGTTGTCAATATCCAGTATCTTTATGGTTGGTTCAAAACTGTATCCAAAGCTAACTTGTGTTTATTTTGTCATCCTGAAAATGTCACAATCAATAGAACATTGTATTCATTTATTCATTGCAGTTTCAAAAATACATAGAAATGACAACAATAACAAATAGTATACAATGCGGGGAGAGGCAGAAAACCCAGGAGGACTTTTTGAATTCTCCACCTTAAGTTAAGATTTCACAGTTTAAACACATAATAGACATAGATAATAGTATGACTAATAGTAATAGCAATAATATCAATAAAAGCTGTTTCTGTTTTATGCAACTTGAATGCGCACAAACACTTTTAAGCTTGTCAAAAGTTGCATCAACAAAGACAATATATAATTTGTTTGTGTGAATGCCTTTGTGATGTTCAGTCTCATCTGGTGTAAAATCACAGTTATCACATGTGCTGTTATACAAGAGCTTTTATTAAGCTGTTGTTCATTAATGCCGTGTGCTTTGATGTTGTTTTGTCTGTTTTCAACTGCAGATGTAAATCAGCCTTTAGGCTAAATCTGGCACATGTGACGTTAATCAGTGTATGCTGAATAAATAAATAAAGTAACAAAGTGACACTGACTGACAGACTTCTCCAGTTCACAATGATGTTGTGACAGCTTTCTGCTTAGTCTCATTGTTTTGTTTCCACAAGTGTAGGCACAACAGCTGCCACCCACCACTGCATGCCTCTGATTCACCAGCAAAACCAGGAATATAGAATTTAAATAGACACATTAATCCATGATATTTTAATGCCAAAAACAATGAAGAGTTAAAGCTATTTCAGTCATATAATCCTGCTCTGCCCTCACTTGTTTATCTCTCAATCATTCCCTTGTTCACACTGTTTGAGTCAAACCTCTGCATGAACTGATGATGTATATTACCGTCAACCTACATCCTTACTCCTTATGAGTTCTGCATCCTTTCTTGTTGCTATAGTGATTCAGTCATCATGTGGGTATAAAGTAAGGAAGACTGCCCCTGTTATTCATTGTTTATGATTCTGCTGTAAATAATAGTCCAAGGCGTTGAACCTTTACTCCTACAAAGTTCTCAAATTTGTTTTTTCACATATTTCTGCTGAAAGTGGAAAGTTTCTCTGTGCTCATTGAAAATCTGATTTTAAGGGGCGGGGACTACCAGCATGAATTGTGACATCACAATAGTTAGGAAGTCAGTCCTGGTCCAGTATGCAACTTGTACAGTGTGCATGAAATGAACAACATTTGCATATTCAGATATTGTGGAAGTTTTAATGAGGTAGGAGGAGATGACTTATTAAGGCTTTTAATGTGGAAATTATACTTTTTTTGTGGACAGCTGCCTGTTAAATACTAACAGAAAAAGCAGTAATGATTCTGAATGTGTCAGAACAACCAGCAAGGAGTTAGTTAGTTAATTTATTTCAACACAGTGTAATGTCACACAAGTCTTTTTGTTCACACACAATAAATAACTTTGTATAAAGTTAAGTTACTTACAACTTTACTTGCTACAAACTGACCCCTCTTCCTCTGTTTTATGCCTCTCCTGACCCTGCCTGAATCCACCGTGTCTTCATCCCCACAGTCAGAGTCCTGGTCGGAGCCGCTGGGTCCCTCACTCCTACGCTAGTAGTGTTTAAACTCCCCCTGTCCTTCCAGCTCCCAGTCCAGGCACAGTCAGCTAATAGGACCACTATGTAGCTAGTGACAGTAGGTAAGTAACCTCCTGATACTGAAGTTCTGGTAACTATTTTTGACATTTTTGTTTTTTGCGACTATCCAACTAATGAACAGTTCATCGACTTACGGTTAAGTCAACTATTAGAGGCCAGCTCTACAAATATCTCATCATTTTTACTGTGTTTGAAGTTATAAGAGTCTTAATAATAGGATAATAGTTGGCCTGGGACTGGAGGAATCAAACTTTGGTCATCATTGAGAGAAGTAGGAAAGAAATGATAGATTTTGATTAATCCTTATGAATCTACTTGAAATTCAGTTATTTATGCTGTGGCCATTTCCATGTCCAAAGCACAAAAGAGTATGCAGAAAACAGGGAGAATTGAATCAATAGTTGGATGTGATGGCAGAAATCTGCTGCTGTTAAGTAGCAAACTGCTGCTCTGCACTCTGACAAAGCCTCAGAAACCCAATGTTGTTTGTGCTTGTGCAGAGCTGAACATCATCCTCACCTCTTGAAGCCAAACAAACTTATATTCTCTCCTCTGTTGAATTATTTCAATCAGAAAATGTAACAAGGCTCCATCTTCACTCTTTCTGCTTTGTCAGCAGCTGTCTCTATTTCATGCATGGCTGGGGACACTCTTTGAGACAGTCCATAAAGTGCCCAATATGAGGTAGTCTGGGTGGCCTGAGCAGTCACATGGCCATCACACACACTTTCAGTAGCAGAAAAGCATGCTGCTGCACACCCACACCTTCATCAGATCTGCTCCAAATACGAATACAGACAGTTATGCAGAGAATCCTTCAATGTAACACCTCTGCTGCTAAGCTTGGATGACTCCCAGCTGAAATGGGCCTCGAAGGCACGCAGTGTTTCATTACTAAGTGGTCCCAGTGCTCAGAGGGTCACCTGCTCTCTTTCCCCCACAGTACTTCTCTGCAAGACTGCCTCGATTTTCACTCAGCCCTCACTGGCTGACCTTGAAATGGAAAACTCAAACAGCTTCTTCTTTTCCCAGCCAAGATTCCCTCTGAGTTTGCTCTGACTCGATGTAATTACTGTAGAGGGTAGGCAGGCAGGCGGACACGGGTAGGAGCGATCACTGGAAACATATGCGTCTGTCCTTTTTTTCCTTGTGGGGACAAAATGTCATCACATGGATTAGACAATACTGTAATGTGAGGACATTCTTACAGAGCTAGGATGAGCACTTTAGAGTTTTATATCAGAATTAGGAGGATTAAGATTAGGCTCAGAGTTAAAAAGTTATTGAACAGTGTTGTGTGGTAAGTCTAGTAATATGATAAGAGCTGTTTGTGTTTTTGGACGTAGTTGGGAAAGAAACAAACAAAGCTCTTCAATACCCGTTACGGTCAGCGTTCTGCAGTAACCTATTCTCTTAAATATCATGCAAATGAGAAACCCAGCTTCCAAAACTGGGGTAGGGAATTAGAGAAACCTGATTTCCACAAATAAATGTCTTCATGAGGGCAGATTCAGAGCGGCTTTTTTGTCAATGTACACACTTAACCAGGTTTATAACCACTGACAGTACATAATTAGAAACATATTTTAGTGTACTGTTTTTTGTAATATGAGAATGTGTGTGACCAAGAAAGTCGCCATTTGTTTCCTGCTACAGACGAGGGCAAACTGATGCTGAACTCAAGGCTTTAAAATTGTAGTCCACAAACCAATGGGTGACATCACTATAGGTTCACACTCCAGAGACTTCAGAGAAAGAACATATCACTGTGGCAACAGCATGGCAGGATGAAAATATAAAACTACATATCATTAGACATAGCAATGCATCCGGTCAAAAACACAAGTCCTCCAAACTAAATGGCAATGTAAGTTGTTCTAATTGCATTTCAAAATGAGCCCTTATTAGTCTTGGATTTCATATTTGGCTTCTGTTCAAATTCAGGATTTATTTTAAAATCCTTCTCATCACATATACAGTACCACATGGCACAGCTCCATCATATATTAATGATGAGATGATTCCTCAAGCCTTCAAGGTCCTCAGAGTAATGTCAGCTGGCTGTTCCAAGCTCACACTCTGAAGGGGAAGATTTCTTACAGTTTTATTTTGGACATATTTCATTTCCATTACCATGATACTTTTACTACTCTGCACACCTGCAGAAGTTGGTCCACAGATTATTTTATTAATCCTTGAGTCACCAATTAAAAAGTTACTTTAGGAGAAACATTCTTATTTTCACATTACTCCTTTTTTATCCCTTTGTTTCTAGGAAGCTGCTAGTATGGCAAGCAAATCATGAATCCCTGGTACCTGCAGTACTGTAGAAAAACCAGTAGGCTACCATCACGTTTTCAGCAATTCTGCATCGACTTGAAACCAAAGTATCGGTTCTCTCTAGTTTACATGCACTCAAACAGAGGGTAAGAACAAGTCCTAAACCTTGTGTTTTGAGTCCCAAAAAAGTTGTCTTTCCAGATCTTCAGTCAAATCTGTTAAAAATAGCCTGCTTGCCTGTACACAAACTACATTTTGCATGCTCAGCTGGTCTGCTGTACACCGGCCAACAACGGGTTACACCAGCTGTTAATTTGAATGAATTATTTAGGAGAAACCAATTGAACACTGACTTTCTTAAATTAGACCCAACTTATATAGTCCTTTCCAGAAACCTTTCCATGAATTTACAGTTGAATATCAGTTCCTCACTAGGACATTTTAGGAAACTATGGGAACCATAAAATAAAGTGTTTTTGTTGACATGGCTGTAAACTCTTTTAAATGTGGTCTTCAAACCACTTTTATTCTCCCACCTTTTCCTGAGTTTAGTAAGAACAGCGAAGGTCTGAGCTTTGAGTGAGGGTGTGATGTGGGCTAACAGGCGTCCAGTGCCTGTCACCAGAATGAAACAGCTGCATGATTTATGAGGGAGTGATTTCCAATCTTGGCTCTTAGCAACTGTCCGGGCCCCTTCTGATTCATTTATTCATTAACACACACACACACACACACACACACACACACACACACACACACACACACACACACACACACTCTCTGTCACTCTCCCTTCAGCTCCATAATGTCCAACCAACTCCATGGACTGGTGTGGTAGAGCTGAACTAAATTGAGTTGATTTATTTCAATTAGCAGCACACTCAGGTCCAACACATAAAGAAACAGCAATAGAAAATAGGACAGAGGGATGGTGGGAAAAACTGCGTTGGCCATATGCTGTAAAACCAGTGCTTTGAATAATTTAGTGCGGATGCATGTAGTGTCTCTGGAGGATGCACTGAGCTGTTTAATAAACGTTGGTATGAAGGTATGAAGGATTGGCTGTATTAGTTAACTACAGAGCACAGTAAGGGACCAGGACCAGTCTCTGTGTTTGGCTCCATTCTCAGTTATTTTTGTAACTCTGTATTTTGTTTATATTTATTTATTTGTTACTTTATTTTGTGACCTCTTACAGTAGTTACTTCCCAAACAACTTCAACGGCCCAAAACTACTGTATATCCCTCCCACCCCACCCAACAATCCCTTCTCCTGAAAGTGAATAATAAGTAACAATAGAAGAATAGAAAAATCAACTTTATTATCACATATACAATCATGCACAGTACAACGTATAGTAAAATATTTAATTTACATTTAACTTACTCAACTTAACTCAACTCAAATGTATTTATATAGTATCTTTCATACAAACATGCAGCCCAAAGCTCTTCACATAAAAAATTAAAACAACGCATAAAAACAATATAAACAAGCATGAATAAAATTGTGCAAGGTAAAAAATGTATACAATAAAAACAATAAAATGTAAAACATCTTTAAAATAACAAAATAAAATGGTAACACTTTATAATGAGTACACACTATTAAGCATTAGTTAAGCATTAATAAATACTGAATTCATCATTTAGAACGCATTTTTCTGACATGAATACACATTAGTATGTCGTCTATAATCACAGTTATAAATGTTTTACTCTTCATTAATAAGCTCATCTATAACGTGCTAATGATTGCATTTTCATATTTTATATATGATGTATTCAGCATTTCTAAATCAAGTATTACATCACTTACTAACTAGTTATTTAGGATTTGTCAGTGGTTTGTAATATCATTTAGAAAGTGTATGTAAATGATGAACAAACTATTTAGATGTACATTTCTGCATGCACTTCCACATCCACTATTCAGACATGTATTAATGATTAGTGACTGTGTTAGCAGATGTTCCATAAAAAACTCACAAATTCATTTCCAATGGATGTCCTACAAACAGTTATTAATGCAGGAATTCATGAATTGAGGCAGTTACGAAGCACTTACTACTTGTTAATTAAGTATTTTGTGTAAGCTCATCTAAAGTGAGCACTATCTATGGCTTATTAAGCATTTACAAATGAGATTTAAAGGCTGGCAATGCCTCAAGACTCACAACATGTTCAGTTATCTTAACAGACGAAGGAGAGACACAACACAAAGGGATATAGAACATATTTATATGTAAAACATTTATAACTGTGATTATAAACCACATAGTAATGACTATTTACAGCAGAATCATGCTTTATAAATGATGAATTCAGTATTTACTAATCCATAACTAATGTGCTTATCAATGATGAATAAACATTTTTAACTGTTTATAAACTACATACTTATGTGTATTCATGTCAGAAAAATGCGTTCTAAATGATGAATTCAGTATTTATTAATGCTTAACTAATGCTTAATAGTGTGTACTCATTATAAAGTGTTACCAATAAAATAAATAAAAAACATACATTAAAACCTAAAACGAACATTACTCCAAAGTAAGAAAAAAAAACCAGATTGAAAAGCTTTTTAAAAAAGGTTTTTCATTTCATTTTAAAAACACTGATTCTAATATCCAGAGACAGTGAGTTCCACAGTTTAGGGGCATAAAAACAGAAGGCACTCAAACCAGTACTTTTATACTTTATAGCGTTCTGAACTAGCTGTAGTTTTCTTATGGACCTTTTAGATAACCCCTTAAAAAGTACAGTAATCTAAACGATTGGTGATAATAACATGAGTGAGTGTTTCAGCATCCTTCTGACTAAAAAAAGGTCTGACTTTGGCAATACTCCTAAGATGAAAAAATTAATTAACAATTAATTAAATACTTTGCTAAAATGAGAATTTAAATTTAAATCAGAATTTAAAATCACACCCAAGTTCATTTTAATGTTTTAGGTAAGGTCACCCAGCATTGATTGTGTCTCTCTCTGCTCTAGGTCCTGTTAAAAGAATCTTTGTTTTTATGTACATGTTTTGATGGTGGGGAAAACCAGAGAACCCGTGCTAACCACTTAGCCACCCTGCCAATAAAGGTAAAGGTTTTTTAATGCTTAAATTAAAAGATTTGTTTTGTGTATCCTGTTCCATCTCACCGAAACAAACAAATAAGCTAGATTCCTAAACCTGCAATTTATTATGAGTTAATTGTTCCATTCGCTTAGTTCAGTCTGACACCTCCTGTTTGAAATGTTTATTACAGCAGTATAGCATATTTAGATTTTGGTGTCTAGACTCCGACCTCATCACTCTCCACAGATATGTTTCCATAGAGATATTGGGGAGTGATGAGCAAATACCTTAACCCCCAGTCGGAGCCTACAGGTGGATGCTGGGGTGGTGGTGGGGATTACAGCGCTGTAGGCAGCAATACAGATGCAGGGCAACAGCTGCATTGACAGAGCAGAGGGAAATTGTGCAGTTTAAATAGACCGCCAGATTGGAAGGGTGCGCTTGGTTAGTGATTATGGAGTGAGGCAGGTCATGTGTGTATATCAGCGCAGCTCGAGTTGACTGCCTGAACTAGCTCTCAGGCCTCGCTCCATTTGTGGCCCCTCTGGGTTTCTGTTACCTGCTCAAGTGCCGCTGTTTTTAAATTTCTAAAGAGATCATCCTACTCATCACTTATCATCATTTTAGTGAGAGAACGTCCATGTTGTTCTACCACTAATTTAATTTATAAAGTTATTATAGTTTTGCTGTTCATTTTAGTTTCCAGAGTTACTTTGCTGGTTTCAGTATAGTTTGTTATTGTTTAAGAATGTTGACTTTTAGTTTAGTTCAGTTTTTATTAGTTTCAATTCTTGTTTTAATTTGTATTAAGAAGCTTGCTGTTACAATCCATAACTGACTAATAGCTATGCAGAAATCACCAGTCTCTCATGTTTATTTTCTTATTTGCTTTTGTGTTTAGTGATCCGATTGTACTTTGTAAATGTACATGTGCATACAAGGGTGGAAGATTACTAAGACGCAGTCACGAGCATTATTCAAGGTGCTGATCCTATGTCACGCTCTGGAGCTCTCGTCTCACCTCTATAACAACTTCTCTAAACACTTGGCTCTCTTCACAGACTGAGTAGTCTTAACATATCCTGCTTGACAGGCAATGGCATTACAAAGAAATTGTATCTTTGAATTTTTAGAGGTAATACTTCAGTGGAGTCTTACAGTTCGAAGTTACCAAATTATTATTGCTGGAGTCTCCTGAGTTAAACCCTGCTTGCCTGACTATTAATTAAAAACTTGGAGACAACCTGAGCTTCTGTGTCTCTGTACTGTTCTCCTCCTCCTCCTCCTCTTTACAGATGGTGCTATCAATTGTTAGTGTCATAACAGATTTTGTATATTAAATATGTATGATACAGTAATATCCATTATGCATTCTATTTTGGAAGTGGAATGCTGGTGCCACAGAATGACTGTGCAGCTCTCTGTTGTATTCTTTAAAGGTCCCGTGTGTAACATTTAGGAGGATCTATTGGCAGAAATGGAATATAATATTCATAGTTATGTTTTCAATAAGAATCGATAATGTTTCTACAGTAGCCTAGAAGGGACAAATCAAACACTAGCTCTAGATTGGGCCTTTCATGTTTTTTATAAGTTTTGCAGCAAATGTGTAAGAAAATATTGAAAAAATATCGTATTGCAATTTTTTCAAATAATTTTTTGTAAACTAAGGGAAGTGATGTTGGATGTTACAGCGAATGTTATAAATAAAAATCCTACTTTTCTGGTTGCATAAAAAAGTTTTTTCTAAGACAATTACTGTGAGAATTAATTTTAGATTAAAAATAAATAAATCTCAATATATCGCTGTAGAGTATCACAGTATATCATATCTTGATACATTTCTTATCGCCATATTCTTGCCAATACACAATTTTGCAGCTACCATAGTTTCTCCTACCAGCTTGGAAGGGGAGAGTGAGACAAGTTGGTCTCCATCTGCAATCTCACTGCTTATAATCAAATCCCACACACTGGACCTTAAGGGGAAAAAAATCAGCATTTTGTGTGTTTATCAGTCGATAAGTTGTTATCCAGGCACAGCAGTGCTTTTAGTTCAGTGCTATATGTCAGCATCTTAGCATGGAGAAATAATAGTTGTTGAGGTAATGCAGTTGCGACCAAAGTGGTGGACCGCCCAATAGACTGGCCGACATTGCCATTTCTAAAGGCACACATGGCTAAAAATGATGAGAATCAGCTGTCAGTGACAGCTGGACTCCAGAGGGAGTAATTTGTTTTCTTTAGACAGGATCTTACTTTATATTTCCTCATCCATCTGATTTTTCCAGGTTTGAGTTGTGAAAATAGCTGAAGCCGAAAGAATACACCTAATGGAAAAGAACTTTAAATAACCCTTGAGCTGTAGGTGCTTCTGATTGCCAATTAGCAGTATTTGTCAGCAATGAAAGAGGTCTGGCAATCAGCACTTTGAGTTCAGACAGCAACATGAGGCACTGAAAAGAGCCCCAAAGAGGCTGAATCATCAGTGCCCAAACTGCATCTGCTATAAATATTTCTAAATGATTTAACTGTTGAGTCAAAGGTCCTCTTGTGATTTTCTTTCTGGATACATACTTTGTTTTACCACCTTAAAACTGTTGAACCTCTCTGGCCTTCCTCTTCCTCTCTTCTGTGTTAAGAGCAGTAAGTTAAAGCAAATAACTGCAGACGGACACAGTTGACACTACTTGGTGAACAGAGTGGAGCATTTATCAGGAAGAGACAGATATTTCCCTCAGGAGTTGGTAGAGACCAAGTGTCAACCTATCATATCACACATTATTAACGGTACACTAACATGTGTTTGTGAAAAGATTTGAGCAGTAACAGAATCTGGATCCATATTTGATCAGCACTGCCTAGTTTGACAGTTTGACAGACTCACTGAGAATGACCTGTCAATCACAAGGTAGCCACGCCCTAAAGCATACCCTGCTTTATATTCTATCTTACTCTGAATGGGACAATGATTTACTAAATGACAGTAACATATTGTATTTGAATACCAGAAAAACTTGATACCTGCTATCTCAGTGGGTAAATATGTGAAAGAAATCAATGTGGAAAATGATGAAAACACGGCCTCCTGGTCCCTCCTCACACCAGGCAGCATTCTGTGGGGGTCAGAGCCTTCAGTGTTACTGCAGTTATTACGATGATTTACTGTACACAAATTAAGCCTGAAAGGGTTAATGAAGCAACATTGACACTTTAATCACTAACATGCTCCATTAATTAACTCTGCAAGGAAAATGTCTTTGAGGAATTACAGCATCTCAAGGACAAACATTCATTTTAACATTACTCATTGGAGCTGGTTCTCCTGCTGAGAAACGTAACCGAGTGCGGTGAGAGGGAAAGTGATCTCTGTATTGCTCGTCTGATGAGCTATAAAAACAGGCTCACAGGAAGTCTTGATGATTTGAAAAGGTCACAACCTTTTGTCTCAGACACATAACAGGCAGCGGGAGGAGGAGTAAGAGGAGAGGGTGGGTGGCAGAGCGGTAGGGGGGCCAAATTGGTGGCAAGACACATGAATAAAGATGGAGCACCGTCATCTGTTGGCTGATGTGAAGTTCAGAGAACCTGAATAGAAATGCCAGCAGCGCACAGACATTACACAGCATGTTGCATTTAAATTGAATACTACCTCGTACAGAGCAGACTTGGTGAAGGAGATTAAGAAGGAATAAAGGAGGAAAGACGCTGAGACGTATCGTACGTGCCAACGGTAAAGTAGCAATTGAACCATCCGGGTTGATGAACTGCTTCAGAGACGTATTGCTGAGACATTTTCTTGAAGAAGATGAGAAGGAACATCATTGATTTCCCCAGAGCTAAGAAATTCATGAGATTTCACACAAGTCTCTCCAAGACGACATGTGACACAGTGAGCTGTACCGGGTTCAATTAAAGAAGTACATCTGGAGCAGCTCTCTGGGGCGTTCTCTCCTCAGTGTTACAGGAGGTGCAAGATATGTAAGGTTCTTTAGCAGTGCTTCCCAGATTCACTGACCAAATCAAACCAGGCCAAATGAAGATGCCCTGTAAGACAGTACAATCTGGAAGTGGCCACATGAGGATAAACACTCATTTCAAAGACTGTGATTAGCTTTATTGTGGGCTTGAGATGGTGTTTGGCCCTCGTTGTAACAGATTGCACAGGGTGCATATTGTACATCTTATTTTGGTTAATAGGTGTGAATAAATGTACACATAATGATAAAAACATGTTGGAGATGTGTATCTTATCCCTGTTGACAAAGTTCCCAACATCAAGATGCATAATCCCTGATTTATGCTCAGTTAGATTGCTGTTTCTCATTATTTGCTGGACTGGATCTTTTGTATAACTCCAACAAGTTTGAAAGTATTACCGCTATTTTGGCTTCCTTGCAATAGATTCCTGGGCCTGCTGCCACCTCCAGGTGCATGGCTGGGACCTCTCCTGGGGTCAGGGCCTTTTGCTGATGCCACTGCTACCATGGCATGGGTTGGGGCAATTCCGGGTACAGGTCTGAAATGGCCACTGAGGGCAGAGCATGCAACCACTCGTTTGGTCGGGGCTCAAGCTCATGGCTCTGTCAGGAGAGAAGGAATGACGTGGCCACTGTTTTGGCTCACATGGCAAAATTGGTCTGGCCCAGTGACAGCCCACTCACACTTAGCCCAGATACATTATTATCAATGAATTATGGTCCACATGTGGGCCACTTATGGCCCATGATATTGCCATATCTCAGCCAACTGTATGACCGTAGCTGACCCTATTCTGGCCAGCTGGACCAGACAAGTTTCAGCACTGGTTCCAGATGTCAGCTTCAAGTAAACCTTTGACTTTACACTGCCAAAAACCAAAATAGAGTGCTGAAACTTTTCCAACACAGGGCCAGAATAGAGCCAGCTATGGTCATGCAGTTGGCTGAGATATGGCTATGTCATGGCCATAAGTGGGTGCCACATCTGGAACATAATTTGTTGCTATATTTGGGCCCAGTGTATGGGCAAGACCAATTTTTCTCTAAAAATATAGTAGTTCTGAATCAAACCAATAAACAATGAACATCCAGTCATGGTGTCTGTAATTGTACAGTGAAATTACTTGTGACTTGTGGTGAGTGATTGACTGTATTGTACAGTAATATGTAATCTTTATGAAATGATAATGCAAATATTCCTCAGAAGCTTTAAAGGTCAGCTCGCTGACACGTGTTTGTCTAACTTCACTTATTTGTTTGCCCATCTGACCTATTTTTAGGATGGTTCTGAGATGTCAACAGCTATTTTGGCAGTTGTAGAGTACAATGTTATCATAATGACTACTTTAAGTCAACACTTCCTCTTATATTTCCTCCCTTTCCTATCAACTCCAAACTAAAATTGGAGTTTGAGATGCGCTTTTTCCTGTGAGCCAAAGGCAAAGTCATGAATTTGAATAATAAAGAACCCATATTCATCTAATGCAGATACGTAAAAAAAAAAGCTGACATGCAGTGAGACCTGAGGGTGGGGGTAAACTGAAAGTGAAAAGTGTGTGTGTGTGTGTGTGTGTGTGTGTGTGTGTGTGTGTGTGTGTGTGTGTGTGTGTGTGAGAGAGAGAGAGAGAGAGAGAGAGAGAGAGAGAGAGAGAGAGAAAGATAGACAAAGATAGACAAAGATAAATAGAAGACTAAATCCTTATGTTGTCAAGTCTTGACACAGAGTACAAAAAGTCTTTGAGAAGAGAGGAAATACTCTCTCTACAGTTGAGATTTTTCTATTTCTCTATTCCTCATAAAATGCAGGGTTTGAGTTCATTATCTCGCCCCAGCTCTGTACTGTGCTGTGAGTAATTCATGGTTTCAGGGGTTCGAATCAGACAGTGCAGTTACTTTCCAACATTTTGACTTGGGCAATTATATGGGGCCATCTGGGGCTTTCAAAATTAATAAGTAACCTTATTAACTCTCTCAGTCAAAGTTGCCTTGTTTCTAATCTTTTTTGCTATCACTTCCTCTACTCTGACTCACTGTAAAGGGCTCTACACACTGGGCAATAACTGATGTTAAAAAGGTCCATTGCATGCCACAGTGTGTGAGATGGTTCCAGTGAAAAATGGTTGCAATGTGTGTCTCTGTTTTTAGGCATGTCAGTGCAATTATTGCCTTGTCAATTGTAGACCATGTAAATAGAAAAGAATGCAAGCAGAAAGGTCATCATGACGTGCACCACTCTTGTGTTCTAAAAATGTAGCAAAAAACAAAATACAAACATCCATTTTGTTTTTTAACCTTTTTTCAAAATCAGATTACTTTGCATTACCATAGATTTATACCTGCCTGATTGCTGATTAAAAGGCTCAAACCATCAGAAGTGAGACAGCCAAGATTTCAACTACATTTGCCCAGAAGTGACTCTGTCTACATCCATCTCATCTATCACAAAAGAAATGTAAAAAAGAATAAAAAACACAGAAATATATATAATTTCAGTCAGCCAACTCACATTGAAATGTTTATTAAAGCAGTATAGCATATTTAGATTTTGGCGTCTAGGCTTCAACCTCATCACTCTCCACAGATATGTTTACATAGAGATATTGGGGAGTGATGAGCAAATACCTTAACCCCTAGCCGGAGCCTACAGGTGGATGCTGGGGTGGTGGTGGGGATTACAGAGCAGCAGCAGCAATACAGATGCAGGGCAACAGCTGCATTGACAGAGCAGAGGGAGAGCTGGGAAATTGTGCAGTTTAAATAGACCGCCAGATTGGAAGGGTGCGCTTGGTTAGTGATTATGGAGTGAGGCAGGTCATGTGTGTATAGCAGCACAGCTCGAGTTGACTGCCTGAACTAGCTTGCAGGCTTCGCTCCATTAGTAGAAGTTTCCACCGGTGGACTTTGGAAGTGGGGAGAGTGATTGCCTCCCCTGGTGCCCCCCATGTTCAAAAGTGCCCTCTATGGTGCCTTTCCAGTGGAGAAAATGTGATGAATTGCCCTTTAGGGTGCCCTTTCAGAGGAAACAAAACATTATAATGCCCTCTGGTGCCCTTCCACTGGAGAAAATGTAATAAAGTGCCCCCTAGGGTGCCCTTCCAGTGAAAACAACCAGTTGAGGTGCCCTCTGTGGTGCCCTTCTAGTGGAGAAAGTGCGATGAAGTGCCATCTATGGGGTGCCCTTCCAGTGGACACACAAAGTTTAAGTTCACAAGAAATGCATCGCATTTTTCTGAGAGCTGTTGCCCTTTTAATTTTTTTGCCTTTGCGCCCCACCACTGGAAGTTCCAGTATGTTAGTCTTTAGTTACTTTAATACATTTCAATTTAATGGTTAACATTAATTTGTGTGCCTTGTAAAATGGTTCCCAGGATATTATTGCTTTAGACCATTATGTGGTTAGTGGATCATAAACGAAGGGTTTGAATTTCTCATTAAGCCAAGGTTCCAAAGGTTTGAAACATAATAACAGGGAAGTGGTTCTGTTCATTTGAGCTGCCATCACTCGTTTGGTGGTGGGTGAGTGAGCCACTCAAACCACTGGCCTCCGGCACAGTACACACGGTCATTAACAGTCAAAATGTGTGGTGGAGATGGCCGTTTGTTGCAGTTTACATCCCTTTTTGTTTTCTCTCTACATGTGGGGATTTTCAATTAAGAGCATAAAATCAAATATGCAATACTATCTACTGTCCCCTGGGATTCTAGCAGAGAGCTTGGACAGGACAGGGGAACAAATATTAAAACAAAACCTACTGAAATGGAAATGAAGGTGGTCATTTTAATATGGTTTACATAAGTCAGTGAGGCCAAACCTCTATGCACGACTAAAGTTAATCTTTTATTACCTGGACAGCGATGTGTGTGTGTGCACAGCTTGCTTTCCAAAGTTTTAAGCCTGTCCCATCAGCCACTGCAGATAGAGAGTTAATACATTAAAACAAACATTTCGACATGTTTTGTCAAGATGATTAGTTTTCATTTTGGTAGAAACATTTAATATTTAGTTACTTTTACAATAGATTTTGGCAGCCTGTAAACCGTACTACAATTCAATTCAATTCAATTTTATTTGTATAGCGCCAATTCATAGCGCCAATTCATAACAGAAGTTAACAATAAAAAATAAGATACATACATCTTGCAGCATAAACATAGAACACAACAGAAATGTTACAGTATGAAAATGTTCAGAAATGCAGAAACGTTACAATAGACCTTTTTCACAGCAGACAATTTGACATGAACTAGTAAACCGAGTGTTCCCAATGATTCCAGTTTCTGTTCTAAACAGTCAGGGTGCTTCTATTGTGCATGTTGGCCCACCGGAAAGAGACAACCTTAATTTCAATTAATTTAATTTAATGTCATTGGTAACACCTGTGTTTATTTATTTAGGAGATTTATTTATTTCAGGTCAAGAAGGCTGATAAGAAAAAACTGTACCTTTTACTGGGTGGAAGTGAGTTTAAAGGCCACACTGGTGGTTTCAGTGACTGGCTGATTAGACCTCCACTGAGGTTTAACAAAGGAAGAGCCATGCTTGGAGTTTTGTGATGTCACAAAACCTGCTTGACCAATAAGAATGATAATAGGGTAAGTTGTCCCATCCTAATGAGTGCAATAAGGAACAGGTACATGAGGCTGATGTCAATCAAGCCTAGTCTGCACACGCCCACACAGTCCCCAGACAAGTTCTAATCAAGTTATATCAGTGAAAATAACTGTATGGTGTTGACTTATGGGTGATAATGGATCTTCAAAGTTGCCTACTCAGCAAAGACAAACTGTCTGTCAAAGAAGAAAACAACTAGCCTTAGAAATACATAGATATGGAAATTGAAAATGGCAGAAATGAAACAGGAAAGTGGGATTTCAGCCAGAGGAGCTTGATATAATATTGCAGGTGTAGAACAGCCTATTTGTTGCAAATCAATGAATAACTGTTAAATTAATTTGTTTGTGTTAAGTTAGGCCTACTTGTTTTATTAAAACACCACAATTGTATGTCAAATACCCCAAAACACGGTATCTTCTCCAGATTAGCGGAATTGTGTAACCAGTTCCTGTTGGTCCAGTTTCTATTGTTCCTGCACCAAAATTAGCACACTGAATCAAAACAACCTATTTTTCTTACATGGTTAACTAAACATAACATATCAATTGGTTTAGATTAAATCTTTCATTACAAATCAGCTCCTGTGTTCTGTTTCCTGTGTGAGTCCTTAATATGAGATAGAGGTCAACCTGACAATGGGATACTAAAACTTAAAAGAATCACTGTTAGGTCTGGTTGTTGCACAACCTGCTTGTAAATTACTGAATTGGCTTAAATTCATCACCAGTTGGCACTCAAGAGTCCCTAGTTCACGGTCCTCGAGACCTGCAGGCTGGCTTCTTGGCCCAGAGGTCTTGCGAGCCAGAAGGTTAGGAGAAGTTCGATCGGTTCTCTGCTACAGATCTTAAATTCACCACATTAACTATACTGTGGTTCATAGGTGGTCACCACAACATAGTTATGAAATCAATTTGGTTATATGTACCTTCTAGGAGACAGTGTCGACTTTAGATTTACACATGTGAAGGCCGATCCACTCCCTCAGGCAAACCATGGACTACTATTTTGTTGAACATGTTGGGTAAATCCCTCTGTCCTGGTGTGAGTGTGTTTTGGCAGACCTGTAGGTGTGATGACAGCTGGGCTTGGTTTCAGAGATTCTCACAGCATGGGACACCCTCTCTCCCAGCTCAACAGTCCTTCACTGATGTAACTCTCCTTTAAAACACAACAGAATCTGTCCAGCCACAGACACCCCTCCCTCACACATTTTCCATGCTTAGGAAAGCTATTATGTCCCCTTCACGGTCTACCAAATGGTTTGAAAGGTCAGACTACTATGAGCTAATGCTTGTCTAAATATTAATTTGATGCATGAGACAGGACCAGGAATGATTCAGCAGCATATTCAATTTGGTTTTTAAATATTTTGAGCTGCACATTAACTCAGCCTATAAACTCACTGTTTTTGGAAACCCTGCTGGCGTGTCACGGTGGCATTTTAACACAAAGGGGATGATAGATAAGGAATAAGAGGAGGAGGAAAGATGTTAAACACATAATATGTAAGATAATACGATTCCTCAAACCAGGGGTAGCAAACCTTCAGCTTCACCTGCTCTTGTGTGCATCTCTTTTAGGTGTATGTATAATATGTTTTAAAAATACAAAAATAAGTCATGTGATTTATCAAGGAACCTTTGCAAGTCATGCACGTCACCTATTAGTCAGACTTTGGACCAAGTAATTTTTTTTGTGAAGGTATCAAGTCTTTTCAAGTCAAAAGGCTCAAGTCCAAGTTGAGTTGCAAGTCTTTTTTATCCAGTCAAATCATCAAATTTGTAACTCAAGTCATATCACACGAGTCCACACCTTTGCTACCAGCAGCCTACGTAAACATACTCTCTATTTGTTGGAAAATCTACATATATAGGCGGCTGACTCGCCATGGCAAATATGAAGATTAGCGTAGGACATTTTTTATCTGAATGGGAGGATTTTTGCTGAACTGAATGGGAAACCCTTCTGCTTGGTATGCCAGAATCCACTGTCGCATTTTAAGGCTTCAATCCTTCAGTACCATTTCACCTCACTCCATGCAAATGTGGGCCAGGAATTTCTCCGAAGGCACTGAACAACGCAAGTACAAGGTAAACGCATTGGTATCCACCCATTAAAGCTGATCGCAGGCGTCAAAAACGTTTCTCCAGCTAAGATGGTTGCTGCTAACTCCTCACACTAAATGGCATGAAAATAATGTACTTATACAGCTCTTTGAGACCTCTGCCGTGCTTTGGAGGGTTCCGGATAATGGACACCTTGTCAGGAATTATCCCCTACATATTTGATAAGGATATCTTTCAACAGGCTTAATAAAATCATTTTCAGCCAGGGATATTGTTATAAATATATATTGTGGAGGTAATCCTGAGATTTGGTCAGTGAAAGGGACATTGTTAATCCTGCATGAATGTGCTGCATGAAACACAGACATGGGGGGTTCATTTCTAAATCACTTAAGGTCAGAGCCATTCCTGACCTACCTGGGGCCCTGAGCAAAATTCTGCCAAGGGACCCTCCTTCCTGACCCATGAGCCATGTAAACCATTTCCCATTGCCACACAGTCACACCACAAACACAATATTTATTGAATATAATATTGTCCATAGAATCTTGAATATTAACATTAACATAAATAAGATATTGTAGAAAGTGCTTATCGAGCACTATAAATAAAAAGTGGAGAAAACTCAAATTTAAGGGAAACTGTCTTCACAAGCACTTGGCAACAGTGGCAAGGAAAAACTCATTTTTTTCACTTTTGGTGAAAAGGAAGATATTTCTGCTTCATCCTCTCACTGAAGATATAAACACTGACACCCGCTTTGATACAAGGGAGATTCGGGGCCTTGGCATAATTTATTGGACCCTGCACAGTTTGAGTGTATAGGGCCAACCAGCTCTGCATAAGGTACCCAGATAAAGCTAATCCCATGGTCATTTTTTCACTTTTGTAAATTTGTAATTCCAGCGTGAACCTAGAGAGCTACCTGGGATTAAAATACTAAAGGATTCAACAATTTAAGGTTTTTTTTATGGTAATTTACAACTCAGTTTTGTACTGTATAATGAAATTCAGATTATAGTTCAATTTATGCTGCTCATAAAACAAAATAAAATAGATTAATAAGTCATAAAAACAAATACTATTTTGCATGATTAAGTCCTTAGTTTGAATTTAGCAGCCTCACTGCAATTGCCAGCCTTTTTAATGAAGTTAATAGTCAGACACATTTACATCAACCTCGTCATCAACAACTTTAATGGCCTCTGGAAACAAAAGCAAAACATTTCTCATAATGATATCCACAATGATGATACATAATAATACAACTGTGGCAGAAGTTACCCCATTGTCATCCCAGTTAGTTCCTGCTGTACAACTTTGTGACTTTGTGTTTGGGACATGTAACTGGTATAGCTGCCAGGTGTTGCAGTGACAGCGATATGGTTGGCCCTTTCAGTTCTATCCATCTCACTGTGATTGTGTTTAGGTCTTGAGGGTGTAACTTTTCTGCAGCAGATTGCAGGACTGTCTGGCCTCCCCTGCTGCCTGCAGCCACCACATCAAAAAACTACACTGATTGTGTTTACCTTACCTCAGGGTTGACAGACAGGAGAAAACGGTAGAATGGGCTGTCAAAGAAACAGCAGCATAACAAAACTGCAAAGGGCTGAAAAAATCTTTGCAGGAGGAAGTGATTTTATGATAATTTCCTGTTGGCAGCTGAACAGTTCTGTCAGTCAAACAGAAATGCATAATTGATTGGCAATCTATCACTGAAAAGTGTCCTCTTCTATCTAATCCTTGTATTGTTAGCTCAGGTTTCTACCTTAATAACATTGATTTATCCAATTATTATGCAAATGCCACACCAAAGACGGCAATATTTTGGCAGAACCCACATTCAGTTCTCCTCAGTATCTCTCTGCATAGTGTGTCCCACTTTATGTGTCAGTATTCAGGCTATCAGGAGCATTCAGCTGGCCCAGAAAGTGACAAGTTTAACCTAAAATCTAGCTTATTTAAAGATATAGAAGCTGATTTGGATCAAAGATGATGATGGTGGTAGCTAGAAATGGCAACATTTTCTGGTTCAGCTGAAAGATGCTTGATTGCATTTCAGAAAGCCCTAATGGCAGGAGCATCTTAGGGAAGTTCGCTGGAGTGAAGAAGACAGGGATGTCTGTAGGAGTCAGCAACCTTTGCTATGATGGGTGTCTGTTTGCTAAAATGAAGACGGCCAGTGTGCCAAGTGTGGCTGTAGCAAGACATGAGTTTCGCAGCCACTGTAGTTTCTCCTAAACTCTTCATAGTCTTTTCTTATTCCCAGGTCGTCAAATATAGAGGCCAGCGGTGTCATTGGTTTGAAAACCATTGTTTACCTGCACTGTAATATGTTAATTTAACACACAATTGTTAAAACTGATTACATTGAAAATTTTACGTAACACTAACTCAATTTTGTAACAAACATTCTTTATTAAGCAGCTGTTACTAGTAGTTTTGTAACATACAGAAACATTCCTGATTAAGTACTTGTTACTGTGTTTTCACAGTTCAAATAAAGACTTAAGTAGAAAATTAAGTCAGTGTCACTTCAAATTACTTGTAAAAGCTGCTTAATCAAGAATGGCTTGGGAAAGTCCAGCACAGACTGGTAGCTGGAGAGGATGGGTATTGAGAAGGCCAGGCTACGTGGCAGCCCATCAATTCACCATCTCTCTACATTTGCATGTCTATAAGCCCTGTGTGTGCATGATTATATTTTGGGCCTGTGGTGTGTTAAGAAAAAAAAAAAAAATCAAAAATATACAGAATATAAAGAAAGAAAGTTGATCAATTAAAACAATAATTTAATAAAAATAAGGAATTGAGCAAGAGGCAAGAGTATTAGTAGATATTAGTGAGTTTTCTGGTATGGGCAGATACAACCCTTTTTTTCATTCATTCATTACACATGTATATAGTATTTTGTTATGATGATGATATTGTTAACTAGAAATTCAATATTCTTGTTCTTCAAGGTGACTCCTACCTGGATAGATTTGAAAGAGAAGAAATCTATGTTTATGGGTTTGGATTTCCATATGTTCTGAATGGTGTCACAAACACGAACTGTTGTTTCTACATTTTGATGGGTCTGCCGAGGTGAAACTACAATGGCACACTGCTTTAAATGTTTTTGCCACAAGGAATTGTGGGGCAGCATTATCTGGATGGTCCAGTGTGCCCTAGGCTACAGGAGATAAGAAATGAAGAACTGAAGCTCCTTTCCTCAGCATTTATAAAATCTGAACAGCTCTTATCATGGCTGCCACTGAAATACTTTGGTTACTTCGGGTCATTTCACTCAGTTAGGAACCTTCCAAAGCAAGCAAGACTATTTGAATACCACCTGGCTTTCTCTTGTCTATCATGTGGTTCACTATAGCTAGCATTGGTCAGGTGATCTTCCACTCCAAGGTCATGGGTGGAAAGGGGTGTGGCCTGGAGAACAAAGGAGACAAAGGGAAGTGAATTGTTTGGGGGGGGAAATAAATCTCTGGAGGAAGAAAGGTGAGATATGTAAGCTCTTTTCTGAAAGGGAAAAATACATTTAGCCCTTTTTAATGATGGTACCTCATTTAGGTGGATCTAAGAAGAGTAAAAAGAGAGAGAAACAAGACAACCATAACCATTGAGCAGAGGACTGTAGATCAATTGTAGGCCGGACTATCACAGTGTACAGTGTAGGCAGCATCTTCTCAAGACCAAAGTAAAGTTCTTTGTGTCTTTCTCTGTGAACGTACTGTGGGGAATGGGTTGTTTTCTTCATGAATTAATTCAATTCAATTCAATTCAATTTTATTTGTATAGCGCCAATTCATAATAGAAGTTATCTCAGGACACTTTTCAAATAGAGCAGGTCTAGACCGAACTCTTTATGACATTATTTACAGAGACCCAACAGTACCACCATGAGCAAGACTTTGGCAACAAGGGCAAGGAAAAACTGCCTGTTAAAAGGCAGAAACCTAGGACAGATCCTTCGGCTCTAGGTGGGTGGTCGTCTGTCTCGATCAAATTATTGTGTTAGCATTCATTCAAGCTTCCATTTAATATGCTACCTTGATATAGTCAGTTGAGTTTTAAACTTGACCTCGAACTATAACTGTAAAGGCTTCGAACTTTGTTGTTATATCTATAACTGTAATCCCTTTTAGGCTTAAAACTTGAATGGTCTGTTGTCAGCCAACTGCAAGACATGGGAAGTCACTGATGTCCACACTGAACACCGGCGCATTTGCCAGTGCATCTGCATATTGCATCTATGATGAATATTGCCTCTTTTGCTTCTGTCCACATTTTCACATCTCTTACATAGAAATGTGAGTCAAAATGCAAACAAAGTCCCAACCCAGAGGGACTAGTCTACTGTTTTCCAGCAGAGAATCATAGCCTCAAACTTGGAGGTGCTGACTCTTATCCCAACCACTTCACACTAGGCTGCAAAATGCCCCAGTGTACGTTGAAGGTCACATTCTAATGAAGCAAAAAGAACGGCATCATCTGCAAAGAGGAGAGACGCAATTCTGATGTCTCCAAAGCAGACACTCTCCTTCCCCAGCTTACAAAAACAATCTGTGACACAGGGCAACCCCGGCAAAAATGTGTTTGACTTACAGTCAATAGACTTACCCAATAGTCTTGCAGTACCTCCCACAGTATACCCCAGGGGATGTGATTGTAGGGCTTCTCCAAGTCCACCAAGCACATGTTGACTGGATGACCAAACGGCCTCCTCTGGTTAGAGGGCATTAACACTCTTATTTAATATAAATGTCATGACATAAAGTGAGCCCCAAATGAACTCTCTCAGCATTGGTCTTTTAAGGTTCATCAATTTGGTGAGAATGTCAATATTAACAGCAGTATTGACCGATCATCACAGTACAGTCCTAACCCATATCATTTAGTTTACAGCTCAAAAAAACATAGTACCTCTTTTAAGAAACCCAGACATAATAATAAAAATAGTGATTATTTCCCTATGTTAATGTTTTGAGTAAGGTAATTAAAAATCTATGGTGACTGGTGTAAATACACAAGAATATCTTCCATCAGTGATGAAATATTCTCAGGTATACCAGATGAAACACAATATTGCAACATAAAAAACACAGATCCATTAACAGTCAGAACAATACATTTTTATTATAGTAATATTCCAGTTAACACCTGCTCCCACAATGTGCCTTGAACCTGAAATTATTTACAGACTCCTACAGTGTGTTGCAGCTCACATTTCCTGTACGGAAGGCAGATCCAATGCAGTGGATGGTTAACAGTAAGAGAAACAGAAACACAAACAGTGGCTCTCTACTTACAGCTGAATTCAGCATCTCTCTTCATTGCAGACAGTAGATGGACAGCGTTTAGCTTCACAATCTAAACCAGGACCATTTATTTTGTGCAGTGATTAAGAAGGGGAAAGTGAACTGATATCCTGAACAATGACATTCTAGTTATTGACTAAAAAATAGAGCAACAAGAGGTCAGGAAGTCAGCCATAGGGATCGGTTGGGAGCATATCATTTGATTTCACAGCCTTTTCCCATCAGCCACTACAACATGTTAGTTTGCACGTTAAATCCTCCTTAAAATAACTACATAGGGGTGTACTGCACTTTTGAGGTCTTGCAATGACATCACCATCAGGCGCCACAAACCACACTAAAGGGCAGAAGCAGTGCACCAGTGAATCGGTTATTAAACAGGGCAGCTTTTCACCTGATCTCAATTTGTTTTAAATAAGCTCTAAAGACCTTACGGCAAAAGAGTAGAAGAATAGGATAAATATATGTATTATATGACCTATTCTGTCCCTGCCCAGAAATGAAGATTCTGGAGAATTCTGAAATAGGCTGTATTATATTCATTTATTTTTCTTCTAATGTCAATGTTTTTAAAATTCTACAGCATCTGCACATGGGAACTACAGTACAGTAAAGGTTGACTGCTACCTACACCGACAATGAAAGCTGGCATTAGACATAACTTTAGCTCAAATTTGGCAACTCCTGGATGTTGGCATGGTGACCTGTAATGGTAATTACATGGTAATCTGTATACAAATGCAGCATCATCCCACACAATGAGCCTCATCTGTTTCTTAATTAGCTAATGAGACTACAGCAACACTGTAACCTGCTGCAGGCTTTATGTGGACACAACATGGCTTAAGTGAAAATGGGCCAACATTGTGCTCAGCATAATCACACTTCAATTAGGATCATTGTGGGAAATCAACCCCAACTGATTCTATCGAGTTCATATACAAACGGATGATAGTAACTGAATATCTTTCCTGACTCATTTAACTACACAGTGTTATAAATGATAACTCTCTCCATAGGAAAAATCCATAAAATATGATACTTAGCAAGGGGTTATCTGTTTACTTAATGATAGAAAAGACTACCTTGAGGGAAAAGGTTGGAAACCACTCATTTATAAAATTATAGATTCAAATTTTTTTTTTTTAAACGTTTCTTCCTGTGTAGTTTTCTCTCACACTGTTCTATTGGTGGTGTTTATTGAAAGGAATACATGGAATTTGTAACAGTTTGGTTTAGCACTGCTTTCACTTTTATCTGCCATTTTCATCAGTATTACTGCATTTACATAGCAGTGCTTGTATCTGCCCAACAGTATGCCAACTGTTAGAGGCTGGAATGTCAACTGCAGGACCTCAATACAGCACACATCTGTCTATATCAGTGGGGGGAAATAAAAAACTACTGGGTGCTTCACAATGGCCACAAGAAATGCAGTTTTATCAGCAGCCTGGTTGTATAATGTCTCTCAATAATCATTCTGGGTGCTGGTTAGTAGTGGTGGTGGTATAGGTTGGACTGCCTTTTTCATTCATGAATTTGTGCAGTTAACACAGAAAAAATATAAAATATGAGATCAAGTTATACAGAAATTCAAACTCTGTTATCTGATATACAATCAGTCAAATCAGAATGTGTTCTATGCTCAACTGTTGTTCCATACACATCATCTACTGTGTAGAGAGACAGAGACAGAGCATTTTAAAAGCATTAAAAACACAGTTTTCATACTACGAAAGACGGCCATAAGAATTATTGCCAGATCGGATCATCAAGACCCTACTAAAGCTCTGTGTATGAACATTTTGCGATCTGATTATAGTAGTATTATGCAAAGAGTGTATTAAACACAAAACTTTACAAACAATAAGTAAAAGCATGTTTGCAAAAAGATGCAGCAAGTTTTATCTTGAAGGCATGTGCATGTTGGGACAAATTCCAAAATTAAATGTGTTTAAGTAAATTGTGGGAATCTATGAAGCAATCATCAGGATGAAAAGTGCATTTCAGAAATCCAAATGAATGCTAAAATATAATTATAAAATCACGGTATTATATTCCATCAAGCAATGTGTATACATAATATGGCTTCAGCCTAAAGCTTTTCAGTCATTGCTAGAATATTTTTATGGCTGATAATGCAACTAAAATTGCATTTCATTGCACTTTATTCATTCAGTGTAACGCTGTGTACATGTTGGCATGCTAGTTGGGAGGAGAGGGTTTTTGTTTTGTTTTGCTTTGGCCTAACGTTTCACTAGTGAGGGACATATCCATCCTACCAACATCATTTTCAGTATTCAGTGTTGATTTCTGTCCATTTACAACAGCGTGTACAGCTCATCTCTCTTTTGTGGCCATGTTTCCATCAGTATGCTTTATTGGTGTAGCTTAGTAGAAAGCCAGCTACGTAGAAAGATGACATCCCTATTCTGGGGCCGACATCCAAAGCTCTGATTGGTTGATCTGATCTGATTATTTGTGGATGGCGATTCAATGGTCTGGAACCAGATTAGTTGTGTATGACAATGATTCATTACTTCATGGCTGTGTGCATTTGTTTTCTGTTGTTATTATCATAAACATAAAGATCGAAGGCAAAAATGTAAAATCTTGTCAAGTATGATTTACACACACATATTGGGAACAAAATGGTAGACAATTTATAAACATAATAGACTCCAATAAAACAGCACCACTACAGAGGTGAATAAACTCCTCTCTGGTGAACATTATAAGATTCATAAAGGTAGGATTTATTTCAGTGTTGTTGTGTTTAGTAGCAGTTCATTATATAAATGTGAACAGTGTAAAGGACAAACTAATGGAGGATAAATTATTAGTTTTCAGTTACATGGACATTAAAGAATAAGCCGGTGACTGCTGTATCTTTGCTACTTTCCCAAAAAATCCCACATGCAGACCAAAACCAACAATAAACTGATCCTACTAACAAGTATTGTACTGATATCCTCTTGCTCTGTGCCATAGAGTTCCATTGTTGTCCCAGCAGTTCCCTGTTCCTTCATTACCATGAACACACACACTTGGACTCCCACATGCACCATCCTGCTGCTGACAGAAATACTCAGTAGAGCACCAAATGTGTATTAATATACCACTGAAAATAGTCCCCAACAAATGCAACATTTGTTTTTGTGTGAGTATCATTTGCTTAAAATCTGCAGTGTACAGCTGTTTTAAATTACTCACCTTAAAAAATAAAACTGACCCTTCCTAAGTTCCGCCCCCTTTTGGATCCTCTTTTAACTTTCTACATATGCTATGTGCTAGGCTCATATGTTGAAAAGACAACCAAATTTTGAACATGGTTAAAATGCGAAATATACAGTATAGCGTCACATCTTAAAGTACCAGTGTGTAGGATTTAGTAGCATCTAATGGTGAAGCTGCAGATTGCAACTAATTGAACAACACTTGCATCCGTACTTGACAAGCTGAAAATGTGGCTGTGAAGTATGCAGGAGAAACTACGGTAGCGGCAAAACTTGTGAAAAACGCAAAAAGATCCAATTTCGAGCCAGTGTTTGGTTTGTCCGTTCTGGGCTACTTTAGAAAAATGGCTCCATGGAAAGTGACGTGTGGCAGATAAAAAAGAGCTTACTATATATAATAATAATATAATGTTAGCAAAACGCTAGCTAACTTACTAGTTAATCTACACGAACATTAGCTAGTTAATTAGCTTTCGATTTGCTAACACTATCAAATGTAACTAGCTAGCAAACAATTCATTTAGATTCGCTTGCTTTTTTCCGTAGCGTTTTGCTAACATTAGTTAACTTAATATCTTTTAACTATCTTCAAAATGTAGTCTTTTTAACATAGATTAGCTTTGCACATAGAATATGTAAGGAAAGTTGACTGAGGCTTGTGCAACTGTTATTGGAGGAAGGAGCAAAAAGGGGTGGGACTTAGGAAGGGTCAATTACACCAGCCTTAAGAAAACTAAAAGTAAGGCTACTATTCTGTATTGAGGCTAAACTAAGGGCTGCCAGGCTATGAAATGGACACCATTGGGCTACAGAAGTGTAGAGTAATTTAAGGCATTTAAGGAGGCTGCAGCAGGGAATGGATGAACAAACCCACTCTGAGGGTGGTTGTAGTTCTGTTTAATTTGTGCTAGTGTGGGGGGCTGGCCCAATCAATAGTGCTGAGTCCATACAATCCTCCCAGGTGAGCCTCAATAGTCTCGAGTGATGCAGAACTGCAAGTATTCACTGAGCAAACACTTGCAAAGAAAAGAATGAATCCACTGCTTTCAGGAAGAGCAGCAAGTATGTGCTGTTGGCTGGTTATAATTCAGAAAAAGGACGAGAGGGCAGCGACATTCAAGTAAATCTCAAGTTATTCCTTTCCAAGTGAGTAGGCGTTATCAATACATTCAGTTTGGCTGTGTAGTCATACTGTGTCTGCATTCTATGTACAAGTATACCTCAACTTTCAACTTCAATATATTTCTAATTAGAAAAAATGTATGCGCACAAATTTCCTTACTTAAAATGCTTGCCGTTATTGAAGAAAGATAACAAAATAATGAGAAATTCTCACATTCAACCAGATAATTCATCAAAAATAACTTTGATCAAAATACACTGTACAGTAATTATACGAAAAAATAAAAATATCATTCGCTGGCTACAATAACAAATCCAATAGTTTAGTTCAGTTATCATCTGCTGCAGCTGTTCAAAACAGTTTAACCAATGAGCTTGTCCCGCACAGTTTATAACAATACAATAAACTACAACTGTTAAACCAATAGATATACAGTATACAGGATATTATGCACTTGCTGAATTCATTTCTATTGTACAGGAGCTGTCCTAATCATTTTTATACTGGCAAGAAAGACCACCAGAAGTAAATACTGCATTAAATACAAAAAACAAAAAAACTCCACCTGGTGCTCTCATGTTTTCATGGTGCAAATTGGAACAACGATGACCAGGATCACAGTGCAGGTAGCGGCTGCGATCAACGCTCCAATCTTACACGCCTTGGCCCTCCGGAACTCTGCCTCTTTCCTCTTGAGCAGCGAGTCATAGCCCGGCGTGTAGATGTCCTCCATCCAGTACTCCAGGTTGTTGGGGTTTAGGGACTCTTGGGTCTGATGAAAAACAGAGGCAATAAGTAAGAGGATGCACAGGTTTGAGAAACGAGGCATATTTTACAAAAACTGACACATACAGTCCATGATTTCATGATCATAAAGTTTAGACCTTTATCTGTGGTTTGACGGGGGAAGAACCAGGGTTAAAACACAGGCAAGGTTCTTCTTTGGACCCAGACGTTTTCAGTGTCCTTTTTGACTTTTACATGTCTCCTTTGCGTCCCAGTATTATTTATTAGCAAGTTTCAGACGAACCACAGTGTCATGGTTTTGGGCTTTTGCTTAGTTATTTCCTATTTTTTTGTTAAAAGTCTGTCCTCATGTATCGTGATTAGTGGGTGGGGTGGATCACCCCCCTTGTGCCCCCATTTTCGAACAACACCACAAAGCGCCCTCTAGGATGCCCCTATGGCAGATAAAACATGGTTTACCTGTGATTCATTAGTAAATACGTTTTTTGTGTATTTAGTCATGTGATTTCCCTCTTTCAGTTGTCAGATTATCTGTGTCTGTTCCCTAGTCCTGCATGTTGCCTGTATCTCTGTTTCTTATTGTATTCCAGCAATGCTCCAAATGAACTTTGATCATCTTGTGGATTCTTCCTGTTAAACTACTGTTGTTGGAATGATTTTTTGTTGGACCTTTTTTAAGCTGCCTTTAGTAAGTTTGTGTTGCATTGCCTGGTTCTGTTAACACCTCCAGTAAGTCATACCTTTTTGTAAACTCAACCTTCCCTGGGGTGCCTGTTTGCATTTGCGTCCACCCTTAAACTGAAACCTAACACAGTAAATACAAAGAACACCACAGGGCACTGTGTTGTTCTAGTGTGTGGGATAATTGCATTGAGTTCCAAAATGTTACACTGAGCTGAGAGGAACTTTGGGGAATCCCGAGTACAAAAACCTTTCTTCTGTGATTACCTTAGAACTCGCCCAGTTGGAACTAAGTTGTGTTTTAATATCCGTGTCTTGCATGTTCTTGCTTGTGCTAGCTGTATTAGCATCTACAGACTCCTCATCACCTGCATAGGTGTCACCATGCTGTCTCACAAGGTGAGTGTTGACATTTGTTGTGATACCGCTGTACTTCATTGCTGTCCAACAGATCTTACAAATGGCTAGACTTTTGTCAGACTATCCTTTCTTCTTATAGAATCCAAATGTCTTCAGAACTTTAGGTTTTAGATTTGATGGTGCATTGGAAATCATATCGGCGTAGTTGGATATGTTTATGTACCGACATTGCAAAAGAATTCTTGTCGTAAGACCCTCATTTTGACCTTTTTATCTTTCACAAGAGTGGAGATGCTGTTAGCAGCAAAGCTTCAGTCAACCGATTCATAATTTTAGAATCGGACTATCGACCAGATCACGATACATTTAGATTGATCCATACCAACCATTATTTCCTGTTACCTATTACCATTTATTCTACATAAATCTCGAACACATAAAAACCATCAACCATCAAAACCATTCACCTGCACTAAATCATCTCATAAACAAACAAAAAATGACTGATATATCTGGCCAGTTCTTAACACTAAACAAAGAGCAGATGGTGAGCTCTGACTGTGTGCTAATGAGAGGAGCCAGCAGAGGCATGAGATGAGTCAATGTGACTGGCCATGATTGACCCCTACTACAACCAAGGAGAACATATGATCCTAGATTTTTCCTGTCTTCATGTGTGCCCCAGAAAACTCTGCACCACCAACAACACTCTGTGTGCACTCAGCATCTTGAAACTAGTGACTGTACAAGCTGCCACCAGGGCACTCTTTTTTTGTTGTTGCGTTGTTGGGTTTTTGGCTTAATTAGACAGACAGTATAAAGCTGACAGAAAATGAAAAGAGAGATGAGGGACAAAATGCAAGAAAACAAAGGTCCCCAGAAGGGACTGAGCCCAAAACACTGCCATTACACTATCATCTTAACCCGCTATAGGCCACAAGGACGACCGAGGGGGCTATTTTTCAAACTAAATGAATCAAACTTGAAGGCTGGCTGAGGTGTAGAGTTTCCGTCAGTTAAGCCATACCATCTCCAAGTCAATAAAGTGTAGCAACCATTTTATTCTTGAGGCGGAGAGTGGAGAAGCATTCTCTGGAGCCTGGATGTGATGAGAACATAGTTACTGCAAGAGTCTATACCCACAAAAAACCTGGCTCTGCAACAGAGAGATTGATTTTATTTTTCCAATCTGCTCTGTAATGGCTTTGCTGAATACAGTGCAGCAGAGACATTCTTCATTGTAAGACCTACAACTAACAACATATTGATGTTTTAACGGATGCTTGTATATGAAGGACAAAGCAGAAACATGCTTCACATTAATATGTTAGATAAAAAACAGGTAGAACTATATACTTGCAAGACTGTATGTTGCAATGTTGCTCTGCTCTTGAAGGTCCAGTGTGTAACATTTAGGAGGGTCTATTGGCAGAAATGTAGTGAGTGGGTTCTCTTCTACAAAGTCTGCCATCTTGAACTGTCATCTTTCTACAGTAGCCCAGAATGGACAAACCAAACACTGATAGGCTCTAGATAGGGCCTTTCGTGTCAGAGTTTCATAGCCACCATATTTTCCCCTACATACCTAGAACAGGAGGATAAAGTGAGAGTATGCAACTACACTGCTAGATGGCACTTAATCTTACACATTGGTCCTCTAATCACATGTAAAATGCTGAAGTTAAGGATCAAATACCTTAATTTGTCAAAAGTTGGGATAGACGCAACAAAAGATAGATGATTCATCACAAATGAAGCAGTTGAAGTCTCTCGGGATCTTTGTTATGAGTGAGGGTAAGATGGAGAATGACAGGTTGATTGATGAAGTCTTGTTTGGTATGGGCTATAATGTTGGCATTGAACCGGAGACAGTGTGAAAAGTTGTGCTATGTATCAGCTGTGGATCTATCTGTTTTTTTTTTCCTTTTTACTTGGAAATTAAATTAGGGAGGTTAAGGGGTACATACAGTTGGTGACAGGCCCAAAGTTGGCATTATGTTTCCTCCATAATGTATTATCCATCCATCCATTAGCTATACCCACTTATCCTTTATCCTTTTAAGAGCAGTGGTTCTCAACCTTTTTGGTGTCAAGGACTCCCAAATTGATCCACAGACCCAAATTTGATTTGTAATCCCAGGGAATCCCATCTGATAAGATTGAGTCATTTCAGAACTGTCTATACCAGGGGTATTCAATTAAAAGTCACTGAGGTCCACTACTAAAATTTCCTCCAAATAAAAGGTCCGAACCGAAGTCCAGCTTGTGTCTTATTATTGTGGCTACCCTATATTCACATTTTCATATGGTTTCAATAATATTTATTGTCATTTTTAACAGAGTGCACTTATATAGTAAACAGGCTGCAGTTTTACCATAAAAAAGCATTCCCAGTCAAATAAATGTAAGGCCTTTATTTCAGATTAAAGAAAACAGAAACCTCAGAATAAAAAAAATGAAGTGCAAACAGAGCCTAATAACCCCCTTTCTTTTAAATTAAAGAGGTCCCAGCCTAAAGAACTGAAGGCCTACACTTAAAATAAAAAGTCATAAAGTGTCTCTCTTAGGAACAAGGATCTGAGGATGTGAAAAAATCTCACATACACCAAAAGCTGGGCATTATCAGTAACATCTGTGGATTCATCGATGGCCAACGATATGCATGGTGCACTCTGAATAGCTGCATCAAGCTGTGCCAGTACATCATCTAATATTTCTGATTTTCTGGTTGCTGTTGAAGCTGACATGGGGATTTGTTTGATTTTTTCACACATCTCGTCTTTTTGTTTTCCTTCAAATAATGTCTCTGCAACCGCGTTTAAGCACTCCTTCACAACTGTCCTATCACTAAATGTTTTTGTATGTTGCCCCAAAATCCACGATACCCTTAGTGAACATTCGTTTGCACGTTGCTGGGCTGTAAATGTGTGCGTGATGAGTCGAGTAGACCTGTCATATTGAGCTCGGAGTTGGGTTATTTTGCGTGCTCTCAGCTCGGACTTCAGGGGATAACTTCGCTTAAAGGAGCTGTGCCGTGTTTCGTAGTGGCGCATCACGTTGCCACTTTTAATTAATGCGACGTTTTCAGAACATATGAGGCACACTGGTTTTGAACTGTCTGCTGGAAGAATGAACATACATTTCTCCGTCCATTCATCTTTAAAACAAGTTTTCCGCCTCCACCTTCCTCACTTTTGAGCAAGCCATGCTCTCAGCACTGTCTCTTCCTCTCTGCTCAGGTGCGCTGGCCGTGCAGGGTAAACAAAGGGTTTGATTGGCTCAGCTGAGTGACGCTACTGCCGTATTAACTGGAGTAGCAGCGCCCGCGACCGTCAGAAAAATGCTCCATGGAAAATTTCTATTCTTGTGAATTTATCAGAGATTGGTCATGGGTCCGGTCTGAGCCATTGCTCGGTCCGAATCCGGACCGAGGTCCGCCATTTGGTGATGCATGGTCTATACTGTAGATTGGAACAGTGAAGAAATATGAACAGAATAGTCATTCTAATACATTCTCTCATTGGGCTCATTTCTGCCCACGGAACCCCCTCAAGGTTACATACGGGTCCCCGGACCCCAGGTTGAGAACTCCCAGCCTCTCCCAGGCGACACTGGGTGGGGGGCGGGCTATGGCAAATTAGTTGTATTTCAGAGTAAATTCTTGGAGCCAGGGTTTGTTTAGGAGAGACTTAGATGATGGTTCACTTTCTGTGTGTCAGACTTTCTACCAGTGCCCCACTTTCTGATCTTCACTGACAAGATGATCACATCAAATAATTGTCTGACACAGCTTTAATTTGCCTACATTTGCTTACTAGACCTATTTCCTCCAGGTATTGTCCATTATTGTTCACTGCCAGTTTGTTGTTGACACAAGGCAAGCGGGACCTGGCATGTTTCTACAACACAGAGTCTTTAGATGCAGCTCTTGCCTTAGGCCAGTGTGCTTTATTTACAGTCGGTGGGGGGCATGCAATCCACACAGGCAGCAGTTTGTGAGAACATAGCCTATGTCTCAATGCTGGTTGATTTAAAGCTCGTTGTTACTGGAGGGAGCAGCCAGTATGTTTAAATGCATGTACATGTGCCAGAGGTGTTTGTAATGACATGTATAAACCACTGGGGGCAGCAAACATGGCTTAGGTAACAAAATACAACTGGTTTACGGCGCAAAGAAACATGGGCTTAGAGGATTCATCGCATGTAGTTCTCTCATCCCAACAATGGTGTCCTTGGCCTCTTGTGTGTATGGCAAACCTATCCTATTTCCAAGTCTTTGTAGAGGAGGTTTTGAAGTTTCATGATCCAGGTCTACCAGGGGCTTGGCAGCACCTGGAAGTTACTTGACATCTTCTCTAATGAAAGTATATTGTTGACACGATTTGAGAAAGCAAAACAAATTCCAGAGCTAATCAGTCTGCAAGTCAATCTGTGAGAGCAGAATTAGTTTTGTGCACGAGGGCGGACAGAATCTTTAGTGTGAACAGGTGATCTGAGCAGCAAGATGAGCTGTGTAACTACATTTGAGCCGACAGCAGGGATTCTCACACTCGTAATAATTAAAGTTGCTCATGCTCACTTTTGGCAGTCTGAATCCCCTCAGTGCAAACTCAGACTAAGAGCGGAGTGTCACCATTTCAATGGTGACCTGGAAGTGAAAGTCATCCTATTAGACCCTTCCTTATTTTCTGTCAAAATAATAGCTGGGGCAGTGAGTTTTTTTTAACCACCAGATGGAGACAGTATTTCCTGTCTGTTTTATCTTAAACATCAAAATCCGTTGACACTAACTCAAACACTAGAATATTTTCCCATAAATTAGTGTTAAAGCCATTATGGCAGAGTAATCTCACTCAAATTAATTTAGTAGTAGTTACTAGCGACATATCACAGAGGGCTTTCTATTGTGATTTTCTGAACCACAGGAAGGGTTTTCTTACGTCTTTTGCCATTTTTGCGAACAATTTTAACAGAAAATGATCAAATATTGTAAGAAAAACAGTTGTGAAGCAGCTGGAATCGCGAGATCACGAAATCCCAAGATCACGTCGGAATCCATTATCGCTAGGCTTCAATCTATGTTTGTGACCAAACTACAGGGGAACTGGACCGATCAGAGTCCTTTTGAGAAAGTATTGGCAGCAAGAAGACTCTTGATAAACAAAAGTGGCGGCACCAAAAGAGGTTAGCGTAGATGCCGCTAGCATCAGGTATATCAGAACTGAAGAGAATTTCTCCACTAAAGGAAGAACAAAGAACTATACTGAAGACTTTTCTCAATAGAAAAGATGTTTTCACTCTCACAACTGACTTCAGTAAGAGTTTGTCTACATTATATGGTTCATTGATCGGATTGGTTGATGTTCGCCTGTGATGGACAGATGGTCCAGCCATAACCTGCATAGTATTTTTGGAAAGTGCGTGTTCTTTTCCAAACAGTTTCCAACTACAACTTTCCAGAAACCATCTGGAGCAGTCCGGTTGTTTTCTGGGTTTCCTGTGCTGCACCAGAAAGAATACATTATCATAGATTACACATGGGCTTGTTAGAAGCTTTGACAATTATGGCCAATCCCCTTTAACACAGGGCACACACTGACATCATGTGGCTCATCCATCATGAGTTTTCCTTAGAAGAAAATGAAATTATTGTTGTGGGTTATTCAGAGTTTCAAATACGAATACCTGAATTCACTTTTCACTTCCTGCGCGCATCATGTTTACTGTGCATATTAGTGATTTTTACTTGTCAGCACAATGATCCTTATATATAGTAAACCATTTGTTTTGTTTCTGGGAACACCTGAAAACAATCTTCATCGTGTTACTCATCACAGCCACACATCCGCTTATATTGTTATTAAGAATGCGGAACTCCAGGCGGTAGTTGGTCGCACTCTTTAAAAACAAGATGACACACGGTCATTGCCCCTGGTTACCCAGAGTCTCAGAGACTCATGAAAAAAGACTGCTCTGACAGTCCTGAGGGAGTTACTAGCAGAGAGAGTTTTTAATTGATTGCTTTTTTTATGGAAGTGTGTGCCAAGTGTGCCATAGTGTGTTGATTTTCGGTAGAAAATGTGCAGAATAAATAATCAAAACAGCAGATTTGATGCGCACAGAGGTTTCTGTGGTTATTTGGAACAGTCTAGTGCTGGTTGCACTAAATTTAAGCACCGTAACACCTACCGTGTGTAATTGGGGCTCGACAATGTATAACATCACTCCAATAAGAGACTGCGGGTGGAACAGATACCTGCTGCCTTCAGATGGCTGTAAAAAGATTTACCAGAGTAAAGGAAAGGCCTTCAGAATAGGCTCTCACTGTAGCTGCTGTGGATGACAGATGCTGGTAAGAAACTCTCATTAATTTATTTTCTGTCTGGCATTATTTTGTGTGATCACACATCAGCAGGTTGGGGATTGTAAAATGAAAGTGGAAAGATGAATGAAACATGAATAAAGCAGTTTGTGTGATCTCAGAGATTTATATGGGTGTGCCTCAGAAAAAGGAAGTTGGACAAATACTTTGTCACTGTACTTAAGTAGTGTTTCAGTTATCTGTACTTCATTTGATTATTTGTTAACTTTTTACTTTTACCCCCTACATTGTTATACAAATTTCTGTACTTTCTACTCCTCCTTAGATTTTTAAGCAAGGCTTGTTACTTTAGTTTTAATGCATTGCAATTGTCAGGTGTTTTTTTTTGTTAGCGTCATTGCATGCCTTTTCCAGTATCAAAACTGGTGCATATCACGCATGGCAGACGTAACATGGCGAAAACACGTAAAAGACGTCAACAACTCAACCTTATTTGAAGTTTCAGCTAGCTTTGCACAGAAATGGTCAATAGAAATGTCCTTCAGAGAAACTAAGAGAGTACTTTTTACTTTTATACTTTGAGTACATTTCAGAGACTGTACTTTTTCTCTTTTACTTGAGTAAAGAGGTTGAAACAGTATTTCTACTTTTACCAAAGTACTTTTTTACTAAAGTATCTGTACTGTGTGTACTTTTACCAGCTTTAATGAGCCTTCACCAAATAAAGTAACAGAAATAAGTTGCGCTGAGCTGTCGACCAGCTCTGAGAAACACGTTTTCTTGGGATCAAGATTGCAGTGTGCTCCTGGATATGCATCGCCACAATGTGCCTTGACGATGCCTGACAAAGATCCGATAGACTGAAACACATTTTCTGGGAGCTACGTATTAGTACAGTGTGTAGATCTTTATTCTGGAATGTGTATGAATGTTTCTGTTCGATGGCCTTTGCCATCACTGTGTGAATGTGTGTGAACGGGTGAATGTGGCACGTAGTGTAAAAGCGCTTTGAGTGGTCGAAAGACTAGAAAGGCGCTATACAAGTACAGGTCCATTTACCATTTACCAAAGATGGTAAATCTCGATGGATTTTCTCGAATGTTTTTACTCTTCTCCTGGCTATGTTATATGGTTTGTTGATTGAATTGGATTAAGTTCGGCCATGATCTGGTGATAAACAAATGACTGATCCAATCACCTGCCGAGTATTATTTGAAAATGTTATTTTCTAAACTGTTGTTGTTGTTTTTTTCTTGTTTACCCCAAATCACAAATGGCTCGGTTTCTAATACCAAGTGCTGTAGCAGATACTCATGCAGCTCAGAATATGGATAGCACATCCCAGGGGTGTGCTTTACTTTTTCTAGAAGACAGACGAGAGAATCCCTCAATGAAAGATTGCACTATTGACAGAAGCTAGTGGAACAGAGGCTAGCCTGGATGTGACATCACAACATTGGCTGTATATATTCCTTTCTTCCAACAACAATCCTGATTCTTTGAGAGAAACTCAAAGGCAAAGTCAATCACTGTCCCTTCAAGCTTATAACCAGAGAATTATAAATCAGTGACTATAGTTGAAGGTTTCCATGTTGGTTCCTGAGAAGCTTAATGTATGTCTCACTGGGGCAGATCCATTCATTACATCTTTTTGAGGGTACGCAGCTCTCTAGAGCCAGTGTTTGTTTAGTCAGTTCTGGGCTACTGTAGAAAAATGGCAGTTGCCATGGAAGGCGACCAATGTAGATGTACTGTAGATATAAACAACCTTTTCATGCCAGCACATATGACTAAGAGAGCAACTGTTGATGATCATCATGAAGCCATAAAGTGTAAAGTTTAACACATCAGTCTGATGTTAATCAAAAAAGATGTTTTAGTTAGACTGCACATTTAGCAGGAAGTCATTACAAGGATACTCATTCCACATAATTAGTCCCCTGAACAGAAAACCCACTGGCTTACAATTATGGTCATATTGCGTTGTGAATTGCTTCACAGTTTGAACTTTGTGTTATTAGAGAGTGGTGCAGTTCAGCAGTGACACATAGTGCCTTAAGAAACTCCCTAGTTTCCATGCTACTTTTAGTATCCCGCAATGAGGGCTGCAACTATTGATTATTAGCAGACAATATTCACATTTAAGGAGCTGAAATCAGAGAATGTGGACATTTCTTCCAAAAAAAAAAAAAAAATTAATGAATTATTAATTAATGATCAAAATAGTTAACTCGTCGATTAATCCACTAATCGTTGCAGGTCTACCCTCAACCCCTTTCTTCTGATTATCAGTTGGCATCTCATATGTGTGTCCTGCTAAGTACTATACGTTTTTGAGTGAACTTTTCATATGTCAGTGGTTTTCTCCAAGGAAAAATCCACAGTTCGTCTAGCAATGCTAGATACCTTCACCAGTTACTGCATGTACGATGCGTTTCAGGAGTTATTTTGTAAAACAAGCATCAGTTAGTAATTCCCTACATTTCCCAGAGTGCCTCTCAAAAACCCCTGGAGATGGGGAGTAATATAAAGCTTCCATTCCATTGTGGCTTTGGGGGGCATTTCATTATTTAAATAGGAGGCACCCCCAAATGGTCGACTCTCTTAGATTAGGTTTAGGTTTAAAACGGGACCCCCACTACACTAGACCAAAGCTTCACAGGGGGCCTTGAGGCCTCCTTGATTTTAAGAGGCATATAAAAAGTTTCAAAAATATACACAGTGGGCCTTTATCTTACTTTATCTTATTTTGTCTAATTCTGTGAAGAAAACTAAATAAAAGTGTTTGCTTAGATAGAATGTATGATCATTGAAAAAAAAGAAAAATACACAGTACAGACATAGAATTGTATAAAAACAAAATTCAAAATTCATCTAAATCTCTTATTTTACACAAACTTGTGTTCACTGTTTGGGTTAATTGTACAGTTTATCAGTTATTCTGTACTGTTGATTTCCATATAATATCTCACTTAGTCGGGAGTCGCCTGTTTACTCAATGATAGAGAAGGGGTCCCTTAAGGAAAAAGGTTGGGAACCCACGAAATACAGATTTTGTAACTTTTAACACCAGAATTGATGTTTTGTCACAGTATAGTCATAACCCAGTATACAGTTAAAAAAACGCGTTTTAGGGTGGAGTACCTCTTTAACTTTATTCATTATTTAGTTTTTCCAACACGGCACCAGGATGTAAAGGCCAACTGCATTTAATATCCAAACCTCATGTGGCCGGACAATTGCTTTTCTCACTGACCATTAGGATTAAGCCAGCTATTACAAATAGTAAATATGAAAGTTTAACATGCTGTAGCTGCAACGCCCATCACATTGTCAGGCTTCATATGGCCACCCAGTCGAGTCAGCTTGCCTTTCATTCTGTTACAAGGCTCCATTTTGTACAAGTGACCGGTACAAAGTAGTGGATCTTTGGTGCACGGACTGTGTAAGCGTCTCCAACCACACCTGCTATTTTGGTTCATGCATGTACAACAGTGCAAAGTGCCAAAGGGTGAGTGAAGTGGAATATAAATCAGAGGCGGATTAATAAATACACGCTCAGCCAGTCACAATAATGGTGTCATCTCTCTGAAACACCTTTGCCAAACGCAGTGAAGCATTAAACCCGCCCTACAAATGAAGAATGGGCTTCTCTAAGAAATGGTGTGTGGATGGTGCAGAGCGGCACGGTGTGAACACAGCAACACAAATCTGTGGCCAGAGGCAGATGGTGAGGGTTTTTAATAGTTAATTAGTACAATGGTGGCTGCAGGAATTTAATGAAATGAAGGGTTTTCATACAGTATAAAGCAGCTGTGCACTACAGATACTGTAAGAATCTCATATTCATTTACGGATAAATGCAGACTCATTAACGGACGTTCCAGCTTTAACCACATTAAACATTTATTTTGTTTATTGATGCTGATTTCAGTGCATCTGCTAGCGGGTGAGAGTTCAGTTAAATTAGCTTATTGATGTTTTAAGCATTATTGTGTTATTGCTATATGTTTGTTCCAAGTATTTTGTTGAGAAAATCAACTGATTGGCAGTGACGTGAATGCGGCTCTCAGACGTCTATTCTCAGTCTAACACCCAATTTCCACCAAAATACCAACAATACTGTTTACGCTGCCTCATTTGAATGAACCTCCTACCTGTCTCCACTTCAACCCCCCCCCCCCCAGCCTGTGCACTGCATGCTCTGCCTTGGGCACCAAAATACCACACAGATGAGTGATTTCAAGGTCAGGAAAACACCCGCTTTGTTTGCTGCTCTAGTTGTTTTGGTATCACGAAAATAGGACCCTATATGATGTGATTGATTCACATGTCTTGCTGTCTGGGGCTACTGCGCTATACTTGCTGCTGAACACGCACTTGTCGTAGCACATTTCACTGCTTCCTAGTGGACTAGTATCTCTGTGATGGAGGAGAGTGTGTGTCTGTGTGAAATTGCACAACTGGCCTGTTGGATGCAGAAATGCGTTGGGAGTGGAAGTATTCTTGCTTTGATTCAATTTGATATCAAATTGGGGGTGAAAGCAGAAAGGAATATAAATGTCTAAAAGCCTTTCCCCACTCTGTCAGTGGGTAAGTGAAAGCCATTAAGGGAACCTGTACATTTGAAGCAGTCAAAGGGCTTAGCTGCATCTCAGCCACAGCCAGAGGCTTGTCAGGGAAAGGAATTGATTTCTGAGCTGTTTGTGACTCTGAGGGCCTTACAGTGACCATCAATAACGTGCCTCTGTGCCTGTGTCAAAGCTTAACAGGGTCTCTGCAGTCTCACAGAAAACCACATGCACACGCACGTAAGAGAAGAAGCCCTGTATCTAAAGCCCTGTAGGTCACACATTAAAATCAATACTGGAGTACGCCGGTGTGTGTGGGTATGTGTAGAAGTGATATAGTGGTAAATAATATATGGGCAAGTTACAATCTCAGTTGGTGGAACCAATCAACTACTATTAACTCAGTTTTTCCAGTAAGCCTTGACAGGTTGAAAACCATTTTCAACCAAATAAAATAGTCAAACCTTGTTTTCACAATCCAAACTATAATGGCTGTTCATTCTCAGTCACTCAGAGCCAGGTTCTGTTCTGACTTCACAGGGGCAGGTCACCAGTTCTGATCACTGTTTAAAGGCAGAATTGTGCCTCATATCCACACACCAACCTCCTTTTCATGACCTCTCATTTCAAAGGTGATTTATTATATCTTGTTATATACTGTAAATGTAATCTCATACACTGACTACTGCCATCTTGGGACAAAATGAAGCTCACCCTCCCCTGTCTCCCCTTGCCTATCTAAATGATTATCTGAAGGATCAGATAAACAATGTTTTACAATTTTCTATACCTCTCATACCTGGCAAATTAGTGAATTAGTAGAGTCACTGACAGGAATTCATCCAGCCTACAGTATACAGTCCATCTACAATGTTGTTAAATGAGGCCCTTATCAGGTTCCAGTGTGCGTGGTCTTAAAGTGAACCACATAACAAATGTAGCTCTAGACATAAAAGTCACATGAAATCTGATGTGACTGTTCACACTGAGGTCGCATTGCAAACAAACAGACCTATATCTGATTTGCACCACATTTGCAAAATACAAAACTTGATTGTCTATAATGTGGGCATTTGTCTTCAGTTTCACCATTAAAGTAAAAACTCACAAAACATAACATTCAGAACAGTGCAACTCACAATACACAAGTCTACACTATACACAACCTTACATTAACATACTGTGCAAAAAAACTGCAGCAAAGTCAGGAGCACCACTCCTGGTCCTCGTCTGCTAGATCCTACTTGACAGTATTTGGGACAAAGGATTTCTTGTTGATATTTCTATTAGCCATCTGTAATCTATAACAGCTCCCTGACGGGAAAAGATCAAATTCACTGCGCAGTGGGTGAGAAGGGTTGTTAATAATTCTGTCAGCTGTCACATAAGAAGAGGGGGCAGTAAACATATTTTTATAAATGTGAGATATTGATGATCTGTTGTCCTGTCAAAATATCAATAATGTAAAAAAAAAAGCAAAAGCCATGGAAACTTTCCCCAAGGGAAAAAAAAAATCTGTCAGCTGCACTTTAGCAGTTCATCATACATTCTACTTGGCTGCTTTTGTGGCTTCCCTACGATGTAGGAGGTCATGTTCACTGTTTTCAGCAGCTTATTCCTCTTCTCAATGTACATATTACCAGACCACCTGATTATATTAAAGGATAGAATGCTTTCTGCTCGGCTTTTACAGTTTCCAGAATATTTTGGCTCCAAAATACTTGAGCAAAATTCAAAGTGGAGGGGTTGTGACCATTTCTTAAAAATTAGGTCAGTGCTTTTCTTGAAGTTAAGACTGATGTCAATGTACGTGCCAAAGTATTTAAAATCATCAGCTATCTCAACATTTTGCCTATTAATTATTATTATTAATAATAATGATGAATCATTATTGGCTGCATTAAATCTTTGCTGTTTTGTGTGATGAGCATTCAAGGATAGGCACCAAAGACAAGCAGAGCTTCTGGTCCATTGACAGAAGCTCGTAATGATGCTAGCACCTATAAGAGAGCAATATTTTTTGAAATGATGGGCGGATATGTGGCCCAGTGGTGTAGTTAGAGTGATGTCTTATCCTATAGTATAGTTTTTACGTTATGTCTTTCTGAGGGGTATCATACATTTGTACTATGTCTACAGTTGTTTTTTTTAACAACAGCCCTTGTATCCCTTTTCTGCAATAACCAGAACCATACCATCTGCATTAAGAAATAAACTGAAATTAGCGTAATCAATATTGAATTCATTTGTGTACAAAGAGAAAAGCAGTGGTGATAAAATTATACCATGTAGTGCTCCTGTATTCAACACAATCCCTTCTGACACACTACTGCCAACAGTCACTCTTTGAGGGTGGTCAGAGAGGAAGTCTCTGATCCAGTGAATGATGCCTCCATTAACCCCTAGATCCAAGAGTCTTAGTGGACGACTATGTATTTGCATGGTGTTAAATGCTGATGCTTTCAATAAAAAGAACTAATAATGGGTGGAGACTTGTAGATGGTTTTTATGGGTATTATACAAAGTTACAGTTGAATTATCTGTGCCACTTTTAGATGGTCTAAGCTGCTAGATGCACAAGATGTTATGTCTCTGCTTAGAACTCTCTCCATACATTTACATGAGGCGAGTTCAATGGGCCCCAAAATCCATATTTTCCCATAATTTGGGTACTGTCTCAAGCAGGAGCGAAAATAGCTCAGTCAGAACTGATGGGTACAATCTTTTCACATTCTACGTCTAAGGTCATCAGGCCCTGGGGTTTTGTTGGGCTTAATACAAGCTAAACTTGAGGCCTGTTCTGTAAGTGTTAGTTTATCTTATCAAATCGACTATAGAAGTTTAAGTCATTAGCAAAGGATGGAGAAAGGTGGGACAGAGGGATATGTTTCTGCTTGCCTCCCTGCCCGTCATCTGATTTAGACCTTCCTACGCTCTCTTAGCACCGTCGGGGTAAAAGCATTTCTCTACTTTATCTTTGTATTCAGTTTTTGCTTGAAAGAGGCCTAAATCAGAATTGGAAAAGATCAGATTCCATGCGATTTGTGCTGTTGACATGATCACCAAAAAAACAGATGTGAGTCACATATGGGTAAAAAAATAAGATTTGGGCTGATTGTGCCTGCCAAAGGGAACTGGGCATGCTCTTTTAGGCTTGATTTTTCATCACTTATCAATGATTTTAGTTCTCAAGACTAATAGGTCAGCTACCTATTTGAGCATCAACAAAGCACTATATGGCGATTGGAGTGGACTTCCTTGGAAATGTACAAAGGACTGACCAGTTGTAGTTTCCTTCAGTTTGTAGAAATCTGGCATCTGACTTTACTATAACTGATTTTTACACAGAACAAGGACTGGGGATTCTGTCAAACATCCCTTCAATTTGATGTACGTTAGGTATATCAATATTCATATGGACATGTGAGTACTACTCTAAGACAGACAACCTAACCTTTAAGTCTTACTTGAGTCCAAGTCCTCAATCTGGTATTAACCTGTCATCTGTGATCTTGATGTATGTATAATGACATCTGGTCATGGACATTTGCATTTTTTGGGACAGACTCTTGAGAAAATGAGCATTGGACACAGATATTCATCATACATCATTTTTCTTATTTTCTTTCCCATTATTTATTATTTTCTTTGCCAGTGCAAAAATAAATAAATAAAAATAAAATAAAAATTAAATAGTGAGAATAAACTCGAAAAGCACACCTCAAATGTAAGGTTACAAGCATGAAAATATACAAGATTATAATAATAATAAAAGTAATAAAAAAGAAAAAAATATATATATGTATAACAAAATAATAAATAAGTAGTGAGAAAAAGTGTTTATTCAAGACAGTACAAGTAGGCTATTTGCCTTCTGTGATTACCACTATACAGGTTTTCTGAGGTCCCTGAGTCTCCAAGGAGGTACAAGCACAAGCACAAGAGGATTGTCGCCAAGTACTTGCTCATGGTGGTACTGTTGGGTCTCTGTAAATAATGTTATAAGGAGTTCGGTCAACACCTGTTCTATTTGGAAAGTGTCCTGAGATAACTTCTGTTATGAATTGGCGCTATACAAATAAGATTGAATTGAATTGAATTGAATTTATTCCTGCTTAATTTTCAGTTTTGTGGGAGGACTTCAAGTTTCTCAAAATAAAATAGTAGAGGGGCCCATGTATCATGGATTTTTGGGTCGACCCTCTAATGCAATATTTTATCTTTTCTAGCTTAAGGAATAGAATCAGGTCTTTCATCCAGGAGGGGGCTTTGGGTGGATGTGCTGATTTCCACTCCAACAGGATTCTTCTCTGGGCCAGGAGAGTTGAAAAAGCAAGCATATTTTTTGGAAATCCAAATATAGCCATTTCAGCACTGGGTTGAATATCTCTGCTAAAAGCTTCAGATAAAGTTTGAAATATCGTAGTCCAAAAATTATACAGTTTATTACAGGACCAGAACATATGGGCCAGGTCGGCCTTAGCGATATGACAACGTTCACATGTTTCACTTACATTAGAATATATCCTAGAGAGTCCGACTCTACTAGAATGGATTCGATGGAGAACCTTGAACTGAATCAAGCCAAGGCGAGCACATGAGATTGACCCATTTACTCTATATAATGCACCATCCCAGGTTGCATCTGAGATATTTATTCCAAGTTCTCCCACCCAATCTGCTCTGATCTTATCAGGTGGGCAAAAATTTTGGCCCGTTTCACCGGCCCTCTCATGCCTTTTACATTCCAACTAGTAAAGCGGACTGCTGAACCTCTCATTCTAGCATTGCTACTTGATAAATCAGTCATAGTTGTTCAGTTTTATGGCTGTCGTGACCCAGTGACCTCATCTGAAAGCCCTTCATATGAAAGCATGTTGTCTTATCCACAAAATCAAATACCATAAAAAAAAAAACACAAATGGATCAAATAACCTAATATGACAGCACTGAACCTGAACCCCATTAGAACCCATCCTAACTGTGCCTTCTCTTCCCCACCTGAAGCAAACTGCAGCTCCTTATATAACTTGTAGGTCTCCCGATAGACCATGCTCTCATTAACTAACTAGGGGGGGCACCCAATCAACTTATATGCAGGAATTACACTATTAATCTATAAACCGAACCAGTAACAGTGTTTACAAACAGTGGCACATGTATGCAAATATGCTGTTATTCAGGGAAGCATCACAATCAACCTTATATTAATGTGATCAGAGGCCCAGATTCAAGTTAACATAACAGTGCAGCTATCTGGCTGCAGCACATTAAAACAGAGAATCTAAACATATGGTCCTAAAATTATTAATATCTGGGCCTTAGAAAGAGTGGTTAGAAAATAAAACAAGACAGGTAAATAAAATAATGTGCTTGTCTAAACAAGACCATACATAATCCAACATTACTCGTGGATGTGTGGGTAGATATTGAGAAATAAAGTAAACCATTTACATATGGATTCTTGAAATTGAGCTTCTATCTTACCCACTGAATCCCAAGAGCCTGGAGAAACCAAAAGCAGTCCACGTTGACAGAAACACCGTAAGGCTGAGTTATTCTGTTGTCTTTTTCTTTTTTCTTTATTAAAGTCAGCAGTCAATCCCTGAACACGGAGTGCACGTTTGCCACAAAATAAGATTCACAGTCATTACTTCTCTAGACGCGACGAGCCTGCGCGCAGGTGTTTACTTTGCAACACGACGATCATAGAACGCTTGGGCCTGTTCTGGTGTCTCAAAAAGGTGGCTTTCTCCATCAAAAGTGACTATGAGTCGGGCTGGAAACAGCAGACGGAACTGCACTCCTCTCTGGTAAAGAACCCGTTTAACGCCGTTAAATGCCGATCTTTTCTTACTGAGAGTGGTGCTGAGGTCAGGGTATATTCTCAAAGTAGTCCCCTAATACTTTACTTCGTGCTGCCTGGACCATCTCAAAGCGAAGGTACCGATGGAAACACAGGATGAAGGGCCGTGGGGATCGTCCTGCTGCGGGCTTAGATCCGGCTGCGCGGTGTGCACGGTCCAGCTCTGGGGGAGACGGGAATACGTTATCCCCCATGACGTCTTTCAACAGCTCTGAGATAAAGATAGCAGGGTCATGGCCATCTTCACTTCCTTCAGACACATCCAGGATGCGGAGGGTAGCTCTGCGAGATCTATTTTCAAGGTTTTCAAGGCGATCCAGCAGGGTTGCGTTCTGGGTCTGAAGGGATTTGACGGTAGCTTCAGCTTCACAAATCTGTTGAAAGTTATCACCTGTCAGGTTTTCTGCTGCAACGAGTCGGCCCTGAAAAGAGCTAACTTCGCCGCGTAGCCCATCCACTGACGCTTGCAGAGGCTGAATTGTCTCTTGGATTACTGTGGCCACATCTTCCTTAAAGTTGGTCCGTTGCTTAGATAGTTCTGTAATCAGTTGAGACATGGAGACAGGATCTCCGTGTTTGCTGGCGCCAGGTTTTTCCTTTTAATAGAGGAGGCCGCCATTTTTTTTGTTGCTAGCTATGCTATTTGTTTGACTGGTTGAAGTTGAGTGTCTCTGGGATTTAGGATTATCGCTGTCCATTTCGCCGTTGTGAGGGTTCAACAACTATATTTATACCGGTGCGACGCTTAATATGTGTGTAAAACTTTGATTATTAAAGTTATTAAGAGAGTTGACCGGGAGCCCATTCACCCTACGTCTCTCACCTACATCGCCAAACCGGAAGTCTCTTAAACTTAAATATTTTTTCCAAGTCTGTCCTAAAGCAATTGTTGGGTGACCTGCTGTAATTATTTTTCCTGTTCATATTGAACATTTTTTTCAATTATTTTGTACTAGAAAGTAACTTAATTTGACTAATTCAGCCTGCTGGAGACTCTTACTAGCTTCAGATAAACTTTGGAACACATTATTGCACAGGACTGCAGATTTTGTCCCCCATCACTTACACTGAAAGCACATTAGGAGGGGATCTTTTACCGGCAAATATGAGCGGAATGATTACAGAGAAAACAGTTTACGTGTTCATATGGACACATACAGAGTATTGGATCGTCACATCTCTACATATATTGTTTGAAAAATTGTTAATGTATCCTTAAAGTGGTCTTGACTAACAGCACTGCTCAGGTATCACCTTTTAAAGAGCCAGGTCAGAGCATCTCAACTGAAATTCTGTTACGTTTTTAAGCTAATAAGTTTATTATAACTCCTCCTGAAGGCTCAGAGAACCCTGTAATAATCCGCCCAATAAAGAGAAGACAAGGGAATATTGTTTTGAAAGTCTGCAGAGTCCCGTACCTGCAGGTCCAGAGCTGTGAGCTGCTTTCCCTTCTCTCCTGAGTTGCGTTTGTACTCCTCAATGGTCCAGGATGGCTGGCCACGTTTACCATCTGACAGGCTGGTGAGCCTCAGGTCCGTGTACAGGGGGCTGCCTTTCACATGGGCCTTCATGGAGGGGGTGAAGGGGTGTGGTGAGAAAACCTGTTCGATCAGGTAGGACTCCTTCGGCGGTTTTGGGGGGCGGTGGGCCTGGGGGAGCTCGTATTGGCGCTCCCGCTCTGCCTGGAAGTGGAGAGAGGATTAGAGAACAGAAAGGTGATCAGGGAAGTTTTTAGCATTTCACTTTCTACAACCTTGTGAGCCTCAGCTTTAGAAAAACGGCTCAGTTGTTTGCTTTATTTTCGGCCAAAAAGACAGTCACTCATTCTACCAGGGCTTATGTCTTGGTTAGACTTTTTCTACTTTACAGCTCTCAGTAACAGGTAATCTGTAAGACAAGGAGCACAGGATGTTTTACAGAGCACAGGGTTTATTTTTAAATTTTCAATATCATCAGACCGCTGATGTGAATGCCTGGGGAGAGACAATAAAATGTTCCAGTGCAGATTGGTGAGACAGTTGGAGGCAGTCTATCTAAACCTGGCCTGCTCTGAGGAACGTATGAGGCACTGACACATACCATCATTTTAAAGGTTGTCCTTACAGATGCCAATTTGCAAATATACTTAAATAGCTTTTAAATGGCTTTTTAAAGATTCCCTGTTTTTTGTATTCTACTATGGCCCAGGAGGCACTATATTTCGTTCTGCTTTTTGCATAACCTGTAAAGAGAGCAATGACTATACACAATCCAGTATAAAATTTGACTCTCAAATATATAAATATAATAATCATTTATAATCATTTAATGCTGAAATAACCTGATCTCTTTACATTTGTGCAGTCTTTCTTAAATGTGGGTACCCCTAGGGGTACTTTAGGGTACTGCAGAAAATGTTAATTTATTAATAATCTATTAATGAATTTATTAATGAATAAATATGATATACTATAAGTAATGCATTATTCCAAAAATATCTATGCTATAAGTTCAATAAACAACTTGTGTGTAAGTTTAGGAGACCACATTTTAAGCACAACATTCCTATTTTCCATACAATTGTTAACAGAACTGCAAGTGCAACTTGCAGTTCAAAGCAACTACACTGTCTTGTTATTGCATGATGACAACAATTTCATGAATTTAGTGATGGTCTAAATGACTGAAATGTAGCATTTAAGTGTTTTTCTTAATAAATCAGAAACTGATGGCCAGCACTGTATTTGTACCTCTTTATATAGGCTTTCTTTCTACCCAAAATGTTTTTCGCTGGTCAGGGGTTCCTTAGCTGAAAAATATTTCAAAGGGGGTAAATCAATGAAAACTTGGTCAATTCAATATATTCTTGTTTTAAAAAAACATATTCTAATGATTTCCTTTATAGCATAGAAAAAGAAAAGTCTACTACAAAGAAAATCAGTCCAACATATCACCATTTTATATAAAGAACGTTACCTATTTAATTCATTTCCAGGAAGCAGTTTTCATTCCCTTGTTTGTGCATTAAACAAAAGTACAGCTACAAGTTGATTCCAGGTTCAAACCTTTCTGTGGTCAACAGAAAAACTTTACAAAGCTGAGCAAAGTCACTAAAGCTGGTTTGATTTTGTTCCAACTAGATTGTATTGTTCGTTGTATATGTATAAAATTTCAAGTCAATTGGTGTGGGGGGTGCTGGGTCATACAGTTTTCATTTTTTGGCTGTTAACTATAGCGCCACCATCCTGGGATCATACTTCTTGTAAAGCATTTACACAATATTTCTAGTTATTGGGCCATGTTTTATGTCTCTATCTCATTTGAGCTTATGGTAAATTGAGCAACAGTAGAAGACAACAAATAATAATAATAAAAAACCAGTACAAACTCAACAGGGTTCAGCCCCCTCAGGGTTGCAACCCTAATAAGGAGTAAAGAATTCCTGAAGACTGAGTATTGACTGCATTGATCCTACAGCACTCACAAACAGCTGCTATCAATACCAATGACAGTGAGAAACATCTGTCTCCAGGGTCAATGAAGGTGATGAAGTGTGTGTGTGTGTGTGTGTGTGTGTGTGTGTGTGTGTGTGTGTGTGTGTGTGTGTGTGTGTGCGCACGTTTGTCTTTATTAAGCAGAAAAGCTAAAATGGCTCTCAGGAAGCAGCCAGCAGCCTGTGTTAATTGGATGGCTGTGCTATGGAGTCTTTAGAGAGGCTGTAGTGTGACACAGTAGTTCGACAAAGCACAACATTCATGACTCATGAAGAGTCATTACGTCACCATGAAAACCACCCTCAGCTCCTCATTGACCTCCGATTGTGTCGTCTGCAACAATCCGGACATATTCACAGCTATTCATTGAATTAAAAAAGAAATAGGAAGTATTAGCAGGCATTCAGACTCAAACTAAGAAACATATCACAGTGCCATTTGTAAGGCAACATTCGCAGTCACCCATGGCACCACTAGCTGGAAGGTCACCAAAGAGGAGGGCAATATTCATTGTAGCCTGTAATTTCACCCAATGTACTTTCTAAATCTCACTGAAAATGTGCAGAACTGCAGACTCACTATCATTAATATCATTAGAAACATGGATATCAGTTACTTATCTTGAGTGTGTGCCTCTGACATGCACAGTTGTCTACCAGCATGTGTACTTGCTGTTGCCCAGTGACCTTGCGTTTTTTCACTGGAGCTCTCTGCATCATGACCCCCGCTGTGCCGAAGCAGTGACCTTATTGAATTAATGATAGCATGGCCTTATTCAAGCTACAAAATGGCACTACTCTAGCTTTCTGATGAGTCTTAGGGTGATTTTACACCTAGTTGTTTTGAGCAGTTCGGTTCGGTTCACTTTCTTGAGGAGGTTTCTTTGTACATTTCCAAGCAAACATGCAAGCTTTAAAGGAAAACTGCAGTTTATTACTGTACAAGCTTAGTTTTATTTCCATAGATTTGGCCATCAGTTCTATTGGTTATGATATGCTGAGATTTCAGAAAATGCCAACATTATTGGAAATACAGGGGGTTTCATGTGGTAACAAACATAAGCAGTCAGGTTATAAGAAAGGTTTGCTAACAAATCAACAGTTTATCTGAATCACTCTATTTGGACGTGAATGAAAGTGAGCTGCTTGGCTTCAGTGAGTGCATTGACAATGATAGAAGGAAATAACAAAAAGTGTTCAATAAGTTGTTTTATGCAACCCGGAAGTTAGCATCGCCCTGGTTCCTTCTGGGATTTTTCCATTAGATTTTAGATTGTTGCAAAAAATAAGCTCTGTAGGGAACAAACGTTTCTAATACTTCCACGTTTTGTTCAGCAAGAAAATCTTATCGAATGAGGCTGTAAAGGTGGACTAGTGAGTAGAAGTTTCCGTGTTTTAATATCCCCGACAACCCCTCATGCAGCCACTTGTTAGCAACTGCCATAAAAGCTTCAAAATTCACAGGTGGGGTATATTGTCACTCAATAAAACGTGAAGATATCTCAAGCTTGTGTTAACCACAGACCTTATTTCATCTAACAAAAAACCCATTGACTTCGAGGAGAGGGAACTGGAGGTGCAAAAAAGCAAACTAATTTCCGGGTTTTAAGAATAATTCCTGCAGCAGTCTATAACCCATTTCCTATCAGATCTTGCGTTTTTTGGTCTATATTTAAATTTGGAGCTTTCATAAATTTGAACCAATCTAAGGTGTAGATAGAGAACAGAGTTGTCCTGTATTTACACATTAAATTGGTTATTTAAAACAAAGGGAACATGACAGACTGTGGTTCTGAAAGTGCCCTAAATAGCAGGCTCATCTTGGCGTTACAGCTGGTGGGCTTGTTGATGCTACAGTCCATTGGCAGAGGATTTGACTGTGGCAGCTGAGTCCCAACGTTGCTATCTAAGCTTTTTTCTTTTTTTTTACCGTCGTCTTCCACCCTGACAACGCTTGAGAGGGGAGACCGAAAAGGCAAATCAAACCATAAAAGGAACATTAAAGTTATGAGCCAGTAAGATGAGTTAACACTCCTACAGTGTCACAGGATAAACCTTCTGACAATTCATCTGAAGCCAACGTTCAGTGCCAATGCTCAAAGCAGTGCATCTTTTCTTAAAGCGGTGGGGCACGGTGTCTGACTTTCATATTTGCTTCTGTTTTTTATGAACCAACCACAACCTTCTGTTAGTACACATGCCCTATCATAGTTGGTGAAAATCTTGATATTGATTTGGGGACAGTGACATGGCTGATAGCTAGCTTGTCTTGTTGTTAAACATACTGTTAAATTACATTTACTGTTTGTACGTCGACCGTACACAGTGTTATTGACTTGAAATCTTGCTAGCATAATGTTAGCTCTCTGGCTCGTAGCTGAGCCAAAGTGCTTATAGTACATAGTAGTTTTTGTGTTTTCATAAGTCCTGTTTATTTATGCTTAGCCTGTGTTTGTACATTGAGAGCAACATAAAACCAGAGTCAAATTCCGTGTATGCGTGCACATACTGTACCTAGCCAATAGAGTGATTGTGATTCTATGAGTGGAGAGAACTAGAAATATCTCCTGTTGCCAAGTGTTTAAGGTTCGTCTGGAGTAGAGAACAATGTTAACATTGCATGATTCTTCCGGGTATTAGTCAAAACCTCAGGTGTTACCAAGGAAACTGAGTCATGGCTTGTAAAAAGATTTTGATTGCATAACACATGGAAATATAAATGATCTTTTTCTTTGGCAAGTGACCATGGTATAAACGGGATAATGCCCTTCAAGATGTCCATTATCAAGAATTAATGGACGATGAGGAGAACTGTCCGACGTGCAGCCGAGGCAACCTCAAAGGTATCCCTTACCTAAAATAAACGTTTTCAACTATTGACACATTCTCTCCAAATTGTAACACAGATATCTTTACCATTAATGTCGTAAGTAACCTGTGTAGACAGGCAAGCTGCTGTCTGACCCAAGGAGCATTTGTGAACATCACTGTATGATCATGAGCGGACTTTGTGTTTTTGAAGTTCAACAGCATCGACAGAGCGGTGGTTAAATGTTCAGTGCAATGCATTGAGGCAGTTTCAATAGTAGGAATCCCCAGTGAAACCTTATGTGCATATCATATCAATCAATTTAAGATTATTTAATAGTTGTAGCAGCATTTGCAATTTCACGCCAAAATGAGCACCCCAATTGCACTGCGCCATTTAATCAGCATAAACACAGCCTCAGTGGCATCCCTCCTCTCCTCTCCCTGAACTGCTGTCTGTCTCTATTGTCTCTATTGTCTGTGTTTCAGTCCTTCTCCCTCTGCTGCCCCAATTCACCCCTGTGACAGTGTCTATACAGCGTAATCACCTTAAATATCCGGTATATCCTGTCATTATTTTACTCGGGCAGGTTCCCCGTGTGGGTAATCAAAACTTCACTGTAATTTCGCGGCCAACTACTAGACAGGAAATCTGTTAAAGACTCTATGCAGCAATAATATGATTAGTCTGAATGTACACCAAACATGCAGCTGGTCAGTAATCACATTCCCCTCCAATGTTTGCACAGAATAAGACATCTTTCTCAGGCGTCATTATACTGGCTTCCACCCACAGCTATCCTGGCTCTGTTTCGGCACTGTTGACTTAACTGGTCTTCATTACAGCCTTGTGAGGTATTATGGCTATATTAATATGATCCAGGAAACTAAAACATGTTATGAAACAGAATGGCATACAAGCACATTAATACTAGAATATTAGAGAGTGGCATTAAAGGTGCCTATAAAAAGATTAATAACCCTGAAAAACCAGGACATGAGCCATCACAAGGAACAACATGCCCCTATATCTGTAACCACTGACGTATGTGTCAGACAGAGGTCTGCCTGAGCTTCAAAGACTGCACATCTACAAAGCTGACCTTTACCAGCTCTGCGTTATGTCATTAAACTGAACCACAGACATTTTGATGATGAGTAGATATTGGTTTTTATCACCCGCAATGTTGAAGGCAGCTGTAAATAGCAAAATTCCCAAAACACACAGTTTCTGATAGCTGCCAGTTTCGTCATTTTGTGAATTAGGGAGCTGAATATGTCTCTATCGCCTCATATACCATCATACTGTGAAAGTATTGTGCTCATGTGAGTTGCTGAACTGTGAAATACTTGCTGGAAGTCTATACACATGGTTGTCAGCATAGCATAGTCATCTCATAGCAGAGCTTAGAGACATGCAGCAAGAATGTAATTTGAAAAACCAGTGTTCATTTTATCTAAGATTATCTTGTTATTTATAGAGCTGGGTATTGTTTAAAAATGCTTAAATTCATTTTAACAAAAGAAAACTGCACATTACGGTTTAATTACTCATAAGGAGGAAGCTGTTCAAAGACCTGGGAAATACAGCAACTGATGGAATATCTGTACAGTATTAGACTATATAAAAAAAAATAACTGTCAACAGGACATTAATAATGAATGTATGGTTACAATACGTCATTGTAGCGTCTAGTCTGGCTGATCCAAAGGTGAAGGGAATGTGGCTGGGTGACAATTGTGGTACTGGGAAATAGTGGCAGAGTGAGACCTCTTACTTTCTCACCCCGGTCTGACAACCTCAGGTTTATTCCTCTCAGTTTACCGTTGTTCTGTAAGTGACACCATGTTTGCTGTCAGAAACGCTGTCTGCCTAGGTTCCAGATCATGCACCAACGATGCACCGAGGCTTCCGTCCCGGTGGACGATGTGGTGAATGGACTAATCAACGAGCAGATACAGGTTAGCTGCACTGGCTAGCTAACAAGCAGTGCAAAGTACACTGAGGCCTCTTTCTTCACTAAAATAGCTCTGGTTCTTGAACCACTTCCAACACAAGTTTCTTGTAAGCTTGGTGCTACCTAGCAAACCAGCCCACGTTTCCACCAGTTTTGAGCTGAACCATAGTAACCGGATGCATCATCAGCAGAGGGCACTGCACAATGACCTGTAGAATATGACACTCCCACTTTGGTTCCCAAGGAAAACCATATATTTTATATTTTTTGGCAGTTCAAAACTAGGTGTTTGAAACAGAACCGGGCTGGTTCCCTGTTGGTGGCACGTAACATTAGACACACAATCACCAGTATTATTAGATCTTGGTACAAGCATGCTGCACGCTTATTGGTGTACTGACACTGATGAGATTTACTCCTTTTAGATATCACAATTTAGTACCGAATGACTAGGCATTCCTCAATAGTATCAAAGCCATTCAGTTGCTGCCATACAAGTATCGAAGTTAGGTTATTTATAACCTTTTAACACTAGAACTACCGGATTCCATAACTACTAGAACGACCATGACGTTCATATGGCCGTACTGAACGTCATTTTCGTCATGTCATATCTACATTTGAACCTTCTTCAAGATTTCCAATGAAGCTTTTAATTCCTGTTGTCATGTTATGACGTCATCGCCCTTAAAACAAGCATAAAAGAAAGATTGCCCCGACAGGGGCTGCCTCTCTGTGTGAGGAAAGTTTTGCGTCAAAAAGATTTTTTTCACCGCACTCACCACGTGAATAGACATGCAAAAAAGTTAACGTTTAGTACAGCCCTGTTCGTAAATAAGTTCAATAATCAATGCAAAATCTAAAAATAAATGGATCTACAATGTTACGATAGGTAATAATAAAGATCAGGACACAAAATTTAAATTCAAATGAATGTGAAAATGTATTTTCCAACCTAATTATTGTGCCTTGAAAAGCACAATATTATTATGCCGTGTGCTTATTATTCTAACGTATGTTTTTCGGCGCGCTACTCCTTCCGCAGCTTTGATCGCATATACACAAAAAGGTACCAAAACGTGCGGCTCGGTGAGGACATTAGTGCTATGACTATTAGTGCTAAGCGTTTCACCAAACAGTTTGCCGATAAATCGCCAGAAACCGGTCCAAAAAATGAATGGGTGTGTATTGGTAGAATGCTCAACTGATTCCAACTGCCGTTTCGGTTAGAGTGGAGGGAGTAAGAAAAATTTGTCGAAAAATAAATTTGTAAACTTCTCTCAAGGCCACAAATGTCACTCTACAGAAATAATTTATAGATAGAAACGTAGGTAAATCCATTGGGGTCGCAGTGATACCACCGCTGAAGCTGTCAGACTAATTGTTTTGGTGGGAAATGCACTGATGCGCCAGCAACGCCCTCTCACGGCCTCCTATGGTCAATAAGATGACGATGCTCACGGTCTTGTCGGATTTCATTTTTGTCGTTCCTGGCCAATGGCTCGAGGGGATTCATTTTGAGATTTTTTGTCCCTGTCAATAGTTAAGAGACAGAGAGAGAGGCCGCAGCTGCTGTGGCCTGCCCTGGTTGCCATGGCAACCAAAGCCTGCCTGTGGACACACTCATACACGCACACACATAGCTAGCTACACAGGAGTAAGCTAGCGTTACCTAGCTGGCTAGCTAAAGATAATTAGAAGGTATTAACAGAGCCCGTCTACGGAGAGCCTGGCCACTCTCTGTTAAATCCCATTGTACCAAATTTTGGTTGCAGTTCCACCAGAGTTCCACTGGGGGCGATCGCCCATGAGTGCAAAATGAATTGTGAATTGTCGTTGAGAAATCTCAGATTTGATTGTAGTTTTTGCAAGGGTTTTTGCAAGTGCAGGGTTATAGGTCGAAAGTTGAATGAACGAGTACTTATGTCCTTTTGATTTCTTACAGGTTGAGATGTTGTTGCCCATAACGCGCTAGCATTCTGCTAATGAACGCTGATTGGTCAGTGAAGGACTGATTACGACCAGAGATCCCGCTTGATGGCATCGTGGCATCCGAAGCGGGAATATGAATATTTCAGCGTGGTGTTTAAAACAGCAAAACAAAAACTCTTTCTAGCACGTGCATTGACAGGGAGAGCCTAACCTGTGTCAGCTGTGTTGTCGATGCCTCGAGAGAAAAGGAAGTGCAGAGCGCGGAAGCACAAAGAGGCTTGCTGTAAAGCAGTATCTCTGGCCGTACGATGTGTATGACATCATTGACATTTTAAAAGACTTTTTAAAGCAAATAAGTGACTCTAAAAAATCTAACACCCAGCAATGTGTCATTTCTTTGCATCCCCTTTCGAATGCAACATTCAAATTACTAGACAAAAAATTATATCCTGAGAAAAGTGGATTTTGAGGGTATAGCTCTATAGACCGCCATTCATTCTGCACTCATCCTGTGAGCGCCCTCATATGGAGCCAGAGTGGAACTGCAACAGTTCAGAAGCCGGAAGTATACCGAGAGTGGAACTTCTCCCCTTATTAGACATTCTCTGGTATTAATATGCTAGCTCCTTAAATATTTTACCCTGCTATGAGCTGTTCCTTAATTTACATTAGCACTCCTTCAGGTGCAGAATACAATTTAACACATTAACAAAAGCTGGCGCCTAGCTAGCGATTAGCGCTTAGCGAGTACCTAGCGATTAGCGTTAGCGCTCTTTTCAGTATTAATCCAATGAAAGTTGAAGTTGTTCTCAATTTGCTAGTGCTAGCTAGCTAAGGAGAATGACATGGTATTAATATCCTAGCGCTAGCTAGCTAGCCTGCTAGAGAGGAAGACATGGTATTAATATATGGGCCAGAGTAAGGCACAATCAAAATTTCTTTAGGAATTTTCTGGTTGATAAATATTATCTTATTTTCTTTGTACAATAAAAACAAATCTTATGATACAATAACTTATAACATATATACAATAACAAAAACATTACCTATATACGTTTGAATACATTGTCAAAACTTTCATGGACACGTATGCAGCACAATACAGTACACACAAAAACAGGCAAAGAAAAAACATGAACATTAGCTAAACAAGAAAACAAACTGCTTTAGAACGATTAGTTTCAGTGAACAAAAAATTTTACCGAACAAATTCAGATTAACAAGTTTTCCTCCAAGTGGGCTCATTTGAACGGCGCAAAAACCCCGCATCATTCACTGACGCTTACGCACAGTCCACACAGGTAAACACCGCCTTTCGTGTGCAGCTCCCACACACTACTTTGTGACATTTGGCGCATGTCTCCTTGGTTTTATGTTCCTCCTTACTTGGCACTGCCTTCTTCTCTCCATCTGCTGATGCTCCTGCCCGGGTCCTGGCTCTCGCACCACCAGTTGTGTGGCTTTTGATCTCTTGTTGCGTGATGAAGTCCCTCTGCAAAACTTGCTCATTCGTACACTTCTTGTACAATATGTGCGTGTTGATTGCAGCCAGGTCGAGGATGTTATAGAAAACAGCTACTGGCGGCCAGTATTTTCTAGCCATTTGATCTAGAACATTTACTCCTACCTTGGTTTTGTTATAGTATGTGACCGTCTCTGGCTTGCTTTTCTGGCCACTTGTGATGCCAACAGCTGTGTGGACAGTGCTGAGGATGCAGACATTGCTTTTTTTTTTGCACTGATACACGGTCAGTGTTGCATCGCCATTTTTCAGCACCTCTGTGCTGAACAGCGGCCTTTGCGCCTTTACGCACGGGGGGAGTTCTCGTCTGCTCTTGTTTACCGTGCCAACCAAGCTGGTTTTCTTGGCCTGAAGTGCCTTGGCCAGTTCAAAGGAAGTAAAAACATTGTCGGTGGTGACGTTTCTTCCCTTCCCCAGGTATGGGTCGACCATTTTCAGCAGCACACTGTCTCCAAGTCGTTGACCTGGCGTCCTCGTCTCGTTAAGATAAGGCGCACGGTTTTACCATATATTTGGTGTCGACATCCGCAGCAAGCCAGAATTTGATTCTGAATTTGTCTGGTTTGTTTGCAATATACTGGATGAAGCTGCACCTTGACTTTGTAGGGAATAGCTGCTCAGTGATGTCGGCACCGGGCTTGAAGCAGACGATGCAGTTTTGGACAAATCTGTCCCAAACATCACTCATAAGGGCAAACTTGTTGTCTTGCAGGCGTGTGCGTCGGGTTTCCCTTCTGTCAAAATGCAGGACTCGCATGATTTCCTGAAACCTGTTTTGGGACATGGTCTCCTTGAAAAAAGCGCAGCCCCACTCGGCTGACCAAAAGCTCGCCAAATCCATCCCTTTTCCACCTTACGCGCCACAAATGTAAATTAGACCAATGAAGGCTTTTAGCTCTTCAACTGTCCTCCATATTTTGTCCTCCTTGACTTGGTGGGCCTCAGCCACAGTGCAGTCCCTGATGTGTTTCAGCATGCCATCATCCACCAAACACAAAAAGGCTGTAAGGGCATCTTCAATATTGCGCTTGGCATGTGCTGTGTGGCCTGCCGCCTCTGTTATTACATTTCGGCATTGTCGCCTTCCTCTGTCTTCACCTGACTCTGTATAGGCCCACACTGTGCCATCTTTTGCCGTTTCACGCCTCTCGGCTGAAAGTGGGTTTATTGGGCCAGCTTCCTCATCTCGTGGCGGACTGAGTTGTCTTGGCACAGCAGACACATCTGATGGATCAGGATTTTGCACTATTGCCAAAAAAAAAAAAAAGGAACAGACTAATTACTATTTTAGTTCATGAAATCCTAATCTTGTTAGGACTAATATTAGCCTATATGATTTCTACTAGCCAGACGATATAGTATAATACTAATAATAGCAATAGAATAATAATAATGAAAAGGTGTGTGCCGGTGGAGGTGTGTGCCTGACATAAAAATGTGAATGAATGGATCGGTCATCAGGAAAGGTGCGTTGGTAACAGCGGTGGGTGTGTGAGGGGAAAAATAATATGACAACCGTTTTCGATAGCAGATCTGATCGTTATAGCCTACCTTGGATAGTTAGAGACGGGTAACTTTACTTTGAAGTACAACTATTATTGATAATAGCCTGGCTAGTCTGCCTCGCAAAGTATCAAGAGAAGCATACCTGGAATATTATCCAATGGAACAAGGTCAGTTCCAGGATCGGAGATGTCCAGCCGGCTCTTTTTTCGACGGGGAATGAATTCATTATCTGAATCACTCTCAGAGCTGGATGAACTGTCCAGGGACCAAGAGACATTGCTGTCCCTATCCATACCTGCTCCTCCATCAGACTCCTCATCGTCAAGCCTCTGAAACTGTCATTCTTCTTTTTGATGAGATTTTGTTAGCTCAAATGTATAACTTATAGTGTTGGAAATAGTGTAAACAAAAAAGGACAGAAAAACTGATCGTTGCTATGCAACGGGGACACTCATTACCAATGGCGGGAAATGTAGCGGACTTAAATATGATATCTATAACGCGTGCGGTCAAAATGACGGCCATGGCCATTCTAGGTAGAAATACTCAGAACTGTTTTGTGTTTTGTTATTTTAATAAAATAACAGTGTCAGAATAAAATATACACATATTTAGGAAAAGTCAGAGTCCTACAGCCACATTGATTTTATTTTAACAAAGTTATTACACTGTAAAATTTAAAAACGGTCAAAATGACTGCCTTGGTGGTTCTAGTGTTAAAGGTTTGTTTCATAGATTGTTGGTTGTGTTTCGATAGTGGCAGGTGGTTTAAGTTGAATATATGATGAAGCACAATCCCTCTCAGTAGATGGTTTTCATATACAAGTGTTTGTTTTTATCACACCACTGACCGCCATCACTAGTTACACAACCAGTGTACCAGACCAATACACAGCGACATATGAACATGCTCATGTGACACATTAAACAGAAGTGCAGTAGGAGGCCTCTATTTAAAGGATACGTCTGTATTTTGTTACAGTCAACAAATATTGTGTGTGAATCCAAAGCCTGATACTGAATATCTTTTTCCCCTGTGCCAACTATTAAAACCACATCAATGAGCCACACAATCAATGATGCGGACACTGACTTTTTTTCTCCTCACAAATATCTGGCCACTTTCTTTGATTAAAGCTGTGATTTTATCAGTTTTATCTGTACTGTATTTGTTGAGCAGGTTAAACAAAAATAAATCAACAAATCTTCTCTCAAGATGTATTTAACTCAGCTTCAGGATATTTACTTCCAGCGGCAGGAGGTCCAATATATGAGCACAATAATCAGACAATAAAATAAAAGTTGCATGGCTATGTGCACAGGCAACATGGCTCCCACTGTGGAGTCTTGGCACAACTCCAGTAATGGGTGAGGATGATAAAAAGGAGGGCTGAAAATGGCAGTGTAGAGGAAATTATACAGTACTGGTTAGAACTAATGACTAATGACTCCTTTATTGAAATGCAAACCCCGAATGCAAACCAAGATATTGTCCTTTTGGCAACACTATGGCTCTATATTTTGCGTGTAGGTTACAGTCAGTGGATGTAGCTGAGTGTATCAGTAAGTAAAACTAAGGAAAACGCAATCTGCAGCAGCATTTTCCAAACCACCACGCAGCTGAAAATGTAGTAATAATGCTGCTGTCATTGAATGGAAGTGCTGAGATGATCACAATGTTCTGCTAAGGTTTCTTTTTCTCTTTAGAGCTTGACCAGTCAGTTCCGATGTTCACATTCAAAATGCTTGCTTGACAAAACTAGGTTCATATCGCCTAGCAAAATACAATGCAAGATGTAAGACTGAAAGTGGTTAAGTATTAAGATATTATGAGGACAGAGGCCAGATTTCTTTGCAATTCGTTGAGGCTGAGACTTCACTGGTAAAAGTTCACCAAAGCTGAAGCAAAGGTGCAAATTTCTGCATGTGTGACTGTGCCCTTATTGAGCTGCTCAACATTGGCAGTATGAACTAAAAAGGACAGCTGAGATGGAGAGGAGATCACAGGGTATAAAGCAGAAGATGGTTTGACGCATCTGTGTTTGGACTCTATTATCAGAAATGGAATGTAATATTCAGGTATGTTTTCATTAGTGTATAATCACCTGAAAATAAGAATTGTGTTTTGTATTTTTGTCTTACAATGAGCTGTTTATATCTACAGAGGGAGCGGGTCCTCTTCTACAGAGTCTGCCATGTTTCTACGGTAGACCAGAACGGACAAATCTCTAGATAGGGCAGTTTGTGTTTTTGCGACCACTGTAGTTTCACCCGTGCACTTGTTGCAATCTGCAACTACATCACTAGTTACCAATAAATCCTACACACTGGTCCTTTTAATGCAGCAAACCAAGAAAGTGTTGAACCGTGAATTCACACACCCAAATAAGGATCAGACCACAGCAAAACACTGACATCTGACCGTAAAACAATGCTGTATCGTGCTGCCCTTTATTTCACTAAAATTCAACTTGCATTCTTTTTCATTTGTTTTATCTTGTCATTTTTGTCACTTTTTCTTCTATAGCTGAAAAACAGAAATTAGAAATTACCTTTTTTACAGTGCTGCTTGTTCAAAATATTAAATTACGTAAGAGGTAGAGAGTCTAACGCTCAATTTTCTGCCATGGTCCCAACACTAGAATGTAATATAAAAGGACTCTCCAGAAAGAAAAAGGAAGGTTAAGTGATACAGACACAGGTGTAAATAAAAAGATAGATGCCTCTCCCGGGTCAGTTTTATTCCATGGCACTGACATGGTATACAGCTGTTTAAGAGATGTGCTGACACAGCAAAAGACAGCACAAAGACAGCTCAGGGTCAGGCCCCCTTTCAATTAACATCCGCTCCATTTAACTCCCAGCAGAAAGGTCACAGAGAATGACTAGTGTGTTTAACACCTGCTGAGACATTTTGACATTTCAACATGCTGTGTTAAAATCCTGTTTCCAGTCAGCAGGGCTGTGTGGGGAGCAAAACAATAAAGCTGGAAAAAAAACTGTAATGGAAAGCATTTTGGAAAATATACTTATTTGCCTTGCAAGGTGTTGAGATCAATATCAATCTCACATCTGTGAGTTAAGTAAAGAGTTGGAGTCAGGATGTGCTGTATTGATACTCTATCACGGTACTGTATCACAGTAATAGGCTTATTTTAATACAAGATATTGATATATAACATGCAGTGCCTGCTTCTTCATGCTCCTCCTAAAACGAACTCTTCACCTACTCCCACTCTCTCCCAATTTAACTTAGGCTCAACAAAGCTAGACCCATCGATATCTGTGGGAGCACAACAGCAGCAAGCGAGAGCTCGGGCTGCGAGCAGAACAGCGCCACCCGGCGAGGGATCAGCCTAGGTTACATCTGCCAACACAACTGAACATACACAATGCAAAACCTTCCTGCTTGCATAAGCCCCTCCCACCAAACCCACAAGTTTGTATGGCAGCAGAAGTAGTAACCCTGCAAAATCTCATCCCTCATAGGGCTTGCTCTCAACAGCAAGAGCCTCACCAACACCCCAGTCCCTCTCGTGGTGAATCGTCTTCTCAAAGACCCCTCCAATGTTTAAGATATTTAGCTTTACTGAGTGAGGGCATGCAGTGTGAAGGGGGATTGCGCAACCTGTGCACGTACAGTGATTGACACTGCGTTAGAAACTCTTCCTGGCTCTAATGAGTTTTCTTTCAGTTGTATTCCTCGGTTCCAGCTTCTGCCATAAAACCAAGCAACAGAGACCTCAAGACTGTTTCCCTCAAAATGTGCAAAAACTGCCTGTGTTTTTTAAGCATCAAGGTAATCATTTCACAACTTTTTCTGTATACCCCTTGGAAAAGTACAGGTGACCTCAATGGTGGGTACAGCCATACTCACCAGAGGTGGCGGTACACAATAAGAGGTAAGGACTAGAATGTTATGTTTACGTTAATTTCACTGATGTCTGGTATTAAAAACATCTCTGACGTATATAACAGCAGTAATAATTAATGTCAGGGGTTCTGGCAGTACTTGAAAGTGTAAATATTCATAATGGTTTTCTGAAAACTACTCTCAATTCTATACTAACACACAAGTAACACATAAGATATTTCCAAATCTGAACATTGGAACATCTGGTAAAAGAGGTGTAACTTTAAGGTTTGCGCCAATAAGGATCAGCTCCACTTGTCACTTCCCTACCCTTCAACCCCAAACTTCAACTAGTTTAGTCCAGTCTCTGATGCCACATTTTGGCTTCATGCTGCCTTTCATCCTGCCTGAATGCTGGAAATTGTGCTGTCAAGCTTCATGCCTTCAGCTAATGTGTGTGATGGATCTCTGCCTGGGCTAAACTTATTATATATCTGATAACAGTTGTCCTTGGTCTTTTGTGTGCGTAAATCTTGTAATATTGAAGTTCTGAAGAACAAGAAGTGTGACTTAGTGTCTGGAAATACATTTCATACACATGCATTCAAATCATGACATTACATCACATTGATGCAAAACTAACAAGAAATCCAGTATTGCAGTCCTGCTCATAATGGCCTAATACACCCAGAAATATTAAAGGCATAGCTGCCATGGTATAAACAGTAAGGAAAAACCTCATCTCAAGGTGCATATGGTAATATCACCCAGTCCTAACAAGAATTATTAATTGGTGAATAACTGCTTTCAGACGTATTGTCATCACAGTGCCAGGAGCAAAACCTGTGCTCATCGACTGTATCTGGCAAGTCGTGCTGCAGCCAAGGACATCAGAGCCAAATCTATTTTTGGCAAAAAACAACTTGAAGCTGTGTGTAGAAGAAACAAATGTTGCAAATGCTGTCACATCCTCATTTCATATTAGGTTGATCAATTTGTCAGTCAACACAACCACCTCATCTCCAACCAACCACCATCAACCAAGTCAAATCAACACCAAACAAAATAATCAGAAGAGCTGCAACGATTTGCCAGATATTTTGATAATCGATTAATTGTTTTTTAAATTTTATGTCCAAATTCTCTGATTTCAGCTTTTTAAATTTGAATATTTTCTGGTTTCTTTGGTCCTCTATGACAATAAGCTGAATATCTTTTGGATGGTGGGCAAAACAAGACGATCAACCTTTTATTGAATCAATTAATCGAGAAAATGCTCACCAGACTAATTGACGGTGAAAATAATCGTTAGTTGCAACCCTGATAATCAGCACAAAAAAATCCAGACTGAGTGGGTTTCACCAAACTTACTTACATAGAGTCAGGCTGCACACTCACAGGCTCACAGTCACTCACCCACCACATACACACAAGCTCAGATCAGTCCATTTGAAGCTATTTAACTGAGCGGCTCAGTGATCCAATCGACCATAGAGTACATTTGAACCAGACTCTAATGCAGCTACCATTAGGGTATAATGATGTCACTGACACTGCACTTGAGCATCTACCTACATATTTACAAAAGTCTTGATGTTAATGGACACAGTGTGTTAAATTAAATATGTACTGCTTTTGTATGCTTTCTATACTCTATGACACAACTGATTGGTCAAAATGTATAGAGGAGTGTAGAATGACACCACAAACGTTCTATAGAGAAACGTTTAGCTCACAATTAAGTCACTGCTTTGACAGTGTCCATTTCTCTATGGAGCTTTATTGAACAACATCACTGTCCTCCCAATCAGTGTTGGGCAACTCATTACTAGTCATGATATTACTTTCCCCAGTATCTAGTAGTAGTAGTTATTACTAATACATTTCAGTAATAATATTAGTTACTGGATTTATTTTTGTAATCGTGGAGGAAACTAGTTTGGAAGATAGAAACGCTGGAAATATTCCATTACTTTGATTTTAACAAACAAAACTGTTTTTTAATTGTGTGGGAAGTAGCAGAAAAGTAATAGAACTAGTAGTGTAAGTAATTACTGTTGAGTGAAGTTATAATATTACTTCTGAAATTAGTAATAAATATGTTTGAGTAACTGGCCCAGCACTGCTCCCAATATGGTATCCTTACAGTTACGAGTTTAGCATTGGTGCTCACAAATACCCAAGGTGCCCAAGTTTCCGAGCACCCACATTACCAGCACCTGTAAGTGGAGATCCTCTATCACCTCTGGAGTGGATAAACCACTGATTAAACAAACGAGATACAAAGTGGAAACAAGACAACAGAAGTGTTAGTAGATGTATTTTTTAACTTTGGAGAGAACCAGGCCAGCTTTTCCCCCTAGACGAAATACACAGAACTGAACATCTCAGACACTGAAAGAGAGTAAATAAGTATTTTCCAAAATGTTGAGCTCTCCATTTGAAATAAAAATGAAACTGTGAGTGTATTTTCCAAGCTGTTTGTTTATATCTCACTGAAGGTATAGCTACATAATAAACTGTACTTTCCAATTAGTATTTCCATTTTTGGATCCAAACGGCTGCATTCTTGCTTTAGTCTGTTCTTTGCAGCTGTGAAAGATGACATGTCAGACAAAGGAGCCACATGGCAATAAGGGAGCTCCTTTTACATCTCAGCTCAGATTTACCGCTAGAATCCGCTGGTATCCTTCGACACAGCTGCTGTGTTAGTTGAAAGTGGAAGTGCTTTTTAACCCCATATGATTTATCTGGAGGGTTATCCAGTTTACATTACTCAAACCTACACGGAAATAGTAGATAATGATTTGTGTTTTTTCTTTTTTTAGCTGGGCTGCAATTAATGACTACAGATATTCGTTATTCTGTTGATTCTTTTTTGGATTGATCATTAATTTGATAAAACGTCTTTTTAATCAGTTTCCCAGAACCCGAGTTATCAGAGAAACAAGCTGAACTAACGTTAGCAATGACAGCAATGGTGGTGAGGACAACAACTCTGATCCCACACTACTTGAAGTGCCATGATATCGATTTGCCAAAACTGTGAGATCTCTATATAGCAGCAGATACATAATATTGATTAAATATCTATCTGGCACACTGCAATGAAAGGTGCCTACTACATTATTGTTTTCACTAGCTACTTAGTCCATATACCTAAGGTTGTGGTTTAAAACTATTAAATTGATGAGTTCAATAAAAGTTTAACATGGAGAATGTGATTCCTGATACTGACATTATCCACTTTTGCCTCAGTCCACTCAGAGTTTCTTCCCTCACAAGTAACTCAACTGATTTGATGTTTATTAGCAAAGGTTGATACAGTCTGTCAGTCCTTCGAAGTTTGTCATTTAAACTGGTGAAAACTGGTCATAGATAGAAATGAGAAGCTGCTACCTGAATACTTTTTCACATACCCAATCTCTAATTTTCATTCATGAACTGTGAAATGCTGCATTGTAGAGCCCAGCTGCCATAGAGGAGAGCAATGATGCAACACCAGCAGGCTGAGGTGGGTGAAACAGGATCCATTAAAATATGCCCAGATGTTCTCTGATACAAGTCCCGATCAAAGCATGGCGCCTTTCTTCTTTCTTTCTAACGAAGCCATATGGCAGCCCAACACTGTAATAAATCCTTAAAAACTTGATGTCTAAATTCATTACAACGGTCCAACAATCAAAACTGTTCCATTTATTTTCATTTAGCAGGGCCTCCTCCAAAAGTGGGAGTGAGTGTTAAACATGATTTCTCACTGCAGTTCAGCATAATGCATGTTCACCATCAATAAAGACATTATTTATCGTCCCTGAATGCAAGAGCAGAGAAAATTGAAGAGTTAAAGTTGGGAAGCTCAATACTGGCAGCTTTAATGGTCAACCTACTGTCCTAGAAACTCAACTGGCCAAACTTGTAACAATACTTTCTCTATGGGGACAACTCCAAGACATAAGGTAAAATCCTGCCATTTAAGGCTGCAAGATATGGTAAATCATCATATTGCTATTCTTTTGACAGATTGTTGTTATAAGTGAGAATGATCATTTTTGCATCACAATTTTTATTTTCACTGAAAACTATTCTTCTTGGGATCTGTACCAAACAAAATGTTTTCTTAAATCTGGAGAACAAGATTTGTAGGCCAGGGCATACCTGCAGTACAACGGTACATCATTATAATGCTGCTGTCACACTGTGGATATTGCAGTTGGCCATATTGCAATTTTGATAATATTCCTATTAATTGTGGAGCCCTACTAATATTGCAGATTATATTCCTTAACACAAACTACTGTGATGCCCCTGTAAAATAATTAGATATGCAGCACAAAGTTTGAGATCACCCTGTATGTTCTCCACTGTATTTTCTTTTTTTAACTTTCAGTCATTGTCTTTGTGACTCCATTCAGTGTAAGTGTTAATCTATATTTGATGCCTCTGTTGCGTGAATCACTGCATATGTTCTTTTTAATTGTGCCATTTCCTGAATCCATAATTTATGTTTTACTTATGTCACATACTGTGTGTTTATGTGAATTTAAAAACAGTGTCTGTACCTCTTTGGCTTTCCGGTGTCTGTCCTTGCTGTCTCTGTCCTTGTCTTTGCCCTCGTCTCCCGGGTGGCAAGAGTAGGACACTGTCCTCCAGTCCCGCGGAGAGTTGGTGATGCTGGACACCTTTGACTCAGTGGCGCTGTTCTCCTCGTTAAGTGAGCGGGACGACCTCCTGGTGAACATGCTCTTCTTCAGAGCTTTTACCCTGAGGCTATCGCTGTTACTCCCATCTGAGCAACACCACTCCCCAGAGGAGCCATTGTCCATTTTGACATTGTGGCCGGTGGTGTGGCACTGGAAAACACGAGGCGAGAGGGTGGTGTCGGGATGCGGATGAGGGTGGGGTTGCGGTTTGTCCGGGGTGGCATTGGATCCGGACGCAGATGCCGTCTCCCCCTGTCTCCCATTGACGTCAGGCTCCTGGATCTTCTCATCCAGCTTGTTGAGTTTGGAGAGCACCTGGGAGATCTCACTCCGAACCCCTGACAGAGACTCTAACTTCTTCTCGATCTCACCAATCCTCATCACCAGCTTGCACACGCTTGATTTGAGCTCATCGTCTGTGTTTTCCAGCGAATGGAAGAGGCGGTCCAGCTTGGATTTGGCCAGTTTGACCGTGTTGCGCTCAGGGGAGCTGTCTCCTTCAGACTTTAGCGTTACCTGAGAGAGAGACCCATTGCTGTTGTAGCATGATGGCTGGACAACGCCCAGAGAATCGCAAACACTCATATCATCCAGAAAACGAAAAATGTCACTTATGTCATCACTAATGATCTCAGAGTCCTCGTCAGAGTGTTTGAAGGTGTGTCGTTCTCTGTCGCTGTATTTAGCTGGGTATTCCTTCGCCTTCTTCTGCTCAGCCTGCTCTGTTTGCGTCCCAACACTAGAAGAGCTGTCAACTCCCTGAAATGATGAACTGTTCATATTTTTGTCCCTAAACCTTTTGGCTACTTCTCTTTTGTCCAAACCTGCAGGCCCACTTGCCATCAGTGCTACATCCTTGGTTTTTATTCCATTTGCTTTTTTTGCAAAGCCTGATGGAGAAGCTACTACCTTTTCCTTTGGGCTCTGAAAATGCTGCTCGTTGTCAGTGCTGATGATGCTGATATTGCGGTGGTGGTTTTCTTTGAGCGGTTTGCTGTTCAGAAATGACCTCTCAAAGTCCGGAGGCCCCTCTTCTGTGTTGAGACTGAGGCTCTTCACTGGCCATGACGGCTGCTTTCCTGTTTTGTGACTGTGCTTCCTGCTGCTGACGCACTCGGACACCGTGGTTGGGCCAAAGTACGTGGACGCCTGTAAGTCGTCTAGGCTCTCGTGCTTCACCCTCCGTCTGTCCTGAAGAGGGGAGTTGAGTGGCGGTTCAAAGTAGGGGTTGCTATAGGGCAGTTCAAAGCTGTGGTTGAAGAAGGTGGCTGGCTTGTGCAGTTCCCTCCTGTGGTAGGCATCAGTTGCTTTGCTGCCCTGTTTGCACTCAGTGGTGATGACCTACAAAAGTAACCCAGACAAGGACCGAATTGGCTTTTAAAACACACTAACATAGCAAACACAGTACAGCAGAGCGGGGCTGTGGAGGGCTGTGGAACCCTCCAGGGGTTATATGTTGGAAACAAAATGCAAACTGATTACTAAACTGAGCAAAAGAATTGATACACTGTAAGAGAAATACATATTTGAAGGAGCACTCAGTCGAGTTGTGTTCATTGGACTACCATTATGGACCTCTGACTTTCAGAATAAAAGGGGTGTGTAAGATTATGTAATTTGGTATTTATACTCATTAATCAAAAGCAGGAATTAATGATCGGTGTCAGAATAACAGCATAGTGTATGCTGTACGTAATAGACCGACCATCAGCCATTAAGAGCTGTGAATAAATTAAACACTGTGAGAGTCCTACTAAATTGGTAATGCATAATTTATATGCAAGAATACAATACAGGTTAGGGGATGCATTTTGAGATATAACTTTGTCTATGCTGCCACTTCCAGTCTGTTAGGTAAAGGGTATGAAACACTGCATTGTTTATTTTTCTGCAGTAGTGGAAAGTAAAGTAGTTAACTTACTCAACTGTTGTACTTAAGTACTTTTTCAAGTACTTGACTTTTCTATGTTATGCTGTTTTAAACTTCTACTTCAGTACATATACAGGGACATATTGTACTACTACTATACTCCACCACGTTTATCATATGGCTGTAGAAGCTAGTTAATTTGAAAATCAGTATTTACTTACAGTACACAAATGCTTACATCTGAACACATCAATACTAACATTTCAACTGTCATAATTTTAATATAACACTAAGAATGGGGTTGTACAGCATAATGAAATCATTTGATACTTAAAGTACAATTACATCATCATTACATCACAGTGTTTTACAGAATGATGATTAAGCATTTTTGTTCTGAATGCCAGGTGCACATTCCTGAAGCCAATATTTTCTCTTACCTGAACTCTCACTTTAGCACGATTACTAAACTGAGCACACTGCACCATATGTCACCTGGCAGTCGCTATACAGGACACTAATCCCAGCTGTACTCGATTTGCTCCATCTAAATTGCATATCAACGCATATATCAGTTAACAAATTGATTTAAAAAGTAACCACTTAGAGTATTTATCAGCTTATGGTGTTTTATATCTGTTGCACTTTACTTTACATTGAAATATTCATATTCAAGATTTCCTAGAATCTTTATTATTATGTTAAACAATTACACTTTTTCATGACCATTCATGGCTTGAAAGAAAATTTGTTCAAACATTTCACTTTATTATGTATTCAAATGAATTGAAAGGTATCAGAGGTACACTGACTGTACATATTTCCATGCCTAATTCCTGTCAACTCTGGTCAACTGGTAGTGCCGAAAATAGTCAATTAAAACTAATCAATGACTATTTTGATCATCAATTAAGTACTAAGTCACTTATAAAGCAGATATATCAAATATTTGTTGGCCAAAGTTTTGCTTGCATGCTTTACATATGGCTTTTTTTTGTTATTTTGTCAATTTAATACATTTAGGAGTCTATCTCTCTTTTTTTTTTTTCTCATTTGAAAAATTGGGAATGTTACTTTTCAACCCAATATATTTTTATGAGTGTTCACATCCTGACAACAGCAGAGGTACAATAACACTGAATCAAAGTAGCCCTCCCTCTCTTACTTCATAGCAGCATCCTGAAAACACAAACCTGTGGTGAGAAGGCGACGAAGTTGTGGAAGTCCTCCTTGAAGATGTTCCTCTTCTGCATGCAGGGGTGAACAGTGAAGGGCTCTGTATGGCCGATGTGCCGCAGGGACTCCTGGTCGGTGGTGGACTCGCTGTCGATGTCCATGGGAAAGTAGGTACTCTGCATTTCGCAGGGTGGAGAGGGCGGGCTGCCGCTGGAGTATTGGGGCAGATGGTGCAGTTTGTCCAGTGAGGCTGTCCTACATTTCAGGTCCTTGCTGACACCCAGAAGGAAGTTGGGGTCTGAGGTGGGAATAAACTGCTGGCAGTTGTTGCACTCTGATGATTTAGGAATAGGTGGGGCGCTCTGAGCCGCAGGGTGCTGCTGGGTGCGGTGGTGATGGTGGTGGTGGTGATGGTGCCCGTCCCTGGGGTGATCCATGTGCTCATAATCAACACCCATGTCACAGTCCTGAAACTTATAGGCATCATTGTCAGACCTGCACAGCTCCAGCGACTGGTTCTTGTGGAACTTGCCTCTGTGCACTATGGGGAGCTTGTCTTTGGCTATGCCTCCGTTCATCTGGATTAAGTTGAACATGGTGACGATGTCTGCGGCCACCATGAGCTTCTTAGACTGCGGGTCCTCCATGGAGCAGCGCATCTTGTCTTTGAAGAGGGTTGCCGGGAAGGCGGGGTCCAGGCAGGCCGTGTAGAAGAGCAGGCTGCGGAGCTTGGCCAGGTGCACCAGGTCGAAGCGAGCGCACAGGGACATGCACAGGTCCTGGTAGGACATGGTGTTGTGCTTGGTGTCCAGCTCCTCCAGGATCCGCGCCAGGAACAGGGAGTACTCTGGGAGGGGGTCCATAGCTGCTCGGTGGCTGGAGCAGGCCTACAGAGAGGGTCTGACCTCAGGAGAAGATTGGCATCTGGAAACAACACATCTGAATGTTCATTCAAGACTAATGTGTTGGGTTTTTTTGCCCTGACAGACAAATAGAAATCAGAGATGCTCACTTTCAAAGAGCAGGAGGAGGCAGTCACTGTATATAAAGACAGATCCAAAATCACACATACTTTGCTGATTCTAGTAGTCAAAACGAATATAATCGGTGTAAACCTATCTAGCAGTAATTAATCCTGCTCCTCATAGTCGGACCAGAGTCCACCTGCATTCCGACAGTAGCAGCAGCTGCAGAGGCTGTGATGGAGCAGGGCGCGCACACAGATTCAGTCTGATTTTCACTTGTATTTGCATACCGTCGCTCAGCCGGAGTTGCTGGAGACAGAGCGGAGAATGATCGGATCAGCTCGGTGCAGCACAGCACAGCACGTCTCCCATCAGAGAGCCAACAACAGGGAAAATAAAGTCAGAGTAATCAAACATCATCTGGCTCCGGATCCGCAGCGCACAGCCCAGCATCCATTATCCAAACTTTAACCCATCCGGTTATCCGTCAGTCTACATGAGAGGGGGGGAAGAAAAAATCAAACCATCCTCACATGCACGCGCACAGGTGAATGCTGATAATAAAACATTTTACTGTCATGGTTGGTTTTGATGTCAAACGCGGATCCATGATCCCGGTGAGTCCCAGCAGGCTGGACCGGCTCCCCTGTCCGCCGTGGTCCTCTCCCTCCCGGACTCCCGCCTGTCACAGCTGTGCAGCTGTGGTGGAGGAGCTGTCCGGGAATTGAAAATACATGCTGGGCTGAAAACCTACCAGTGTCAGACTGAAAAGAATACACACTAACGCTAGCGTTTCCGCTTTCAAAATAAGAGCCTCAGAGGGGCGTTACTAAAAATGGAGATTATTTATTTATTTATTTATTTTGTCCAACTAGAGATGGTGGAGGAAGTATTCATAGTTTGTAACCAGTGAACAAATACTCCTTTCAAACTTTTGGGCACAGAAGTAAGCAGACAGTTTTTGCAGAGTTCTAATATTAATTAATATGGAAGCTTATTTTATTTCTGATTCATTAACAATTAAATGTTCTACGTGGTCTAGGTGGAGCTCATTTAACCACTTTGTATGCTGAATGGTGACAGATGGTAGGGTAGTCTCACAGTGTATCACGCCTTTAAAAGAGTTTTGCAAGAATATTAAAGCTGCAGTAGGTAATTTGTACAAAAATAATTTTCTTTGTCATATTTGCCGAAACTTTCACTATACCCTGACAGCAGTATATGAGACAGATAATCTGTGAAAAAAATCAGGTTCCTCTGTCTCCTCCTAGTGCTCCTAATGGCATTTGCAAAATCCACCAGGCCTGAACAGAAACAACCAATTGGAGCAGAGAAAGATAGTTGATTGTTGAGTCTCAGGGCATCAAATACAGACTTTTTGGGACCATGGGAATGAGACTCAACAATCAACTATCTTCAAGCCATCAGCCCAAAGTGTCTTTATATCTTCCTTGGCTTTCAAATATTAAGTATGAGCTGGTACAGGCTAATGGTTGGTTAAACTAAAACAAAAATACAGGTGAGATACATGCATGTATCCAATATGAGACTAAAATGGAATTCTAAAATTATACATGCCTACATATATACAAACAGTACATTTGAGAGAAACTGGAAAAAAAGAAAACTATAGGGTTTCTGATGCCGCTTTCCAACAGACAGTACAACAATAATTACATGGGTTGTATTGATAATCACCAAATTACATAGACCATTTCAATGCTCAATCATTTTTGATTCTTTTTACCTTTGTGCTTTTATTGTGAAGGCAACATGTCTTACTTCCGGTCATAGCCTTCTGGATTCTGTGTGATCGATGCAGGTCTTTGTTTCGACTTCGGATGACGTAACTACACCTATCAATGGACATTGTAGAACTATCAGTTATCCCTTCATTCTGTTATTTAATACAGTGATGTGCTGTCACAGCTCTGCAGTGCTTGCATGCAGGAGCTGACAAACTGCAGGTTCCATGAACCCTCACCTACTAATGCAGTGGTTGCGAAGTGGGCTCCACACAGACCTCAAGGGCCCTTCAGTGAGTTCAAGAGGACATCAGCAATGTGAGAATACCTGCTGTTTTATTAGCTTCCATTCACTGTTCAACACAAGTATACACTACAACAACATGCATACTCTAATTTCACTGTTGCCTCACTGAAATGAATGTAAGTAAGTTGTATATATATATATATATATATATATATATATATATATATATATATACATATATATACACTGTAAGAGACAAAATGGTGTAAAAGCTGTGAGGCTACTTCATGCTGAATGAGGCCATTCTAATATCACCAACATCTTGTGCACCATAGTGGAACTGTCTTTGACTCTACATCAGCATTATAAAACAATGCAATATGGAACATAGAAATGTCAACAACATGTAAAAATGTTTACTACAGTGTGGACAAACAGTATATTGACATTTTTTTGGTTCTGCCTGGTTGACTGCTGGCCCACAGGAATGAAGTGAAAACAACCCCTTTCCACCAAATTAGTTAGTTCTGCTCTTGAACCGGTTCTGTTCAAGATTCATGAAACCTTGGTGCTATCTTGCAAACCAGCCCACGTTCCCATCAGTTTTGAGTGGAACCATAGTAACCGGATGCATCCTCAACAGAGGGCACTGCACAATCTACAACAACCTGTAGAATATTACACACCCCTTTGGTTCCCTAGGAAAAACCTGCTATTTTTTGTCTCCAGCTGGGAGCCAATTATCAGGTTCCGAACCAATTTATTTTTGGTTGAAACGCTCGGAACGGATCAAAACTAGGTGCTTGAACTGGAATTGAGCCGGTATTTTATATTCAAATGTCAACATGTATCACTGACATTAACGACAGAACTATATATGGATGGAATAAATATACTGACAAAAAAGTAGATAAATATACAATCCATGTCCATTCTGACCATTTTTCAACGGATTGTTGATTCTTGATCTCTCTCCCAGTAAGCAGAGCGAGAGGGATAATGGGAGGCAAGGGAGAGTGATAGTGACTCACTGATTTCAACATAGCTCTCCGGGCTGTTCTGTGTGCCATGTGAACAGATTTCAGATGCAAATCCTATGTTTTTCCCAGTAAGGTGAACTGTATCTAACCATGTGTTATCTGATTGATTGAAATGGATCCACTTCTATTGAAAAAAATTCTAAAGAACTTCTGTAGGCTGTAATTTCATTATTGAAACCCTCCAGTAGTTCGGACAACAATCTTCTCAACAATCTTGACTCAAGATCCACATACTAACTTTTTCTGGAACTTTCTGGAGTCTTCAGCAGTGCATGGGGATTGCTCAAGAAGTTGATCCAGTTGTCATCCTGTGACATATAGTCATAAGTCTCAGTCTAGTCTCAAGGTGTGCTTTTTTTCTACATGCTGGTCATTTCAGGACCGTGATCTGTTCACACTGAATCCAATATGGGCCACATGTATAAAAATAATGTGAACAGCCAAAAGATTAGATCTGAACAATAAATCAGAATTGACCACTAAGGCTTGTAGTGTGAATGTAGCCAAAAACACTATATACCATACGCTATATAGTCTGTTTTTATACATGTTAACAGGCAAAGTTACCTCATCTTGACTCCAGCTCGTGAATCTAAAAGGTTGAGATACACTGCTTTAGAAGAAGAGAAACAGTGGTGCAAGACTTAACTGTCCTTGAAAAAAATGAGTAGTGCTTTCTGCAGCAAAGGAAAAAATACAGTAAAGCTGTTCATCAGCCTTCTGCTTTCTTTATTTTCTTCTTTGGTTGTCAATTATCAAGAGGTCTTACCTAATATGAGCCTGTCAGAGGACAGACGCTGGAGGTGAAGGAGAGAGGAGAGTGGAGCCTCAAAGTTGGCATGCAGCAGATGAATGTAGAGTGGAACTTTTCACTGAGACTGATTGACAATGTATGGTGACCTTCAATCCGTGAAGTATTTTGGTTAGATTCCGTCTCTGTCTGTCTTAAATGAAAAAAATTAAACTGACGTTGAGCTCAGTGAGCACTGTTTAACATGAGAACAGGACCGGAGCGGACCTGAGCAGGCTGGCCCCAATAAAGTCAAGTGAACATATGAAGCAATGGCATAAAGTTAGTCAAGATACTGCTGTAGAGGTCAGGCCGACTTGGCCTCTTCTTGAATGGTAACCAAGGCTAGTTCTGACAAATTGTTATTTAAGCAATTCCAAAAGTCCACTTGAAACAGAAATCAGAGTGCTGTTTGCTTCCACATATTTACACATTTCCTGTAAAAACAGGCAGATGGGAAGAGAGAGGGACTTGTCGTGGTAGCCAATAGCACTGTGTGTTATGTCCAGCAGCTGTAGCAGACCCATTAGCTAACCCTGCGGGACTGGGCGCTCCCAGTGAACAGCACGTCCAGACCGGGACTGAATGCAGCGTCTGATGCCAACAGGGAATACAGTACAGAAGTGGGGTTTTTTTTGCCAGGTATGGCTCCTGGCATCCCATGGCTAAGTCAGCTAACGTTAGCTGCATAAACCAAATAGCTAACAGCATCTAACATTACTGTTGACGACAGCAACAAATCCATCTGTCCAATGTAAATCCCCTCGGTACCGCTGTCAAACTGTCAACTGTCTGTCAGAGGTCGTGTTCACTGGGAGGCTGCTGAGCCTCGTACTGTGACTGGCTACAGCAGCAGTTAGCCAAGTTGAATATTTTTCCCACAAAATATGATCCAGTTTGACCAAAATCACTGATTAAAGTTGTGCTTTTGTACGGTAATCCGTGAGGTCTGACTCCCAAAAACACTCAGAAAGCCATGCTGTTGCTAGCTAGCTAATCTGCAATCTGTGTCGCTAAGAGAAGAATGATTGACAGTAAGCACATGTCACATTTTGTTTACATAAGACTAAATTAAATAATTGGTTTTTGATATCAAAATACAAAGACATTGAGTTTTTTGTACATTCTTTGGCATACATTGTCAAATAGTGGTACAGTATAATTGAGGATGCAATCTTGAGGGGTAAAAAAGTAATTTTTCATTTCACCTGGAGAGAAACAGACATAGTATCTAAAGTATTCATTTGGAATAAGCATGCAAACATAACTTCTAGTTCGTCAGTTTTTGAAAATCACATTTAAGAATCCCTTCAACAAACCATGAGATAGAGTTTAAGGCTCTTCAAGCTCTCCACTTTGGCAGAATCACTGGTTGGCACGGTGCAGTCCTTCAGGGCTCGGTGTCCTTACACAGTTCAAACACATGCAGTTCAGGTGAATTGGAAAATCTGCATTGCCATGTAGGTGTGAGTGTGCTTGTCTGTTTGATAAAGAGGATATCTGTACACTGAGTCTATCCCAGTGCATGCTGGGATAGTTTCTAGTTATACAGCTGTACAGGAGAAGCAGCAATGAAGAACGGATGGATGGTTCCTTCAGTGTTGCCAGATTTGACTGACAGCAAAAAGTCCAATTAGAGACCTGGTGGAGAGGTGGTACTGTTCTTATGTAAAGATAGTTGAGAGAACCATCTCACCAGAAGGTCCCTTTAGTAGGTGTTCTGGAACTTTTGGTCATATGACATGATTTTCCTCAGTAGATGGTGTTTGCTGAAAACCTAAGGACTTCTCATCCATTTTGGTTTAAGTTTATTCTGATCCTGTCAGCAGTTGAGAAAACAATCCGACCACAAAGTCAGTAGCTGATCGGGAGCTTTTGATCATATCACATACTTGCACCCATAGACATATATACATTGGCCGCTCTGGCCCATTGCTGGGATACATCAATGCTCTCTCTTCATTTTACTGTCAGTCTTCAGCTGTCCTGTCTAATGGAGGCAAAAAGCCTAATTACCATTACATAACAAAGATGGAAAACTTGTAGATTAATTCATTTAAATGTCCTTTTACCCGAGGTGGATTAGGATTTGTGTTTGACACAGTACTTCAGCGTTAAAGATTCAAACTAGAGACTCAAATCACCTGACCTGGAGCAGCCACTCCATTAGGCCTCAAAAATCCTTTTTGCCCAAGGAGAGATGAGAGGTAATTGCTATTGACCAAAACCTTTAGCCTGGGTACAGTTTTCCACTGAGTGTTAGCACAAAGTGAAAGACACTCAGTGTACTGGGATCTATACTGACCTGCATATATACTGTGTGTAACACTACCATCCCATATAATGGGATATGTTGCTGGTCAACAGAAAACTTAAAAAAGGGTTGTTGAAGACGAAGGCTTTTATGCAGGAGTAAGTGAAAAAAATGACATTGACAAAAAGCTTTGACACACAGGAAATAACACAAATTCTACAAAACTAATTTAAAGGTCCAGTGTGTAACATTTAGGAGGCTCTACTGTCAGAAATGGAATATAATATTCATAGGTATGTTTTCATTAGTGTATAAACATCTGAATATAAGAATTGTTGTGTTTGTGTATCACATTGTGTACACTGTGGCTGCCATGTCTTTGAACAAGCAAAGTCAAAAATAGATAGCCCCCTCTGCTGTTTAAAAAGATTGCGATTCAATTTTATTTGTATTGCGAGGGAACTGTCTTGCAATATACTGTACTGTTACATTCAGATATCCTATTTTCATTAAACACTCCAACCAGTAGATTGATTCAGTTGTGATAAATGTTTAGTAATGGTTAAAACAGGAAGATTGGTAAATCAGTCTGCATTTATATTTTAACATCATATGAGCGATTCTTACATTCTCTGTAGACCATAGCCGGTTTTCACTGCTTCTCCTGCAGTTCATCAAATCCCTGCAGCCATCTGAAGGCAGCAGCTGATCTAAATCTGCAGTGCCATTCAGCATGGCCGTCCACTGTTTACCTTGGTTAAATCACATGCAAATGACACCAGGCTGATACAGAACAACCAATCACACCTCTACTCACGTAAAACTGCTCTGTTATTACTTGGTTTTCTGCCTCTCTATGTGGGAAACACTGAATTCTTGTGGTTTATTAATCCTGTGCATACCGGCCTCCTTTACAGGTTTACCTCTGTCTTTAGCTGCAGATTTGTGTTGCTGTGTGTTCACATCACGACAGACAATGATATGATTTCCTGGGGGAAGCGTCTTTTAAATTTGTTGTCAGCGTTGTTGGCTCAGGTGTTTCAGAGTTATGAGACCAGTGACGCTGAGAGTGTAATATTAATCATCTCACCCTCCAATGTATATTCCACTTCAGCCAGCCCTTTTGCAGTTTCCCCTGCTACACCCCCAGCAACCAAAATAGCAGGTGTGCTTGGAGATGCCCACACAGTCTGTGTACCCAAGACCTTCCACTTTGCACTTGTCACTGCGCTTGCATGATTAAAATAAGGCCCCTATTTCCTATATTCATGGCCATTTATATTTGGGCTGCATAATATGGTAAAAAAACACATTGAAATTATTTTTGACAGGTGTTACAACTGCGATATGATTCACCATTAGTAAGTAGGCGTATATCTCAGCATTTTGTTAATTTCTCTAAAGAAAACTATAGAAAGTTAAGTTTAGGATTCTTTTTTATTTAATATAAACTTTTAAGACCTGAACACAAGCTTTATTTCCAGAGCCTTCACTCTCTGATAAACCACCTTGTCCTGCATTAAAAAGTACACAGTTAAAACAGCTAAAAGATGATTCAGACGAAAACTGGATTTGTCAAAAAATAAGCCTAATAAAGATGTATGATTGTTATCAGGAAAACTGATTCTGATCAATATTCACAGGAAGTAATCTGCTCAAAATGTATCCAAATCTCTGGTTTTACATAAACCTCCTGCAAGTTATTGTGTTCACTGTTTGGGTTCATTGTACAGTTTATCAGTTGCTCTTTACTGGTATTGTGATGCATTGAATATAATAGTGACATATTTCACAAGTCAGTTTACACAATGATAGAAAAGGGGCCCCTTAAGGAAAAAGGTTGGGAACCAGTGGTTTAATGTAATTACTGAGGTGTGCAGGGGGAACGTTCCTAACATTCTTCAGAATGTCACAATAATGAAATACACCTGGGCAAAAAAAATAAAAATAAATCCATTTACATTTTGTTTGGCTATATAATAGATCACATGATGTCGGATTATAAAACTAATTGTGTTATTTTATCACTGTGTCACCACAGTGCACACACAGCTGGAAGGGCTGCAACCATACCTTCAACATCTACAGCGGCCAACAGCAGTACCCACCATTATGGAGCAACAGGTGGAAGGAGGAGAGGTGCATGGCCACTGACGGGTAGAGGAGCAGGTATATCACAGGGAAGCCAAGAAACAGAGCAAGCAGGAGGAGTGTGAAGTTGAAGGTAAGCAGGGAGTAGCATGCAACCGACTTAAAATGGAATGAAGGCCAGGCACAGGCAAACAAACAAACAAACAAAATAACCTCTCTGTATACTATTATGACAATATGCAGTACGGTGTGTAATGATTGACAATATTCTGATGTGATACATGTATCCACATAGCCCTGACAGTATTAATAATTCATATGTTTTAGTGTATTTTCATCCTATTACACCTTTGGCTATAATAAATAGACACCAGCATAATCAGTCTTCCACCCCTTACACACACACACACACACACACACACACACACACACACACACCACTACCGGCTGACGACTTGATGTGCAGATTTTATGCATTAAAAGATAAAGACATGCACAATATTGCATACATAAAGGTGACCTATCTTACATGCACATGCAAAGTGGGGTACAGCCAAAGTGAGATTGTGACTCAGTTTGCTGTAGGAGAGCAATTGCAATCACCATAGCCTACTGATATTATAGTATTGATGCCAATTGATTTTATATTAGATTGTCAAATGAAGTGGGCTGGGTTATCAGGCAGAAATGTCTTAACAATGCATATGTATAAAAACTGGTGTAAAAACAGAATGTGCACACCTCAAACAGACTTCAGACCAGGTGTAGCCATGGTTTCCAGAGGGATAAGAGAGTGCTATTATAACATTTACGAGGATCTATTGTCAGAAATGGAATATAATATTTCTTAGTATGTTTTCATTAGTGTATAATCACCTGAATATAAGAATCATTGTGTTTTTGTTTCCTTAGAATGAGCTGTTTTTATCTACAGATGGAGCGGGTCTTCTTCTACGGAGTCCACCATGTTGAACCACCATGTTTCTACAGTAGCCAAGAAAGGACAAACCAAACACAGGCTGTAATTATAAGCCCTGTATTAGGGCTGCCTCCTAAAAGCCGACTTAATCGTTAGTCCCTGAGAAGAGTCATAGACCAGTGGTTCCCAATCTTTTTGCTTAAGATTGATGCATATCAATAACAGTGCAGGATTATTTCTTGTGAGCATCAAAGATCCGTTTCCCTGACATTTTTAAGAAACTTTCTATATAATACTCTTTCTGTATATTCACAGTTTTCTTCTCCTTGACACATGCCCTATTGTTTTAGTAGTGGGGGACCAGAGAGAATGCTGCAAAGGAGCATGACCAGAATGAGTAACAGAGCAGGTGGAGCACAGAGTGGAACTGGGCCCAGCTTCCAAGACCAACGGAGGCCAGCTGACTTACAGCGGCTCCGACCAGGACTCTGACTCAGAGGAAGAGGAGTGAGTTTGTATTGAGTTATTTGTAAGTAATTAACATTATACATCACCCATCCCTCCATTGAATGGATACGTCCACAAGTATTTGTTTTTGTTTAGTTATTTATTCCGCATTTTTACAACAAGACTGTTATACTGTGTTGAAATTTGCTGGAATTCAATGATCATTTAACAGGCAGCTGGTAAAGTAGATATGTTTAAATAATTAAATTAATATCATGAACGTGTGATAGGAAAAGCTGGAGGCAGTCCAATTTTCTGTTATATTCAGCTTTATGCACTGCCACCCACAGTTTATTTGTCTTGATAAGGTCAGAGTCTAAAACCCTAACAAACCCAAGGTTTTTGAATTTCCCCTCTTGACTATTCCTGCCTTGAATATACAGATGATTATTCCAGAGCCAGTAAAGTTATATTGCACACATTCTACTGTGAGTAATTACAATATCTGCTCTCCCTGTTCTGCTCTGTTTCTTTCTCCTAAGGATTAATACTGGGGAGAGAGCCTCCAGTGTTAATGTTAATGATCATTTTAATGCCTAAGTGTGTGCTCTCTTGTGTGCCTTAAAGCAGAGTATGCATTTCATTTTTCACTTATTTTTAATGAAATGAGTGAACGTGGATGTTGAGAGACCAAAGATCAATAACTAAATATATCCAGTTGCTGTTAATTGATCCATCCATTCACCCAAACACAAATCCTTCCTTTCCATTCATAAAGTTAGTGTTGGCAAAAATAACATAACGAAACCAGTCCTGTAAGATAAATGATATTCATGAGCTTCTGCCTTTATAAGAGGAATCTTAATTATAGTGCAATGCAAAGTAAGGATTTGGCTGCCAATTTATAGGGAGAGACCAAGAGGAAGTTTAATTTAAGTGCATTAAAAGTGAAAAATATCTTCAAAATGAGGCCACTTATCATAATCTCTTGAGTTAATGGGGTCTACATGAGTTAAGACTGGTGGGTGATAGAGGCGGCAAGTAGTGAGCTTCTACACCAGCCTGCTTTTCTGTGGCGTCTTGAATTTGGCAGTTGTTCCCTACATACTGCCAAACTGTGACATGCATGCTTTATCTAACGTATTAAGAATCTTTAAACAAGGAAGAAATTCTTTCAAAGTGAAATCAAAATTTAAAAAAAACTGGCACTTACGTGGCAGAAGTACATTTTCTCAAGCACTGTGTTTTATTTGAGTATTTCAATTCTATGCTACTTTAGACTTATACTGCATTTCAGAGGGAAATATATTTGCATTGTTAAAGATTACACCAGTGGCTCCCAATTTTTTATTTTTTTTTGCTTGTGACCTCTGGGGGCCCATGTCCTGTTCTCTCTATTTCCCAAAAAGATGACAATATTTGTGCATCCAATCCTGCTTACTTTCTGACATCTGCACATCTGACCAATTACCGTATTGGCATGAATGTCAGATAGTTGGTTTCTGGAAGTTGGACTGTCATAATGAGGAATGCGCTGAGCATGAAGATGAAACTCTCAATTTATCAGTCGAACTATTTTCCAACCCTCACTGCAGGCAGAGCTACACTCTGTCTCTCTACATTCATAATAAATTGTGCCACACAGAGCCAGGCGAGCTCATCCCATAATGTTAAACTAAAATAACAACATGCAGCAAAATTCCAAAACATTAGCAACTTACAGTACACAAAAAGCTACTCAAATAGATCAATGAGAGTATGAATCAGGACTGGACAAATCCTCCTTCAGTATGCCCAACAGGCGTGGATGGTAGGTTCTAGCTTTAGGCCTGTCCAGTTAATCAGTATTTGCTCTGTGTCTGTGTCTGACTCAAGATGATAATAAATCAGAGTCGTATCCCTCCTGTCTCTCTGAGCAGCCACGGTTCATTAGCAGCCTTCTTTGAAAGGTATGGGTAGAGAGGAAGGAGAGACAGCAGCATCTGACTGTGACTCACCTTACAGCACCTCACATGTAGGGGACAGGAGTAGACCCATATGCTTATGGGGCTGATACTGGAGTTTTAACAAAGATAGAGAATACACAAGGGGAAACTGGCATGAAATGAATCATTTAATAATAATAATAATAATAATACATTTTATTTAAAGGTGCCTCTCTGGCCCCTCGAGGACACCATACAATACATAAAAAGTAAAAACAGTAAGAAATAAGAAACAGATAAAAAAAAAGACAATCTAGAGAGTTAAGTGGGGTATGCAGTTCTGAATAGGTGAGTTCTTAGTCTTGATTTGAAGAGTGTGAGAGAGTCCAGGTTCCTGAGGTCCGGTGGGAGTGAGTTCCAGAGTTGGGGGGCAGAGCGGCTGAAAGCCCTGCTCACCATGGTGACGAGGCGGGCAGGAGGGACAGAGAGGTGGACAGAGGAGGCAGATCTGAGGGAACATGAAGGGATGGCGATGTGGAGGAGTTCAGACAGATAAGGAGGGGAAAGGTTGTGGATGGCCTTGAACGTAAACAGGAGGATTTTAGAGTTTATGCAGAGTTTGACCAGGAGCCAGTGGAGTTGCTGCAGAACAGGGGTGATGTGGTGGATGGAGGGGGTTCTGGTGATGATCCGTGCTGCGGAGTTCTGAACCAGTTGAAGTTTATGGAGGTATTTGTGAGGTAGGCCGAAGAGAACGGAGCTGCAGTAGTCGATGCGGGAGGTGACAAGGCTGTGTACAAGAATGGCAGTGGAGTGGGGAGAAAGGGAGGGGCGGAGGCGATTAATATTACTTAGATGGAATTATGCAGACAGGGTGATGTTATTGATATGGGATTGGAAAGATAATGTGCTGTCAAGGATGACACCCAGACTCTTAACCTGGGGGGAGGGGGAGACAGAGGAGTGGTCGATGGTGAGGGAAAAACTGTCAGCTTTTGAGAGGGTTGATTTAGTACCAATAAGAAGAAATTCTGTTTTATCACTGTTTAGTTTGAGGAAGTTGGAGGAGAACCAGGATTTGAGCTCAGTGAAGCAGTCAGTGAGGGAGGAAGGTGGGAGAGTAGTTACTTTATATTTGTTTCTACATGCTTTTGTAACTGTGTTGGTTTCACTCCTAACCCTAACTAAAATGTGCAGTTTCACTGTATTCAGGGGGTCCGGGGGGGTCCGGAAACAAGTCAGTATCTGGAGTGACCACCATTTGCCCCCCGCAGTGCAACACATTTTCTTCTCATAGAGTTGATCAGGTTGTTGATTGTGGCCTGTGGAATGTTGGTCCACTCCTCTTCAATGGCTGTGTGAAGTTGCTGGAAGTTGGCAGAACCTGGACCACGCTGTCGTATACGCCGATCCAGAGCATCCCAAACATGCTCAATGGGTGACATGTCCGGTGAGTATGCTGGTCATGCAAGAACTGGGATGTTTTCAGCTTCCAGGAATTGTGTACAGATCCTTGCAACATGGGGCCGTGCATTATCATGCTGCAACATGAGGCGATGGTCGTGGATGAATGGCACAACAATGGGCCTCAGGATCTCGCCACGGTATCTCTGTGCATTCAAAATGCCATCAATAAAATACACCCGTGTTCATTGTCCATAACACACGCCTGCCCATACCATAACCCCACCGCCACCATGGGCCACTCGATCCACAACGTTGACATCAGCAAACCGCTCACTCACACAACGCCATACACGCCATGCACCTGACCTGACAGCAGTTCTTCAGTCGAAGATCAAGTATCATTTTCCCCATTAGGAGTGATATTTACTGGTGTCTGGAATTTAATACTGATATCATCATCTCATCATCTTAGTGCAGATTCAAGTTTTCAAAACTCACTCAGTCTTTTTTTTCAGCCTTTTATTGTGGCCAGCCTAAGGCACACCTGTGCAATACCCATGCTGTCTGATCAGCATCTTGATATGCCACACCTGTGAGGTGGATGGATTATCTCAGCAAAGGAGAAGTGCTCACTAACACAGATTTTGACAGATTTGTAAACAATATTTGAGAGAAATAGGCCTTTTGTGTGCATAGAGAAAGTCTTAGATCTTTGAGTTCAGCTCATGATGAATGGGGGCAAAAACAAAAGTGTTGCGTTTATAATTTTGTTCAGTGTAGTTTGGTAAATATAGCAGTAAAGGAGGCAAAAAGGGACAATGGGAAGAAAGTGGTACTATTCCAGGAGGGCAATCCCAGAAGCATGTGGCAACTTCTAAGATCTATGACAGATGACAAGCTCACCCCCCTCCTTGTCAAGTGCCGATGCCTTTGTAGCAAGTGAGCTAAACAACTTTTATGCAGATTACTGTTCAATAACAGCAGTTCAGCGTTTAACACCGTAGTTCCCTCCAGGTTTATCAAAAAGCTCATGTATCTGGGATTAAACAGGTCACGGTGACCCCAGGCCCTGGTGGTGAGGGTGAGCACCTCGTCCACCCTCATCCTTAACTCATTGGAACCCCTTTAGGGCTGCGTACTGCCCATACACACTGATGATTTCTGATGATACAGCTGTGGTGGGCCTGAAGAATAAGGCTAGGAGAATCATTAAGGATCCAAACCATTGAGTTAACACCCTTTTCTCTGGAAGAAGGTACCGGATAACACCAGACCAGTACTGGGATGCGTGTATGAAAGCATACATATATCATATAAAGCTTCACTATACAGTATTGAGTATGTAGTTTGACTGTGAGGCCAGCCAAAGAGGACATTAAACTTGCCAGATGGATTCTCAGTCCTGTTTGCTGAGTGAATGCAAACACATTGATTCACACAGAGAATCAAATGAATGCACCCTGCTATATAAAACGCAGTATTCCAATCCTCCAGTTTACAGACATGTCTTTAGTTATGGCTATACACTGATCTTGTTGGACTTGAATATACAACAGTGGCACGGACTGAGTGAAAATGCTGTTGAGCGTCAGCAGGCTGACATGAGTAAAGACACAATCAGTCTCAGTAACTGCCAGCCTGCCTCAGGCTGCTGACCAACTCTCTATCAGTCTGATGAACAGCAATCCTCCTCCTCGCTGTTCTTTCTGCACAGGAGGCGTGACACCTCACAAATTTTCCTTCATGTGCTGTTGACTCACAGACACACACACACCCACATACACACACACATACAAAGGTGTGGCACTTACCATAATTTACAACAAAGGCTCACTGTCAGATGTTTCATCTCAAGGCACCTTCCAATTCCTGAACATAATTGTCCTCTTCACCCCTTACGCTGAATATAGATAGGGTTTGGAGTAAATGTTTAAGCTGTTGTCAAATAATAATAACTGATTACTGATAATAACTGGTCTTAAAAAACATTGTCAATGACCTTGATTATTGAGCTAAGCACCAGTCAGCAGGGATTGCAAGGAATTTGTGTAATAGTTTCAAAGGTCATATTTTTGTATGTGTGAATAAGTGAATGTAATTTGGGCATCCAGTATCAGTGGTGGAAAGTAATTACGTACATTTACTCAAGCACTGTAATTCCATACAATTTTGTACAATGAAAAATACTTGAGTATTACCATTTTAAGTTAGTTACTACTATACTACTCCACTACATTTCAGAGGCAAATATTGTACCTTTTACTCTACTACATTTATTTAACTATAGTTACTGGTTATGTCAGAGATTGAGGTTTTACATACAAAATATATGTTGTACTGCCCAGTACATACATAGTACATTACACTTAAGTACACTTATTTCAAAATCGACTCTGAAAGTTAATTTTACCAGCTTATCAGTTGGTGATAATGTTATAAGGAGTTTGGTCTAGACCTGCTCTATTTGAAAAGTGTCCTGAGATAACTTCTGTTATATATTGCCGCTATATAAATACAATTGAATTGAATTGAATTGAATTGAATTGAATGGACTTTAATCATACTGTTTACCCGTGCCTCCTCACATACTCACGCATCTCCTTTGGTTTCCTATATCCCCTCTTCCATTTTTGTTCAGAACCCTCAGTGGTTGGCAGACCTCCCTCCACACTGATCAAAAGCTTGCAAAGAAAAGACAGGCTTTTGTTGCAAATATATGCAACATGGCATTATTTGCTGTGAAACTTTGACTTTGAAGGCCAATCAGTGACAGTAACTCCACGGACCTTCACTGTTTACAGAATTGAACCAGCACTCAAGATTTTGCAGCCTTTGAGAAGGACATTAACCTGTTCTCAGAGCCTCTGTTGATGTGGAAGGAGCAGATGCAATTGGAGCTTATTGAAAAGCATTGTGATGACAGCTCTTTGGACATAAATATGTGAGCAAACACTTTCTCTTATAACACTGAACAAGAGCAGGCTGAAGGTCAATATAACTGACAGTTACCTCGGTGATGTGCTTTGAATCTCCACTACAAGACTTGCACCTGACCTGACAGCAGTTCTTCAGTCGAAGACCAAGTATCATTTTCCCCATCAGGAGTGATATTTACTGGTGTCTGGAATTTAATACTGATATCATCATCTCATCATCTTAGTACAGATTCAAGTTTTCAAAACTCACTCAGTCTTTTAAATGAAAAGGCTCATGGCCCAGGACTACACTTTTTCCTCTCAGACAATCTTGGAGGTGAAGATGCTGGATGTGGAGGTCCTGGGCTGGTGTGGTTACACGTGGTCTGCGGTTATGAGGCCGGTTGGATGTACTGCCAAATTCTCTGAAATGCCTTTGGAGACGGCTTATGGTAGAGAAATGAACATTCAATTCACGGGCAACAGCTCTGGTGGACATTCCTGCAGTCAGCATGCCAATTACACGCTCCCTCAAAACTTGCGACATCCGTGGCATTGTGCTGTGTGATGGAACTGCACATTTTCGAGTGGCCTTTTATTGTGGCCAGCCTAAGGCACACCTGTGCAATACCCATGCTGTCTGATCAGCATCTTGATATGCCACACCTGTGAGGTGGATGGATTATCTCAGCAAAGGAGAAGTGCTCACTAACACACATTTTGACAGATTTGTAAACAATATTTGAGAGGAATAGGCCTTTTGTGTGCATAAAGAAAGTCTTAGATCTTTGAGTTCAGCTCATGATGAATGGGGGCAAAAACAAAAGTGTTGTGTTTATAATTTTGTTCAGTGTAGTTTGGTAAATATAGCAGTAAAGGAGGCAAAAAGGGACAATGGGAAGAAAGTGGTACTATTCCAGGAGGGCAATCCCAGAAGCATGTAGCAACTTCTAAGATCTATGACAGATGACAAGCTCACCCCCCTCCTTGTCAAGTGCCGATGCCTTTGTAGCAAGTGAGCTAAACAACTTTTATGCAGATTACTGTTCAATAACAACAGTTCAGCGTTTAACACCGTAGTTCCTTCCAGGTTTATCAAAAAGCTCATGTATCTGGGACCCCAGACCCCTGGCATAAAAGGTTTGGACAACACTGATTTAGAATATAACTTTATCTGGAGTCAGGATGTGTTATTATGTGGTATTATGTAACACAAACAGCTATTCAGAGTCACTATGGAGGAGAAGGTTATTGCTCTCCTGCACAAAAAAGTCAGAGTTAAGGTTGGTGATGTTAAACACCGGTTGCACCCTAACTAATGCTCAAGGTTGCTTTACATTTTCTGACTGACTGAAGTGAAAGCGAAGCAGCAAAATCTGTATTTCATTTTCAGGTTTTGAAGGTCACACTGAGGAGGACGGAGCTGCTTACATTGCAATAGCAGGCCAGTTTATGACTGTGTCTCCACACAGGAAAGTGCTGATGTACCAAGGGGAGCAGGGGGTAGGTGCGGGCGGATTGAAAGCAACATGAATTTAGCTGATCAGCTGTTTTAAGTGGACTAGTGTCTCTGCTCCCTCAGGTATAATTAAGAGGAGTAAACACAACAACAGTGGCCCCTGTAAGCAAATCCATCTTTACCACATGAAATAATATAAATACTCAGCAGCTTCAGGTGATTGTGCACAATTCGACTGCCACAGAGGTATGTGCATCTTTTTATTTGTATATTTTCTCTGTATAACTGAGCTGCAGATGTATGCCACAAAAGAATATTCTCAATACAAACCTTATCTCCTCAAGCAGGTTGCTCCAGAGCCGAGGGGTCCTGGTGGCAAACGCACCTTTCTGTCAATGAAACCTGCTACGTCATGCAGCTGTAGAAGAACCTTGACTTAATTGACTAAAATTAATTGTGATGTTTGTCCCTACATTACCGATTATTTAACAGCTGCATTGTTAAAGACAACCACAAGATGGCAAAGCGAGTGTCTGCACCGCTGACTCCCTGCAGTCCAGCTGGGTTTCATGTGTGACCAGTGATATTAAGAAGGTGGAGGTAAACAAGCCCATGTATGGCTGATTGTTAAAGCTCATTTGGGATGAAGAACTCTGGCAGCTATTAAGGCCTCATCACCTTGCGCTGTCTGTTATTTTATAATTTTTTTATACTTGCATCACAAACACAGATGCACGTCCACAGGCATGGCTGATAACACACACACACACACACACACACACACACACACACACACACACACACACACACACACACACACACACACACACACACATATTTTTTGAGGTGCCATCTGGGGAGTGAGCTCACCCTGTGATAGTGCTGAATGACTCCTTCCTGCACCATTTGGGCAGAATGATTAATTGCCCTCCTCAGTTAAAGCAGCTCTTTAAGAGAACACAGCACACCAATTTTCTGCAAGAAGAAAAACAAACAAAATATTCATTAACCTAGCTCACAACTGTCTCCCTTCCTCTCTCGCCTTGTGTTATGCACACACACACTCACTCATGGCACTGAGACAGGTCTATTACTGGCAGGCTCATTCTGTTTGTTTCTTGTACAGTCTGCAAAACAAAGTCAGTGTTCTTGTCCTCCAGGTAACCTCGGTGGTTATGCAAGCTCCAGAGTATGAAGTTTAAAGATTCCCTCCCTGATTTTTCTTCCAGTTGCCAATATCAACCCAAAAATCCTCAAATGTTCTCCCAGATCTCTCTCCATGTGATAAAACGAAATACACTTCACAGAGTTAACACACACACTGCAGCATTAAAAATAATACATTAGGATAGAAAACAGTCAGGTTACCAGTGGGGAGGGTCATTTTTCAAGTATTTGTTGCTCTGTGTTTGCTTGGCTCCATCAAGATTTGTATCCTGCTGATGAAGAATATGTCTTCAGAGGAGTGTGTCCATGCAGGGTGACACTGTATTCCGCTATGCTGTGATCAAAAGGGTTTATTGCGAAAAGCCTTTCTTGAATGTGACTACAAACTGAAGCAGGATTAGTCTGCTTCATAAAGCCGAGTGGACTGGGTCTAGTTTAACCCCTTTCTGGAGTAGCTTGGGCCTATGTCTGCCTGATTTTATATACCTCTATTTAAAGGTGCAGTGTGTGGGAGATCTAGTGATGAAGCTGCAGATTACAACTAACTGAACACTGCTCAAGTCTGTATGTGACGACCTGGGAATGACAACGGGCTGTGACGTGTGTAGGAGAAACTACAGTTACTGTAAAACTCACGAAAAACATGAAAGGCCCTATCTACAGCCAGTGTTTGTCCATTCTGGGCTACTGTACAAACATGGTGGTTCAACATGGCGGACTCCACAGAAGGCGACCCGCTCTCTCTGTAGATATAAACAGCTCATTATAAGGTAACAAAAACACAATGATTCTAATATTCAGGTGATTATACACTAATGAAAACATACCTATGAATATTGTATTCCATTTCTGACAACAGAGGCACCCGACATATTGCAGTCCCACTGAAGACCAAGGTTGAAAGATAAATCTGACAGACAGACTGTTTCTTTCATATACTGCGTTGTACATAACTACTAGTGTCATTCAACATGACTTAGGATAGTGTAGGCAGGATAAGGACTTGTTTTAAAACACAACCCGATCTTCACACATATGTAGCTGCGTAAGTTATGACCATATCTGGGACTCTAGTAGATCTTGTGGTTCTAGGTTTGTGTCAAATATCCCCCGACAGGAGGCAACCTTCAGAACTGAGTTGGCATTACACTGTGCTTCACCTGTATTGCTGATCTTATTCTCCTCGGCCCAGCCACAATAAATTCTGCTGTGTAGGTCATCAAGGTCTCCTGAAATCTTCTTTGAGGATAAGTTGTTCATCTTCTTCAAAGTTTTCCATCACACAGTGTAGGGACCTGGCCATTAGCAGGTCATGCTACTCCATGACAGAGAGACAGCACAGAGGGACATTACGAATCCCGCTCTTGGAGATTTTTCTTCAGGGCAAGGCAGAGAACTCAGTGCTTCCTGCCTGTTTTTGGGTCTTCATGACAGTTTTGTTGTTTACATCAATTACAGGCACATCCATCCTCTGTTAAATTACCTGGACTATTTTTATAAATATTTCTAAATGTCTTTATTTGATACTGACAGCTGAAGAGAGACAGGAGAGGGGAGGCAGACAGAGAGACAGAGAGGGCGAGAGAAGAACATGTAGCAACGGGCCAGGGGATGGAATCGAACACGATAAGAAATCAGCTTTAGTACATGGGGGGCACACTCCACTAGGTGAGCTACTGAGGCACCCCAGGCCTGTGGGCTTTAATAAGGTTCTTGGCTACCATTTCTGCCTTCTTCATGTTCTCAACAGCATGCTCCCCCTCTCCTAACACTGATTCATGGTCTAATTCCCCATATCTTTTGAGTCGTTCCCGGTACTTGATCTAATAGTGTTGTTCCCCCAATACTAAGTATAGTCTAATACATTCTGAAATGAATGTCAACTCTTTAACAATTCTTCCTCATATTTCAAAAGCTTGGTACCATTTTAACTTTCTTATACTATTACTTTCATCAATGTTTTGAGGTCCTCCCTTTATTATAGTTGCAGTACGCAGTCATTTATTTTGTCATTACACAACCAAGATGCACAATGAAAAAAAAAGCTGTAGTCCTTCATGCTACACATACATAGAACATACCAGATAATTAAGTTAGGATAACATAAAATAAAATAAAAATAAAATATGGTTTCATCTTTACATAAAAAGAAACAGCGCCCATCCAGTTTGACTGTGTTTGAGAACCAAGCATCATCAATGAAAACAGAGTTTGACTCCACTCGTCCTGCGCTCTGTCAGCTCGGAACACAGTCCACCCTGCGAGGATCCGGGATGTTGATGTAGCTGGACTCTGTAAAGATGTGGGCACAACAGTCTCTGATTTCCAGTTGTTTGGCAAGTCTGAGTCCCATTTCATCCAAACTGGACATTAGCCAGCATGTCTTCGATCCGGCTCTCTTCCTCTCCTCCTGGGGCGACAACAGCCGCCATGGTGGGCTGGTCCCGCTGATAACAAACTCTGCTACTCTTTAATCCAAATGACTGTTGAAATTTCTGTTACAAGTTATACGTGTCTCTACACACAGCAATTGCCGGCAATTGAATCCAGTCGATTTGAACAATTTTGGCTTAGCCCTTTAAAATCCAAAAAAAAGATTAAAACTAAAATGTAGCTGGTTTAAAGGAGCTATAAGAACAATGCCTCTATCTGCAAATTAGGCTTCCAGGGACTTCACTTTCTGTGCAAACTGTGTCCCATGTCCCCTTCTATGTTGAATTGGTGTTTTTTGCCCTCTGCTGTAAATCAAATTTCCCTAAGGCTGCGTTCACACTGCTAGCCTTTGCACAAAATTCTGATTTATTGCTCAGATCCGATCTTTCATTTGTTTTGTTTGGCTGTTCACATTATTTTTTTTAAACGCGGCCCAATATCAGATTCCAGTGTGAACAGGTCATGGTCCTGAAGTGACCCACATGACAAATGTCAATCTAGAGTGACATAAAGGTTGCATGAATTCTGATGACTGTCCACACTGAGGTCACATCGCAAAGAATGAGATCTGAATCTGATTTGGACCACATATGAAAGTTACCCAAGTCCAGATTTAAAGGTGATAATTAGCATTTTCTAGTGTTCTCTCTCACAAGTGACTCCATCATTGTGTTGTGCAAATCTTTGAAATCTGTCCATCTGTTATTAACATTCAAACATTGCACATCTGCAATTAAAAAAGCATTATGTGGGTCATTTTTATATTTGAATTTTAAGTAGCCCTAGGTAGTGCCTGGATCGGGGTTTGAGATATAAATATATGTATTCACATCCAACTGCCAATGTCTACTTGAGCAGTGCCAAAAAGCGCTAACCCATATTTAATTGGAAATAGGTTGTGTATAAAACTCTGCTGCATCATTGATATTTTCAAGGACAACCCCTGCCCTGCTTCTGTGTGGGTGTGTATCATGCGTATCATGTGTATCATGCATGTGTGTGCATGTAGAGAAAGAGGGGCATTACAATAAAAGGAATGGAATGTGGTGGTGTATGGAGACTTGCCACAGGGCAGTCTGCCTAATGAGGAGCAGATAGCAGAGAGATGATAGCAGATGGAACTTCAGCCAGACATTCATGCACAGCATACACCCACTTATTCTGTCCCAGAGTTGGATCTGTATGTTGGTGTTCTGATGTAGATACTACAAAAAACAATGTTAACACACACAAACAAATATTGTGTGTGGAAAGTAAGGGTATGGGGGTGGAGTTGGTGGATACTGTAGGAGTTTAGTGTGTCTGGCTTTCATGCTGGAGACTGGAGTTTATGTGCATCACAGACCTGCAATTAAGGTTTTTTCTAGTTTTGTTTTTGTGCAACTGCAATCTTTCCCTAACTGTAAACAGTAGGCAACATCCCCCTTGTTAGCAAAATTGCCAAAATACATTCCCCTTGTTAACCTGCCATCCCCCCTTTCCATCCCTTAGTACCGAAGTCACTATTAGGTGGACTGTGTGGTCAAGGTCTGGACCCAAACTTTTTTTGACTGGGGTGGCACAACTGATGTGTGCAGATTATGTGTCTCAGCTTTCCAATCATTCCCTATTTATGTAATTCCAATACTGTTGATGGACCATGTGTTAGACATCATTGGAAAGCTTAGAAACTACACTTTCAGAATCTGTAAATAACTCAAAATGCCTCTCGGGAGACTTGTTGCTGGTTTTCTCGTGGCTGGTCACATATTCAAATACACATATACACCGCGTGAAAAAAAAATCACAGACCAATTGCATGCGTTGTAAATCATCTCATGTGATGCTACTCAGCCAATCAAATCTGTGCATTCTGATAAGCATTACAACTGGAGTCAGTGAGTGAGACACACACACACACACACACACACACACACACACACACACACACACACACACACACACACACACACACACTCACACAGGGGAGAGACAAGATCAGTGGCAGCACCAGATATTTTCTTTTATATGCAGTAGGACCTCTGCAACAGTTACAATGTCATTTTCAAAAAATTCAAGATAAGATATTCAGCTCAAGTGATACATATAAGGTTCACCATCCTACTTATGTAAACACACCTCTGAATAAAAGTTCACACAATGAAACCAAAGATCAGTTGACCGGATCGTTTTTTAATCTAAAAAAGATCAGTTTATTTTATTCATGTATTTATTCATTTTTCAAATTAGGAATAACATTATTCACACTTACTTACAGCTATAGCTATGAGAAGAGAGACGGTCCGAGTCAGAGAAATAATAATTTGCTCTAAAAGCAGGAAAGTCGAAGAAAGTATTCTCAAGCAAAGGTCCAATATAATGGCACTGATGACACATCAGTAGTAGAGTAGTGGTATCAGTGTCTGTATGTAAGCTACAACTGACTCAAATCAAATGAAGTACAATTCAATTCAATACAATACAATAACTATTTGTCAGAAATGGATTTAACAGAAAATAAGAAATAGGGAAACAGGCTACACTTTTTATTTAATTTCTTTTTTTTAATTAAGCAATTTAGTTTTCAAATGCTTTATTTTTAAATGCAGCCATTATTTAAGTTGAAATTAGAAAAAAAATTACTTAATGTTAATTAACATTAAATAAATGAATGTTCGATGATTGACTACCCTCAAGTTCAATGTAAAAACTGATTATAAATACTGTTGAAACGACTAGACTGCTTCAATCATAATGCAAGTCAGGCTTCATGACATGGCATAAGGTTGTAATTGCCCCTTTTTTTTCTCAGTCCCACCCTTCAATTAGTGTCGTCTTGGATCTAAAATATTCTCTAAAATGTATAGCTTATATAACGGGATACTTAGGAGCCGGTCTTTTCATCACTAAGGTGCTCCTACTGGGCCATCTCCCCTGTTAGAAAGAACCAAATGGCCTACCGATCGTAACCACACTGTGGTTGCCATTTTAAAAAAATGAGCATTGAGCATTACATCAGGTTTTGCAGCATTGCCTGAAATCAACGTTGCTGTGTAGTGACAGGGTTGGCTGAACTGGTGGAAAGAATTTGCTGGTAGATGTCCTTCATTCCCAGTCCCAGAGTGGGGGTGGAGAGGAGCCGTGTCAGGACAACATGGCAGTGTGAGCTGAGAGGTTTTACTAATTATTTCTGAAACCATGTTTCAAATATGTTGACGTTAACAGTCTGCATAAAAACGCAACAAGCACACAAGCATGAACATAATACACACACACAGGCACACATTTACTTATGTCACTTTTGGAGATGTTACATAGACTTACATTCACACACACCGATAAGTAACGACCTGCTGTAATGGCTTTGAATCATGGTCAGGTTTCCTCTAAGGTCAGTTTCATTGCTCATTATTAAAATCACATTTGACAGTGGCCAGCTGTCACTGTGTCTGCAAGTGTGTGTGTGTGTGTGTGTGTGTGTGTGTGTGTGTGTGTGTGTGTGTGTGTGTGTGTGTGTGTGTGTGTGTGCGTGTGTGTGTGTGTAAACTAGCATGTGGGGGAATGTAGAATCAGAGCGGCTACTTTTAGCCTACATTCATATAGTACTAATTTACTTTCCAAATATGTTTTTGAAGAATTATATTTACTCTCTCAGCAAAACCTTCTGTTCAGGAATAAATGATATGTATATAATACTCATCCATCTTATCTGATCCAAGTGTCAAACAGCCCACTCACTGTGTGTGTGAGTTCTATACTGTAGCTTCTGTCATTCAGCCAGCCCGCCTGTCAGATATTATCTGCCAGAACTTATCTAAGGATTGCAGCTTTGGTGTCTTGTGATTGTTCCTTTCCTATATTTACACCAAGGTAACACAAAAAGTTGGACAAAAGCAGGAAAAGTATGTCGTGAAAAATCTTGATCCATATTGTGCATCGTCTGAGCTCGCTTAAATCAAATGTTTAGAAGTAATAAAGGAAGAGGATATAGTCTAGGGCAGTGGTTCCCAATCTTTTTCCTTAAAGGATGCCTTTTCTATCTATTGTGTTAACCAATGACCGCTGACTACATGACTTATTTTATGGATATTTCATATCAAACTGTACAATGGATCAAAATGGATCCAAATCACTCATTTTTCACAAACTGATAAGAGATGAGTTTTTTTCTGATATTTTTATACAATTCTGTCTGTATTATGTATTTTTTCTTTTCTTAACATTCAAACTTAATAAGATTCTTGACAGATTAAGTGTTTTCTTCTCATTGCTCTATTAGTTCTTTGGTTATTTGAACTTTTTAATGCAGGATGAGACTGTTTATCAGTGTGAAAGCTCTGTGAATATAGCTTGTGTTCAGCTCTTCAAAGTTTAAATCCTAAAAAACAATCTAAACTTTAAAAATAACAATTCCATTTAGTTTTCACAGATATAAACAAAATGCTGAGATATAGGCCTTCTGTGTATATTTGTCTAGTTTTATTAAACCCCTTAAAATCAGGAATGCTTTGCGATCCCCTGTGACTCTGGTAGTGGGGGTCCCCAACCCCAGGTGGAAGAGGAGGAGGGTGTTAAAAGACAGCATATAAGTAAAGTTATTTTAATGGGTTTGTTTAAGATATAACACAAGTCATTTAGAGAGTCTTAAGGCACTTCTCTTTTCCAGTTGTCTCTTAGATTTAAAGAAAATCTTCAAGTCGTCTGCACAGCATATTGTAACCCATGTATTAAAGTAGTTCATTTCACCAATCATTCATCCCTGTTCATATTTTGTTATTATTTATTTTCTGTGTATATTCTTTTGGGGGTAGCTTTTATTAATTAATGTTAATTGTACGTTTATTGTGTGACCCTTAAAACTTCCTGTGAATTAGTCAGCTTCACACGCTGTTGAGGAGAGGTAAAATAATGCAAGCACTCTTGTCAATAGTGTGTTAGAACGTGGTGAAATGCCTAAACAGAGCAAATCTCACTTTGTACAGGTCACTCAGGTTGTTCTTTGTTTCAGTGTCATTTTTATCGAGTTTACCACTTTTACATGCTAGTTTACCAATCTCAAGCTAGGCTAACGGAGCACACCGGTGTGGTCCGCTGTCTCTTCTCTCTCTTTTAAAGGTGTGCTGTAGAAACCGGGTCATGTGCGTGAGGATTTGAGCGACTTTGACAAGAGCCACATTGGGATGGCTAGACAACTGGGTCAGAGCATCTCCAGAACTGCAGCTCTTGTGGGGTGTTCCCGCTCTGCAGTGGTCCGTACCTATCAAAAGTGGGGAGGAAAGAACCAAAGACAGGGTCATGGGGGGCAAAGACTGGCCCGTGTGGTCCAATCCAACAGACTGAAAGAAAGAGTTAATGCTGGTTCTAATAGAAAGGTGTCAGAACACATGTGCATCACAGTTTGTTGGTACGACACTGTGAAGCCGCAGACCAGTCAGGGTGCCCATAGTGACCCATGTCGAGTCCAAGCACCTACAATGGGCATGTGAATCTCAGAACTGGACCACAGAGCAATGGAAGAAGGTGGCCTGGTCTGACATATGATGTGTTCTTTTACATCTTGTGGACGGCCATCCATTCATGTGGATGTTACTTTACTGACACGTACCACCTACCTAAGCATTATTGCAGACCATGTACACTCTTTCGTGGAAATGATATTCCCTGATGGTAGTGGCCTCTTTCAGCAGAATAATGCACGTGACTCCCTGGGGAAAAAAAAAGAAAAGAAAAAGGTCTATGTTACAACGATCCTCTGATACTTCCGTCCTGGTGACTAATGAAAAGTGGGTTGACTAAGACTCTTCTCATCGACTATGAGTTAACTCGACTAGGGCCTTTTGGGTTTTTGAGAGTTTTGCAGCCATCGTAGTTCCTCCTACACACAACCAACTTGGTAGCAATCTGCAACTACAAAACTAGATGCCACTAAATCCTACACACTGGCCCTTTAATATGGCAGAATTCATTTCAATAAGGCAAATCAAGTTGTGCATAAAGCAGAAATGTCAGCGTTCTATCACAGTCAGAGCAGATGGTCACACTGAGTCAGACAGCAGCCTGCTATACAACCAGCACTACCTACAGCGTCACATTTTGAAGTGGAGGACCTCTGACAAAGTGGCAGTAACAAGTTGGGAGTGACACTGGGTTGACACGGCAGAGAGCCACAGACTCGACTTAACTTGAACAGCAACTCACATTAGCTTTCCTGCTAAAATCTCGTTCTTATCTAACTTAAAAAACATAAACAACATTAACATTAGCAAATATTCACCTCCTGTTCACTTCCAATCTATGCAAATTAAGGAAAAACAGACTATTAACCAGCAAACTGATTTCCTTGTGCAGTACTGCCCACATTTCTTCTCATGAGGCGGTGGGCTCATCGGCATTCACATATGTGTGTATTCTAATGGTGTGTTCACGCAGAAAGCGAAGCAACAAATTTGCATGGTGCAATCACACACAAAGTGGATATATGCGAATGATACAAAACTTTGCGGAGCCAGAGCTTCTGGAGGAATAAACACACAGAGTCCACCATTCTGCTCTGATCTGGAGCCGTTACCGGTGTGAGGAGAGCTCAGAGCCAATTTTTCAAAGTTTGGGGATTTAAAAGTGGATTTATCCACACTCCCACTTCTCAACCTGTCGCAGAGCCGCGGAGCTGCTGACCTCCACTGTTGGGTGGTACTGTAATTAGTCTCTCTTCATCCACGTTGACTACTGACTGAAGGAAATGTCCTTTACTTCATTAGGTACAGAGAGGAGAGGGGGAAAAGAAGAGAGACTGGAGGGAACAGAAATAACCAGAGAATGTCAGACAAAAAATGTTGAGAACCACTGATCTAGACTGTAGGTCACTGACAACAGACCACAGATCTGCGTAATTAGAGGGAATATTCAGGAGATGTGGGCATTATTCAGGGGCAGTGGTGGCTGATCCCCAGACTTGCAGGATAAAACTATATGGGGAAAGTAAAACTGGGGTATCTTCCTCATCAGCAACTGAGACAACCATGTGGTTGTTTTCTGTTTCTATCAGCGTGATTCACCTCTGCCTCTCAGACAGCATTAAAGCAGAGAAACAGGCGGCGTGACCTTTCCCTCCATCTTTTCACACCAGAGCTTAAGTGTTGGTGTCGGCATCCAGGTTGGCCAGCCAGATGGCAATTCATCATCCCAGTCCGTCTGGCTCCAACACACGCAACATCTTGGATACATTATTCAGAGGATCATTGTGTGATGCAGGAACTGGTCGGGTTTGACCAGTGTGACTCTCTGATAATGATGTTTTTGGATGATATTCGTTATGTTTACACTAATATCTGAGAAAACATTGCCACCTAGGAAAACTGCAATTTCGGAAACATGAAAGAAAGAGTTCATCACAAAACTAGGAGCTTGAAATAAAATAACAAAATAGAATTTGATTAATGAGGGTTAAACAATTCCCAGAAACAGCTAGACATAATCTGTAAGATTGCACTTTCCTGGTGGGAACAGCAACAGATTTCCATGTGAAATATTGACCACTGGGGGCAACAAACACAAATGGAGCGAGGCCTGCAAGCTAGTTCAGGCAGTCAACTTGAGCTGTGCTGATATACACACTTGACATGCCTCACTCCATAATCACTAACCAAGCGCACCCTTCCAATCTGGCGGTCTATTTAAACTGCTACCAAAGTTACCTCTTGGTTTAAGAGAGCTTTGCTGATGTCCAGGACTCGGGTTTAAACAATGCTAATCAAACATCACATCTCCCAAAAGTAAAGGTAAAGCACCATAGAGGCGTACCGTTTCTCATTAGTGTCTCCTTAGACCTGCCGACCATGTTCCTCAAAGATCAAAGCGATCTGATCCTGGTCCCACTACTGAAGAATCATCCTGTTTCCTTGATGTGGAATCCAATTATTAAAATAATAAATTCATAATGAACAAATCTATATCGACCGGCTTAAGGAAGTAATAGAGAAATAGATGGGGGAGGAGAAGAGAAAAAAAGGGAAATAAATAAATAATAATAATAATACAATGGAAAAAAAAAAAATAACTGATGATGATTGTGATGGTAATGGTGATTGTAATAGCAATTAAGATAATAACTATAATGTTGTGGTTTATTATTATTTTTTTTTTTTTTTTTATTATTATTATTATTATTATTATTATTGTCCTTCTCTGCCAAAGCTGCAATGTACATTCAGAATTCAGTCAGAACTAGATTGGTATATAGTCGTCCTGCCTCTAATCGTCAGACATTTTACAGGTCATAAAACTTTAGTCTGCTCTGTCTGCGGTTCCTTCTCCCACACAACCCCCTATGTCCAAGAACTGCTCTGCAAGAACTGGCAAAATCTCAGCCGCAGTTAAAAATCTGTGCTAATTTCTGTAAGCCAGCCTCCAAAGCGACAGGTACTTTCTTCAGGATATATCTTCTGCATTAGTTTCAATGATAATTTGTACATTCTCTAACTGTAAATGTATGCATGCGTACATTTGTGTGCAGACAGCCACCCACGTTCTGTTTCCCAGGAGGCTCTATCTGGTAAAATCAGGGAAATAACATTAAGCATCCTTCAACTTCAGTGAACGTTCCAGCTCTCTCCAAAGCTCTGTCAAATCATCCTAACAGATGCTCTGTTAATTACCTTATCACCGGCTTAGTTCAAGGATTCCTAGCAGGTCTATGCGAATGTGAATGTGTTGGCTACCTGTTGTGAACCAAATTGCCCATTGGGGACATTAAAGACATTTCAATTCAATTCAATTCATTCAATTATGCTGGCTCCCAAAAGTGACCCATGTCTGTAAAAACCCAGAAGTAGTAGAGGATATTCTTTTTGAAAGAGGTTATTAAAGTATGTTAAAATCGCCCTTCTCCATCTTCCGAGTAAATCCATAGGTGTTGCCACAAGCAACAAAAAACAGAGAACGTCTCATCATTGTTTTCTCAGCTCCTCGCGATTCTTCCATTCCGACCACAAATGGCTTAATTTCTCAAGAGCCGTTTTACTTGTTCTATGCTTTTGTTGAATGCGCAGTACCCAGAGGTTTGTGTATAGCTGGGAAATGCAGACATTAGATAGTGTAAATGGTGTTCTAAATTATACTTTTCTGTTAAACTGACATTCGGTTGCCCCAGTGGCCCTTCTTGACAGAAGCTTTATGCTGGATTCTCTACACACTCTGTTTCATCTTGCATCTTTTAGATGATTATCTAGTAGTTGACTTTCCCTCGTCCCTGCCAGCCCGCAGTATCTCTACAGTCAGAAGCTTTTCCAGGAGTACGGCGTACCACTTTCAAAAGAGAACTGTAGGCCCTTCTACACGTTGGCATAACCCTTGATAGTGTGCTCATGCAAGCATCTCTGCAACAATTCAATTCAATTCAATTTTATTTGTATAGCGCCAATACATAACAGAAGTTATCTCAGGACACTTTTCAAATAGAGCAGGTCTAGACCGAACTCTTTATAACATTATTTACAGAGACCCAACAGTACCACCATGAGCAAGACCTTGGCAACAGCGGCAAGGAAAAACTTCCTTTTAAAGGGGAACTTGGCAACTCTAGCCATTTCTTCGCTGGTTTTCACTTTTGTCGTTGCATGTTTTCTCAACGAGCTCCCCCTACAGCTCTGGGACGTATATTTCACAAAACTGTCGTAAAAAAACTCACTTGCGGCACCCTCCTCCCCCTTTCTACCGCTGCTGATGTGCATTTGTTGCCAGGCAACTTTTTCGTGTGGAGCAATGTCTACCGAGGTGGGTAATAAATTATACACAGTATCAAAGAACATTGCGTTTATGTGGAATTCCCGTAAAGCAGTTTGTGTTTCTCGCTCATTCTCGCTTCTCACGATACTTCCTATTTCCAACTTAGTGGGATGGTAGTCCCAAAGTTGCAAGGTTGGTTTTCCGCCTGGGGACGCTAGGGGGAGCGGGGAAAGTCACCATTAAGACCGGAACAGGCCATTTAACCATTTAAATGATTTCTAAATGGGTTTATTAAGTTGAAATAGTTGCCAAATTCCCCTTTAAAAGGCAGAAACCTAGGATAGACCCCTCGGCTCTAGGTGGGTGGTCATCTGTCTTGACCAGTTGGGGTGAGAGAGAGAGAGAGAGAGAGAGAGAGTGACAGATAGAGAAACAGACAGACAGACAGACAGACAGACAGATAGGTGCACAGCAACAACAGTAGCAACAACTACACTAATAGTAGTGACTGAAGATGATGATGAACATGAAAAGACAAGCTGTCTCGCAGCAGAACAGCTATCAAATCTGGTCTGCTGCCTCCATTCTGTCTAGAAGATTTTCTCTAACTCGCTATGCACATTCTCCCTCAAGGTCGTCCATATCACACTTGCTGGTTTGGCTAAATCTGTTAAAATCTTAAAATAGTGCGTCTTAAGACAAAGGCTGTTGCTCAGATATGTGGTTCTAGTCTTTGCTATGTGATGATGGACTGGCATTTCTTTTTATAATGACTACGTGGAATCTGCAGATTCCCCCTAGTTTTGACTGATGTTTTGAAAAAACAAAGTCACTGTATAACCCTGGAAGATGGCAAACATGATAGTTTTGAGTATCAAACTATGCTAGCAGGGATTCAGCTTCACATTCGAAGATCCAGCATCCCAGAGTCTTCTGGGAAATCCTTCCATTCATTGCTCCTCAATGGCTTTAAAAGGCACATCCTCAAGGCAACGATAAGACTCCTCACACAATTCACTGGTGCATAAATTGGTTTTCACTTATATTGATGTAATCTTGGAAGAAGTTCTGTTAATGGCTTTTACGGGTTTCTCAGGTGTGAATATGCATGCCGATCTCACGTTTAATCCTAAGCATGATCTTCCCTTCTCTGATTTTTTTTTTTTTTTGCTTAGCAAGACTTAAGGAATATCGTCTGGCGCTGCAGTACTGAACTTGTGATCCAGTATTGTCTTCTGCATCATGTGAAATGCTGGTGTGCACCCGCTTTTGTCATCTGCTTCACATCAGCAATGCGCTTAGCTTGGGTAATGTTCACATTTGAACCGGTACCTGTACTCAACAGTACCTTTTTTTGGTACTTTATACTCTCTCTGTAAAAAGTAGTAAAAAATTTAATTTCAGTCCAAATTCCTCTTAATACTTAATCCTGTGATATTTCCCAGTAAACAGTATGCTATTCATGTACTGTTGGTTTCCTATTAAGGTAAAACACATCACACAAGGCTACATAATAATCATCATATTCATGTCAAGTTGATCAACACATTTGCCACCCTGCATACATCATAGCCATATTGGTAATCATGAGAACGTTTCGGAGCGTCAGGGTCACAGAGCTTCCCCGTTACCATAGTAACTCTTCATGCTACACTCTTCAGCTTCAGACAGATTTTGTGTTTGACAAGTTGTCTCTTCAGGAAAATACACTGAAGACTAGATTTAGTAATGCTTAGGATGCACAGTTCGGTTTGCTTTACAGTGACTGCAACGTGTGTCCCTCTAGCACAATAGGAGAATTGTTGATTATGTATTCCACAAGCTTCACTGAAGGCATTTTTGATTAAAAAAAAAGCTCTTCACCTCTGAAAAGCATTTGTAAAAACATTGACCCTGCTAAGGCGTAGTCAGGAGGGCCACTCCGCCATATTACCTCTGCCTCTCTAATTTTTATCAGCCTCACACTACTAAAAAAAAACAAACATGAGCAGTGAGATGATCCGTCAGTCTGGAAACAACCTCCAGGTCAGTCAAACTTATTTGGAACAGAAAATAAAGCAAACTGTCTGTTGTAAACATCCGTCACATTTTACAGACCCACTGCCAGCTTTAACTTTGATCTACTGTACTTACTGCAGTTTTCCTGGGCAATGAGAAATAATTTGTGTCATTTCAGACACTTTATTTCTCTTTGACTCTCTTTGGGCTTAAGAATGGTGTTGCTTGTCCCAGAGCCAGTAGATTTATGACAGCACAGCCCGATACCCGCTGCATTGGTCAAAACATCGTTTAAATGTCCAGTGTGAAACATGTCGGACGATCTGTCGGCAGAAATTGTACTTAATATTCATAGTGTATATGATACTATACATAATCACCTGAAAATAAGAATTGTTGTGCTTTTGTTACCTTAGAATGAGTCCACCATGTTGAACCACCATGTTTCTACAGTAGCCCAGGACAGACAAACCAAACACTGGCTCTAGATAGGGCCCTTCATGTTTTTCACGGCCACCATAGTTTTTCTGACACACTTCACAGCCCCTCTCATTCCCAGGTCATTTTACTGCATATTGATAACGGATATAGGACATGCTTGATAACACAACTGTAATCATGTTTATTGATATATTATTGCGCAAGTAAAACCTTAGTGTTTTTATAAGGCATTTGTAAACGGTTATATGTAGAAATCATTCACACGTGGTTTAAAACTGTTCAAAACTAATGAAGATATGTTGAGCTTGTTTGTACTTGACCCTGGAAATAATAGTTTATAGAGTTAAATAGAGGTAATTCTTTTTTCCTGCCTTTATTTGATTGCTGTTCATCTTGAGCTGTGCTGAGAGAGACAGATGCTGGACTTACCATGGCCACATCAGTGAGGTGTCAGCATTGGTACACAGGGCGCCAGCTCTACCAGGCGAGCTATCAGGGCATTACTTTTAGCTGCGTCTTACAGCACTTGAGCAGTAAATGGAAATAGAATATTGGAATAATGAAATATTTTGATTTCAAGTATTTACAGATAGATATTAGTTCCAAAAAATGTTCTCATCTCTGCAACTACATTTTAATTATAGTTGGTATACTACTAGAGTGTATGGCAGTGTGCTGTGAGGACAGGAAGAGGAAGAGAGCAGTCTGCATTCTGGTTTAATGGTAAATCCACATACCTTAATAGCGGGTCATACAGGTTTTGTTTTCCATGTAAAATCACATTATTTATTATGTAACAAAATAAAAGAGATCACTTTACAGTAGACTTGAAATAGAATTTGATCCAATCATCCAGGTGTTTGCTCAGAATGGTCTGATGAATATTGAACACAAAGTGGATGACAGTACAAATATAGTGTGACTACACAGAACAACAGACAAATGGTTAAATCCCTGTATAAACAAATTATTTACTCCAAATCAGCACCATGAAATACATTTAGTGGCAGTTTATGTACCAAACATACTGTATGTGCAACTAAAAAAAAAGTACAGTACGGGAATAATTAAGCATATTTGCTCTACATCGGCAAAAAAAGACTCATCAATAAAAGGCATGTTATTAAATAATCCTACAACATACAACAACAATAACTATGAACAAACAATGACAATAGGACCATCACTGACAATAAGCTGAATTCCACAATAGTGAAACAGGTCATAAGGTAGCACCATTCAGCCCCATGGAAAAGACTGAGGCCTTTATTGTTAACACACACACTGATGCATGTGAGCTCCAGGACTATGTGACCAGGCCCGACAGGGTGATAATGATATTTTTAATAGCAGCTGCTGGTGACAGATAATTAGTGCTGATATTATGTATTCAATGTTTGGCCATTTAAAAACAATTATTACTGGTTTACCCCCTGACTTTTACTTTCAGAGGGCACAAGCTTATAACAGGCTTTCAGAGCACTGAAGAATAAAGACCCCCGTTTCCATCTGGTATTAGAAAGTGACCTGTATCTGGATGTTATCTGCATAATGACATCCTGTCAAGGGGCTGTTGAAGTTACACCTGGTGTTAAATGAGTGCTTTCATTATCTCAATTGCCCCATCCTAAGTCCCGCCCCTTTTTGCTCCAATAGGAGCTGAGTAAGCCTCAGTCAACTTCCTCCTTTCCTGTACTTAGATATGCTATGTGCTAGGCTAATCTATGTTGAAAAGACAACCAGATGATATGTTAAAAGATAAAAGCGACAAACTGTCACATCTCAAGTTGAAAATAGAGCCAATTAGCTTTCCAATTTCCATCAGTTGTTATTGAACTAGTTTGTTGAAGATTTGGTGAGAAGGTAAAAAGCAAAATGCCAGTGAGTGGGCAGTGATCTGTTTGTGAGGGAGTGGAGTGAATGAAGGCTGTGAATACAATAAAACCTTTGTCTAGCTCATAATTACAATCTATCCATGTTTGTGTTACTCTATGGACAGTTGTTAGCTGGCTTCACTGTTATTGTTGTAACTAAACAGCTCTTCTTTTGGTGTTTTTTGTCAGTTACCAAGCAGTTTCTGAAGCATTACCACCAGCCTCTGGACTGGAGTCGATCCGGATTTGCACATAGCCAGGACAACCAAGACGGACAGTTATCAGATTAATTTTGGCAACGCATAGGATTTTATCCAGATACGAGACACTTGAAATGACAAGAAGATAGAAGAGGTTTATACTTGATTTGTTTATATGACTTAATTTTAGTTTATGTGCACTGGCTGGTTGGTCCTGCTACCAAGCAGGATCACAACAGCCCTGCTGTAGCAAAGCATGTGTTCATGGCTGGGGCACAGCGTAATGTAAGCAGGCTTTACCATGCCTGTAGTCAGCATGACGAGTACTGAAACAGCTAATGAAAGGTGTCCGTTCTCACTGCACATACTGACCTCCACCTACTTACAGGACTAACAGAACAAAACGAGATTTGGTGCACAATTGATAAATGAAAATTTAAATAAATCTTAAAGAGTAATATTGTTGGCAAGAAAATTTTAAATCCATCAATGGACTGTATCTGGAAACAAAACAACCATGTACCCTTGGAGAATATGTTTCTGCTTCCACCATTTTCTGCTACATGAGCTATCCACGGCCCTCAAACAGAGCTGTGGATCAGTGGGTCTCCTATCATTAGCTTGGTCGATTCACTGTAAACCTACAGTATTTTACCATGGCTCCTGATCAATACTTACACATTATTACGGTATACTTAATTAATACTTAAGTATCATCATTTTACTTATGTATAAACCTATTTACTAGTTTTTTGAAATTGCAACAGTTAGCTATAATACAGTACAACCGAGTAAAAGATACAAAGGAGAGCATAATTAAGGAAGAGGGAAAGCTCTGGCTGACTCATAATCCCATGTCATCTGATAGACCTGCCAGAAAGTCTACTTCAAAATCAAGCACTTATTTTCAATCATTCTGTGCAATAAAGCCGCCTTGAATGGCGTTCTAAAGGCTCCCCCAGTTTTTTTTTTTTTTTTTGGTGTACAGCAAAAGAAATATTGGACATTTTCAAGTCTTCATCAAAACTAGAAGCTTATGAGCCCATTTAAAATGTACACTTAATGTGTACTTGCCATTTTCTTACTTAAATACAAAAAAGTTCCATCAATAATAGAAATTGTTTTCTTATAACATTTAACAATATTAAAAAACATTTACAAAAAGGAGCGCTATTTGGAGGAAAGTAGGTGCATTTGGTCATTAGCTCTTGTGCAGTATTTTCTTGGCATAAAAGTCTCTACAGGTTTCACAGCAGCGCTGGTACCATCTCATGTCCTGACAGAGGTTCTTCTCTCGGATCACGCGACAGTACACTGTCCACTGGTCCCCCATGCATTTGTAGGTCAGAGCAGCTGGGGTTGGGGGTAGGAGAGAGGCAACAAGTCAGTATTCATAAATGACAAAATGCATGTTTTTAATTGTCTTCCAAAACAACCAATACTGGCGTATGGCCACTATGTGACAGAGTAGGTGAGAACACTATTGTTAGCTGAGTATTCCCCAATTAAGACAAGTTAACCATTTTAGATTTTTCTTTGTTTTTTTACTTTGTTGTATCACTTGTACAGGCCTGGAATCTACACTCTTTATGGCTGACTGAAGTGAAGAAATGACTCCTCTGCAAAACGTTACACCAAAGATAACTTTCTGAACGTCTCTGTAACATCTGGTTACAATATATTTGTGTGAGTAGGAGAAATCTTGTGCTACTGTTGATGTCCTGTGTGAAGACGGACACTGATAAATGTGACTTATTTGTTGTGTCACATGTAGTTTACTGAGGAAATCCCCATTTTTTTAAAGGGCACAGTGGCCTGTTCATAACAGGACATGTCAAAGCTGGCCATGTGTTTATGGGAAGTATGTAGTAGGCGTTCAGTACAGTCATGTCTAATGAATGGCTTATTTAGGCAGTTGCTGTTTGTCGGCATTATAGTTGTTTTTTGTCACTGATACAGTGAACACAAATTTACATTTAATTTATCTTTAAAATATCTGTTTTCAGTCACTATTGTACACATACATGTATATAAATAACTATTTTATTTTAAATGTTACATGTTATGATTTTAATTATGTGGTGTTCTGTGTAGCATGAAGGGACTGCAAACTTTCATTTTACTATACAACCTTGTGTTGTAAATACAATGCATTCAATTGATTCCTAGAATTCCTAGTTAAACAAGTAACTCGAACTTCAGACCTTGACCACTTGTGAATTCTGTTTGTGCCTTAGAGAAAATTTCAAATTTCATTCATTCTGCCAAATGAATGTCAAAGTGAGAGAAGAAATCTGTTGGTACAAGTTGTTCTTTCAGGCCAACTGCTTTTAGACATAGAAAGAATAAAATGTAAACCATGATGTAACAGTTTTGTTAGTACACACGGTACACCTTTGAAAGCCTCATGAGAGCTGGAGCTGATGAATGCTGTGAAAACATGCTTATTATTTCACTGTGTTTGGTCAGAGGTTTTCAGTTATGATCTGTACTCTCGCCAGTGAACAAGGCATCTTTAACCTTTCAATCTGACCTCAGAACAGAGTTGTGACAGGTGCCTCACCTAGCCTGGGGGAGGTGATGGTGTTCACATTGATTTTCTCGTTGCAGGTGCCATGGTGACAGGGTCGGTAGGTCGGTGGTCTGAGTGTCACCGGGCAGTCGTTGCCGTGACGACCAGTCACTTTGTGCATACACTGGACCACTCGCGACTGCAGGCCCTTCCCGCAGGATGACGAGCACTGAAAAAAACAATTGGAGTCACTTCTTACTCTCTTACTCGAAGTTGGGGTTGTAGTCAACACAGGAGGTTCTCATTTCAACTATACCTGTAAATCCCCCTGAAGACCACTGAATTGTCATTTTTGCATTTCTGCTTTTGTACAGGTTAAACAATCGAGATATGTGTTACTTAGTGATCTTAGGTGTTAATAGTTGTATTTTTGTACTTTGGACAGAGCCAGGCTAGCTGAGTTTTAGTAAAGTCTAAACTGTAAAGATGGAAAATACTATCAGATTGTTTATTTAAACAAGTAGGAATATTATTTTGGTGCCTATGGTTTCTGTAAAATGAACTGAAGGATTGAATCATGAAGAATCTAACCGACCTAATGATGTGTAGTGTGTCCATATTGACAAAAGTCTAAACATTTATATTTGTGTAGGAGATCTAGGCACTCTATTTCTAAGATGAAAATTAGCTTGTTAGCAAAGTGTAAACTGCAATGTTGACTATTGTGCATTGTCCCTGGTAAATAAATAAATAGAACTCGCTCATGCAAGTGACCCAGTGGGCTTTAAGATGTTATATTATTTTTGTCAAAACATGTTGCCACACTAGGCTAATAAAGGGAACCTGCTTCTAATTGAAGTTTTATGGTATACAAACATGGCAGCCCACAGTCTGATGCGTTTCCTGCAAGGGAAAGGATTGCATGGTCTACTGGCTTGCTGCCATTATTGTCTCTCTGGCAGACTGCAAGCTCACGAATGGGATCAGAAAACGTGTCTTTATATGAAAACACAAATTCTGATTGGGAATTACAACCGGTTGCAACTAAATCATACTTCTACAGCCCAGTGCTGCTTCAGGCGGAGTACATATTCTAGCAGTGTTACTGCTGATGAAATATCTTAGAAAGGGAGCTTAGGGTCTAATGCTGCCATGTTATGAGTCTTGTGCACCCTGTGCAGCAGTTTTTCACTCTGTATAGATGTCAGTCCGTGGTAGGTTGAGGCCAGGAGAAAACTGGAACATAAAGCCAATAATTTTTATTAGGTGCATGGAGCAGCTGGTAATCCTTAAAAATAAATAAAAAATGAAACAGCTGTGTGGTTTCTCCTGGTCTCACTGACCTGTTTCAAATTAGATATAACTTTGTCACTGCACAGAGTACAAGTACTGAAATGCAGTTAAGCATCTAACCAGAAGAAAGCAGTAAAGCACTTGCATATGTACAAAAGTATAAGGCTAAGAAAGTAAATTGCCAGTAGGGGATGGTTAAGAATATGTTAATATACTATAAAACTTCAATTAAAAGCAGGGTTCCAATTTGAAGCATGTCCTTTACTAAACTGGTGTGGCAACAGGTTTGGACATAAAGGCAGGTCTTAATTACCTAACCTGGTCTGGATTTTATAGAAGTTCTTTGGATGTATAAAACCTCTTGAAGCCCACCAGGTCGCCTGCTTCAGCGAGTTCTAAGCTGCTTTGATCGCCTACACAAATATAAATGTTTAAACTGTCAGTATGGACATGCTGTACATCATTAGATCAGTGAGATTCTCCACAATACAATCCTTCAGTTCATTTTAAGGAAACCATGAGCACCAAAGTATCAAATGAATGATTTGTAATTTTATACAAGTAATATTGCTACTGGTTTAAATAAACAATCTGATAGTATTTCCCATCTTTGCTGAGCAAGAGTCCAGGCCAGTCCCAAATAAAGGCCGGTTGAATTCAGTGATTGAAGCACATAAAGCTACATTTGCGTTTACACCTTCTTTACAGCTAGTATGCTCTAAATGCAGGGATTGATGCAATGATGACAGAGCAAAACCCAGAATAGGAAGCAGCTTCAACAAAAATCCCTGGCCACATCTGGCCACTTTTTAAACCAAAATCTAAAACAGAGAACAGTTCCATGATGAAAAACACTGATCTTTGCTTTGAAAGACTATTTTTCTAATCTCTGTAAGCACACTGAAGGATGTTGCAAATACTGTAAGTGAAAATGTAGTTAGCTATGCTAATTCTTAATGTGTAACATTCATCTTTGCTTCTATTTACCTAAATGTTGAGTAAATATGTATCTAACACATTTAAATAACGGTCATAGATACTAAATTTGGCACACTATATTTTTCATAAGCTTCTTAATCCAAATAATGGTTAAAAAAAAAAGTTGAATTATATAATAAAATTCTGATATGAATGAAAGTTGACTCCTGAAATTGACACTATCAGCTAAAGAGAAGTATCACTCTTTGTTACTACAACACTAGTGATTGTACAGTGGTTTTACACAGCGGTTAGGGTTAGACAGACATTGGTTGCAGAGTTTAACCAGAGAAGAACAAAAGCTTCATTTTAGTCTGCCATTGAAGTTAATTAGTGACAACTGATATAATCTGCCGCCGTCTACATTTTTAGCCAGCACTGACTAGCTGAATGTTTTGTGCAAAAAGAGAACAGTGTTCATGTGTTTGTCTGTAGAAGAGCACCTGCATTTCACCTGATTATACACTAATGAAAACATAGCTATGGATATTATATTTCATGACTGATTTCTGACAATAGATGCTTCTAAATGTTACACACTGGACTATTTCTATCATCATGAATGCCTTACAGGAGAGACTGTCTGAAGATTTACTTTCCACAAAAACACTTTTATAAGTTATTTGCACAACCCAACCCCTAGGGTCAGAAGTTACCAGTTCAGTTCAACAGAGGGCTTCAGTGACAGGTGAAGTAGAGTTTGGTGCCATCTGCAGTACCTGTTCTCAGCTGACAGGTTAGTGGAGGGGCTCAAAACATAGGTTCAGTTTCACAACTGTCACATATTTCAGCAAAACGGAAGGCTACAAACTGGTGTACATGTGACACAGTCTTTAGTGAACAGTGAACAGTTTGACGTATGCTACTTCAGTCAATTATCAGCTCTTCTGATCTGGCACAGAACGTATGATAACAGAAAAACTGAGCGAGAAGCAACAGAGCTAGACAGTGTTTAAATGGAACCATCTCCATGTTCCTCATTAACACTGCTTAATGGTGCAATGAGCTGAAGCTCGACCGCTTGTGGGGTGTTCCTGCTCTGCAGTGGTCAGTACGTATAAAAAGTGCTCCAAGGAAGGAAAAGAACCGGAGACAGGGTCATGGGGGGCCAAGGCTAATTGATGCACGTGGATAGCGAAGGCTTGCCCCTTGTTGTCCGATCCAACAGACAAGCTACTGTAGCTCAAATTGCTTCTGATAGAAAGGTGTCAGAACACAGTGCATCATGTTATAAGGAGTTCGGTCTAGACCTGCTCCATTTGAAAAGTGATAACTTCTGTTATGAATTGGCACTATACAAATAAAATTTAATTGAACTGAATCACAGTTTGTTGGTATGGGGCAGCAGAACATTCTGACCACCAGGGTGCCCAGGTGCTCACAATGTTATGGCTGATCGGTGTATAGTGTCATTCCCAGGTCCCATAATATCTGTATTTGGCAACAAGCAATCAACTTTTTCTTGGCTCTGATTGGTTGTTTTCGTTCAGGCCTGGTGGATTCTTGCAAATGCCATTAGGAGCACTAGGAGGAGGCAGAGGAACCTGATTTTCTTTTTCAGACTGTCTCATGTCATGAAATGAAATTTTAGGCAAATACGATAATATGATGATAGTTATTTTCATAAATTACCTACAGCAGCTTTAACCTGTAACCAAACACCCATTTCCATTTGTGAATGTTCATAGAATATCAATGAACTACATTCACTTTCAAGATTTTAAAACACAATGATTTTCAGGTTATTATACTTGAATGAAAACATCCCTATGAATATTATATTCCATTGTTGCCAATAGAGCATACTAAGTGTTACACACTGGAGCTTTAATAGTCTGACTCACTTGTAATTTTGCACAATTCAAACTAGTACAAGCCCTAATATTACCAGACAGGATTTAGATATTACGGCCACTATTGACCAGCAAAATTTCATCCAATTATTTCTATTCACCAGTTGACTTGTTGAATTGCCATAATTCATAATCCATTGAAACAGAAGTGTTCCAGCTTTACATGGCAGTGTAGAGTCACAAGGCTGCTGTAGCTACTTCAGTTTCTCTTGGTCAGACATGACTCTCCAGATCAAGAAATGTCATTAAAAGTTAATAATACTGTGATAGCAGCAGTGTAATGGAGCTCACGTTGCCTCAAAACAACTCATTTGCCAAGCATCATTACAGCCTCAAATGAGTTGAGCGGTTTCCCCACAGACACGAGGAAGTGATGATGAGAGAAGCACAAATAGAAACCACAGCAGTCTGACGGACAGTGGAGGCCCGAAGGTCAAAGAACTATTCTTGGGACTGTTGTTTGAATCTACTGACAGACTGGGAAATGCGCTTGGGTGTTTAATGTGAGCAATTGACTCATTCAACACTTTTGCACTTTATCCCATTTGGTAATAACAGTGATGCCCTGTTTTTTCATGGGACTCTTTCAACAGGCTGGTCAGGAGGAGGTCATGATTCCCTTAGTTTATTATTTTTTTTACCGGCTGAAACTAATATGTAGAAGAATTGTTAAACTGACAGAATAAACAGGGTTCCCACGTGTCCTGAAAACCCTGCAAACTTAGAGAGAGGTCTTCCAGTCATGGAAACACCTGGGAATAAATTAAAATGACCAAACATCCTGGAAATAATTTGTGTTGTCCTGGAAAACGTTTATTGTATTTTACCCCCTCACTCAGATCACCTACATAAACTATATTTAGTTTGAAACTCGACAGTTAGTAGCTGCTCGGTGTGACACTTTGCAGTGGGTTAACCAGATGTGAAATAGAACAGAAAAATTTGTTAAACTCTCCATTTTCATTTTGTCCTTGTCAATCTAGCCGTTCACACCAGATGCGGAGTGGATTGGATTTGCAGTGATCTTTTGTGCGTCGTAATGAACCTAAGACACTTCATCATTAAAAAAGGAGGAATAAAAGTTAAGGTCAATGCCAGGCCTACCGGTAAATTATGACTGTTTGAGCAAGTGCTGTCTTTCCTGGAAAATTTCCTGGAAAGGCGCAGTGAGTTTCCCAGAGCTGTATCTGAGTGAAACAGCGTAGTACAGAGTACAGTGGATATTTAAAAGGCACTGGTACACGTAGATCACATAATTTTATACTGATGGTGTAACAACTGCAGTTTGAATGAGACTGTATTTGAACACAGTAACATAAAGTGGGGTATAGTATGTCTCTTATCCAACATAAGTGGACAACAGGAGCCAGTGACAGGTGTCTGGACTGTCCAGATGCTGACAACATAACTGATTAATATGGGCAGGCAGGGGTGACTGACAGAGGAGGAGAGATGGAGAAGTTTCTGACAGAAGTAAAAAGAAAAACTGAGGAGGCGTCAGAGGCAAGAACAGCAAGTGACGGTAACCGGCATAAACCTATTAAGACCAGGAAATATGACGAAGCCTACATAGCCCTGGGTTTACCGTGAATACGGTCGGAAATGAGGAAAGACCTGTGTGTGTTTTATGTTTAAAAACTCTGACAGCGGACAGCATGAAACCACACAGACGGCACCTGGAGACCTTACACCCCAGATATGTCAATAAGCCACTGGACTTTTTTCAGTTCAGTTTTCGATGAGTATCGCCAACAGGCCGGTCATTTAGTGAGCGCGGCATCAGTAAATAAAAACACACACCGTAATACGCCTCGCTATGCAAAAACCATCACACCAGAGGAGCTGCAGCATTGGACATGGTCAAATCATAGGTGAGAAAAGTGTTGAGACACTGAATACTGTCCCTCTGTCCAATGACACGATCGGGAGACGTTTATTTGACATTTCAGACGACCTCCAAGAACAACTCACAGAACATCTAACAGACAAACGTTAAATATAAGTAATATTGTTGCAAATTTTGCAAAACAAAAATAAAACAATGTTAAAAAGTCATATACCTTTTTGAAAAGGAATAAGCTGATGAAGCTGACAAGTGACCAATGTTTACAGTTAAAAACGTTTTGAATGTTACTGTGTTAAGTCTATAAAAATGCACATCCCAGTGAATCATTTGCACTTTTTTCTCTGTTTAGAGAATCACACAGACTGAGCAGTCTTGTTTAAATGTTACAAATTGAGTTAATAAACTGAACTTGGAAATTGTTTTTAGTTGTTGCAGATGTTATCTCAGCTCATTTTATTAATCTATTGTGATAATCAGGTGATTGTATGCAGAATGCGGGTGCTCGCAACTCATACAGTGGTTTGTACAGATAAATAAATAAATATTATCATGTTCTCAATTGTATTAAAAATCAGGGGGGGGCGTGAAAAAATTTCTGTCCTCTAGGGGGGGTATGACAGAAAATAATTGAGAACCACTGCCTTAGAATGAGCTGTTTTTATCTACAGAGGGAGTGGGTCCTCTTCTGCAGAGTCCACCATGTTTCTACAGTAGCCCAGCATGGACAAACCAAACACTGGCACTAGATATGGTCTATTGACTTTTTGGAGAGTTTCATGGCCACCATAGTTTCTCCTACATGCTTAGAATATGAGCCGTTAGATGTTAGATGTCACTAAATAGTTTTATTACATCTTTGATCTTATTTTCATCAGCCTCACATTGCTAAAAACAAACAAACACCAGCATTCAGATAAGCAGACAGTCTGGAAACAACCTCCAGATTAGTCAAACTTATTTGGAACACAAAACAAAGCAAACAGTGAAATTATAACCATAAACATCTATCACAGTTTACAGACCCACTGCCAGTTTTAACTTTGACCTACTGTACTTACTGCAGTTTTCCTGTGTAATGAGGGGTCATAATTGTCATTTCAGACGCCTCAGTTTCTGTTTGACCTCCAAATAAATTGGTTTAGGTTATCTGGTTAAACTGTTGGTTTATTTCTAACCCGTCTTATCATCTGATGGTTCGTCTTTCTTTACCTGTTGGACTTTTTAGTGATGTTTTAGTATTCTCTGATTTCAGCAGTTACTTTAGTCACTACATAAGTGTTCATGGAAATGATTAATGCTAGCCTGCTAACCTTAATTATGTCTCAACCATATGTGAACCGCGGGTTTGAAGACAGTCCTACCTTTGACCAGTCTCCAGTCTTCCACTCGTAACATTTGGAGTGGTCCTCACAGGGCTCCTCCTGAGTGGGCTGGGACAGAGGATCACAAAGACCTTGAGGGTTTGTACACGTCACTGTCCTTCCACGAACACCTTGACCACAGTCTGATGAACACTGGAGGAAGTGATGGAAGAATAAGGATATATAGAAATGAGTGAAAAACAGAACTAGAATTGTGTACAGAATGAGTTATTCTATATTCTATATACTCTTTATAACTATATTATCATTATGTCTCTTCGGGGAGGGGGTACCCTTTTATTTGAATAGGGACAGTGCACAATAAGACATTAACCCTGTATAAAACAAGGAGAGATGCATTGCACCGGGTTTTAGCAAGTTGCTATTTCCACCCGTAGTCCCTGGGCAGGTAGATGGAACATACAATAAATTAAAAACAGTTACTAAATTCACAGTTGTACAAAATTTCAATTACAAAGTTAAGAATACACGCATTCCCACATCATTAAAACAATTTAAAACAATTTACTCCCCTCCCGCCAACTTTTATAGATAAATATGCCCCCCCCCCATCAAATACACACACACACACACACACACACACACACACACACACACACACACACACACACACACACACAAATTCCTACAAGTTTGCTGTTACAGCATCCAACGTTTTGTGTGAAATGAAAATGTTTTAAAATCCGCACATGTAATCAGCTCTGTTGGAAGTGTCTTCCATTGATTTGTGGCAACAAATGAAAAAGACGATTTACCAAATGAAGTCCTGAGTTTAGGAATACTGCACTCTCCCCTGGTAACTGATCGGGTAGCTCTTGTTGTTTTTTCTGAGCAGAGTGTAACCATTTTTTTCAAAGGAGGAGCAGTAGCATTATGAATGATTTTAAACAGTAGGCATACATTTGTGTGCATTATTAGATTTTCAAGATTTAAAATGCTATATTTGGTGAGTATATGACAGTGATGATATTGACGTGTTTTTTTGTCTTGAATCTTAAGGGCACTTTTATATAATGATTCAAGTGGTTTTAAGGCTGTTTTACATGCCTGAGACCAACTTGTCATGCAATAGAAAAGATGTGGGAGAATCATTGCATTTAAATATGTATGTGATGCTTCAACAGTAAGAGAGTTTCTTATGTGTCTGTAGTTTATGAGGTTAAATTGCAGTGTGTTACTCAGCTTTTTAACATGATTTTTAAAAGCAAGAGTTTGATCAAGGGTAACCCCTAAATATTTGAATTCATTCACAATTTAGATTTTTTGCCCATTTACTAAGATTTCAGGACAATCCCTGAGTTTGCTCCTATTTGTAAAGAACATGGTTACAGTCTTTTCAACGTTTAAGGTCAAACAGGAGTTATTTAGCTATTCAACAACCTTCTGCATTTCCTTAGTTAATTTCATTGCAACCTCAGTTGTATTTTTTCCGTGAGTATATAACACAGTATCGTCAGCATACATTATTTTTTCGACATCATTACACACAGATAGGAGGTCGTTAATATATATGCTGAAAAGCAACGGCCCTAGAGTATTGTTCACCCGCACACACTGATGTTGGCCACTCAGGTAAGATTTTATCCAATTTTGTGTGTCTATGGAAAGGTCATAATTTGCCAGTTTGTTTAATAGTATGTCATGAATAACCGTGTCAAAAGCCTTGCACAAATCAAGAAAAACTGCTCCAACCACTCCTCCCTGATCTAGGTATGTTTTAGTTACTTCAAGGAAGTAGCAGCATGCTGTTTCTGTTGAATGTTTTTTCCTAAAGCCAAACTGCATAGGATGTAAAAAAGCCCCAACCTTTTCAATGACCTTTGAAATGGCTAAATACCAATCACATTCTGAAATCTACAGCATAACCCAATGTAGTTTTATAAAAATTCCAGGGTTTCCCGCAGCACTTTGCATCTAAGGCGGCCGCCTTAACAACACACGCCTGCCGCCTTAACTACGTCGTCAAAAAAATAAAAAATAAAAAGTAGGCCGAGTGATATGAGCGATGTCCGCTGTGTTACTCTATCCAGTTTTCTCCTTTTCATTCCAAACCGTGACCAATGCCAGTCTCCTTTCTCCGCAGAACGCATTGAAAAAATTATGAAAAACGTGCCATGAATCGGATAATAATCAGTTTTTATAATCTTTAAATATGTGATATGCCTCCAAATCGTTGGATGCATCCGAACAGCAGCATCTGGTGGTTGTCATCGTGCTATCTATCATCGTTCGCCAAACATTCTACAACATTCTTTGTCCGGGTAAAAAGAAAAGAAATTTGGGTGAAGACGTTCATCTGGCATTTGGATAGCCTGTCGCATTGAGGTAAGATAATTATTCTAAATTATCTAAATTCTATAAATACTTGAATAACTTGTACACTGTTCGCTCAAAGTATCTGAAATTATTATGATAGGCGTAATGTTTTCTTATCAAGGCTAGTTGCGTTTACACGTGGTTGTCTTATAGCTATACCTTTGATGATTGCACATGATTTTCTCTCGCATTGTACACAGCCAAATGGACAGAAAAACGCAACCCGGTCTGATGGCCTACCACCTTGACTAACACATTTCCTGCGGGAAACCCTGAATTCCATCTAAAAACAACATGTTACAGGCTAAGAGAACCATGTATATTGGATAGTAATGTGCATGGAATAATGAAACTATACATGACTTTCCTTTGTTTTGTTATTGACATTATACATCCGCCACCCTGCTCTCTAAATGTCAGCATTGCCCACTGAAAAACACACAGAGGCACTGGTTGACATATATGTACAATTACTTTCATTTGTTTTGACTTGATTGCAATAACTATTCACACTGAAACACCTCCATGCCTGCATTTTCATTTAAGGAGCTAAGAGGAATTAACAATACTTGAAGGAAGATGTAGACCTAGAGAAGGAATACTCACCTTTTTTTGTGAAAAAAAAAAAAAAAATACCTCTATTTGATAACGTGTATTAGGGATCCCATTTTTAATTCAAAAGTCTCTATACTGTAGATTGGCAGATTACCTGTGTCATTTTATACATTCTCTCATTGGGCTAACTTCTAGTCAATAAAATAGTGAAATTAAAATATTCACAGTTTTTCTGGGGACCCCCTCAAGGACCCCTGTGGGTCCCCAAAGCCTCCAAAAAATGTTTCTAATGAAAATTTCTAAATACAAGACAGTGATGTTAACTAAAATATGCAACCTTGTTTTTACCTCAACAAGCCATAAAATGTTTCCTGAGTCAAAACACAGCTGCTTAGTAGCTTAAGTTGGGTTAAGTAACCTAGAGCCGAAGGATCTGTCCTAGGTTTCTGCCTTTTAACAGACAGTTTTTCCTTTCCTTTAGTGCTTGCTCATGGTGGTACTGTTGGGTCTCTGTAATTAATGTTAAAGAGTTCGGTCTAGACCTGCTCTATTTGAAAAGTGTCCTGAGATAACTTCTGTTATGAATTGGCGCTATACAAATAAAATTGAATTGAATTGAAATTGAATTGAATTAAGGTTGACCCTAAAATCCATCCTGCAAACATTCTTAAACTGAGGAGGTGTTTCTCAAAAGCATAACCATTTAAGACCATCACACTAGTTTATTCCCATGCTTGGTGGTACCAACCCCTGCTCTATCTTCCAGATCCACCAGAGATGGTTAATAGTGCACATGAGACCTCCCTCTTGAGCTCTTAGAATTTAAAATGGTAAATGGACTGTACTTATATAGTGCCTTTCTAGTCTTTCGACCACTCAATGAGCAAGGTGTATGACAAGGTGCAAACAGAAACTATTTGGGACACAACGCTCCTCACATCTAGGGCCAGAGCAATCAAACATGACATCAGCACAGTGTGTGTGTGACGTACTTTGGACCACTCTGAAGCTTCCCACACAGTAAGGCAGAGGCGGCCCTCGCAGCCCTGCAGAGGAGGAGGTTTCCCTCCTTGGCAGTACAGGTCCCTGGTGTGGATGAGTGAGCCGTTCTGTAGGTGGTAAACACAAACCACCTCCCTCTGTTGTAGACCTTTACCACATGTGACGGAGCAGGATCCCCACTCTCCTGTCACCCACCTGTGAAAAACATGTATGTTAATAATGTTTACAGACAGTTCAAAACCTACAGTCCATTTGCTATGTGTCTGAATCTTAGGTTAGTTAGTCTTAGACAGCTATGTGCAGTCTCCTCCTGCTCTCTGCGATCACCGTCACTGTGTTGTAATGCAGCCAAATTCACAATGGTTGTTCTCATTTACATATTTATGTGATTATGTTGTCTTACAAAGGAACGAAATAGTAATTTAATCACAACTCATAAATACTAGCTGTTGATCAGCAGTCATTTCCAAGCTGCTGCACTGCAGGGGCTGATAAAATCATTCTTTTATAATTACGGGTTAATGACAACAGCTGTGCTGTGTATTCGGCTATATTGGCATTTAAAATGAGTGATCACAGAGGAGGTTTGAGGTGACAGAACGTTCTTAAAAGGTCCAGTGTGCAACATTTAGGATGATCTGTTGTCATAAATGGAATATGATATTCATAGGTATGTTTTTATTAGTGTATAATCACCTGAATATAAGAATCATTGTCATTACCTTAGAATGAGCCGGTTATCTACAGAGGGACTCTTCCATGTTAAACCACCATACTTCTAAAGTAACTAAGAACGGACAAACCAAACACTGACTCTAACACTTTGAAGGCTGATCTGTATTCAAATGGTGGCAATCTGCCACTTCACAGCTAGATGGCACAAAATACTACACACTGGTCCTTTAACTTTACTGGCATACAGCCACTGACCCTCACTGGGTAGCTTTCATCATCGTTCTGTAAAAGCTGTTTTCCCCGTACACACTGAAACACACTGCTGGCATTTATACACTGCTTTGGGGGAGAAAGCAGTTTGCAGTTTTAATCTGTACGGAGGGCTCAAAAAGATGCATCTACAAAATTGACCAGCTTTGTGTGGACACTTTTTAAAGCATAAACTTATAGAGGACATTTTAAAACAAAAAGTATAAGGATGATGATTTACATACATGTAGAGCTAACATAATGCAGGGATAATATCTGCTTAACATTTTCAACTTTTGTATTACACCACTTATTCTGAGAATAATGACATGTGGCATGACAACCTAAGACATATTGCAATTATGCCATAAGCCTCTGCAAAAGTGCAAACTCTGCAAAATAATAATGCCCAAATCTGGAAAAGCATTCCACTGTGTTTTTCCCACCAAATTAGCTCTGGTTCTTGAACCGGTTCTAGTCAATATTGTTGGAACCTTGATGCTATCTAATGAAACAGCCCAAGTTTTGAGCGAAACCATAGTAACCAGATGCATCATCAACAGAGTGCAAACCTGCTATTTTTTGGTTCCAGCTGGGAACCAACTTTTCAGGTTCTGGACCAATTTATTTTTGGTCGAAATGCTCCAAACGGTTCAAAAGTAGGTTTTCCACTGGAACCGAAGTGGGTGTGGCATATTCTACAGGTCATTGTGCATTGTCCAGCGCCCTCTGTTGATGACGCATGTGATTACAGTGGTTCCGCTTATAACTGGTGGAAGCTAGATAACACCAAGGTTCCAAGAATCTTGAACGGAACCGGTTCAAGATCCAGAGCTAATTTGGTGGATGGACACCTTTAATGACCTCAAGCCTTCAAACACAGCCATTCCTGTACAATGATATCAGAGATACATATAGACTCATATGGGTAGCAAAATGGCAAGAATGTGTGCTTTAAAACATTATATAAAATTGATAAAAATAAAACTGCTGAACAAGGAATCACTGAAGGGTAGCTAAAAATCAAATAAGTTCCAATGCATACTTGTGATCAGATATAATCTAACATGGTTTGATTAAAGGAAAAATTTATTAATCCTAGTTTTAGAGAATGATCCTAATTCTCCAATTTTTTTTCAATTGCCACATCTGTCTTATGGCCGCTTAACTGAAGTCTACAAGCAACCAGCAGCTACAAAGTGTGTGTGGGTTTGTGTCTCACCGGTACTGGCAGGGGTGAGAGTTGCAGGGTCGTACTTGGGGGTGTGGTCGGTTCTCCGGTTGACAGTAGCTACTGTTGACCACCTCCATAGTTTTATTGGCTATCCTCATACAGGAAACCACCGTCCTCCTCTCACCTGCACGCACACACACACACACACCATAAATAACTCAGTGCTCCAATGTTCTGAGGGGTTTTGGAACGTCCAGGAAAGAGCAGTTTGTACGGTAATTAACTGACTGAATGTGTCATCGTCTGAATCAGGCAGAGGTTCTGATGTAGGGGATGGTGGGACTGGCTGACAGAGCACACCTGTGGGTATTTAACTTTCAGAAGGGGATTGCAAGTGCCTCTGGGTTTTTTTTAGGGTAAAACCATATTTCACACTTTGTCTATTATGATGAGACTCTGAGTACACACTTCTGGGATTCATAGCGTTCTGAAAACTGAGGCTTGATAAGGATGATCTCATTATGGTTGCTTTGAAAAACAACTTTATATTAGTAACAGTGAGAACCGTAAAGAAAAACCACACTGACTACAGCGTGGAGACTTTTTTTTTGGGGGGGGGGCTTTTATTGCCTTTATGATAGTGACAGCCGAAGACAGACAGGAAAGGGGGGCAGAGAGAGGGGATGACACGCAGCAAAAGTCGCAGGTCGGATTCAAACCCTGGGCCACTGCAGCAAGGACTCATCCTCGGTACATGGGTCGCCAGCTCTACCCACTGAGCTACAGCGAGGAGACTTTAAGCTTGGCCCAGTAATTCAGCAAAATAGATGCATCAAGGAACACAGACTGAGAAACAATCTGCATCCTGATCCCTGCTTAGAAAACCCCAGAAATTCTTCATTTTTTTCAGAGCTGCTGGGTTGAGCTGCTTACCATTTTTCAGGACATGCTAATACTCACTGTTAAGGAGCGACAGAGAAGAAGTAGATTATGCTGTAGGTTTAAAGAGTCTTTCTTGCTATAAAAACACTATTAGAACCCATTTTAAGCAACAGATGTAAGCTGACCACAGTCCGTTTCCTTCAAGCTTGAATAGGCAATATAAGTTCAATATTCAGTTAATTTTAAGGAAACCAAAATATTGACTGATTTGTAACCGAAATGTTATTCAATAGCCAAAAGTAATAGTAAGTTTTATGCAAAAGGATTAAAGGCTTGTCCCAAATAAATGCAGGTTGAGTTCAGTGATTAAAGCAAATAAAAGCCTGGGGTATTCATTTAAGTTGTACGGTATAAGTCATAATGTATTTTATAAATGTTGGAAAAGGCTTACAAGGTATGTATTCAGTGTACATTGAAAATAGGGCAACATTGGTGTGCATATTTCTGTGTTTCTTGTAAAGACTGTCCTCACCAGAAAAACTTCAGCATTGGTTCCCTTGTAAAGTCAGTTTACATACTATGATGTATGCTCTAGATGTCAAACCAAACATCTACATGGGATCTCAAGCAGATAGATGAACTCTGATCCGCCATTAAAACGAGATAAGCTGAACAGGGGTGGGCTTACTCCTACTCCTTAGCTGCTTCACTGACTGCTAATCCAGGAGCACCTGACCTCGTCTCCTGGATAAAAGCAGTGGACTGCAACATCAAAGTGCTCTCTTCACATGTACTTTGAAATATTTTGAGCGCTGGATACCAATATTACAAAGCAATAAGAGGATAAGATGATGTGCTCAGGAAATCAGCAGTGGGGTGCCTGACAATTAGGATTGTCCTGTGTGTGTGTGTGTGTGTGTGTGTGTGTGTGTGTGTGTGTGTGTGTGTGTGTGTGTGTGTGTGTGTGCGAGAGGGGGGGGGTTACACAGTGGGAAGCCTGCTCTGTCTAATGTGCTGTTGACCATTGGCTCGGATTAGCCACTGGTCTTTCCAGACTCCCTGCCATCCTCCCCCCTTTGACTCCAGACGTGGCTCCAGTCTGCCCAGTTTATCCACAGCAGCAAATCAGCCTTCATTTTCCCATTTTAATATTTTACTACTAAAAATATAAGAGCTTTCAGAGGATTACCTGGACTATGACATGACATGAATTTCCTTCTTACTGTTAGGTAGACCTTTCTAGGACCCCATTTTGCCCCTGGAACTGACTGGAGGCCGATTTCTCTGTGGCATGGATTCAACAGGTTTCTGAAAACATTCCTTGCAGTTTCTGGTCCATGTTGACATGACAGCCTCATGCAGTTGGTGCAGATCTGTCTGCTGCAACGTTCACCAAGCTGCAAATCACCTGCTTTACCTCATCCCACAGGTGCTCTATTAGACTGACAGCTGGTGGCTGTTGAGGCCTCATGACACATTTTTTAAACTTTTTTGAAACTATGCTTGTTTGGTATTAAGGGGCCTAATGTGTGCTCACGCTATGAGCAGCAGCGTGAAGCATTGACGTAGTGCAGGATGGATCCAAGTATTTAGGCCACATTCTGACCCTACAGATGCAGCTGTCTAGAATTGACTGTTGGTCCATGACAGGCCCTTGCCTATCTGACAGGAATGAATGGATATATCGGTCTGGCAGCTGTCTGGAGGCAGCAATTCTGTGTGGCTGGTACAGTACCATCTGCACATGGCAGCAGAAATTGCATCATGCTCTGTAAACTCTAGACGCTATTTTGAGTGAAACTCCCAGAAGATCCATGGTTTCTGACCACAACGTCTGGCATCAATGATCGTTACACGGTCCAAGTTCTATTAGATTTCTTCACTATTTTGATGTTTTGTGTAAAAACCACCTGAACCTCTTAAACATTCTTGACATTTCTTCAGTTTCATACACAGGAGTCATACTGACTGGAATACTGATTCTGAGGTACAGCAGTGATGCTAGATGAAGCAACTGTTGTGTAATGTGTTGCAATAATGATTCAAACACATGGAAATATATTGATTGGAATTACTAACGGTGAAAATAATCTTTATAAAAGGATATCTGCCTATGATTGCAGAATCTGTAGCCAAGGGACTATGATTTTAGAGGAAGTTAACAGTCTGTGTGAAGAGCAAAAGAGGTGGAACGACAGAGAATAAGACAATAATTTAGCTTATTTTTTAGCATACATATGCAGATATACAGTATGTAGGTATGGAATTGATAAGATTTTATTGATACCAGTGCCATTGTCAATTCTTTATTGGTCCAGTTCTTTATTGATTTCCTTATTGCTTGCTGATCAATTTTCTGTGTTGGAAAAAAGTAGGTGTACCCAGGTTTTCAGCATTGGTGCACCTGTATTATCTGTGAGTCTGAACACAGTGTAGAAACAGGTTAGAAAAACGGTTGTAGCCTGAGAGCTTACTGTAGCAACAGTCTGTGTGTCATCGTCTAAAATGGATGAAATGAGAATATTTGTGAAGCATTTGTTTTCCTTTAGGTTTTCTTAGCCAAAGAAAACAATCTGAAAACAATCTTTTGCAATCCAACTGTCAGAAAAACATATCGCCATTGATAAAGGATGGATCGGGCTATTTGGAATCTCAATTCCCATCCATTGATTTATGTTTATAGAGATTAGCCAAAATGTGTCTCTCTTTAACCAGGAGACGAGGTCAGGTGCTTCTGGATTAGTAGTGAGGCAGCTGGGGTTAAACCCACCACAGTTTAGTTTATCTCTTTTTTTAATGGTGGATTAGAGTTGATCTATCTTCTGCTGGAGATCCTCTGTAGCTCCAGAGCGCGCATCATTGAGAGTAATGTCAAACTGATCGGGTTCTCTAGAGACACAACTGACTCAACAGGGAAGCCAATGCTTCTATTAGGATCCTTATTTTATAACGACAACCAGACCCGGTGATTCTGACGGCCGTATCTTTTGAGATTAACAAAACTAATCGTTAGATGAGGTAAATCTCTATTTGAGAAAATAAAAGTGAATTTGAGGAGACAGAGAAAGTGCCATTGTTCTGTTTCCTACACTGAGGCTTTAAAAACATCAGATGTTGATGATGTGCAGTATAATTATCAGGCTACTCAGGCAGCAGGAACTGTGGTAGGAACAAGGTTTTCTTGCTCTTATTTTGATTTAACTGTTGTTATATTTTTATAGTATTTAATGTTACATTTATTCTATCTCCAGTGTCATTTATGTTAGCATTTTTCTATTTCTTGGCTTTGCTTTACTCGATTGCTGCCAACCAAAGTTCCCTCTCTGGGATAATACAGAGCTCTTGACTCTCAGCACTGTCTCATGTTCTGTCAAGTCAGGTCAGGTGTATTTGTAAAACCCAACATCACATACAGTGTCTAATGTTTCCTGACTCCGTCTGATCTCTCTAAAAAAAACAAGGATAAAGCATCAACACACATGGCGGAAACCTTGGCTGAGGCAGAGAGAAATAAACCAGATGACATTTTCAAAAACATTTTCATTGCTGTCACCTAACATGACTTCACTATTGAGACAACCTAATTTCCCCACAGAGAGTACAGTATGATGTGATGATATGTGTGTGCAACCATGAGTGATAGTTTGATGGTGTGTTACCTCCTCCGCATTGGACAGTACAGTCCTGCCAGCTGCTGTGTGTCCAGATGTAGAGATACTCTGGTTCTTTCTGCTCCTCACTGCTCCTGTCCTGAGTCGTGTTCAGAGACACTGTGTACTCATAGTGGATTCCGTAGCTCTGGTCATGGAAGAGCAGCACCTGGGGACACGACAGAGAGGGGCTTCAAGAAAAAGAAGTGGGGCCTAAATCTTACAAACCTCCACCGCAGTTTGCCTGCTTCTGTAGAACAAAGTTACTTTGCAACTAAACCCCTAAATTCTAATAGCTATCTCCTTCCCAGCAAATGTAAAAAATGCAGCAGAGTCAATCAAATAAGGGACATGGCCATGTGGCTCTGGAGTGTGTGACGCAGGAGGTAACACCAACCAGAGCAACAGACTGACCACAGAGTACAACGGCCGGTACTAACTAAGCTAACCAGCCATGAGTAACTGCTGCCAGACTCTCCATGTCTGTCCAGAGTCGACTGGAGCACATTTACGGCCGTTTGTAAAGGTTTCTGCTCAGTACTTATGTTGTACAGTTGGCTAAGCTATGTTAGCTAGGCTAGCGGCTCATTGCTAATGGAGCGAACCAGCAGCTGCTGTCAGACGCTTCATGTGTGTCCACTGGAGCTTTTACAGTCACTTGAAGCACATTTCTGCTCGTTTCTGTGCGGTACTTATGTTGTACAGTTGGCTAAGCTAGCGCCTCAGAGAGGTTAACTCTCCGGTGTCTGTGGTCTGAGTGTCACGCTAACGGCTACACAGCTGGCCACAGTCACAGAGTGGAGATGTTGTTGTCTTATACAAGCAGTGGTTGTAGCAGACTTTACTGTACTAAATAAACCTAGCCAAGGTTACAGTAGCTCTATCCACTTATACAGTAAATCGACATTTAAAGGGTCAGCCCGCTCGAGGCGTGCCATGACGCCATTGTGTTTACGGCCTCTCAGCAGGGGACAGCCGCACTGCTTGCTTGGGAGCAGTGCCGACCTGTGACCTCCCCTCTCCTTAGCGGAGTCCCTTTAGCTGGAGTCTACAGAGAAAGCTCGGTTTTTTCTCTCCATGTTCAGCCCTCAGAACATTTGTAGCTTCGACCTGAATCTCTGTGGTTGGAGTTAAGTTTCACTCCTGTGTTCCTGTCTGTACTTGCAGCTTGATTTTACTGCTCACTGATTATTGTCCTGTGAAGTTACTGCTGGTGCAAACTGAACCTTTCCTGCTGCTTTACATTAGAACCCCCCAAAAACTGCAGTAGATTTATTTTAACCTGCTTCCAATACAAAGCCATTTGTCTAAGAATTGTTCTAGAAGGGAGTGTATCCTGGAACTAAACAGAATAAGACTTATTACGCACAAACTGTCGGGCCAGGGTCCATTTCCAGCCCTCCATCCCCATCCCATGATGATAACAAATAAAATCAATAAAATGACCTGCAAGATTATTATCATTATTTTTGATGATATAAAATGATTATATAAAATGTATAGAAGCTGCTGTTTGCATTTTGTTGTTAAGTATGATTGTATTTTTGCTGTGTTTAAATTTGAACTGGAAGGAGGTTTAGTTAGGACTCCACTCAATGTAGTATTTTATGAATAAGTAAGCTCAGTGTACTCTGCAAATGGACAACCCTGACATGAGATTCATTAGCTTCCATTACAGCCCAGACCATTGCCTTACAACTATGCCCAATAGTGTAATCAAGTGTTCAGCCCTGTCTCCAGCTCTGCATGGGGTGACTGTGTGTGGTCTTTTGTGTGCATAAAGCGTAGATATGGAGTATTTTAACAGAAAAAGGATTTAGGATTAGAGTTTCGTTTTCACAATATTTTTCGGAGTTAGCATATCTTCAGTTAGCATTAGCATGTACGTTAACTTCAGGTTCCTCTGGTGATGTTTCTGGCTCTGCCTTTTTCTGGTCTTTAGCTCGGTTTTTAACTCGATTTTAGATCATAGGAAATATGAGTAACTTAGCTCAGGTAGGGCAGTGGGGTCCCCAGCAGAAGGAAGAATAGAATATTTGAACTTTTATCACATTTCTTTGGAAGAAGGAAAAAGGACAAAAAAATGTGTTGACTGTAATTGATTGTAATCAGTGCTAGTACCACAGTGTAGAAATACTCTGACACTAAAGTAAAAGTCCTGCATTCGAAGTTCTTACTTAAATAAAAGTACATGGGTATTGGCTTTAAAATATGTAGCGGAGTAAAAAGTATAATATTGGCTTCTAGAAAATAGTTGAGGTATAAAGTAGCTTAAAAAATGGAAATGCTCAAGTAAAGTACAGGACTGCAATTTATAGCGATTCTAGTTTGATAATTGATCGACTATGATCTATGCTTCTGTCTTAATAAAATATCCTCTTAAATTCGGGGTCCGTGGTCTAATGTGCATCTATTGTGGGGGTCCTTGACATGAAAAAGTTTGAGAACTCCTACATTTATTGCTCAGTTGAACGTCATAAACAGAAGCCCTACCACTATATGTTAACAAACAGGAGTCGAACAACATTCTGGATTTAAAAAAAAAAAATCAGAAAATTGGTAAGGGTCGAAAAAAAAAAGCTCCCACAGCACAAAGTGACATATGCAGCTTCAGTTTTGGCTTGGTTCACAACTATAAAGCTGATAAGTTATTGATAAGACAAAAGTTCAACTAGGAGGATGTTTACCATGAGGTGTAAGGGGGTCTTAGTGGGTCCCTTGGCAGACATCTTCTCCCACAGTCCCCTTCTGACATAGCGCACCGTGGTCCCGGCCAGCTCAAACTCTCCTGGAAGCTCGATCTTCCAGTCGCTGTTGATGGACCTCTCACCGGAGTCTTTCAGGGCTGTGAGAAAGACACAAGAGGTCAAAAGCAACACTTTCATGCACCAACCCTGGGTCTTTGTGTGACTACTACTTTATCAAACCAAAATTTCACATTGTTCACATTGTCTACTGTATGGCAACAGTGATCCTATAATAAATCCTATAATAATTCAGTTCTAAATATAGACTAACATCTGCACAGCCACCTCTATAGTTAAGGTCTGGTTAATGAACAGTTTTTTTTTTTTGGGGGGGATTGGAGGGAACACGCTAATTTACTCTCATGTCTGTTTATCAGACACAGAGTTGGAGTTAGGCCATGGTTAACCTAGCTTAGCATAAAGACTTGAAGCATGGAGAAATAAAACACACCTCACCTTAAAAGCTCACAAATGCAAACGAGTAGCATCTGTAGCATAACTTGTACACAAATGTAAAATGAGAGTTTGTGGTTTCAGGGGGATGTGCTGGAACTAACTAACATGAGGCGCAGTGACTGCATGGTACCATACTGTCTGTACAGGAGGGCTATTTAATTACAAGTTCAATTGGGACTTTAAAACCAGTAGATGTAGATGGGACAGATGTTACAATAGTGTACTTAAAACCTTTTTTTAGCTTTGGGTAATAACAAATTTGAAACTGCAAATGAATGCAGCAAAACTAGCAGACATTTGGAGATGGCGGGACACGGTAGCCTATAGCCATAATACGTAACTGAAGTTCATTAGCAAACTGTGCTGAGCGTAGCACATTAAGCTAATTAGCATTAGCCCGACTGTGCCATCTGAATCATCTGGGAAGTCGTTGTTGGAAACTGTTTGGAAAAGGGCAAACACCTTAAAGAAATACTTGGCAGGTGATTGGATGAACCATCTATCACCATCTGCAAACTTCACTCAATCAGATCAATAAACCATATAACGTAGTCAAACTCTTACTGAAGACAGTTGGGTGCAAAATGAAAACATTTTTTCCACGGAGAAAAACGTTCTTTCCTCTTCTTTCAATGAAGAAATACTCTCCAGTTCTGCTAACCCACCCCCATAACTGCCAGGACAGGATTGGTTTAGTACCACTGTACTGGCCACAAATGCGTCACTGAAGCCTGGCAAGGATTATCTTGTGATCTTGCGAGTCCAGCTGCATTGCAAGGTAAGGTTGTCAGGCATAATAAGGTGAGCGCAAATGAAACACCGCAGCTGAAAGACATATCTCTGTCCTTTAAGTTCCCAGTTAGGTACAACAGCAACAGAGAGAGAGAGCTGTTACATAACACAAGGACAGTGTGTTGACAGAGCTCCACCATTGTAGGGTATGTGAATGGAAGCACATCAAACGCTAATGCACATTTGATGGCGTCCCCCAAGATGAACCGAATCTGTACTTCTGTGCACCTTTACCCTCCGTACACAGAGGTAGTGTCAATGTATTTATGACAAATGGAGACAGTCAGCTGCTGTGTCTATCCTCGCAAACACTATTTTACCACCAGAAAACAAAACAATACAGGTCCGATAAATAAATCCAACCTCACAGCAGGCCTGACACTGACAGGAAGTATTGTTCCAGGGTTTCTTTGATGTGCTGAGGTTTTTCTCTCTGTGGGAGTTTGTTTCTCTGTGGGATTCAACAGCCATTACTACTCTCTCTGTGGCTGCCTACAAAACATCCCCGTCCTCCAGTTTCATCAGAGACAGAACAGGAACTGAACACAGCCAGGGAGCCATGTTAACCCTGCAGTCTGCTGTCCCAGTGTGGCCCTACAAAGGCGTTGCTGTTAAAACTGAACAGATTAGTTTACCTGCTCAAATGTGAATGTGGCATAGACACATTAGTGGTTTGAGTGCTTTAGAATTACAAAGGCTGTTATCAGTACATTTTATATAACTAATCCAGCCAGGTTCCTCAGACCCCATATCTTATTTGCTTATTGGTACCAAAATTGGGGTTGAAATGAGAAAAGACTATAGCTCTTACATATGGTATGTGTGATATATCAGGATAGTCTTCAAAAAGTAATCACAGAGGATGTGCATTATCCAGTAAGTATGAAAACCTTTTTGTAATTTAGGTCTGAAAAGGAGAATCAGCTCAGCCCAGTCAGATATGTAGTGGACCAGAACATTTTATCTAACTTTTCTACCACAAAACAACAGCTTCAGAATCATTTTGAAGCTATGCTGAGTTGTAACGGGGTGAATGGTTCCTCTGTACTCCTGTTGCACTGTAACTTTTGTCTCTGGGTGGGGACAAGTGTGACCAACTATGTCTCCAACTATTTTGGTGAAACTGGATCATATAATGTAGCTGCTGTTAGCTAGTTAGCTTAGTTGATACAGGTAGCACAGGAGCTTTGGACTGCCGGGAGGAGGACGTTTTTTAGAACAGGGGACGGAGAATGCTGACAGAGTGGAACCAGAGCAATGTAGCTGGGCTCAGCAGCTTCAATGGACATAGTTAATGGCAGAGGCGAAGAGACCTAAGAGGACACTGACAGAGGAAGCTAAGAAGGGAAAAGGAGAGAGTAAATGTGGGACTGGCTTTTAGTGGTTGGGGAGAGCTTGGTGAAATAAAAGGCTGCAGACGGACGGCGAGCTGGTCTTCTTGCTGTTGGACCATTCAGTAATATTAACCGCTTGCTATATCTGCTGTTGTTGCACTTGCTTGATGTTGGTTGGCCGTCTTAGCAAAGTTTTTGGCTCGCTAGTTTTTAAATCGTAAGTAAAGAAATCATAACAAACATAGAGCTGTCCATATTCACCACAGTGGGACTGCAGTCTGAAACAGGGGGCACTGACATGGCAACACATGCCAAATCTTACATAATGTTGCTTTATGATGATATCGCTATCAAGCTCATCAGGTGTTTATTTTATATCAGCTGTAACAGATGTAAAATAAACCATACTTCTGTATGTGCATGGTAAATTGTCAATGTATTCAAGGCATCCTTGAAAATAGGAGAAATTACAAAGTGTTTCCAGAAAAGCCACCATGTCTTCAATCCATCCATCCATCCATCCATCCACCCATCCAGATAAGATACACATGAACAGGGGATCATATAAATGCATTGTAGTAGTACTAAAGTAGTTGCATGTAGACTGCAGTAATACTGTAGCACACTGGCAGCAGCTGCCATATAATCACAGTATTGTGTTTTTGTCTGGAAGTTGGCAGTGACCATTCTCAAGGACTCCCTGTAAAACACATGCATCATTACCCAGAAAGCTATGTGAGGGTTTGTCCTCCACAACTTTGATCCTCCTGGCTCCCGCGGGGATAACCACAGCCTCGATGTAGCCTGATAGAGAGAGAGAAATATGAGGTGAAAACAGATACAGAGACCAACAGAGTATGGGGCACGCACATCCAAACAACTTTATGGCTGCTGGATCAAAAGATGAACTGAGTGCAAAAGTCAGACAAATCTGAATTTGCTGAGAGCTATCAGGGCAGTGTGCAGATTTTGTCTGACTTTTGAAAACAGATTCAGAGGTATACAGAGGTAGACATGGAGACAGGGACAGGCTGGTGACCTCTGTGTCTGTATCAGAGATGATCTGTACAACCTCATAGGATCAAATATATTTACATTGCTTTACACTGCTGAAAATAAAAGTTTATTACTGTCCGACTTTCATCAGGTATATGGGGATACAGGGCTCTCATACCTGATGAAGGTCGACTAGATCAGAACATAGTAATAAATAATTAAATGTTTGCGAGGCAAGTTTTTCTCATTGCTTTTTGTTAGAACACCTGACAGCACCACCAAAACCCCAAAGTTAACTACCCATCAGTCAACCTTGGGGATTTTAGTGCTGGTGTTAGGCAATGTAAAACAATATTGATCGATATTTTACTTTCTAATTCTGTCATCTCTGTTGCACAACCAGCCACCAGCCCATTTCCACAGACAACATGACCCCTTTAGGGGATTATTTCAAGACAAAGCAGCTCAATCTGACTTCTACCAATTACTCTACCAATCTTACAGAAAGTGATGGAAAAGGGACCTTTTAAGGAATATTATTTCATTTTTGTTTGTCTTTTTCTTACTTGACTCTGGTCTCATTTTGGCCATCAATTCTCATCGGTTACAGCTTTACAGCTGAGGTCTGGGACAATGCCTGGTTCTCACTTGTACTGAGGAACACCAGCACCTCTGATTTTTATCTGTATGAGTGCCCTTACTTCTTATTGCGTACTGCCACCTCTGGTAAGCATGGATGCACCCACCACTGATGTACGGACCTATTTTTTTCCGAGGGGTATACAATAAAAGTTGGGAAATAACTGCCTAAAAATAACTTTTCTCTGATGCATGCCCCCAAACCCCCTAGCATGTTACATTTTTGGAACTCGGTATTACTAAAACCCTGAGTACAACAATGATGGTGAACTACTCCTAAATGCCCACGTAACTGCGTCTGTGTGTAACCACATAGCCAGCTTAATGTTAAGATAACAGCACTGAAAAATGTCCTTGTTAAATTGGATGGTTTGTTAGCACTCATGTTTGCTGCATGTACATGTTATAATTGTCAGAAATGAAACTGGTGAGTAAAATGCAACTCAGTTCCAAACTGAAAGACAAAATTGACTAAGCTAACTATGTACCATCTCAATCCCAAGCCTAACCCCAACCGACCAAACCAACAAACACTATCCAATCAGAGGCAGAGTAGGGTGGATCTACGCAGAATTCTCATGGGAAAATTAAATGTTGTGCATAAGTTTACAGGAGAAGCGCTGGTACTCAGTACTGGTGACTAAGCCCATTTCAGGGACTTGTTATCCCCCTGTACATAACACCTAAGACTGGTTTGAGTAAAATGTCATTGTAAGTAATAGAAATGATGGCCAAAACTAAAAAGAATCAGGTTAGACATTGCTAATTGGTAATGTAATGTTAACTTTGATGTGTTCCAAAATTCATATATTGGTTTCTGCTCTAGAAAAATAAATACAAAACTGGAGTCAGTGCTTTAACAAGGTAAATGTGAGCTGCTTTGTTCCTCTGCCCAGTTTGCCCAACATTATTTCACAATGCAGTATTTCACAGTTACAGACACCAATATGACTTCATACTTACCAATACATTCTCTAAGCCTCAACACACACAGCGCACTGTTACACACCATGAGGATACAGTGGCTTCTGACCGACATCAAACACAGACACACGGACAAGACAACAGCAAAAATTTTGTCAAATGAACCCAAAGGATGAAATGCAAATTCCTCGCAGAATGTGTAAATGTGAATCGTCCTCAAGCGTGATATGGCTGAACTATCAACTGCTATCGCCAGTATCCTGTCCTCATCACGCAACAAGGCCAAGCTCGGTCAGGTCTCAGTGTTCAGTAGATCCATTTGGCTTCTTTTTGTAGTTGGTGTAACATAATATTAAGTCACATCAAAGAAAGTCTGGCTCTATGGTTGCCCCTGAGGACAAAACGCAACATGTTGAACTGCCATGTTTCTACAGTACCCCCGTTCTCATTCCCAGGTCGTCAAATACAGACACAAGTGGTTTTCAGTTAGTTGCAATTTGCAACGTCACCACTAGATGTCACTAAATCCTACACACTGGACCTTTAATCTCCAATAAATAAAACCAGTACATGCAAAATATCGCCCCTAACCCCAATCACACTGCTGTTATCATTAACCTGTATTTATGCTGATTCTGTCAGACGATATTGCCATTATAAAACTAACTTTTTTTAATCTGTCCCTCATAAATACCTAAACCTTTAGAACTGCAATGCTAAATTACTGGAGCACTTTGTTTGCATGCTTTGAAGGAAGGTCTTTCTGCACCCTGGTGCTCCAAAGTTGCTTAATGTAGCTGTCCTGAATCTAAGCACTTAGACCTATCAATGTCTGTAGTAAAGCCTTTCCATTTAATCAATTCATGGTGAGGAAAAATAATCTTTTAATGTGCAAACGTGGTATTTGCATTTCAAGAGGTTGCGTTCATGACACAAAATTTTGTGAGCCCGGGCTGAAACTGATCCTGGACAGATCTTTTCCGAGGGTTTTGGCGACTCGTATCCACAATGAACAGACACAGCACTCCCCTCCTGAAAGCTGACCGGCAGCATCCATCAACCCTCCACCACCCTGCCCGTCCAGCTATGGTTAGACACAGACTGCCATGGGCTCATCTGGGTTTACCAGCAGCGCATCTGGCGTTTTAAGAAGCGAATGCCAAATGTTAAAGTATGACGTTTTATACAGTACTGTAATTGTCAAACTTCTAACATTTCTAACATCTTATGGCATACGACTGTTCTCTCCCCCTCTGACGTTACTCCTCCGCTTGGCAGAAGCAGCAGGGAGAAGGAAACACCTTGGATGAAAGGAATGCGTCCCTGGCATACCTCATGGCTGGGTTATGGGGTAACAGGGTCAAACAGCTGGTTATGTAAGTGTAACCAAGCATTTTTGTTTTTTATAACATTCAGACTACACCCCCCAGAGGAGCCCACAGATAACTGCTTATCTAATCTACCTACAGTAAAACACTCCAGGCAGTGCAGGAAACACACACACGCGCGCACACACACACACACACACAAACGCGCGCGCGCACACACACACACACACACACACAGTGCATGCATCTTACATGAGAAACACTTGGGGACAGCTCTGGGTTTAGCCATCACACAGGTAGATACCCTCTTACACTGCCTAGTGGTGACTGGAGGACAAGACAAGGAAGTGGAAGGGAGGTCACATGTCCTGTGGACCACACCGGCATGTGCATGCACGTGTGCACACACGCTAACACACACAAGCTCCCATTGCGGTTATTTTCCCCTTTTCTGACTCAGGTTGTGGTGTGATGTGGACACTGCTGACTAATACATTTATCAGTGTCCACAGATTCTGTCACATTGGCTGCTGCAACAGAACCACAATATCTGTGATCACTGTTTGCACTAATTTTTTATAGTGTTCTGTGTGGTTAAGAGGGTGATGATGAAGAGCTATGTGTGATATCCAGTCAAACAAGGAGCTGTAAATCCAGAGTAACTGTCTGACATCAACAGCCTAAAAAAGTAAAATATTAAAATAAGACATTCAGTTCTGTCTTCTGTATTTCAAACATAAAACTACTATTTGTATTATGAATCTGTCCTTTCTATCACCAATGGTTTTTGATGCTTGTGTTAAAAGGGATGGGCTAGATGGAAAACCTCACTCACATATTCAGCTCAAGAGAACTTTGTGGAGTCACAGGCATAAACTGGATACAAGTAATGTTCCCTAATTCCAAGATTACATACTTTAAGGCAAAACACTACACGCAAAAATATATATTTTTTTTTCCTCCATTCCTAGTATAAATAAATAAAAACGCCAACAATATACTTTGTCTATTTGCATCTGTAGATTTCTCCTAAAGTTAGCATCAGATATTGACTCATTTGCCTATTTAAACAATACATTTCAGAAAACAATACAAAATACAGTACAAAAAAGTAATTGTCTAAAGTAATGAGTTCAGGAAGTTTCATGGGGATATCATTAGTTAAAATCTTTACCCTATTCACCGGTAGTGTCTTGTAAAATATATGGATTTTACAATACATATTTTTAAAGGCCGTTTTCTCAAAATTAGTATAGTCTCACACTCTGAGCCAGAACTCTCCACTTCAGCAGCATTTACATACACCTAAGCTTCTAGTTTTATTCTTATTTATATTCTGAAGGTTTTTACAGAGGGCTTTGTTCATATATCATTCACAGTATGATTTATAGAGCATTTTATTCCTAAAAACATGGTGAAATGTGATTTTTTTATTGTTGTGATTTATGGAGTGATAAAGAGACATCCACAATTCCCTCTGTAACACCCTCTGACTCTGATATGTCAACATAATGAAACCATGTCTAATCTGGCTTTATCCGAAGTTCAGATTTCTGTTCTGAAAATATATGCACATTAGTGCATTTATAAGTGGATAATGCATCATTTGCATATTTAAACATACAATTTCAGAAAACTTGTATCTCCCTTCCCGACTCTGTATGCCAATAAATACTTTTACGGGGCTGTACCCTACTCAGAATTGTGTTAATATCCATTATTACTATCTATTTCTAAACTTCTATAGCCTTCACTTTTACCTGCACTGTCAACAGCCCTGCAGGAAAGATGCTGTGGGATTTTATAACTGCGCATTAGTGTTCATACTACAAGAAATATGTGCCAAATGCATCCAAGACCACCTTGGCAAGTGGTTTGAGTGATCAGATCACAATGCGTCTTGGTGGTTGTTTACACTTGTATTTAAAACTTGTGACCGGATCTCCCAATATGAATACCAGGTGTAAACAGGCTCAGTGATCCCTGAAAACACACTAAGTGTCGCCTAAAGAGGCTTAAGAAAAAGAAACACTGTCTATACTGCCATGATTAGGTTAGCAAATGCAGTGATCCATTTTTCCAGCAAAACAACTAATTTCCTAATATTTTGAAGGACTTCTACATAACTGACAAGATGGCAAGATAATTACAGGTTTCCAGGTGTTTTTAGGATGAATATAGAAACACTTCCTGTCTGAAGTGCAGTCATATTGGTCCTAAAAGTGTTTTCAGAAACACAAAGTGGATAAATAAATGAAATGCAATTGCTTCTCATTGTGCCGGCACCTTTAAATAAACCACACCTGAGCACACTTGCTCTAGTATAAACTCTCTTCAAAACCCTCAGGCTTAAGACAGAAACATCTGCCATGTGGCTAATCGACATTTAGGTTTGACCAGCATTGAAGGACAATACATATATATACATTTTATGCCATAAATTTCATTTCATGCCCAAATAATTCTACAAAACATGAAATATTAACAGTGTTTGCAATCAAAACATGATTTTTGTCAGGGTGGAATCTGCATTTACACAATTACACAGAACTGTTCAGGTTCAGGCAACCGATGTATAGTAATACTGATATAAATATATAATGCTAAATGTACACTGTAAAAGCTGACAACACATCTTTATAAAAGTAGTAAGATAACATAACTTAATTCTCCCAAAGATTTTAGTCACTCATTCACATGAATGAAGCCCAACTCAAAGTTTGCATTGACTCATTTTCTCGAAGATGACTTTATGTCATTATAAAATGCTGTACAGCTTAGGATTTTTCACTTTTTGTTTTTATTTCAGTTTATTAATCATCATAAGCTCAAGTATGCATCCAAATAATTCTTAATCATCACCCAAACTGTAAAGATTTGATGTTACTCCCTAAAAAAAACACAAAAACTTACTTTGGTACCATTTTGTTAATTAATTAATTATAAAATGCTTTAATTGCATGTCATCTGTTTTTACAGGTAATGTAATAATAATTTGAATACATTGAACTTATGAAGGTGTTAACATTTATATAAATAATATGGATTTAAGTTACTTTGTTCAGTTAAATTGTGTTCACACATTTTAAATAAGTTTGGAAAAATGCTGCATCTGGGTTTAACTTCAATCAACTGAATAGAATTGGTACAATTAACTCAATTTACTCAGGTTACCTTAACAAATACTTAAATTACTTCTACTCAAATCAAATATCTTAAATTGTTTGAGTTAATAAATTGAAACCGGTTAAAGGCAATCGGTTTCCTCAGACAGTTTGAGTTGAACTAAGTCATCAGGTTTTACAGTGAAACTGTATCACATCGGTACTAGATGCCAATGTCTGGATACAGACAGCCAATATCAGCTGCATACATCAGCACACACATAGGGTATACTAGATGGATACTACAACACACACACAGACACAAACATGAACACACACACTCACCCATTCCTTTGGTGTGGTTGAAGTCTCCTCTCACTATCTTGCAGGAGCGCCCGTCTCCATTACAAACACCACAGCGGTCCTCTTTCGCAGAAGAGCCGATGATGCCATCACAGCCAATTTTCTGTACAGAGCAACAGTAAAACAGGAGGCTGATAAGTTGCCTTTGTGGTGTAGTGCATGTGTATACAGGCATAAGTTAGGGTAAAAGCTTAGCGTTTCCTATTGTAATATGTAGTTCAGTCACCCATCAGAAGGTGGCGTTAAAACTTAAGGTAATGGATGCACCAACCTCTATTCTGCCTACTTCACATAAATGTTGACCCCCTTCAGGAATCGTATGAGAATGGCAGAACAGACTTGTTGATGGGCTGTCCTCAACAAGTCTGTTTTTCTGACAAAGCTACAAATTGGCCATAAATGTATCCATTAAGAGTGTAGCGATGTTCGCTCGCTGGTTACAATTTGTGGCCAGTGAAGCCAGGAATTGACTCAGTGCCTCAGTAGTACATACTGAAATGTGTGTCCACAGCCCTGGAGTTGCTAGACCTTAAAGACATTTAAAGAAAGGCTCAGCAACCTGCTCCTTTTGAACACATATCGATCACCACTATCACAGTGAATGATAGAAAGTAAACACGGTAATATTCTATTGTTTTGTAATGAGAAAAGGACAAATAGAAGTTTTGGTTCCAGTTTTGTTAGTAAGTGAGTGGCCCAGTGTCATTAACACAGTTAATGTTGAAGCGCAATACATTCGTGTAGTGCTGCGGTGGTGATCAATGGGGAAAAAAATTTGACTTTAAACTAAAAAAGGGAAAAATAGGTGTTGCTTAGGGCAACAGAAAGGTGTGATCACACAGAAAAGAAAAAAAAGATGTATATTACAGATAGGGGGCAGTAAGGGTCTGTCCTAGGTTTCTGCCTATTAACAGGCAGTGTTTCCTTGCCCTTGTCGCCAAGTGCTTGCTCATGGTGGTACTGTTGGGTCTCTGTAAATAATGTTATAAAGAGTTCGGTCTAGACCTGCTCTATTTGAAAAGTGTCCTGAGATAACTTCTGTTATGAATTGGCGCTGTACAAATAAAATTGAATTGAATTGAATTGAATTAACTGCTGACAGGTTTAAGGAGATAAAGCTTTGCTCATATGTTACATCTATGGCCCAGAATCATAAGACACAGAGACTTTTTACTACATCAAGAATTTAAACTTGAAGCCAGACACCCACACCCACCCACACAGAGTGCAAGACAAAGTAATGCATGGTGCACAGTTTGCTGAATCAGAGGACCATATGGCTCAGTCAGACTTCCAGGGTCCTCCTCCAGCCAGACACAGTCTATTTTCATAGTTTCACTGAATATATTCCTCTCCCCTTTTCCTGTCTGCTTCCTCTCTTTCTTTTCTCTCCCTCGCTCCTTGCCAGTGTTTTCATAGCATGCCTGAGTCTCACATGCCAGGCTTAGAAAAACATCCATGCCTCCTCCTCCCTCTGTAACCTCAGTTTCTGCAGCTCTGTCTCCATCCTGCAGCTCCTCCACTGCTTCTCCCTTTCAGGCTGAAGACAGAACCAGTGTGCAGGCAGGAATGTTTGGGCAGAGCCCAACAGATGCATGATGGGTATGTCTGAAGCTGACGAAGGCAGGGGTTAGCAGACCAAAGGAAAGACGAGAAACGAGAACCCAGTTTGATTAGCCCACTGGTCAGCTTGTGAGTCTTATTTTAACATGTCGGGCTGGGTGAGGTCAGGAAATGATCTAGACGTAATTGACCCTCCATAACTCCCGCCCATTGGTGTATATAAAGATGAACGACATGACAGCTCTCCAAAAGTGAAGCCAAAACATCTCGACAGCCTGGCTCACTGCAGTATAGGTTATAAAGCCCACTGCCTCAATGTTAGCAGATGGAACAAACTAAAAAATCTAATTACACATCAAATACATTTTTCCCAAAGATGGTTTCTGTCATTTTAGGTAGATTTTAACGCTCTGGTGTTTGTTCAAGAGTTCAATTATCTGATAAGATTGGTTTTAATTAGTTATTTGAAGCTATAAAAAGGGGTTTCACCTCACGATAGACTCAGGCAGAGCTCAGCTGTCAAAGTCAGTCGGGTGTATGGGCGGGACTTCACTACTGTGGCGCCAACCCCGATCACTACTGGACAGACTCGGCTCTGAATCCAGAGGATGGTAGCTGTTGTGTTGTGTACAGCGGGAGGAAGTGGAGACGTGACTTGGTGCTGAAGCCTGTGTCAGCTTCCTCCTTTCCTGTACTCAGATATGCTATGTGTTGGGCTCGTCTATGTTGAAAATACAACCACCACTTTGTGTGGTTAAAAGATAAAAGCGACATATAGTCACAGCTTAAGTTCGCTAATTAATCTACATCAATTGTGATTTAGCTACTTTAATTTGAAAGCTAATGTCAGCAAAACACTAAATAGCTAATTTACATCTAACCTAATTTACGTTCAATTGCAGAAACACCTTAATCATTAACCTAATATGACTCTCCTCACTATGATCACTCTAACATGAATCCTAAACCGAAGAACTGTGTGTGTATTAGCCCAGTCTGAATGGGATGGACAGCACAATGGCACTTAAAATATATACACACACATAGAAAGAGAAAAAACACACATATACAATGTGTGCTTCAGCTGTACTCATTCTAACTGATCTTACACAGTTAAGGTACATGAGTCATTGCTGATGTGTAAGAAGTAAGTATTTTGTGAGCACATGTGCGTCATGATAATTGCATCCATATTCGACTCTCTGGACCTCTCACTCTCTCTCTCCCTCTGTCTCTCTCCCAGAAGGAGGGGAATTCCTCCCAAATGTACAAGCATCCAACATTTGCAAATAAACACAAAAGGCTGACTGTAGTCGGGACACCAGATCCAAATAAACTCCTCAACCCTCCGCAGGGGAGGAGACTGTGGATTCACTCCACCACTGCTAACTGCTAATGAATGAGGCACTCTATTGATCCCTGCAGGGACATTCTCCTTCACAGCTCTGCACTGTATTTATTTGTTTATTTCATGACTGATTTTTTTTCAGCAATGTCAGCAGTGCCAAAATCTCCCCCTTCTCTCCCCCGTGGCTGTTGAAAAGACTAAACTTCAGTTTTTATTTATTGACCCGTCTCTCTTACCAGCACGTCATCCTGAAGCCATGACATTGGCTACATTATAAGGGCTTCTGATATCATTCATATCAATCTATTTGTAATTACCATTGACCCACTGCAATATAAGTTACGTTATCCTTCATTAATTAGGCTGCTATAAGGAAATGAATTCTCTGCATTTGACCCATCCTAAAGGTCCAACTCCTGATCTAATATATAAAGAGGAACCTTGAAGCTAGAGTTCAGATGATGAGTACTTTTTCTGCCTTAATCTAACCAAGCTCCAACCTTTACCATGCAAGCTTTATTTGAAAATCTAACCAGACATTGCATAGTTGCTACCTTGACAGGAAGTTGCAGACATAGGATATTTTTTTGCAAAGTTCTGGAATAAGATTTTTTTTTTTGATTACACTGAATATTCTTTGATCACTGCCTGAATTCCAGATAATGTAATTATGTGTTGTATGTGCCTAAAATATCCCCCTTATGCCTTTTAATGTTCATATAATGGTCATTTCTGTGCAATCCCAAAATGACCACTGGTCCTATCCTGACCACCCCATTTGGAAATTGCATGGCTCCACCACTGTTTTAAAGGAGTATGCACGTGTGTGTGTGAGTATGTGTGTGTGTGTACCTGACACCTCCCATTAACACACAGGTCGGCCTCATATGGTCCACAGGGCGTCCCATCCATCACTCTGTCAGCCATCAGGACCGGGATATCTCGACCCACCGGGCTGCAAAACAACACACACTGCTTCTCTGCTCACACGCACACGCGCACACACACACACACACACACACACACACACACACACAAAATCATGTTGTCAGTGTAACTATCAGGGTTTACAAGAGCAGTAGAATGTTAATGGGCGTGCATCAGGCGGTTCTGGTCTCCGCACACACCAAGTATAACCAGTCCACCCCGCCTTTCTGTCCCAATATAACCAGTCCACCCAGCCTCTCTGTCCCACTCCTCAAAGTTGTCAAACATTGTGAGCTCAATGAACATTCTGCAGACATGTAACAGAGATTACCCATCATGCACCTGTTGATCTTGGGCGTGTTTGTCGGGCAGAAGAAGAAGATATACTTTATTGATCCCCTAGGGGAAATTGTACCTCTCCAGCTACCAGTCCACACTCCATAATTTGTGGTTTGTGGGTCTTGAACCGGCGACCCTCCGGTTCCCAAGCCAATAGTAGTTTGAAGAAGAATCTCTTGGAAACGCTTATTAACCACTATCCTGGACAAATGATAGACTGACTCCAAAGAACCCAAAGGAAGGAAGGGAGGAAGGAGAGAATAGCCATTCATTTGTCTGCCTTCACTAAAACAGATTTACATCGGGTTAGGATAAAAGTAAGCACCTTCCATAATTCATCAAAAGCAAGAGAGCTTTTGTCAGACAGCTGTAACAATGTGAGCTGCTGAGACTCTGAATAAAGGGCAGAACACAGAGGAAAACTCCTTCTCTAGTCAAAGTTGTGTCGGCTGAGAGCTGCTCCAGCTGGCTGCTGTGGTTCTGGAGGAGAATAAAGGAGTGTCTGTTTGGATCCATATCAGTCTTCTTTGGGAAGACATTAGAAACCAAAGTAATCTGTATGTACACTACTGCTCAAAAGCCACAAAAGCTTGATTCCGTACAGTCAGATGGGTTGTCCATGGAGAACAAAACGCTGTACAACTAGACTGACAATGTATACCTCTAATTAATACCTCTATACCTCCTCTCATCCTTGCAGTCTTGTATATTTATGTTAGAATGACTCATGTTTAGTAGCCTATTATGTAAAAGGCGGACAATTTCCTGTCAATCTAACCTCCAGTATTGAAAAATAATTACACTGTACATGTAAAAGCCCAGCTAGGGACAAGATCTGAAAATTAGCAAACACTATAAACTCTAAAGTAGAGAAGAAACTGGAAGCTTCGTATTAATATTTGTGCAGATTTAAAGAATAACAGGTTCCTGTATCACAAGCTGGAATAAACATGCATGTTGCTAAGATATTCTTAAAATGTAACAAACGTTACGTTACGTAAACGTTGACAAACTGAAATCTAAAAGGGATTGTGTGAAATTCAGACTTCATCTCTTGATATGACACAGATGGTGAATTACCTCTATTAGTACCTCTATTTCCAATTTTATAAGCTGTACCCCCTTCCTGGGCCAATAGAAAGTGTTTCCACAGGAAGCTACCCAGCAACAACCACCTAAATGTAATGATATTAACATTCAAATGCAATAATGCAGAGTCTATCCAACAATGGATACTGAAGTCCTGCAAGGAACGGCTGAAGTTGGCAGAGCCTTACAAGCCCATTATCACATATCCAGCTTTAAAATACAGACATCAAAGAATCCAGTATTAGGACTCATGCACTGCCTCCTACAGGGCTCCCTGAGGTATCTCCAGACTGAATTCAAAGTGAATTTTAGAGGCATCGCGTTTACCTACAAAACTCAATGAAAAGTGAGCTGCGCAAATTGGCTCACATACACATGAATTCCTTCTGGGCCACTGGTTCTCAAACTATGGTTCATGTTCTACTGGTGGATATGCAAGCTCCCTCTATTGGTACACAGAGGAATCTGTGAAATACTTATAATTAAATATATGGGGTGCCAGCTCTACCCGGTGAGCTATGCGGGCACCTCATTTATTTCATTTTTTAAGTATTTCACAGATTCCTCCCAGGCACCAAGGAGGCTGAGTCCTTGTTGCAGCGGCCCTGGGTTCGAGTGTGCAGCATGTCACCCTCCTTTCTCTCCCCTTTCCTGTCACTCTTCAGCTGTCACTATCTATTAAAGGCAAGGCAAAAACAAAAGTATGAAATTGCTGAAGCTCAAGTGTTGCCTTTCCTGTATTTTTTCCCCCAGTATCTGCTACGTAGCCATGTTCCTGCATGAAGTGCACACATACATCCATCATTAGTTTCACCTTGTGGTGTATGAGAGTTGTGGAAGAGTTTAAAGGTCCAGTGTGTAACATTTAGGAGGATATATTGTCAGAATGGAGTATATTATTCATAGGTATGTTTTCATTAGATCACCTGAATATAAGAATAATTGTGTTTTTGTTCTATCTATCTTCCATGGAGTCCTCCATGGAGTCCACCATGTTGAACCACCATGTTTCTACAGTAGCCAAGAAGGACAAACCAAACATCTTCCACATTATTTCACAACAATCGTAGTCTCTCCTACACACTTCACAGCACGTTGTCATTCCCAAGTTGTTAAATACACATTTAATAGTCTGCTACTTCACCGCTAGATGCCACTAAATCCCACACACTGGTCCTTTAAGTGCCAGTTCTAGTGCCAACCCTTTGTAAGCTGTGGCTGACAGCAGTCAACAGTAAATAATCATGTTAGGAATAAACCTGTCTCCAGTGTGAACTGCGTGACTGTAACTGAATAGGATCGGCCTGTGCTGCTGTATTTTAACATTGATCATAACGGTGTTACACAGATAGCCTAATGTTTTCTCAAGCTGTAAGCGGTGTAAAACGTTTTAGAAACTATTCTAGGCAGTGTAAAATATGGTGAAACCAATTCACGTGACTTTAAACATACAGAGACGAGGAAAAAGCAGAGAGAATGGAGGAAAATAAGAGACCGTGTGTTGAAGGGAGAGCTCAGACTTTGATCTCAGCAAGCCACACACACACACACACACACACACACACACACACACACACACACACACACACACACACACACACACACACACACACACACACACACACACACACACAAACACACACACACAGTTGGTGTGTACATACAATAACAGCTGGTTAGCTACAGCTAACATCTGTACGGTTTTGTACACTGTACTGTACAACGTGAGGCAAAAATTGGCTCTACTTTAAGAGATGGTGACTTATAAATATTAAAGGAAGTTGCTGGATTGGGCTGCATTTTCTGTTTTCTCTGTAGATATAATATGTACAGGCAAAAATATGTACAATCAGGTTCTATCTATAAAATTCTAATTTTACAATGTATGTCTACAATAATCGTGTGACTTTGTCACATGTCCACTGTACAATAGTTTTCAGATCTGTTTTCCTGTATTCACATGGGTCACATTTTTCTTTTCATGCTTTGCTTTAGTTTGGTAAAATGATAGTATTTGGCAAAACATGTTTCACCTCAAGATGAGGGGGTATTAAGATGTAGTTAGTTGTCCCATTAATTCTTGTTCATACACTTATTTCTATTATTATTTATCTTGTGTAATCCAGCAGTAGTATGTCCTTTGACTTAGGTTGTGTATACTGTGGTCAGTAAGTACTGCCCACTTCCAAGCTTCTCACTGGCACCCAAGTGTTTAGTGGTGTACCATGACAAAGCACAAGAACAAAGACAAGTCTGAGTCATTTACTATTTATGCATGTTTAAATCAGTTCACATAAAAGTATAAAATGTGTGTATGAAATCTTTAAAGTGCTGCAGCCTGTTGGGAGTAAATTTACACTCTGGCCGCTGCATGGCTTTCAAGTAACACATTAATCACTTCAACAGTGAACGCTTTAATGCAATTATTGCTCCCTGGGCTCAGTCATTAAGAACATTCATTTCAAAGCTGTCTCCCCTCTCTTTAGGATACACCAGTTTTTACAGTTACACACACACCGTTGACAGCCAACTGTTCTTGTCACCTTTTAACACACAATATCAAAGTAATGGGAATATTTACATCCTGTGTTTCCACCATTTATCATCTGACAAAAGCTCACAGTGTGAGGATAATTATGGGTGAACAGAGATTTCAGTGTAGGAACTCACCGTTTGTAACTCTATCTGCTACGCTTTCTTGTGGTGTACCACAAGGTTCTGGGCCCTTATTGTTTTTCCTTGTAATTCTTGTTTTTCATCACTGCTAAGGACAAGATTAGATACTGTGCCTTTCATTGCCTAAATTCTATCAAGTAGCTGTAGTGTTAGTTATTTTGTAGCCTAAAAGAGTGCTCCACTGACTAAGCATTGCACTCCTATTACATTGTCAGACTCACAACAGAAAAAAAGAATCAGAAACTGATCCACCAGAACCAGAGGTATCCTTGTCAAATGATGATGACAAATTAGCTGATGAGTGAGGCGGGCTATTGTTACAACAGGAATGTGTGTGTGTCTTACCGTCATTAATAATAGCAGTCAGCATGCTGCCCTTTTTCTTGCTGGCATGTCGGTCGTAGGACAAACACTGCAGGTCTCTGAAGCTGGGTGCCCCCTTGGGACACGGAAGACCTTCACAGGCCTTGTGCTCCACACTGGTCTTCTGACAGTGTCTCCCACCAGGACCAGGCCTACACACACACACACACACACACACACACACACACACACACACACACACACACACACACACACACACACACACACACACACACACAGTATGAACACTCACTTTAGTGTTGTTAGTATAGGTATCTAACAAGTATGATCATGACAGACTCCTAAGCCCAATTATTATAAACATTACTGAAAATAATTCTATACTTTCATTTATTCTTGTATGTAAGATCTGAATGTCACATTTTAAAATTTCTAAATTTCTGTTTAGTTGGAAGGCTTTTCAGTGAGCACTCAGCTTCTTTAAGATGGAGGAAATGCATGCTGTGGTGTGCACACAGGCTGAAAATTACCCCACACAGATACACAAGAGATCCAATACCTCAATGTGTATGTGTGCAGTTTGATTTAAAGATAATCAGTGTGTCAAAGTGTATGGGTATAGTCATAGCACAGTTTTTTAAAAACATTTTTATTTTATACTCTGTGGATATCTGCACAAAATGTTTTTTTTACAACATCATAATCATCTGTCATACAGCTGCTATGAGATATTTGTACAGTCACTGACTGTGGATACTCTGTCCAATCTGGATTTAAATTCAAATTTAGCATCATTTTCATTTTTGCAATTTTGTTTGCGCCTGTGCAGAAAACTGTAAAACCACAGAAGTTCAATTAACTAAAAAAATTACTGAAACCGATTACATTGAAATTTTAAGAATTTCTATTTTAAATGGCGTAGCTTTTCTAGCCTAACGGTACTGATTTAGTGGCCCAGATATGTACAATATGTACATTGTGACTCGAGCGAAAACATTCTGGGTGACACAGGGGAGATGAGATGAGACAGTCGGAGAAATAAATAAGTCTGTGAAAAGTAATTTCACATGCCGTGTAATAAAAAGATAAACGCAGACAGTGAACAGACCCATGCATGTTCATTTGTACCATGGGCAGACCATGGCGATTATTAAAAGTGGAAACATACCCACTCATATGCAAACAGAGCACAGAGAAAATAATGAGCTAAGCACCAATATGATGGATCCACCAGAAAAAGTTGGTGTGTTTCTGACAGTACTGAAAATCTTATCTTCAGGATTTCTATCGATTCTATCTATTCTATTCTATTCTATTGAACATATCGATTTTTAGCCTGAAAGTATTCCTTCATTTAATGTTTTATGAATTTAAAAGAGAAATGTAGCATTTGTAGTGCAAGTCTATTGCAGGTGCAATTTCTCTCTCTCTCTCTCTCTCTCAGACAGACAGACAGACAGACAGACAGACAGACAGACAGACAGACAGGCAGGCAGGTGACATACGGAGGGTTGTCACATTTCCTCTGTCTGAACTGGACTCCAGTACCGCAGGTCCTGCTGCACATGCTCCACTGGCTCCATGGACTCCAGTCTCCGTCCACATGCTGAGGGATGGGAGTCTTACTGACACACTCGCCTGCCCTGCACCACTGACACACGCACACGCACGCACACACACACGCACACGCACACGCACACACACACACACACACACACACACACACACACACACAAAACACACACACACACAGATTAAAATGATTTCAAATACACTTCATAATGACCGTAGGCTTCATTCAGGCAACAGGTATCTTCTATCAGAAGCTGATGAAGATCTGAGTATTTGTGCATGGAAGCCAGAGTGAGACAGTCCTACCTTGTCTGCTCCACACTCTGTTCCATCCAGAGGAGGATCCAGTTTTGTCTTGCAGGACACATCTCCCTCTACTAAACACCACAGGCCAGCACACATCAGGTGCTGACACACACAGAAATACAGGAGATACCATAAGTTATCACAAAAATGTCAGTATTCACATTCAGCATTACATTAATTTACTGTTGACTTCCATTAGTACAACAGCTGAGTTTGCATTAACAGCAAACAGCATGCTAATACGACTGTTTGTAAGCCTGCTCCAAGAAATACCTGGTTTTCTCAGCAGTGAAGGTAAATAAAGGCTCTGGATGCTACTGGAGAATATATGGCATGTCAGGTTTTGAATGAGTAAACCCTGAGGTAGCAGACTAAATATATACAGGCCTGATGGAGCAACCACAGAGGTCGGGACAGTTCTTTTTAGTATTAATATTACTTCTAAGTTTCCCCAACCAAATGACAGGCTTGAAGCTCAGGATGCTTGTGCTTCCTTTGCTAAGGTTATGTATTAAGTCACAACCAGGTGTGTTCACGCTGCTTAATATCAGGCTTCAGTCACAGAGGTCCTACCACTGGAATCTCAAGCATTTTTACAACAAAAAATTGAGGAAGACACAAAATGCAAATCAACATTTGTTTACGTCGCCTCAGCCCATCATGCATCTACTTGCTGCTGTATACATACTGTACAATCATATTTACAATGACCTGCATTCTTGTAAAACTTCTAATCCATTTCTTTCCCTTTCTGCTTCTGCTGTTCATCCAGAGTTTTGTTCAGGCCACGGCCGTGTAGGGATAGAAAACGAGAACCGGTTCCAAATTGTCTGATCCATCAGAATCGTTCACCTCAGAGTTGATCAATTCCTTTTATCAATACCGGCATGTTTTATCTGACAGTTGCTCATTGCAAAACAAGAACAAAACTGTGTGTCTACGCTGATGGAAACTTGCAACAAGGAGTCATGGGGGGCGCCTTGGTGGCTGACTTGGTAGAACGTGTGTCCCATGTCTGTCTGTCTGTCTGTCTGTCTGTCTGTCTGTCTGTCTGTGTCTGTCTGTCTCTCTCTGTGTCTCTCTCTCTGTGTGTCTGTCTCGCTCTGTGTCTCTCTCATATAAAGGCACCAAAAAGAATTGGAGTTATAGCAGAGAGGAAGATACGGTCCAAAGCGTGACTTCATTTCACTAAGATGACAACAGTGCCAGTTGTAAATGAAGGTGGAAACCACAGCAATATGCTGAAACAGCTTTCTACACAACATGGGCTTAAATTACAGGGATCCCATGTATTTCACACTTGCATGAGTGCCACTGCCACAGCACGTCCATTACAGAGGGTAAATTATGATAACATTAGCGCCATGCATTTTTTTTTTTTTTTTTTGTTCTGGCTGTTCTGCCATGTAAGGGACTCCCACCTCTTCTGTCAGTCCCCATTGATGTAGCATTCCTGGTCTGAAGTCAGAGCCATTACACACACAACGCTCACCATAACAAATGAAACTGATCAACCCCTCAGACCATTTTTCATATTACTTGTCTGAGAATTTTTTTGTCCATTCTACCATAGCAGCCCTAAACAAACACCCTTCTGAGTGCAACTTATAGATGAGTTTTTTTTAGATTTTTGATCAGGCCCCCCCCACCCCCCAAAAGAAATAAATAAATCAGGCCTGAAAACATTTGGTGCAAGCCTGAACCGAACCTGAAACACGGAAGCAGCTTTGGGTACAACCCAAAAGAGCAGAGGAAAATCAACTGTAATCCTCTGCTTGCTCTTGCTTTGAAGAACTTCTGCTGACATAAGAAGACACTGTTAGTTTTACTGTGTACACAAAGTGCTTCCTGCTTTAAGTTGTCAGTTTACTTGAGCTATGTGCCTCCTATGAAAGCTCATATGACCCGTTCCTAGTCGACTTTGATGTACAGTAATCCAATCAAAGTGACTCAAGAGCCTAACGCATGTTGTTGACTGGATAATTGATTTACCCTCTCACTCTGCTCCTTGATCCATTCCTCTTTCATCCTCTTTTACTTCTCTCTTCTGAGCCAATAGCTCCCGTCTTCTTTTAACACGCTAAAGTAATCAGAAACATCCTAAGAGCAAATTTTTCAGATGCAGATAGTCCACTTAGGATGGATGGAGCCTGTTGATATAGCTGCAAGCCTGGACCCCCTAGTGGGCCCCTGAAAGTACAGTGGGGATTTCTATCAGGAACCAAGGGAAGCCTGGACTCCCTCAATTATTATACTAAGCTAAAGTTACTGCCCCGCGGTTGTATGCCTCCGCCAACCATTCAAGTTGCAGTTTACGTCCATGTCTGTCCAGACTCATAAGCTTCTGAAGGAATTTATTGGGTGTTAAAAGTGTAATTTTTGGCTAAATGGTAGTTTGCACTATATTGATGCTATATTTTTTAACTGCTTAATGAAGGATTATCATAGATGTATTGGCTACACAGTTACACATGTAATTGATTACTATGTAAAGATTGGATTGGATTCTTATTGAGTATAGCTAAATACATTTAGCAAAGTTTAGCAAAGTGTTAGCAAAGTTGTCTACTCACTAATTTTTGATAATAGTTAATGTAATCGAAACAATGCATGTGTTCAGTGGTCCATTAGTACCGCAGTGGTATACATAGTGTTGCTTTAAGAAGAAAGTTCTAAAGTAAACTGTAAACAAAAGAAAGGGAATATCCTCCTTTAAATAAAACAGCTGGGACTGTTAGCTCGTTTGTCAGCGTTACTAAATGACATCTCCTACGGTGTCAGCTCTGTCAGCAGATAAACCCAATGACCATTACAGCAACAGATGCAGTGGGTCAATAAATATGACATGGACACTACATCTCCATGAAGGGAGGGGAATACATGAGTCAGATACACTCTCTCTCTCTGCCTGCTGGGTTTTTCTAGATGTTTCTCCATGGCTGTCTTTGTGTATCTCCTTAACGACAATACAGTAAAGACAGCATATGTATTTTCGGTTGTCTAGTCACTGTAAAGCCTGGTTATAGTTGCTGACAACATACAGTCAGCAAAGACAGAGCCTGAAAGGATTTGGATTTTTGTAATCTTTCCAGTTTTGCATTTCTGATTGTCTGTGCAGAAGGTCTGCAGGTAGGTGAGCATATATTCATTATTGTTTTGTTTTTAACCAGCTGGACCAACGGGTACAAGGAGTGGATGTGGAAAATCCCACCACAACATCAGATCACAGCAGAGTCTGCTAAATCAACGAGGCCCACCAGTAGTGTCCCAGTGGGGAATCCCTTACATGGCTGAACTGGAAGAACATCGAACCAGAATGTTTAAGTCACAAGCACTCAACACTTTTTTCCCTTGCCAGCAAATACGCCCGTGTCCTGTTTTGGATTACCTCTACTCTAATGCATTCTACATATTAATGGATCTCCTTGTTTTAGGGTAGGTTATACAATAAACATATTCTCTGACATTTATAATTCTAGGACAAGTGGTCGTACCTCCATGTCATTGCAGAAAGTGGCATTGGTTCCAAACAGGATCTGGCACTGTTCATCCACACTGTAGTGCATGCCTGGCAGCTTTGGAGGAAGCCGGACCTGGTACCGGCTCCTGGGGTCTGTGTGCAGCAGGCAGGCACTGGCTTTGGACCTGTGTGAAAAGCACACAAGAGAAGGATTCATTCTGCGTGCTTACCAGTGAACTGTTTTATTTCCAAGACTTTTTGTGGTCAAATCTGAATCCAAACTCCAAAAAAGACTTGGTGTTCACTGCGGGTGAAGATTTGAACAATGTTAGTTGTTATTTTGAAAGCACTGATGGTGACACCAGTGATATACAGTGTGAGCCAAACTGAGATTCCTTTGTGTGTGATGTCTATCTGCTGTTTGTGTAGTTTCCCAGGGATGATGGGACTTGTCCAGCAGAATGCATTTATCTCATTCTGCAGAAATGCAGTTAAAGATTGGGTCCAGTCAAGTGAGCACAGGCAGACGTTCCCCTTAGGCAAGGTGGACAACGGCCTGGAGCCACCAAATAAGAGGGGCCCCAGTTTCTTTAAATATACTTTTGTATAATGTTTAGATACACATATACATATTCTGTACATTGGGCATTTGACGACGTGAAAATTTAATTGCAATACATGATATCACAAATATACCCTGTTCTGTATTTCCACACATCAGGTTTAAGTTTTTTTTGTGGGGGATGCAACAGGTAAGCAGAGTCTTCAGCCATGGTGACAGGGTTAGGATTTTAAAATGACTAGAAAGATGTGGATTCCCCTTTGTCCCCTTGTTCAAAATAAATCAGGGAATCAATATAGGACTGTTTGCTGGAGAGCTAGACAGCTTTTTCAAGTCAAGAAATGTGAGGATATTCACAATTATCCCAATTCACGTAGTATCACGATAATGTTTTTTATTGCGATACCCAATAATATTGTATATCGTCCCATCCCTACAGTGTATATTATAATAATAACAATAATAATAATAATAATAATAATACATTTTATTTATAGAGTGCTTTTCAAGAAACTCAAAGACACTACACATAAGTTAAAAAAGGTAATAAAAACAACACACACAAAAAAATAGCTACAATTCTACAACACTCAACAATGAATTAAACATTAACATTTAATGTTTAATTCATATATAAAATTATGTTTTTAGTTATATAATCTGCAATAACTTAAACACTTCCTTAATTATTGGTCGAGGCAGACGACCACCCACCTAGAGCCGAAGGGTCTGTCCTAGGAAGTTTTTTCTTGCCCCTGTCGCCAAGTGCTTGCTCATGGTGCGAACTGTTGGGTCTCTGTAAATAATGTTATAAGGAGTTCCGTCTAGACCTGCTCTATTTGAAAAGTGTCCTGAGATAACTTCTGTCATGAATTGGCGCTATACAAATAAAATTGAATTGAACTGAATTGAATTAATCTCTGTCAATGCTCCCACCTCCACAGCACCTTCACCTGGACAATTCCATCCCTACACGAGCCAATGAAACAACTGAACACCTTTGGTGCCAAGTACACTGACTGTCCTGTGTTCTAGTCATTCTATACAACAGGGCCTCCCAACCTTTTTCCTTTAGTGACGCATTTTTCTATCACTGAGTAAACTGACTCAGTGACATATTTTATGGATCATATTATATTCAATGCAAAACAATAACAGTAGAGATAAACTGTACAGTAAACCTGTGAATATTGCATCAAAGATGAGTTTTCCTGATATTTTTAGGAACTTTTGATACAATTTTCTCTCTTTACTATGTTTGCTTTTTAAACAATACATACATACATACTTAATAGTTCTTCTTTTTGACAAACAAATGTACTCCCTGATGCTTGACCATTGTTCTATTAGGCTATAGTTTGTGTTCCAGACCTCACCATGCCCTTATTCTGTGACATACTGTGTATATTCTTACACCCCTTAAAATCAAGAAGGCCTTGCAACCCCTGAAGCTTTGATTGCCCCTAGCGGGGGTCCAGACCCCCAGGTTGGCAACCACTGCTATACAGCATCAATCAAGGTTAGGGTTAGTGCAATAATCAAGAATGTTGCAAACCCACTATGTATCCACCACTTCCATCCGACCTACCCAGCCTGTACCAGTTTTTTTGTTATTCATTTTATTTTATTTATTTATTTATTTATTTATTTTGACAGGACAGTAGACAGGGACAGGGGATCCCAGACAGCAATGGTCCTCGGTCCAGGATTGAACCCGGGGCCGCTGTGCTATGGACTCATGGAGCATTGACACATGGTCTACACTCTACCAGGTGAGCGTCCAGGGAGTAACTACAGTTACTCTAGTTTTTAATCATAAAAAAAATAAATAAAAAAAAACATTATTAACCTCTCTTAAAGTTGCCCGTAGGTGTAAATGTATGTATGGACGTTAAAGGAAAAAAAAGAAATGTCAAACAAGCCTAATAAATCCGACAACCACTCACGCTCCCTAAATCTTCAATTTACATGCCAACTACAACAGAGAGCAGGTGAGTGAGCAGTGTAGTTCAAACAGCAAGATTTTATAACTTGTGTAACTGTGACTTCATTTACCGAGGGGAGTCAATCTGCTGTCTTACTGCAGAGCAACAGACACTGTGACCCACTGCAGGCTGCTATTAACAGGTAGTGCCTTCTAAATGAGGACACCACTTGTTGTTACTCAACACTGACTCACTAAATGAGTGAAGAACACATTTGACTTGTAATTAATCTGTAAATTAAGATCTGAGAGTGTGCAGGGACAGATTCGCAAATATAAAACAGGTGTTTTAGCATAACTCCTGATTTTACATTCACTCAGCTGGAAACTGGCCCTTGTGATGTTCTTTAGATGTCTGTCAGATACTAAACATGTGATACCCCACCCATATCTGCCTGCCAGGCTCTCAGCTTTTTTCAGTTTTAGCCTTTTAGTTGAATGGCCAGTGGCCAGACGTTAATCAGAAGTTGGAGTCTAACAGGAGGATGCTTCACTTCAAGGTTCAATCCAGTGGAGAATACTTTTTCTTAAAGACTTTTACTTTTAGTACTTTAAAAACATTCAGCCGCTAATACTTTTGTACTTAAGCCCATCTGAAATCACATTCACAGTCATGCATGTAAAATGCTGAAATTGTCTTTTATTTAAATGAAGATTTTAAGTATTTTATGAGGTTCAACCTATTGAACCTATTGTCAATGTCTTGACACATTTATTATAATTGTTAAATTATGTAAACCTGCTTTTAGAATTATATTCCCCTGTATCACAGTAATATCCAATCTGTCATTACTTTGTACTACAATTGGCTCAGCTAATAAAACACAGATGAAGTCAGTAAGAGTTCCCAGAGGAGAATACAAATATTCCAATCATTTTGATTCCTTACACTGAAATCCTGAAATCGTGTAGCATACAGGATTTACAGACACTGAAGCCGCAGTAGCTGTAGACGAAAATCTGAGAAAAGCGAGGAGAGCTCAGTTTGCCCTGGGTTTTTGGTTGGATTTTGTAGTTACTGCAAAAATCCTGCAAAGGTTTTTTCTCTAAGATAGAGCAAAATTGAACTGAAAATAAAACAGACATTTAAAAGTTCAGTTTCAGTCATAACTCAATTTTGACCAAAACTGTAGTTACTGCATTTTGACTTCATATAACATACTATTTAAATATCAGAAATTCTCCTGTTGGCGGCTGGGGGGTGTGCTGATATCGTGTTTGATTGACAGAGGCTGGCAGGCTGAGCCTCAGGACTGGAGTCAGAGGAGCTTGAGGCAAAGTAGACAAACTGTGCTATAGCAGACAGTGTGTTGTTAGCTGTGGTATTGAGGAATAAGGACAACACCAGCATCTAAAGGGACCAAAGTAATGTGACATTTGCAGGTACATTAACATTCTGTTTAATGGAGGTTGGTAAATCCAACTCTCTCGAATGTGAGGACTATAAAAGCATGTTACTGGTGGTAGGCAAGCTGTCAGATGGCTCACTCTTACAGACTGGACCTTCTTCCTGCAGGTGAGTTGGGAGAGCACATCATAGTGTTTTGAACTTGCAAACTACATTGTGTATTGCGGGTAGGCAGGTAGCTGAAATGTTAAAATATTCCTACAACATTTTTCCTGTGGGTATAAACGCTATGGTAGAATGTTTTAAATGTTACAGCATTTCAGGAACATTTTAGTGGGTAGTTTTTAAAGAGTGCCTCGAACATTTAATCTGAGGTTATAACAGCATTACTGTAAAACAATACAAATGTTACATTCTTAAAACATTTCATGACGAAAACCTTCTGCTAACAGTCCTATAAGGTTAAAAATTTTACTGTGTTTTGTTCCTTTCTGAGTTCGGAAAACATTTGCAAACATTTGTCACACTTTTTTTTAATCACAGCATCCATTTTGACATAATATTTCATCTCAACACAGCTGTTACCAATGATACTAGTTAAGGTTCCATTCAGTGCAGCAAAGCCTTTCCATTGAGCCAACATGCACAATAATAATACATTCTGGGATTGATTTTTTGTTTTTGTTTTTGAGCTCTAAAAGCTTTGGACCAACATAGCAAACTCACCGCTTGCACACATCTCCCAGCTGACACCTGACCTACCTAATAGAATATGCTAAAGGGAGTGAGTGGACTTATCTTATTCAGTACAGATTGTATATTGAGTACAATGTCCAATCTGTCAATCTAATGAATTGAGCCAAACTTAGTTTTGTTAGTAACCATGTGTCTAATTTAACATATGCTGAAGTGTACTGGTTGAGCCTGGAAATATAGGTTTCAGGCACTGGTTTTGCTTTTTCATAGTTTATTTGCCACCTTATTTCAAATAAAACATCCTTTCAATTTAAAGTGCTAAATTACATTTTTAACATGTTTCTATTAAATACATGCAGAAATCCCTGTCAGGGGTGATGCAAGAAGAGCAATAGTAGAACTAAGCACCCAGCCAATGTAGGGAGGGAATTTCTCTGTAAATAGTGTGGAACAGATTCCTGGCCAGATAGATGTCCAAACGGCTATTTTTGAGCAGAAAAGTTAACTCACTTGAACTTGCAGTGTATCTGCTGGCTGCTGCAGAGTGTTTGTTTCAAAGAAATGAAATGAAAAGTGAATCCTGCCGACATGCTCAATGATTGCTGACTCCAGCGTAATACCTCCAGTCTATGTAGGTACTATGAGATCAGTCCCTGGGGCTGTTTTGCTGATCTGATCCTTTTGCCCCCCACCCCCCTTTATTAATGAAGTGATCAGGGAATAAACATTCAATAACAACAGTTCTACATGGTCAGGGGACGTAGAAAATTAAAAAAAGACATAGTAAATTATTCAAATTACGTTAAAATCAAATGCTTTATTGCTGACTCTTTTGGGGTTTTTTCAACATCAACTTTTGTGTTCCAAGTATTTGTTCTATGACCAGTTGTAATGCAGCAAAACGTAATTTCTGAGGTCCTGGCAAGAGTTAGGGCTAAGGTGTGACTTGATGTTAGGTTGAAGTTGCAGCATGAATTGGTTAGGGTTAGGGTTAGGAATGTCCTAACAAGGATAGCAGTGTGTTTATGCATGTAGTCACATTAACTATTCCGTTCAATTCGCAAATTCAATGAGATGCTGGAGTGGCCTTTGTTGGGCAGAGCAGGACTGAGTTACATTTTCCATTCCTCCACCATTATGCTATAGTTAAAAAGGCCACCATGGGCTCACAGTGGTGCAGCTTATACCGGCCCCACAGAGAGCCCTGGCAACACGCTGACACTGTCGGCACACTTGGCAGTCCAGCTGGGTGGGTGTATATAACAGAGAGAGAGAAAGACAGAGAGAGAGCAAGGGAGATGTCCTCCCTACTTTTTCGGTAGCCATTCTACCGATAATCTAACAATGGGTCCAATGCTTATTTTACATTAGATGGCAAATTCTGCATAGCTGATGTAACACCAGCATACGCCGGGACAGTAACCAAATGGACACACTCATGCTGCTAGTCTCAGACAGTGTGACTAGAGAATACCACAGCATGTGATGTTCAGTAGGGTTATTATGGATTAAATAAACAGTGTTTTCTGATGTATATTAACCATTCTCTGACAGTATGGTAAAACAATGTTTCTTTTAAGTGGCTGGGAATAGGATAAAAGCATGCACAAATACAGAAAATGGTATTTAAATCCTTTTTTGGATGGAGGACCCCCAGATCATTGTTTACTGTGTCCCCCAACTTTTGAAATCAGCGTTCCACCCTTGCAGTCACAGTTTCTGTCTGCGGTTGCTCTAACCAATAGGATCTAGCTAACCCCGCTAACACTAATAATTTAATCTCACAAGATAGCCTAGCTAGTTTGGCGGCTAGGTATAGGTAGCATGTGCAGCCTTTAGTTTACTTACGGTTTAAAAGGTAAAGATGTGTAGTGACTGTGTCTGTGCTTATTTGCAGCAGCAGCTTAAGCTACGGCAGTTAACTGTTTTAATGTAGTGTGTCCTATAGTACCTAACTTTTGCACCCGCAGATTAAACTATTTGCAATTATTAGCAGTTGTTGAGCTCGCTAGCTTTTTACACTACATGATTTTAGCCTCGATTTTCCGCCTGCCATTTTTGAACATTGGCTGCAAATTCAGATCCCAGATCAGAGGCAAATCTGTGCTTCCTTTCGTGAGGACGATCACTCTGTTCAAAGACGTGTTCAGAGGGCTCGCCGGTGCCTCGCAGACACCTAAAAAGTATCTAGTGGGCTAAATATCTGGAGCCATGCAACAAGCTATGGCCTGTTTAGGCTAATTATAAGCTACTCGGGTTCTAATGGCAGTATGGTTTCTCTTTGTGTGTTTAAACTACTTAATCAAACCACTCCTGGTAATGACTCCTGATGAAACACAGATAGTAGACCAGACAGACTTCGGGATTAATCCGCGTTTACATCTTGTAGAGTGTGACCCCCTGGTATTGATCACTTAGAGTGCAAACCACAATAACTCCAAGACTCTGGTGACTGTTTGCAATATTAATATTATTGTCAAGAAAAGTGACTTGACACTGCCCACAACAGAGAGGGGAAGCAGAGACCAACATTTTAATACAGCATGCGAGTAAAAATGTCTTTAAGATCAACCTCAGGTGCACCTAGCTGTGTCTCACCTTAGGAAGTTCTCCAGGTCATCGCGGCTGCAGGAGGACCACGACAGGTCGCTGGGGTTTCTTCCTTTTACCCACTCACCAGACATGATGTGAGAGTGACCAGTGCAGGTGGCGTGGTCGTCATCATGGCTCATTCCCATGCTGCAGACAAGACATGGATAAATAGACACTGTGTCAAAGAGTAGTAGAGTTGAACGTCAAGCAGCCATTGCCTCAGTACTTGTCGATACTTTCAAGCATCCTTTCTGTAGATATATGGCTATGGTGAGATCAGTATATACAAGCTGTGACTAAGGTGTGTGTTTTCATCAAATTCTCCTCCACTCCAGCTTTGTTTTATGTGTCATTACATTCTCCTACATTGTTTCTCTGCTTAGACAGCCTAAAATGTTTATATTAGGGCTGTACCCAATCTCCTTTCTTCATCATCTGTGATGTAAAAAACATCAGATTCCCAGCCAGTCAGAGAAAGTAAAAGTGTCCTGCTCATAGTTCAGTTCAGTTATAAGATCCAAGTGCACCACTGAGCGTCTCTGGTGCAGGGCTGCTGACAGCGCTGTCAGCCCAAGAGTCAACCACAGTGGACAGCAGGTGAGGAGGTTGGACCAATGTCTGCTTCAAAAGGTGTAGCTGACTTCACTGAGAGAAGATGACTCCAATCATTGACTTTCGGGTGCAGCCAAAATTATGATCATGTCTCAGCTCCTAGACTGTTGTATCCACATACCACCACTTCCTGGTGAATCTAGGTCCACACCTTAACTTTATTTTTTTCTCCACCGGCATTGCGTTAAGACCCGCCCTACTCTGCTTTTGATTGGTGAGTGTTTATTGCTTTAGTTGGTTTGGTTGGGTAGGTTTAGGCATGAAGAGTGAGATGGTTAGAGTTAGAAAAAAATGTCAGGGTCAGAGCCAATCAGAGGCAGAGTAGGTGTGGATCTTCGTGGAATAAAAAATAACGCCCCCGTTGCTGCGTCTTTGTGTAACTACATTGCTAGTTTAACACTGCAAAAATGGGTTGTGCTGAATTAAGGTATTAGCAAATTTGTACAAATTCAGGACCACACCACCCTGATGAAGATAAGATATTTGTGAGGTGAACAAAGCATTATTTAAAAGCATATCTAGCATGTGTATGTATTAGTGTGTATGTGTATGTGTATGTATTAGTGAGTACACATTTTGCTAGAGTAATTTACTTATGGATATCTTATTATGGTGCTAGGCGACTTTTGGTAAAATCGTGGCTACAGCTACATTTGTGATCACCTCAGTGGATCCCTGGGTAAACTAAAGATAATTGTACTTATACTGTACATTTGGATTCTGCTTGAAAGCAACAACGTGGACATATACATATATAGTACTGAAAGAAAATGGATATTTTAAACAGTGTCTAAAAAATCCAGATTTTCATTTGAGAATTGTTCTTAAGCAACTGGGACTGTAAGCACAGAGCTGCAGGACACACACTTACAACACAATGAAAAACCAATACTGTGCAGTGTAGTCCCTTCAACCAGCAGCACATCTTACAGTAACACACCTGCAACATATTGATGGAGCAGAGCCTGAGGGAAACTCTGACAGGAAGGATCTCTTACCCACAGTGGATCTGTGCACACACAATGCATGTCTGTGTGTGAGTCACAAATAGAGATCAACAGAGGATGGAGTGTGTGTCGAAACAGGGAGGACTTCACTTGGGCACAGTAACGTGTGTGTGTGTGTGTGTGTGTGTGTGTGTGTGTGTGTGTGTGTGTGTGTGTGTGTGTGTGTGTTTCCACCCAAAGCCATGACCTACATTTGCAAATTAAAAACAACATCCTAGTCTGAACTCCAGGCACAGACTCAGAAACTAATAAATTACAAGTGCAGACTCTTTTCCCCTGGTTGAAATGAAAGCAGTATAGAATTACATTTCAGGACTCATCCACTGCACAGGATAATGCAGTGCCTTCAAAGCAGAGGGAATAGATCAGTGTCTGAGAACCGTCCAACTGGGCCAGGACCATTCAAGCCAGAACAGATAAGCCACATTATCTTAAACACTCCAGTAGACATTAGTGTTTATCTTCTCTTTCTAGATAAGACATTAAATGGCTTGATTATTATAGTACATAAAGCAAAACACATCCACTACAGAACATCATGTCTGCATTAAGATAAAATTGAACATGAAAACGTCATGTAGCTAGGGATATAACCAAATACGTATTCATCAGAGTTTCCACTATATTCATATCAATAGTCACTGCTATACCAATCCTTGTGCAAAAGCTTGACTCATTTCTCAATTTATTAGCCTGGTTTGGAACAAACAAACTCTGGTTCATTTGCCTTTTTCAGTCCAGTTAAATTTGGGATCAATCTGCATTGTGAACTCTGCAGGCTACATGTACACTCCAACAAATTCATACATGTACAAGGATGTCAAGGATACAAAAAAGTTAGAAGAATACTTTTTTCCAGTGTGGTCATCTTTCCAGGATGAAGAGATGGTAACGCAAGTCACAGATGACTAAGACACTGAACCAACACAAGGCCACATTAAAAAAACAATACATCTTTCCCTATAAAAATAAACTGCACGGTTAACATCATCATACTCATTGTCTATATATGCATAGGCCACACTTATTCCACACCAATTCCATTGATAAATAAACAGACGCCTCAACCGGCACCCCCACATCCAATAAAGAGGCCACTCCCATCTTAGAGTGTAGAAACCTCTCTAGGTCAAATTTCCCACATGCATAACCCTGACCCTAACCTCTGATAGGACTCATTGATTTGATCTCTACTGGAAGTTTGCTCCACTCTACCGTGGCCATGTACAGAAAGGTATTATGGAAGTTACCTCATAATAAGCGATCTGAAAAGGTGGTGTTTCATTTTCTGCAAGAAAAATCTGTAACCATGGTAACACAAATGCGCATCACATTTTCACAACAGAAAGGTTAAAATAGTTCAAACTGTTGTGTTTCCAACTACTGTACTTTGGTGTCTTCCCACAGAAATCCCTTCCCGTAATACGATGCCTCTGGTCCCGTTACCAGCGGTTTGTCATCATTTATAACAGCCCAATAATATGCTATTAACAATGCCCATCAGTTATTTAACAGTTAACTCTGATCCCAGAGAACATAAATAAACACGTTAGTGGACCACAGGATGACGGCAGAACAAAAAGGCAATTTAGTTTCTTCTTTGGTCCAGACCAAATGAGCAAGTGTAGTTGTTTGTGGTGTGAAAAGCAAATTAGATATGAGAGTAGAGTAGATATGTGATGTTAGATAAGATATTGACATTCATATTGATCATTGGAGGAAAAAAAAGGGATAATTACAGAAGATAAAAAGTGTCATCCTAGAAGTGCTCGTCTCTGACTGGATTTGTGGGTTCAGCCTGGGGAGTGTCTACTACTGATTGGTCCATTCACGACATCCTTCCTTTCAAAACTGCCCGGGTTTGACAGCAGCACCTTGGTTCTATTAATGGCCTCTAAACCCTTTTGCAGTTACTGTGTGTGTTAGGACTGTGAGATATTACAGGGCTCGGAGCCCAAGCTGGTTAGCTGTAAGTGTTGGTGTAAATTTTGTGAGTACAATAATCCACATTTTGTAAATAGCACTGAGGTTGTAGGGGTGAGCTGCCATTTTCTTTTACACCGTTTTTTCCTCATAGGGAGTTTAGTAAATGTATTTTTGTTTGTTTGCTTCACTCGGGGTTAGTCAGCACTTTTTAACGAGCTTTTAACTTTTATGTTGCACTTATACCCCCCTTGATTGGGGGGCGGGGGGGTCTAAGTAAAATATACTGTGACAAATATTGTACAAGCACCTTAGTGCTTTAATTACTACTTGACGCACAAGACAATAATTCCTTATTGTGCGTGTGTGGAGGTGCCAGTATGTGTGCTTAGGTAACACTGCTTCCATAAAGTGCATGGGCAGCAGTCAGACACAGTGTGTGCCAGCTTGTTACCTTTCCTGGCCCCCAAAGCTGGAGCAGAGCTGCTCGATGAAAACTGTGATAACTCCTGAGGGGCCTGGCACAGGCACAAAGCTGCCACAAAGGTTCATACACTGAAGCTGGCATTAGCTCTGTGTAGCTGGGCTGTCAATGAGGGCTTTATGTGTGGACTGAATGTTTCCAACTATAACAGACATCTTGCTGCCATACAGAGTAAGGAAATAATCAGTTGAGATCCGCTCACATGGTTGTCCCAGTCCCTTTGTTTGCCCACACTGCAAGGATTTTAATATTGGGTATCTGCCTCCAGAACCCATCTTTATAAATAAATAAAATAAAATTTAAGAGTTTAGATTCCTTTAGAATTTCTAACCTTAAATGGTAAAGCAATAGCACTAACTTTATGTGTTATTGTTCTGTTTGGTTGTTTGTTTGAGCTATTTTCTCTACTACTCTCTCTCTCTACATGTAATACACATGCTGGTCTACGTTGGCAGTGTCACGTTTTGTCTCGCGTAGGTGCCAGCTTAGCAATAACAAATATGCAACATCTGGTTCCATTTTCAAAATAAAGCTTGCAGATGTTGCAGTTTGGTTAGATTTAGGCAAAAACACTACTTGGGTAGGTTTAGGAAAAGATTGTAAGTTACGTTATATACCTGATGTTAGTTACGCAAGTTAATTTGCATACGTAACTTAAACTAAGTCAACACTGACCTTTGGTTTCACACAGGACTCGAACAGTGGTCTCCTGTGCTTGTGTGACCCATCTATTCACCCCTTCATCCTCCATACACAGATTTTCTTCCTTGTTATATTAAACCTTCATAGACATGTGTACTTTTCACATCTAGATGAGGCAAAACGTAACACTGACACAGTATCCGGCAAGACTACACACTTTGGCCTGAGACTGGGCTGGAAATGGACTACTTCCCATCTCTTTCTTCATTTTTAAAACGTCACCAAATCTGGTTAACGTGAGTGATTATTTTCACCCTTTGATGAAATGTTTTCTGGTAAAAGGATAGATTATTTTAAATCTGAGGAGTTTAAAATAAATACATTTAAATTTGGCTCTTGAATGGTAAACCTTCGGCACATAGTTTATTATGGAGCAGGGAAGTTATAAACATGCTAATCCATTCAGAAACATGGGTTAACATTGGTACTGCTTTCTCAAACAAGCGCAATGTGTAGTAGACAATAATGCTGAGAAGATATATAGGATACTAGTGATGTTACTGCTCCTTCAACCCATCGTTGATCACATGATGAGGTGGTTGTATATGGGTTGGACAATGTAACACCTTCCTCACATCTGACAAAATCAACTTTCAACTGAGACAGGGGTTACAAGCTTCCTCCCATATATGATCACTTGTCATCACATGAGCAACATGACGACACCTGAGCCAGTTCCATTTGCTGATGAAGACCATGAGAGGCAGTTATAGGCTCTGAAAAAGTTAGCGAGTGGACCTTTAGTGACGTAAACGGAGATGACCAGAAGCAAATTTACTCTAGGTCACCACGAGGGAATATTTCATTTGTGATCATTCCAAGTATTATATACAGAGAGAAGACAGAAAAGGCAGAGGGTCTGGATGAATAGAAGAGAAGCTGGGGTTCCTGGTAACTTTGGAAATCAGTCTGTCTGATGTGTCACGCCAAGAGCCAGTGCTTGTTGTCACAGCAAACATCAGTCAGGGAACTCGTCCCCTGACTGTTTGTGGACAAAAGACACAGAAAAGCTCTCCAGCACAGAGTGTATCCAAATACAGTTTGCTTGTTATCCTTGAGTGAGACTTTCCACCTTCACTCCATACTTACAGAGCCATAGGTTTTGGAGAGCTGGGTCTGTTTGAACTGTGGGCATGGTGGAGGTGGAACAAGGTCTGTACTGAACTCTACATTGGACATAATTCCACCCAAATATATTGCCAATTTTAACTGAATTTCGAGTAAGTCAGAAAAAGGAAATGTGGGTGAACACTTGTTACCATCCATGATCATTATGTGATTATTAGGAAAGACAAGCAGTAGGCAGCAGCAAGTCTCTAATCAAAAATCAGAAAAAGAGGGCACAACAAGACGACTCAATTACACCTCAAACAGTGAAAAACAATGCAGAAAACAGGATGGAAATATGACATCTCTGTTTCATGTATTAACGTGAGGAAGGTTCTATCAGATCTGTGTGCAGTGATCATGAATGTATTATAGAGCCATGGGAGATGAGGAGCCTGGCAGGGTGGAAACAGCCCATCAGTCACGTGAGTAAAATGTTTGCTACGTCAGAACCATTTTCACCAGAACTGTAAAGCCAATAGTTTTATCGTTGACAGGTTACGGAAGCTTTTGATTAGAATAATGTCTTTGCCTTGTCACTCTAAACTCTATACATGTACACTTTGACAGTGTCCTCACAACAGCAACACAACGCGTTGTCGAAATGCACGTGTTGTGCAACTTGAGCGCAACTTGAGCGCAGTGAAACCTACTTGTGTCCCAGCTCGTGAGCGATGGTGAAGGCCAGATTGAGTCCATTGTCCTCCGCTAACACACACTTCCTCTTGGCACTGCAGACACCACCCAGATAAGCAATACCTGTAACACAGTGACATGACATGACAGTGAGTTTCATAAATAAGTAATGCATTGTTAATACACCAAATAAGGAAAGTTTTCAGGTTATATGGACTATATGGGCTCTGACCTGAAAAAACACATACAAAATGTATTGTTTCTAGCAGGGTTGACTACTGCAATGGTCTTTTGACAGGACTCTCCAAAAAGACCATCAAAAAGCTTCAGCTTTTTCAAAATTCAGTTCATAAAAGTGCAACTCTTTGTAATAGCCACTACAATGTGTGATAATTTAGTACAGAATGTGGAAAATGTATTACATATTCAGGCTGTTTATTACAAAATGTGTCTGTCATTACATATTGAATAAAAAAAAAGATTACATTTTGTTGAGTTATTACATAATGTACAAGGATAAACAAAACACCTGTGAAATTAAGTTCTGGATTAGACAGCGAAACTATTGGGTCTGAGACATCAGCCATCACTGGACTCGAGTACTGCTGGCAAACAGACATATCTTAAAGCAGATTGACTGCTTAAGTATATATGAGTGGCCAAAAATGTTTAAAAAACAACCAATCAGCCTTTCACACAGGCATGCTGTGAGGTGAAAGTTACAGATCCTCCATGTGTCAGAACGAACACACACACTCACACTCACACACTTTCTGTCTGCCTCTGGAGCCAGGCCACAGAGGCTCATTTGAATCCAGACAGGCATAAATTAAAACATTGACAAGTATAAGAAGTAGAGATTTTTAAAAAAGAAATAGAGAAGAACAGAAGACAGCGAGATCAAGTTTTGGCCTTATTAGCCAACACAGCAAACACATATTACTTTACTGGTGCATGACTTGAATAAAGGCCCAGGATTCACGACTGTGTTTCCTTTGACCAGCTCTGTTCTATCACAACAGCTGGAGAAGCTCCAATGGCTGTTGGCCCATTAGATAAAGTGGAGCAATAAATTCACAAAGTTAAGATCATATAAAATTGAGGTTTAATGGGAGCTTTCCTGTTGTGTAAGAAATCTGCCACAGTCTGGATCTTTGTCAAGCTCCAGTGACTGTAAACGGTCTAAATATACAGCTGGCAGAGAGGGTTGCTGTTATTACTGTATATCAGTTCAGTAATGGTAAGAGGTCCATATGTCTCCATTAGTTTACTGCAGACTATATACAGGGCTTTTCCCATATATTATGAGGCTAGCAGAAAAAGCCTGTTTACCTGTTCACACCTAGTATGCCAATCTGTAATTAAACTTTAAACAGCTCTCTGTTGTTCTGCTGGCCTAGCATTACCACAGCTACCTGCACTGTCCCCACAGGGCAGTAACCCATTCAGAAGATAGATTCACTTTCCTATTCACTAAAATACTGTTCACTGTCTGGCTTTAGCTTGAAAGGAGAAGCTAAACGCTACAAGTTTTATTCAATATAGCCACTGTTCAACCAACTGACACTGAGCACTTTGAGAAAATAATTGAGAAGTTTAAAAAAAAGGGTTGATTTGTATTTTTATATCAAAATCCAATATTTTTTACTTCCTGTAAAACAAAATGTAACGTGTGCTTACACATGCACTAACCGATTCAAACAATGATATCATGACATCCATCCATCAATCAATCTTAAACTTGGAAATTGATTGGATGCTCATTCAGTTAACATTAGCTGTACAGCTTACTAATGGGTCCACTACAGCTGCTGGACTGGGGGGCATAACACAAAGCGCCATTGGCTACTGCGAGTCCTCCCTAGCTGCTCTAGCTTTTTAATAGAAATATGTAAATATGCGGAAGCAAACAGCATTTCCGAATAAAAAAAAAATTATTAGAAAGTATTTTATATGCTGACACCCTCTTTTTTGCATGTACACACACCCAAACAAAAATAAAGCAAATGAAACATCGGAGTAAATGAATTCTGTTAAATGCTGTTGTATAGAAAAGATTGTAGTGCATTGTACTAAAACTCAACCATACAGCTTTACACACACACACACACACACACACACACACACACACACACACACACACACACACACACACACACACACACACACACACACACACACACACACACACACACACACACACACACACACACACACACACGTTGTATGGTATTGAAGAGATAATACAACAAGATTAAAAGACTTGGCTATCTCATGTACTGCCCATGAAATCTATTTTTAGACTGCCCCAAGACCCTGGACTCACACATTATTTATTCCACTCCTGTTTTAATGTCTCCACTCATTTTTTATTCCACTCACACTCCAGGCCAGGAGCAGTCTGAAATTTGTACAATAAAATGAAAAAAAAACATATTTTGCCGTTTATTACAGACAAAACTAGAGACCAGCAATCAGTCAGATTAGAGAGCGAGTTCATGTTTTAAAAAGAGCAAGAATGTGACATGTCGCATCTTTCTTTCTTTCTTTCTTTGTTTTATGTCGTGTCTCAACCAGCGCTGTAAAATTTACCAAAATAAAACATGCAATAAAATGAAATGTGTCAGCGAGAGTAATGTTAGCCTATTTCTAAACATGGTCATTATAACTTTCACAATAACCGGATTTGGGCAGAAATTGTATGACCATCTAATCAGGAGAGGATAGTGTGATTGGATTTTGAACTGAACCCCCCACACACACACACACCCCGAAAACATTTCATAGATTTCCTACTTTTGTACAGACAATGTTCTGGCAACCTCACTCTGACCACAACATTTAAAAGGTCCAGTGTGTAACATTGAGGAGGATCCATTGTCAGAAACTGAATAGAATATTCATAGATATGTTTTTATTAGTGTATAATCAGCTCGATATAAGAATCGTTTAGTCTCATTTCCTTAGAATGAGCTGTTTTTATCTACAGAGGGAGTGGGTCCTGTTCTACGGAACTTTCTACAGTAGCCCACAAGGGACACACCAAACACTTGCTGTTTTCTTAGCATTAAGCTAGCTACAATTTTAAACAGAGGCAGTTCCGCACTTGTTAAGGAGTACGTCACCGCCATTGTTGTATGCAGGGTTGTAGAAATACCTAGGTCCAATTATTCAATCAAATTATTGCTCGACTTTTGTGATAAATCTTTGGGAAAAAAGATGACCTCAATGGTGGTGATGCTCAATAAGAAGTAAGGGTACTCGTGTGGACAAAAATCAGAAGGTACTCAGTACTGGTGAGTACCGGCCCAATTCAGGCCCTGAGAAAGATCAACAAGGCGGTTTAGGTCAAATTTATTTTTATTTCTGTCATTGTTTTGGTCTGAGATGCTGGTGCTCTAGTACGACACCTAGTGGCAAGTTAATTTTTAATATATAACCTTTAAGTAACTCAATATAAAATAACAATTGTCATAATTTATTAACTGACAAGTGGGTGATATTGAACTTTTGTTTGATGGCACAGTCATTTCTGTAAATGCAGCTGAGGTCTCTCATACGTGCCATACAGCCACAGTATTATGCAGAATGGATCCATTTAGTAAAATCCAAACATGGTGGTTTTGGATTGGACTGGGCTCAGGCTAAAGCCCTATTCAATGGAAACATTTTGGGCTGATGAAAACAGATGTTGGCCTGGATATGGACATGTGTTTTTTTCCTCTTCACTGATTTGCCATTTTACAACCATGCATGCTTGGTCAGAAGCTGCAATTACACATGCTACAGGTCTATGCTCTGAGACAATTATAGGAGAGCAACCTTGATGTTTGTATGCAAATGAAGAAAGTCAGAAATATCAATTTTTCTGTTTTCACATGCGGAGAGGTTATGTTTAGCAGACTGTTTACATGGCTTCTTATGTTAGCAGGAGGATAGTGTGGTAATGAGATATACGAGCAGGGGAGAGATTGTGTAAAGGAACACCTGCTGAGTGCTGGACAAGAAGATTCATGGTGGAATAAGCTTTTTTTAATTACTTTCTTCTTCTAACCAATTATAAGTTGTTGTTCATAAACCACACTCTTCTGATAATGATCCCTATATTCAGCTTTTACTATTCAAAAGTCAGCTACACTGCTTGGACTGGATTTTGGGCTCATAGCACCTCTGCGTCTGCATGTCCAGACACATGTGTGAGCACCCCTTGTAAACTAGCCATGTTTTTGCTTGTAAACCCTGATTCAACATCTAACAATATGCAGTTCTTCCAAATGGCCCTATAATTGGAAAAAAAACAACTTTAATTGTCTGGATGTCTGTATTTCCACAAGTTTTGTCACAGCATGACAAACTGACTTAGATCTGCGTATGATGGAACAGAAGTGATTGTCAAGAATTCAGTATTCTTGAAATTGAAGCAGCAACGCAGAACTCTTGTGTTTATTCTGGCGTGGCAGGCATTAAGAAAAATGACTACTGTTTTGATGGTTCTGTTAAAAGGACCAGTGTGTAGGATTTAGTGGCATCTAGTGGTGTATTTGCAGATTGCAACTGCCTCTCTTCACCCTTCCCTTCCAAGCAGGAAGGAGAAACTACAGTGGCTACAAGAAATGTCACAAAAAACGATCCTATCTATAGCGAGTGTTTGGTTTGTCTGTACTGGGCTACTAGAGGTCCTGATGGTTCAACAGCCTCCATTGAAGGCAACCTGCGATGTCTGTAGATAAAAACAACCTATTCTATGAAAACACAATGATTCTAATATTCAGGTGATTATACACTAATGAAAACATACCTATGAATATTATATTCCATTTCTGACAATAGATCCTCCTAAATGTTGGACCTTTAAGGCAACTTGATTAAGGTTAGGGAAAGATGATGGTCTTGGTTAGTATTAGTACTAGAATAAGTCCATAGTGTTCACCTCTATATTTAAGCAAAACCACAATATTTTCCTAACCTTAACTAACTCCTATACAACTTCTTTACAGTAACAAATTACAGTGCTTCATGGACTGGAACAAACGTAGCCAGGAAATGTAATACATTTGTTTCCTCTAAGCTGTACCATATAGTAGGAAACTGGGTTGACTAACTGGGTCCAAAGGGTTAACAGCTACCCACTCACTATCCACATATTTTTGGTGTCATTCATGTCTACAAGCAGTCAGTCACACAGAAGTAGGAAGCAAAGAAAACTTTGCCCTTGCAGTGCTGAGTGAGCAGCTTTCATTGGAATGAATGACCCACCGTGTTCGGCCCATGGACTGAGGTCCTCATTAGCTGGTCAGATTCCCTTTAAATGACACTGGATGCTAGCACTGAGCAAGCCTTTACCCTACTGGCTCTATAAAGCCCATGTGAATAAAACAAAGCTGAGTGGTGAAGCTCCACAGTGAGGTCAGAGGTGTGGCTGAGATTTTCTGCAGCATCAAAGATCCGTTGAAGCCAGCACTTCTGAAGCTAAAGCCCCCGGACAAAGGGTTGCGATCCACAGCGCTGTGGTTATCAGTGCTGGGTTTTGACCTGGTGTTAGGGGCTAGCTGGCTGATCAAACAGTGATGTGTTGGCTCAGATAGCTGGCGGCACATCCAGCCAGACAGCCTCAAAAGAGCCACAAAGCCTCATCAGGCCTCTGGACTCACAGCACAGTGCTGCCCACAAGCAGCTTCGGCCAGCCATTTATTTTGCGCTAATTAGCCGTTACAACATGAAGGGCTTTCCATTGAGCCACTGAATCCTGGACAGTCGAAGCTCCGAGTGCTGACAACACAGGCCTGAGTCAGCCTGGAAGAGATGCTTTGTTCCCTCACACACACACACACACACACACACACACACACACGCACGCACGCACACACGCACGGACGCACATAAAACACATGCAACAACTTGTTCACCGTAAACTGACCCCGCGGGCCTTTATGTCACACACCCGCCTACCTATAAACACACTACCCACAAATATAAACTCTGCACACACATACTGTACACAGATCCACACATATATACAGATAGGTCAGGTCTAAATGTTGTATATAGGCATATACATAAATATAAAATATCCAGCATATTATAGTTCAATCAATATTGGATTTTGAGGCCAATATTGTTTTTGATAAAGAAAATGTCACATAATGGCCAATATTTGTACTCCACTGATTTAGCATTGCACTCCCATAACAGTGGTATCATCTTCGTACTTTCTACACATTCTTTTCCCTTGTCAAAACCAGATGCCTACACTACCCAAAGTACAATTCACCACCAACTGTTTTGCCAGAGATTTAGGTGTATTGTAGTAGTGGTTAATGTAGCCTGGACCTGCTAGCCTCAAGCGGAGATGAGGCGCGGCCACTGCTGAATTGGACCAAAAAAGGTGCCAGTGCCCCAATTCAACTCAACCCTTAACAAGGATATTTTCAGTGCCATTTTCTTTTAGGCGTTTAGGAGCACTTCACCAGCACCAGTACACAGGGTTTCGGAGATATCAAAAACTGAACTTGCTAGATAGAGGGCGTTTGGGGGTATGCATCAAAGCATTAAAGAAAAGTTATATTGAGCCAATTATTTCACAAATTTTATTGTATATCTATCAAAAAAAAACAAACCTTGTGGGTACGACCATGCTTACCAGTGGTGGCGGTACCCATTAAGGAGAAAGTGTACTCGTGCAAAAAACAGAAGTTCCACTAGTGAGTATCAGGCACTGGGTGTGGTACCAGTGGGAAGAGGCCAAAGGTTGTTAAGGCAATCCACTTCCAACACCAGAGATCATCTTTGAACAGAGACAGGAGTTACCATCTCACCACATGTACCACTACCTTTCAAGGTTATGGAAGTTCGACAATTGTGGCAACAACTAAAACATCCCCATCACAAAACAAACTCCATCAACTGAGGAAGGCCACGAGTTGTTGTTGACAGAAGCAAACCAGAAAGTCAGAAAATTGGCATTGCAGTGAATGGATGCCATCTTGGAGTCTAGTATCCGTTCTTACAATACATCTATGGTTAATTAAAATCAGTCATTAATATTGACCCCCATTCAGTTGTACAGTTGTCACATTTGTTACTGTGGCTATATAGAATGCCCTTCACACAAAAAAAAAACATTGTGTGGGTTTGTTGTATCTGACTCTCCACACACACACACACACACACACACACACACACACACACACACACACACACACACACACACACCCCCCCCCCCACACACACACACACACACACACACACACACCAGCTGATTTGTGCAGCGTCACCTCCCATCAGTCAGCAGCTACTCCATAAAGCAAACCGTGAGTCTCCAGTCCGGGTCTCGTTTAACATCAACATCCCACCAACCCCCTAATCTTCCAGTTACATCTCTGCTCCAGTAAAGCAAACACAGGAAATAAGATACTGCTACAAATATTACTTATATCCCAGTCCCATCCACCATCCCACCATCATTGCCTCCAGTCCTGGTCTGCTTCACTGTTTTTTCAGTTTCAGTTCAAGTTCAGTTTGCTGATATATGAGAATAGGGTTTGTCTTTCTTTAAATATCTTCTGTCTGTCAGCCTGTATCATCCCCTGGTTCCCATGCAGCCTGAAAACCCAGAGAACTTTAAGTAATGGAAAACAAAATGAGGAAAAAAAAGTTAAACATCCTGGATGTATGACCTATTTAGGGATTTTCAGTATGAATAAACATGGCGCACCTTAACAAGATGTCAAACCAGGAATAATACAGTGAGAAATGGTGAGTTTTTTCATGAAAACTGAAACTTACATATACTGAATACTGAACAGAAATATCAAATACTGGCAACTTTTTCTTGTGTTGTTCCTTGGTTTTAAATAAGAGTCAAAAGCAAGGAGTCGAGAAGTTGAGAAAATAAACAGAATAAACCATCCATTACCCACACTCTTTTAGCTGTACACAGGAACATCAACATTGTGTCTTCTTAGTATGAAATACCAAAAGAAAAGAAGAAACCAAACGACTTCTGTGGGTGGGTAGATCGTGACCAGGTTGAAAAGAAATAAGTGCACCATGTTATGATTTTTACAAGATGATATGTAAGAAGCACAAGGAGCTTGGAGGATCACTACACGTAAGAATTTTTAATTATCAATCTGCCTGTATCAAAAGAACCAAAGTAATCAAATTCTGGAGTCCTCAATGTGGGGTTTGGGATCCTTCAGCAGTCCTGTTTCCTAAAAAAAATATGTTATACAAATACATTTTGGAGGACATGTAATTGTTGTCTGGGTTGTCTTCACTGGCAGTGTTTATGTAGTCCAGGTGGTATTATTGCACCTTAGAAGTTATAGGGAGAATGCTGGGGTCGATGGTAGGTCACGTGAACACAAGAGAAAAGGGTTTATGTTCTGTGTCGTGTGTTTAGGTTCAGGCTACAAAAAGATTTTGGTTAAGGTTAGGTAGAGAGGTTGGTTTTGGTTAAACATTGAAAAAGAAAACATATTCAACTAAGACCACAATCATTACCTTAACCAAGAGCTTTGAATTGCTGCTGATTTCACACACAGTCATTTGACCCATTGTTAATAAAAAAAAACATATTGATTAGAGCAGCTAATTCATTTAATACACATGATCCAGATGTGAGAATATACAAAAAAATGCCAAGTCATCTCCCTCTTTCTGTGTATAGTGGAGATGTTAGTATAGTTGAATAAAACAGATGAAAAACTAAAACCTTGTGGGTCCTTGGAATCTTATCAAATACTGTTCCATGGCCTCATTTGTGTGTATTTGGGGGCCTTTTGATATGAAAAAGCTTGAGACAGCCTGGAGAGGAGAAACAGGGTGGGGAAATGTGGGTGGCAGGGGTTTTGAAGCAGGACCTTTTATGAGTGCTGTGATTATAGTGAGGCTCAAAGTAGGTCACACACTTTGGGCCTGCTCGCACAAAGAGCAGGAGTGTTCTCATTGTGCAGGGAGATTAGCAGGTTGAGAGTATTATGGTAGGGCAGAGCTGTGCAGGGCCAGGCATGGCCAGGAGCTGCCACAGTGCCTTCACAACACACAGGGCTGCCTCTGTCTGCATCTACTTCCATTACCTCATAGCTATGTGTATGCTGATAATATGTGATAGTGTGTGGAAGTAGTGCTATGTAGGGTAAAAGATATGGAGCCAATCAGAGCTTGTCCACTCAGTTTCATCCTCCTTCCTTATTTTGATTAGCTATTCATTGTGTAACTGACCAGTACAACACAGGTTGTCTACCTGCCAGTGGATCCATAATTACAAGAGAGGAAAGCTTTCTTTAGACCCACGGACTATTGAGACTCTAATTTCCAAAGATACCAAATAGGGCATAAGTGTTGTATGGCCTCTTCGGTGGACACCAAAGCAAAAACTCTGGTGTGTTCAGAGAGGCTATGGGGAAGGACTTTCCTATGGACTCAAGGGTGTCCTTGTAAACCGTTAGACAACTCAGGAAAGGAAAGCAGTGCTTGGCTCAAGATGTGTTCAGCAGTCGAGAAGAACTGCTGACCTTGACTGGGAATATTATAGAGCAGTGGATAGAGTGCTTTGAGGACCTCCAGGAACCCAACCAACACTCTATAGAGGAGGCAGAGTTTGAAGACTTGGGAGAAACTTTGGCCATATCCTTGACAGAGGTGTCTGAGGTAGTTGAGAAGCTCCTAAGAGGCAAGATGCCCTGTGTTGATGAGATTTGCCCTGAGATGCTGAACTCTACATCCAGAGGGAGCTCAGAGTAGAGCCTCTGTTCCTTTGCATCAAAAAAAGAGCCAGTTGAGGTAGCATCTGATGAGAATGCCTCCTGGGCAAATTCTTTTGAAAATGTTCTGTGCACATAAGAGACCTGAGGTAGACCCAGATGTCTGGACTACCTTGCTTAGCCTGCTGCCATCTCAACCTGGCTTTAAATAAGCATCAGAAAGTGGATGGATGGAATTTATAAAATAAGGGTTCACATTTTGACTATACACTTTCTTCAACAACAATCTTTGGAACACACATCAGTCTAGTACTAGTGCTTCTGCTGACCTATAGAGAAAAACGAGTTCTGGTCATTCCTGTGAATGAAAAAAAAAATCCCTCAATACCTGCCGTGCTATTGAAGAGACAGTTCAGAAAACATCTGACATTGAACACCAGACCTGGCTGAAACTGTATTTTCCAATACTTTTGATTCCTTTAGCCTACTTATTGTAGATGCCAGATGGGTACTGCCAAATACAACACTTGAACATTAGAAAGTTTAAACAATCAAAGGAAAGTATTTTAAAGTCAATTTAATATGTGCCTGGACCCATCTGATGAGTCAACATGGTTATTTTTGTAAATGTTCTGCATGGGAAATCTTATTTGACTTAGGCTTGCTGATCTGAAAGAGCTTCCCCTTTGCAGAGCGGCTCTGCATTCTTAGTGTGCCAGACACCTCCATATGGTTATCAGATGATCCATGTAATACAACAGGCCACATAATGCAAGAGGTCAACCTTCAGAGAGTGAACAAAATGTGTTGCTGTAAATGTGTTATATAAATACCAAGATACCAGATGAAACCTTGATCTGTTTGACAATAGTACATCAATTTAATGCAAAATAAACTGCACCAACAGCAGTAAAAGCAATGGGTCAGGGCTTGCGGTCATCTTCTGTCATACTGTATCACACTAAATTACTCTATTATTCTCCTACCTCTGTATGAATAGGTTCAAAATCTAGGAGTCCTGATGTACTCAGAAAGAGATGTGTGTGTGTGTGTGGGGGGGGGGCTTTTGGTAATCACAAGGTTCCTACACACCTACAGAAATGTGCCTTAAGGCCTCCAGCTGACAATCATCAAAATAACAACCATTATAACCCATTCACACTGAGGCCCCTTTCCCCCAAAATTAGTTCTGGTTCTTGAACCAGTTCTGTTCAAGATTCTTGGAACCTAAGATATCTAGCAAACTGTGTTTCCACCAGTTTGAGCGGAACCATAGTAATCAGATCCATCATCAATAAGAGGGCGCTGCACAATGACCAAAAAACGACCTGTAGACACACCCATTTTCATTCTACCATGCTTTCAGTCTCCTTGTATTTTAGTGAAGTAAAGTGATTCATAGTGCTTTGGTGGGGCAGAGCAACATTGTGACGTGGCTGTGTTTTTTGGAGCGTGAGAAAGAAAGTTGAAAAATAGTTCCAGCCTTTATGGAGACACATGGTTGGTGGATCGCCTGTAAAACCACAATGGAACACCCATGAGGGATCTATCTCTATCTCTTTCTCATCATAAACGTCCATCAGTTAGCCCAAAAGCAAAGGGGAAAACAAGAGAAAAGCCTGGAAAAGACCATCTGTAAATGGATTGAGACCAATCACACACTTGTTTCCCCATTACAACCCTTACAGTGGTTCATTAAATGTGCACTCAAAGTTCGGCCATTTGTCCCCACTTCATCGGATTCGCGAAACTTATGAGCAAATGTGTAATAGGCCACGCCTACTTGAACCAATCAATATGGCTCTTTAGATTTAGACAGTCACCTTCAAAATACAGGCTCTCCCATTTTTCAAATTCAGCTGCTACTTTTGCTAAGAGCGAAGTAAAGGACAGTAACGTTAACCCAGCAGCAGCAGCCGCCACTAGTTCAGCTGTTCGATCTCAAACCAGAATCCAAGAGGACCTCATGATCAGCAGAGAACCACAGCCCCTTAGCAGCTGCCTGTTCAACTGGTGGAACACCCCTCACCCCCTTTATCTCCACTTAAGCCCTACACTGAAGCAGATGGCAGGGACCGGTACCAGGTAGGTTTACGTTAACAGTTTAGCAGCCCCACAATTTATCTGTCACTTTTTACCCATCATTTAAACCATACTTTTATCTAACTATTTCTACCTTTCAGACCAGGCACCAGATTTAAAGTGACAGAGGGAGCTGTTCAAAATTTTGAGGGGGGGTATTTTGTTTTCATAAAATAAAATTCATTGATTTAACCATGTAATAGACTCAAAGGAAACAACAATCCTTCAGAGCAGTTGCACAGTTTGCCACCAAAAGGCTCAGATTGTTATTCTAAGTGTCTGACAACATTATGGAAAGGATCTCTTCGGAGATAGACCCTTTGTACCCTTATGTTGTTTTTGTTTAACCAGAACGTGGTTATATCGCTCTTGTATATTATTCACACATTATGGACTATCCCAATTTCAGGTACAGTATATATTCTTGTCTCCAAGATGTTGTATTTAGACAATTAGAAGTAGATTTTAGATGTCCAAGATTCTGTGCCCAGGAGGCCCTGCATTCTTGATCTGTGTCTGGTTAGAGTTACACGTTTTTGATATTTGTATCTAAAAATGATGAAGTTGTGCACTGTCCCACCTAACATGAGCACCAAAATTAACAGTGTGGGTGAGTTAATTGATGACTTAAGAGACATTTTGTGCACACAAGTATTACCCTATACCTTCATTGAACACTGTCCCACAGACAGGATACTTTAACAAGCTGGAGGAGGTGGCTATGGTTGGAGTGAGGGCCTCCATTTGAGACAGGCTAAATGCATAAGCCCAACATTATTACTTTAACATTTAAAAGTGTTGCCTTTCATGTTCAGACCTTCCAGGTTCTTTTGATAAAAAGTTAGTGTAAGGGCAGGTAACTGTGCCTCCCAGGGGAGAACTCTAAACTCCACAATTAGCAATTATACCCAGGATTTAACCTTCAACTCTTTTTTGTAAAACCATGACCATTTCACTTGTTTTCTTCAATCCAAAGGCCTACCTGTGTCAACATTTAGTGTTCTAAAAATAAATACATTTTAAGACTCATTTAAGCTACATTTTAAGCTGTATGTGTTTGCAGTGAGAGAGACATTCAGTGTGCTGAAAACCTGGTTGTGTCAGGACCTGCAGCGGAGAGGAAAACAAGGAACAGCAAAGGAACAGATTAGCAGGGGGAAAAGGAAGAAAAACTCTTTCCACACTCCTGTGGCTCAATGAGTCTGAGGTGACATGGTTCACCAAGCATCCGTTAGGAAATACAGCAGATGGTGATCTGCTCTCTACATGCACCAACATACCCCACCAAATGAACTGTCACCCTGTTTATGAACACCTTCAAGTATCAAAGAGAAGCCAAGGTGTAATTTCCACTGGGGATATGTATTTACATAATGCTTACATGGTTTGTACTCTAAATCTGCAACAATTAGTAAATTAATTGATTAACTGATCAACAGGAAATTAATCAGTTTTGATAATCGATGAATCCTTTTAGTAAAATTTTAGGCAAAAACACAACACATTGGAGCTCCTCCAGGGGGATAATTTGTCTTTGAACTCTGTATGTAATGCAAATGCAAATCTCCAATACGTAGAATTGATATCCACAAATGCCTTTTTGATTCACAAATAAAAACTGGATTCACAAATGCCTATTTCAAAAGTTCTAACACCTGATAGTTTGTCCTGCATGTGGCTTCATGTCCCACTGCATTTCAGAGGTGGAGCGTTTTGCCCACCAGATTTTGTAAATTTACTCAGATTTAGTTGATTTTACATTGTTCCTTGATTTATGTGCTTCTACTGTGGACAAGAAGACTATGTTTTTACAATCAGGTGTTGATTAATTATTTTTTATTTGTGGAATTTTGCAGACCCACTTCATACAAAAGATATTTAAACTAATATTTTATAATTGTGGATTTACATTTCCAGATTATACATTTACACACAGATTGTTCCCACAAATTATATTGAGACAGATGTATCCATTCTTGGCAGTAGGCTCAAGAGGTAGAGCTGGTCATCCACTTATCATATGGTTGGCAGTGAGATCCCCAGCTCCTCCCTCTGCATGTAAAAGTGTCCTCAGGAAAGATACTGAACCACAAATTGATCCTGATGAAATTAGTTTGTTTCTGATGAACAGTTGTCACCTTGCATGGCAGCCTCTGCCCTCAGTGTATCTATGTGTGTAAATGGGTGATTGTGATATATAATAAGCTATATATAAGTGTGGGTAATTTACAATACATCTGAGCTACTGTATTCATAAACTGCACTTCCCAGACAACAGTTCATTTCCTCTGAGGAAAACACTCACAGGATTTGCCAAAGTGCATCATGACATGGGAAAGCACTGTTTTTAAAAAGGGATTTAAGTATGCGATTGGCCATGATTGTCACAGCCTCGAACAAACCATCCTTTAATATATGATATTGAATTCTTTCTGATCCCACCCCATATACAAGTGTGCCACAGCTGCGTCAGGCAAGCCTTGCCACAACATTACCAGAAGTGCACTGGCATGTCCTGAGCAGAGTGCACTTTACTGATCTGGGTTCACTAATAGAGGCCATTGTCAGTTTGCCGTGCCTGTCCAACTATATTCTACAACAACAGTCTGAGCATCAAACATTTTCAAGAATGATTCTTCAAATGATTACAACATTTTTGTTTGCAGGCAGTCAACCCAAATCGGTCAGAACACAGACACAGAATGTGCAGTGGATGTTTGGACACCTTATCCAGTACTTCATATGCCTCATATCAGATGGCTCTTTAATTGGGCAGGGAGGCAGCTTGAACAGAGCTATTTTGTCAGGCGTCACCTTTAGTTGCCATTATACTAAAATGTTCTTGGCTGAACCACATGCAGCCACATTGAGAAAACCTCCAGTTGAGGGGGGGGGGGACAAAGAAAGTTTTATTTTAAGTATTATAAATAAACCTACAACAATGCAACCTTGCATTAAGAAAAAGTTATTTAGAGCAAATACTTAATGTGCAAATTAATTTACAGGCCGCTGCATCAGATATGAAGCTGAACGGCTCAACAGAGCAGCAACTGAATTGAAACTCTTAGGCCTCTTAAAAGGAAAGGACAGCCAGTCACACATGTAACATCAAACACAAACACACACATAAAACCAGATGAAAAGTGTCATGGGGCCCTTAAATTCAGCTTCAGTATTTCATAGGACAAGGGTTCCCTTCGACAAACACTTCTGAGGTGTTGTTGCTCTCTGAGGAACTGGGAGGGCAGTATATTACAGTGCCTGACTCAGATAAACTCCTCCGGTATGTTTACTAATTTCAGTCTGTCTCTATGTCATTTACAATTCAGGGAATGTTTGGGGCCCTTTGGTAAACTATACTGGGCTGAAAAAAAGAAGGCCTCTACGCCCTGGGTTCATGTGGTCAAATGGGGAAACAAGCAGAAAAGTAAAGCCCTTTGACTTTTATGGACTGACGCCAATTCTTTGACTTCCAAGGGCATAAATCACAATTGTAGATGGAAGAGTTCCAGCATTACATAATACAGAAACAGAGAGGTTCACAGAGGCAGAAGAAATCCATGTAGCAAAAGGAACAGGACTTCACAGAGTAGATCATTCTTCTGTAACCCCGTCTCCTTACGGACTAGGAGTAGGAGACGGGGAAAAAACATTCTTTTTTTGATGCATAGTTTGGAATTGAAAGGTCAGGATTGTGACAGCAGAGAGAGCAGGGTTCACATCCTGCATCCCACGTGTTGTTAGGTTTAAGCTACTAAAGCACTTGGTTTTTTTAGGGAAAGTTGGTGGTTTTGATTAAGTTTTGAAAATGTCAAGGCATCCTGTCTGTTCTTCAAGTCGCAAAACCTTAAAGTTGCCTAAACAGAACCAGAGAAATGTTAATAAAAACTTTAGTTGCCAGTAGCCGATTGTGCAGGAAAAAAAAATTCATTCACTTTTTTTCTGTTCAGACTAGGGGTGGGCGTCAGTCCAACAACCAGCAATTGCTGAGATATATATATATATATATATATATATATATATATGTGTGCGATGCCATCCAGCAATGCAATGCTTAAATTTTTAGGAGGAGAGGTTGTGAAGATGGTCATTTACAGAACAAGAGATAATCAAGATCTGAAACCATTTTCACCATTGCATGGAAATGTAATTCATGGGAGATGTGAAACTAGTGAGTTTTGGAAAGACTGACAATAATCAAGTTAGATCATACACTACTGGATGATGTTTACAATGCTCAAATACACAAACTCATCAGAAAGTAATTGAGAACTTGCAGACTATTCTTCATAATGACCCTAATCATCTTTTCACCTCCTCCTAAGACTGCAGAATTGATGATCTTATTAAGCCTTTGATCATCTGCCTTCTGTACACTGCCAACACAGTACACAGGCACAACTCTGCAATAAAACTGTCCAGCTACACATGGTAAAGCTCTTCATTCCCCTCAGAAGAAAAGAAGACTGGACTGGCCTTTCCCCTAAATAATGTCAGTGTTCTCTCTCTCTCACTCCCAGCTTGTTGTCCAAGTTTCAGGTGTTTGTATTAATCACTTCATTCAGTCCTGACCAGGTTCATAATTGTAGTTTTAAATCCTAAACAAGTTTTAAGTTTACCATTAGTGAGCTGCGAACCACACAGTCATCAATCCCACTCCTGTATTCCTCATCACATCATTCTGTGATTTGTTCAGACAGAGGAGAGTGTGAAGTCTGTGGTAGGCCTATATAAGGTAAATACTGAGAGGTACAATTACTCTTGTTTAGTACAAGTACTCCCTAAGGCAATCTACGTTGGATGTAAGTCATGCTGTTTTAATTCCCCGTAATAAACATAATCACATGATGACATAGACCAGAATCTCAGCTTGGGGAGCGAATTAACACACCCTCAAAATCTTGTTTTTGCTGACCTCCAGCAGTTCAACTTCTCACACTGATGCAGCAATATACAAGTGTACTCCAGAACCACACTGCTGGGTGTGGTCACAGGTACAACAGAGTTCACCTCTGACCACACCCAACTACATCCATCAGTGTGGCAGACTGTGGTCAGACAGCACATTTTTCCTCTGCAATAATTATGATGCATCACATTATCAGAGCTGATAGTGACGTATTGACATGCAGGCCAGATACCAGGTACTCTTGACCCTTCCTATGTCCCGCCCCCTTTTCGGTCCGTGTCCAATAACAGTTGAGAAAGCTTTGTAGCCGGTGGAACCTCGTTCAACTTCCTCCTTTCCTGTACCTAGATATGCTATGTGTTGGGTAACTGCAAATTTCCCCTTGAGGGACAATAAAGATTAAACTGAACTTGAACTGAACTAGTTGGCTAGCGTTTTGCTAACATTAGCTAGCTGAACAACCGACTGCATCACTATGAATGCTTTTCAGTAGGGACTGTGTGCGGCATTATCCCTTTATTTAAAATGTGTTGGCCAGGGTGCCCCAGTGGCTCACCTTGCTACAGTGGCCCAGGTTTGATTGCAGCCTAGGGCTTTTGCTGCATGTTATCCCCTCTCTTTTTCTGTCTCTCTTCAGCTATATCCAATAAACGGAAAAAAGTCCCCCCAAAAAAACCTAAAATATGTTGGCCACCTTTGAGTGCGGCTGTTCAGAACAACTGTTCCCAAAACCCAACCCTGACTGGGCCCTTAGGTAAACTGCCCTGTTAGTCATCTTAGCCATTAAGTGATAAGAAAGAGAACGTACAATAAAAGTCCACCCAAGAAAATGACAGCTTTGTTGTTTGTTGGAATGCCAGAAACACAACTTTAAGCTTAACTGACAAGGACCTCTAGTAGATGTGTGATAATGACTCTTGATTGTGAGCAACAAGGGCAGATGTAGTGTGATTTTGATATACAGACACAAAACCTCATGGGAGGAGGTTGGGGTGGATGCTTAAACCAAGCTTTAACCATTAGTGGTGGTCATCTGTAACAATTTTTGAAGGCCGATGACAAATGACGTCATTTGGTTTGGAGGTCCCCAGCATAACAATCCATTGGAATTGGAAGAAAATATATTGCCGGAAAAACTATACTGAGATGAATTCCATCTGAGAGTGTTTCCCCCAGTGGTGTAAGACACAACAAACATCATCCTGAAACATCCTGACAGTTGGAGATGGGCTGCGTGCTGCATGACAAGTAAGACACAGCTGTTTCAGCTGGCTGTAGTTTACAGTGCTGTTTCATTCTTACCACTCCCTATCCATCTTAACTGGTCAAGTTACCATTGGAAGTATCAAAAGTCTGCAAGCATTATTTCGTTATCTTCATCTTTATCAATCCTGCATTTTCACATCCTAGTTTGAGTGCTTTAGATATTGCATTAAGCTTATCACAGAGCTTAAAAGAATGCAAAGAAATGAACAATTTTGAGTTTCACAATCCCCTAACATCCTAAACAGGACAACAGAAAATGGAAGAAAGATGAATACATGCAGTGTAGAAGTGTAGAAAACAAACATCCTTGTTCTGCCTCAGCCTAAACCCTCACCCTCCATTAGCATACTACTCTGTATAGAGGTTATACATCTTTATAGGGTATAAAGAAAGCTATTTGAATTGTTATATCTTTGATTAGATGCGATGAGAGAGGGGCAACCAGACTGGTTGATCAATTTCACAAGTGGACATTCCTGGTAGATTACTCTTTTGTGTGAATTGGTTAACTACCACAGTCGAGGCAGATAAAAAATCACCATGATAATTTTGTAAAATTGTATTTTATCATAAAACATTGTGCAGTGTTTTGGGTCCTGATGGACCTTCAAACTAATGGATCTGTTACTCAAAGTGGACTTCCTGGATCATATTAAATGGTCACACCAGTACCTGTAGCAATACACCCCCATCAATTCAGATCCTTGCAGTTAAATGCAGTACTTTTTTGAAAGCATAATGACGTGAGGTGGGTCTTGGGCGCACAGACTGTGTGGGTGTTTCCATGTCTCTCTCAGCCAATCATATCACTAGTCTAGTCACTCTAAAACAGCTGTGACAGTCACAGTGTTGCATGACACTGATGTTGATGAAATCAGACTGGCAGCAGATTAATGCCTAAAACATGCATGGTGATATATCTATTCTCAATGCAACATCTAAGACAAATTGTCCACCAACTCAATTTTAACTGCCTGATTTGACTGAACCTCCCACCTGTGCACCTTGCACTTGGCACCAAAATGCCACAAAGACAAGCAAATTGAATTGTTGTGCTTCCACAAAAAAAGGTTGATTTCTCATACTCACAATCATTGTAACTCAACATTCTGAATTAATCATATACTCTTTCCTGTAATTTGATATTGTACATACTACATGCCACTCATACATTTATATGCAACTCACCAAGAAGCAACTGAGATATGCCCAACTTATGATCCTGACTGTTAACCTTTTTGATATTTTTGGCATTGTGTATATTTTGGAGGATTTTTGGGGCTCTCTACCATGCACCACGTTTGAAATTTTTTATACTTGCACTCTATATGTTTGCCCTCTTTCCTACTTTGTACTGAAATTGCTGCACACAATCTCCATCTAATCTTAACTTATAACACACACACACACACACACACACACACACGAAACGAACGAAGGTACAGTGGTACTCACCCACGGTATCACAGGGTTCGTCTTTGTGAACGCAGAAATCTGTCCTAAAAGAGAAATAAGAACAAGTTAACTCAGTCCATCTTTCATTTCAGTATTTTACTTTAACTGCACCGATCCCCAGTTTACGGCACAGAGTTTTACTGAAATTGGGCAATCATTCACGTAGAATCCACCCATACTAGACACATATCTGCTTAAGGGTTACGCTAGACAAGAACACGGAAAGCAACCACATTTGATGGCAAAAGTGAATGAAGGCAGAAAAGCCAGCTGTCATCAGAGAGGGTAGTGATGCTTTTAGGGGCCAATAGATTTAATGATAGCCCGTTTCAATAAGTATAAAAAGAGTAAATGGTTTTGCCAGTTGCTATGGAACTAAATTCAGGGTTAAAAATAATACAAATATTTCTCAACTCATTATTTGCCAAGCTTTCAAATAACACTTTACTGTGGAGTCCTAAATGGAGAATACTAGTCCACATTACTACAGATATACTTGAAAATGCATCTCTTCACCTCTGTTTTACCCCCATTTTGGAGTTTGAAGGCAGGGAAAACAGCATAAAAAACATTATAGCCTGAAATTTGATGACTTTTACTCAAAGACCAACATAACCAGAAGAAGAAAAAAAGAAAGGCTCTTCACTCATCTTAATGAAAAAGAATGTAGGGTGTCTTAAATTAGGGGCAAAAAATGTATAAGGCATTCTTTTCATATACACACATAGACAAACTTAAACAAAATGAAAAAGGACCAGGTTGTGTTGGAGAAGCTAACCCAAAAAAGCGAAAGGCCCTATCTGGAACCAGTGTTTGGTTTGTCAGTTCTGGGCTACTGTAAACCACGGGGGTTCAACTCCGTGGAAGAGGACCAACTTCCTCTGTAGATTAAAAACGGCTCATTCTTATGGCTTTATATCTGTGCGTGAGTGAGCAATGGGAGATTTGGAGTGCAGAAAAATATAGTTTGGATGCACATTAATTACATCTTGCAGAGGAATTATACACAAGCAAAAAATAACTGTTTGAGCAAACAAATCTATTCTGTACTCAAATGTATTTGCATGTTTGCTATTGTCCATATTAACATGCAGTAATAACCCCTCTCACTCAGTTTTACTCAGACTCAAACTCTGCTGGCAGACTGCTGCACACAAGCTTGAATTATCCCTCTCCCTCTCTTAACGTCTCCATTCTGATGCTCAACTCTGCCTGCACACTTGTTCGATTTGGCACAGTGTTATAATGAGCCACAAAATCAACCCATCAGAGAACTGGAAAAGGTCCATTCTAACTAGTTGTTTTGGCTCCAATTCTGGGCCAGATTATCCATGCAGCACAAATATAACGCCATTCTGTTACAGGACAAGCTCTCCCAGCTCACGGTGCCTGACTCCACCTGCAGGTGGATCACAGACTTCCTGTCTGACAGGAAACAACACGTGAAGCTGGGGAAAAATGTCTGACTCTCGGACCATCAGCACCGGAGCCCCCCAAGGCTGTGTTCTTCTCCTCTGCTCTTCTCCCTGTACACCAACAGCTGCACCTCCAGCCATCAGTCCGTCAGGCTCCTGAAGTTCACGGATGACACCTCCCTCATTGGGCTCATCTCTGGTGGAGATGAGTCTGCCTACCCATCATCCTGTGTGACTCCCCAGTTGACTCTGTGGAGTCCTTTCGCTTCCTGGGTACCATCATTACCCACAACCTCAAAGTGGGAGCTGAACATCAGCTCCCTCACCAAGAAAGCCCAGCACCATGTACTTCCTGCGGCAGCTGAGACGATGATGGTGCACTTCTACACCGCCATCATCGAGTCCATCCTCACCTCTTCCATCACTGATTCTGCTTCTGATACATTCTAACGATTCTTATATTACGGTGATTATACACAAATAAAAACATACCTATGAATATTATAATCAATTTCTGACAATAGATCCTTCTTAATATTGATTTTTGTACATCTGGTACATATTTTCTATACATAAGGCTGTGAATTCATGTAAGGAATGTCTGCTGTAAAATACGCAGCCCTATGATAATTCTAGTGCATCATTTTCAAGTAAAGGAGGGAGAATAATAAAAGATTATCCATTTCAACTTTCTAGACAGTGATCTGGAAAGGCCAAGTGTGGAGGGGAAACTCTGGAGTCATAAACATTAAAAGCAGAGGTTTTTACGACCCTGGGTAGTGGCGAGTGTGCTAGCACTACAGCGACAACAGTGGAGGAGGAGAGGTTCCCACTGACATGTGGGAGTGCTCATCTAGGTGTGAACAGCTGCACATTGACATCTGGGAACTGGACCTCTATGAGACCTGGTTGTCAACATGCAAGTTTTATGAAATGTTACGCTATGCATTATGTGCATGTGTTTATTGATACAGGCTTTTGAAAGGACCAGAACCTGGCCATGGCGGTCGTACAGGGGCCAGTAAAAGAGAAGGAGAGATAGTCCACACACTCCCAAAAATGTAATGATGCAATGTTGTGAACTACACAGGTCTCTGACCTACAGGACAAAGAAGCAAATTGTCTTTGTCTCTTAGCACCAAAGTATTTCTTGTTATTTTCTCATATTTATTTATAATGCGATGACCTCATGTCTGGACCCGGTCATCTCCAGGTCAGAAAAAAAAAATATCTGCAGACAGGGCTGCCAACTTTGGAACATATGCATATAAAACACAAAAACTTTTTATACCAGTGATAAACATGACCATAGGACTACGGCTGTATTTAGACCAAATCATGAGCATCTAAGCAAGTTGTGCTTTAGAACATAACGACTGTGAAACTATCAGATTCAGCAATCGGATTCCCCCAGCTTTCTCACTACCGACAGTCCCTCTTGTCATTCAGTCTCTATGTCATTCAACCTCCACTGTCTCTCTCTCAAACAAACTGACACAAACCAAAGACAGCTTCTTTGTATCATTATATTGCAGCATAGACTGAAACCCAGACACAAATGTCCAGAGATGACGGTGGGTTATGTTTCTCCAAAAGTTTCTTTTGTTTCAACTTCTCTGTCGCAGACTGTTGCATTTTTTCCAGCATCCTCTGCGGCCCCCACTGCCGCAGCCTAAACCAACTACCACCACTCAAATGGATGGGAGGACTGGCTTTTTCATCCCAGTTTCTTTGGGCTTTCACAGCTTACATCATGCACATATATCAGGAAGGAGGCACTACTGACTTCATTCTTCAGTGACAGCCCCAACAACATCATTTTGCTTTCCATGTTTACAGTAGTGCATGGAAGACCACATTGAATCCTCTTTAGTCAAGTCCTCACCAAGACTATATGTGTACAGAATTTCCAGAGGAATGAATCCAGCAGAACCCACTTCGCAGGCTTAAGAGCTGTCAGTAGGGAGGGGTGACTGGGTGCAGTGGTTAGTGCATGTCGTACCGAGTGAGGTGTGTGAATGTTGGTTTATAAAACCTTTGGTAGAATACATTCAGGATGATGGGTTTCCACAATGAGGGGTAATGGTTTCCTGTAGCCGCTTGTGTCCTGCAGGTTTTTCCACACTGACTGAGGCTTGTTCACTGGAGACCTTCCAAAGATCCCCTTTGCTACTCTGATCTCCTTTGTCAGTGTGTTTCTGGCCTGGTTGTACAGGATTCTGTCCCCTCTTCTGCTGGCCTCCTCCTTGGCCTAATGAAGCTGCTTGAGTTTAGCTGTAAGCCAGGGTTTGTTGTTGCTGTATGTGCAGAAAGTTTTAGCTGGCACACGTGTCCTCACAAAAGCTGATATAAGATGTCACAGTGAGAGTGAGTTCATCCAGGTTTGTGCCTGCAGCCTCAAAAACACTCCAATCAGTGCAGTCAAAGCAGGCCTGTAGCTCCAGCTTTGCCTTGTTGGTCCATCTGCTTGCAGTCTTGACCACAGGCTTAGTAGATTTTAGTTTCTACCTGTAAGTCAGGAGAAGATGAACCAGACAATGATTGGACAGTCCCAGTCCTTTAATATAGCAATGATCCAATGTGTTGTTATGGTGGGACACGATGTGCTTTCTGCATGTTTGTGACTGAGGTTTGCTCTGTTAACCAAGAACAATGAGCAGGTAGACTCTGGGTGTTTGTGCTTCTTGGAAGTTAACCTTGTGGTCAGCCAGATGTTGTAATGCCTTACTAACACTGGCTGAGGTAAGCCGTAAACACCAATCAGAATAAATGAGGGAAACTGCAGTTCATAGTCAATGAAAATTGAGGCTCAGAACCTCTGTACAGCTAAGAATTGTACAGCTGGTGATACTGTGGGGTTGTCCCTACTAGTGACTACTTTGACCTTAGACATCTGATCAATTTTTACGTAAAAATATTGATTACTTTAGCTTTATGACCTAAACATGGCTTTGTGAAATTACCATTAAAGTTACTGGTAGCTTTCATATGTAGTCTCCATATTGGCCGGTGATCCAGCATTTATTTGAATCTTTATATCTGAAGCAACAACCCTTAAATTCCATGTTACATCTTTAGGGATGCAGTCCATGTTTTCACACCAAAGAGTTAATTGACCTCCAAAACTGAAAGGCTAGTTAGAATAAGATATTTATGAGTAGCATAAGTCATTCATACCTGTGATTAAATTCTAATCTGCATCTGGGTATTGTAAACTCCTGGACACTGTAACTCAGTTAGACTATTTTTCTGACTCAACTCTATCCTTCTGTCCAGGCAGAGCTGCCTGCTTTCCGAGACTACAGCGTCTGATCAGCTGGATGTGGGAGCAACGTTAAGTGGATCTGACGCCTGTTTGGAAGGAGTTGGGAATAAACAGATATAGACTGCTACAGCTGTACATGGAAAATGCACAGCAGAGGGGATGGGAGGGGAAAGAACAAGAGAGAGAAAGGAAAGAAAGATGGTGAAACAGGGATGAATGCGTTGAGCAAAGGAAAAACTATTTGGAAAACAGATGATGGAAGAAATTATGAAGTCGTACCCCTACATGGCAAGTCAAGAGGCTAAGTAGGTACGCACTAATCCACTGCAGGATTATAAACTGCTCTTATAATGCAATTGCATGTTACCCATTAGGGTTGGGCGATATATTCAATTCTTTCCAAATGGCCACCACCAGCCCAGCAACTCATGAAAGACGCCGATATATTCGTCCAATCACCAAACCCAATTATTCATGTTAACTTTCAAATATCTGTCTGTGTTGTCAACAAATGACCCCAGCCAGCTCTCACCCAATGTAAGCTGGGATAGGCTCAAGTCATTTAACAGGATAAGTGGGATGGATAGTTTGATGGATGGATAAATAGATAAACCAACAAATTGCGCAAGAAACTCAAGACATGGACTCATCAACTGGTATCTGCCAGAATACTGAATAGGAGAATATGGACACCATTCTATAGTTTTCACAGAAAATCTAAAAGTAAGGGATGAACGAGTGCACCATTATTGGTAGCTGTATACATACTTGTAATGGGCGATACTTAAACCAGATGTAGGTAGGACTAACAGGAAGTTGTTCATTTAAGCCTGAAATTGATATGGGTTGATCAGGAGTTGCTATATTTATTAGAAAACCATTTATACAACTTCCTCAGAATTGAGCTGCAGAGCAAAGTTTTATTTTGTTTTGTTTTTTCAAATTAAAGTTGGTATTATTTATTGTTTGTTTAGAAAACGGATATTGACTATTTTACTCAGATTTTTACTAAAAAAGTGTATTCACAGCAGAGGACTCATTCAACTCTAATAAAAGTGTTGACCTGCTGGTGGCACTAGAGAAAAGTCAGAGGATCAATCTATCCTTTGGGCACCGTGAATGTATGTTTAAATGTATCCATCCAACAGTGTTTGATGTATGTATGATCCTACAGCCACGTTAATACTTATTGATGCAGCTTTAAAAGACCAGTGGCATTTAGTGGCATCTAGCTGTGAAATTGCAGACTGCAACAATTTGAATACAGCGCTGCCTTCCAAGCGAGCAGGAGAAATTACAATGGCCGCAAAATTCACAAAAAACCCAAAGAAAGCTGCACATTGTTTTTTTTTTTTTAAATCAACATCATACATAGTATAGCTTTAAATAATGAATTCATCGATTCCAATTGAATAATCATTGCAGCTCTAGTGAAAAGTGTCGGGTAGTATTTCCAAACAATTACTTCCAGTGTCCTCCAGACACAAAGGTTGCTCTGGGCACTTGTCAATGTGAACGTGTGCAACTGTACAAATGTGAAGTGTTGCTGCTCCAACAATATTGCATAGAGTTAAAGTTATCTCGCTAATGTATTTTGTTCTAAAAGCCCTTTCATGTATCACAGCTCCAGCCCTGTATAGCCTGGTATCTATATGTGAGTGACGTGAAATCATCCAGAGACTAGTATCAAATATCTTGTTATCTCCTCCTGAGTGGCTGTTAATAAGCTGCAAGAGACATACTGCAGTCATATCATCCACATGAGCTTTCCACCAGCACACCACCATCCATAGCACGCGCACACACACACGCGCACACACACACACACACGCGCGCACACACACACACACACACACACACACACACACACACACACACACACACACACACACACACAGGCTGCTGAGCTGCCACGCGCAACAGGAAACCTGAGAGCGCTGTGACACGCTTTAATTTGCCTGCATGCCGCCTCACTCTCACTCTGACTGCTGCTGGCAGCGTCCCTCTCCTCGAGGAAGGGGATCCCCTTCCAGCAGATGTTGAACCTGACTGCTTCTGTCCTCGGAGAGGACGCCTCATGACAGTGGTGGTGGTGGTGGTGGTGGTAGAGAGGGCAGATCAGGTTTATAATAAACCACCTCAAGAACAAAAGGCCACTTTATCCATGCCCTCCTCCCTCTCCTCACAGAAAGAGGAGACAGGATAGGATCTGACAGCAGACATGAGTAGTCATTTAAACACAAGGATCCCTTTTACCCCCGCTCCCCCTCCCGGGAATTACAGCAGGTAATAATAGCTAATCCTAAATTAGGAATGTGTCAAGTTGCGCCAGACTCTGCCTTGTTTGGACTGAAGCATGAGTTGGAGAACAAATCTGCCTCACTGACAGACTGAGAAAGGAGTGATTAGAAATGAGACTCCACCGAGTCATGAACAGGACAGGGATAATGCTGTGTCCCAGTTCAGGGGCCATCTCCTTTGTCCCCATTTCAAGACTGACTACAAAAAAACCTTTTGAAGGTTCTGGAAAAATGTGGCAGAGAGTTTGTCAGAATATGAAATTATTTTAACATACCTCTCATTCTTACTTGACACATTTTTTAGTGTATTTGTATTAGCAGGTAGATGCACTCCATCAAATCAAGCACATTAAATAAAGCTCTTCCAATTTAACAAGTGTAAGTTGCTTTACGTGAAAATATGGTGAAAGAAAATGCTTTGTAGGAACAACAAAATCCGTCAGAAAGACAGTGTGGGAGAACAGATACATTTATCTACCCCCTCAGTTCTGACAAAAGCGTTGATCGGAGTCAACACACATTGCAAGCAAATGTAATACATCGAAGTTGTACAACCACCTGAAAAGTAAATACATAAATCAAAATATTTTTAAAAACATCAATATGATAAAGCTATTAGAGGTGTACTGTGGTGTTAATTCATAGTTTGATATATATCTCGGTGTTGGGGTCATGGTTTGGTACGTCTTGTTACAAAATATTTTTGAAAATACCTTTTTTCATATTAAAATAATAAAACAATATATAAAATGAACAACACATAAACTAACACAAAGTTCAATTTTCAGTTCAATTACATTTTAGCATTGTAGAATCTCGAAGTCTAAATGAGTCAGTTTCTACAGCTTAACATTAGTAAGACTGCACTGTGAGGAAAGGCTTAGGTCTGTCTGTTCCAGTCCCACTCCAACACAGATGTACAAATAAACCTTGCTTTCTCTGAGTAACCTCACATTTTATTCAAACTACCAATGGCATATGGGGGGGGGAATCCATATTTAATTACTCTTTGCAAATGTAAAATGGAGAAAATGAGCAAACCATTCTGGACATCTAATCATGACACTAAACCATCGGAGAAGTAATGAGCAGAGCAATGAAAAGTTTTGAATCCACAAACATATACGGAAAAATCATGGATAAAGGTAAGCCTGTCTGACTTCATAAAACCCAGCTGTGGCTTTACCTACTGTAAGACTGCCTTACTGTAAAGCCTGCCAGAGCAACATTAGCTTGTCACCCAACTGAGGCAATGGAGGAACACATCAACGTCAATGCTACAACGTAGTTTAGGATTAGGATAGATGGGTTCCAATGAATTACTGTGCTAGTTCTCAAGGCTCAAATATACTCCAGAACAGATGCATATACAGACAGCTGCAGACACTACGGCCACAAAGTAGCTCTGTAAGTCCCACTTGGCAGACATGTTTCACAAAGTTTAGTCATATGTAGTGGCCCGTTCGGATAGTCACAACAAATTGGTGGTACGCGGATTTCCGCACAAACCCTATATGTATCCCCTCTGACTATGAAATTCAAAAAGGTCACACAGGCCCTAGCAGACACCTAAGTATAATAACTACTTTGTTAATTCAAACTTGAAAAGGTGACAGTCATACTCTTCATAGTCAAGTAAAAAGCAGCTGTCCTAGCAAGAGAGCTGAGACCACATGCAACAGATTTATCATTAATTACCATTCATTCATCTGAGGCTGGCTACATACCTGGTGACCAGCACAGCAGTATCCACTGGTGGGATGTCATCCCTTCCACCAGGAACGTGGTTGGTACCAAGGTACCGCGGCCCCCCAAACTCTTGATACTGCCACTGACAGAAGCTCTCCAGAGACCTCTCTCCATGATGACCCACCTTTAGCTTTTCCTGAATAACAGATACAGAGCAGATTCTCATCTTCCTCTCTTGGTTCTTTATCACAATGTGCCTTTAGCTTTAATGCTCCTTTTATGTTGGAGAAAAATCTATAATGTTATGACCCACACTGTTTAAATACACTAGCAAATAGTCAAACTAAATTACACTCAAGACTGACAGGTGTCAAAACCAAAAATGTCAACCTTGTGATGCTAGATATAAACTCAGGGGTCACCACAGTAATCAGGATTCATCAGCTGGGGCATGACTGTCTGAATCATGTCGTGGCAATCCACCTAATAGATGTCAGTTTGGACTAAAGTGGTGGAAGGGGTGTATGTTATACAATGTACAGGTCAAGTGTGAACCCATCGTGACATCACCCACTGGTTTGTGGACTACCGTTTTGAAGCTATGAGTTTGGCATTATGGTCTCACCGTGTTGGTGTTTTAGAGCCAGCAGCAGTGACGTGTTCTTGCAAGTCCAGCTGCCTCGCAAAGTTTAATTATGGACAGCTTAAAAAGCGTAAATGGGTCAAACTGACTAGCAACATATTGTGCGGGTTAAATTTACAGTGTTCACATGAGTCACATAACTATTCAAAACTTTAAAAAAGAATAAACAGCGAGAGATGTTAAAACATATGTGTGCCCTCTATTATTGGGTCTGTTGCCCCATGCTTAACCTTTTTTAGGAACTCAGAAGCTATCATGTGCCTGGGGACCAAAGTATTCATGCAAAGTAGTAGCATTACATCAGATAAAACTCTTAAATTGAAAAAATTGAGGAACTGATTGTTAAATTTTACATGCAGAAGACTTAGAACCTTTAATCTAGACAGGGAATCATTTTAAAGGGGAAAAAGGGAATCACACACACAGGGTGGGGCCATCATCTGCTGACAGTCAGGTTGTTTGGGTCGACAGAGAGTTAAAGAAAAGTCAAAGACGGTGAAAAGTCAGGCTTACTGGACGGGTGTGAAGCAACACCAGCTTGGTGACACGAATGTTGATCCTGATTCCCAGACTCTGGTGGTGGAACATGTTGTAGACCTGCAAGAGACAGAGCAACAGTACTACCGACTTCACAAGGACTAATGAGTACAGAAGAATCAAGAAGGTTTATGGTCCATTTTTATTATGACATCCTTCCGAAATGATACATGAGCCACAGACAGTGTCAGTGCGTAACATGTTTGACACAATTGCTTCTGGCTCTGGGCATCAATCTCAGGAAGGCTGGTAATCTGGTGTGGTAATGCCATCAAGACAAAGATAATGAACCAGTCAACCCTACAAAGGACCAGGGTCAGTACATGGCACCTTAACAATCACTAACAACCAGGTATACAGTATATTGAACACTAACTCAACTGTTGTATTTAAATTCTGTGATTCTTACCATGTTCATGACAGTCAGTAGGAACCTCTGCGCCGCCTCTGCACCATGGTACTGCACCATATCGGAGTCCGCCACCACCACCGTCTCCACAGTGTATGCTTCGTGCAGGCGAATGGCATTTCTCTTCCCGCGACCCTCCTCGCCCACTTTTGACATCTTCTCCTTCTTCTTCCCTACCACGAACAGACACACACACACACACACACACACACACACACACACACACACACACACACACACACACACACACACACACACACACACACACACACACACACACACACACACACACACACACACACGAAGACCATGGTTATAAACACTACACCAGTGGGACTCCCATTGCTGTGACTGAGTAGCTCACATATAGTGTGTGCATGTATGTGTATCGAGTATTTCTAGAAATCAATGTCAGTTAACTTCAAGTGGGTGAGTTGGACAATCACAAAGCAGTCAATCAGGAGGATTTTTTTATTTCACTATGATTATAGCATCAGTTAATTGCAGGCAAACCAATACACGCAGAAGACAAATGACATACTCTCATAGTATGTTGTACTAATACATAGTTTGCTTAATCTGCTGTTAACCAGGTATGTCAGTTATCTAGACAGAGTAGCCTGTGTGCCAGAAAGTGACCATGTTTTTTCACAAAACGTTTCACAAAGTTTATGAAGTTACCCCCCAACTCAAAACCTCCAAAAACTGCAATTTTGAGAGTCTGGAGACTTTTACATGTTTACCACTAGTAATGACTGGTCTTTTAGAAGGATGTGTGTTTTACAAAAAGATACAGTATTTTATCTGGAATTTAGCTCTTTCCCAGTCTCCCCAAACACATGATCAGCATTAGAGTGTACCTTTTTGATTGCACTTAATAGGCCATTGGTGTGTTATGTTATTAGTGTTAACTTTACAGGTTTCCTAGCCCCTGCAATCTACATTGTCACGTGGAATGAAAGGTTCGTAATAACAGTGAGTACAAATTATTTTTTGTGAAACTGATGATGCACCTTGAGTCGATATTTAAAAGTTGCAATCTCTTTACTACTGTTTATTGTTGCACTATTGGTAGCCAGCCACTTATCATCATGGACCTCCAGGCTTGATATTTGAAGAGAATGGCAACAGAAAGGAGAAGAACCAATGGCTCTATAATGGCTCGGAGCTAAGGCTACACTGTAGGACCTGGCTGTGGGGTTTCTTAGTGCTGCAGACCCCAAATGGTTTGCATTTCAACAAATACCACAAATTGCTCAACAATCAGAATAACCATGACAACAAGCACTGCACTTAGGCAGTTGTATATCTTCAGTGAATCTTCATCAGAAACAACACCACTACTAAAACCACTGTGCTGTGTGGGGCAGGGAATGGAACTTCAGTACATTCTGAGTACCAACCAATTTGTGTCTGTAATGCCAAGAATAAAAAAACATCAAGTACTGAAAATGACCCTTCTTCTGTAACATAAATTTACCCCACAACAGTGCAAGCTGTCCCAGTCCATAGGTGAAGAAGGAGAGAGAACAGCCCACCAGGGTGAGTAAAACTATGCGTTAAACATATTACTTAGATAGTGGGACAGCATACGAAACTTCCTTTCTGCTGTCAGCATTGGGGGGAGAGGGTTTGTACATCTGCAACCCTACTGCTAGAACAGAAAACTTCATTATCAAAGTTCTGAACGTAATTCCAGGTGATACAGAGAGAGCAACACATTATTACATCTCGCCCCTCTCTATGATGGCTAGCTTTGTCGCCTTTAATTGTGGCCATTCAAAAGATATTGTACTTTTGCCTTTTGACGTGGTCATACGACAATTTATGCCCGAGTTGCCTTGGACGAGGTGAGAGATCGCAACATTAAGAAGTTGGCTATTTGTGAAACGTTTGTCTTTTTTGATGAAATTTTAAGAAGTAAGTTTATACTCAGCAAAGACGTACTGAAAATGTTTAGTGTCAGTATCGGATAGACCCTGACAGATATGGGATTAATGAGAACGATACCGATTTTAGAGGGAAAAAATGCTCACATTATATTACCAATAAGGCAGCCAATATAGTCAATGTCTGAGCTGGAATGAAAATAGACCTTTTCTATGTGGATTCTGCAATGATATGACTATGCAAACGTAATCAAAAGGCTGCTTTCTATAACCCAAAAGATTATTATATATAAATATGTAATATATTATTTAACATGTTAAATAATTTAATAAACATTGTCAACCAATTCTAGTTGACATACAAACTGACAACATATACATATATGCCAAGATACTGGGCGGACTGTAGTATTGGAACCTGTATCAAAACATTCTAATTTCTAATGACACCCAGCACTAATAGATAACAATGTCACATGTCCATTGCCGTTACTAAACGATCTCTATGTACTTCAATATGCCATTGGTTACAAGAAAGGGCTCTTGAAATGCCTAGCTCAAACTGTGCATCAATCTACTCCTTTAACCTCCTCCTCCTCATCATTATTACTGTTGACATTGAGTCGGCTTGTTAAGACTGTTAAGAGGTTTTAACATTCCACCATGTATTTAGCTAGCTGGGGGCTCCAGTGTTAATCTAGGACTACTTACTTGAGGCGCTCAGCAGCCACCTCTGCAGATGTTCTTGCCTGGAATGAGCTTTGTATTGTCTGGCCTGGTCTAGCGTCTGTTGAGCTTGTTTCCTGGAGTGCACAAATGTGACTCATAGATTTTTTGTTCTCAGGGAACCCCTGACAGGCTTGTGATAATGCAGTGCAAGATTGAGGTCTCCCTGTAACACTGCATTATGGATTCAACCAAGACACTGACTCCCAACCTAGAGGGCCCCAATGCATTGGAAGCCAATCGGCCAGAATAATCCATGTATTGTTGCATATGTACTGTATAAAAGCCTTGCATCTCACACTTGAGTCTCTACGCCTGCCATGCTTCTTGATGGATTGGAGGCTGCAAATGTAATTGTGTGCAGTTTGCTACGGTTATTTCTTTTTATGAATCGAACATCTTTTTGCAGAGTTACTGTGTCTAGCTTACAATGTATTCGAGAAGTATTACAATTTTGTTGCATAATAAACTGTAAAATAATACTATCTGAAATCTTATCCTTGCTCCAGAAAAAAAACTGGATCTGCCTAAGCATTCTGGGGCTTGTAGGGCAAAATTTGACACACCACTGGAACCAAATTTAAGACCTTTCAAAAAACAAAATAGCCTTGAGAAACAAATGATCTGTTAGGTGTTGTTTTATTATGTTTCCTGAGAGAGAAAATATTAAATTACCAAAACAATTAATGGAGGACTTAATATTTTAAATTTGTTTGGACATAGGGTCCGACAGCAGCCTAATTTTATATGGTAAATGGCAAATGGACCTATACTTGTATAGCGCCTTTCTACTCAACTCAAAGCGCTTTTACACTACATGCCACAAACCAACTCATTCATACACATTCACACACCGATGCACAGCAACAACCTTCCGATTAGGGGACGACCCGCTCTGCCTCTGAGCCACAGCCGTGTGTATGTTGGGAGATATGGTGGAGAGAGGCAAAGCAGCAGCCACTGATAAAAAATGAGCCCAGTATTTTGAAAGCAGAAATTTGGGTACATTTTGGACTTTCTAGGAAGCACGAACTGGACAAGACGCAGGCTGTATTTAAAATCTTCCTCACAATCTGCCTCACTACGTGTAAGCCGTTTTCACCATGAGTCACTATCGTCAACTATAAAGAATTAATCAAGCTCGGAAAGCAGCCAATAATTGAGGGGCACTCTGAGAACTCTGAGAAAGGGAACAGAATCATATCTGTGTCAACAAAGTGACTTTACAGAAACAGCGAAACCTGCACTCCACAGCAAAACCAAAGCCTAGGTAATGGAGTTAATGAGCAAAGCTAGTCAAATAGCTTTTACATGTGATTCCTGGACCTGTGTCATGACTGACTCATATGTAACAATAACAGCAAAATATATTTATATGTACTAACGGTATGTGAAACAGGCACTGGTAATGAAAAGATGCAGCTTTCTATGTTATAAAAAGTTGATTTCTGAGAGCACTAAAAGGTTTAGAATTAGACAACTGAGTGTTACCAGTAGGTATGTTGGGTATTTCTTCAAGTTGTGTCAGCCTCAACCGACATCATACAGGAACCCGCGTAAGACAAAGGCCAGTGCATGTCAACTGACCACCAAGGTCTATGGGAGAACTTTATTGTCAGGCAGAGAAATACTGGATAAAGCAATAACCAGATAATGCCTTACTCAAACTTTACAATAAAGTACCACAACAACAGAAATCATGCCTGGAAGTGACCATTTATAGAAGAGACAGCTAAGAGCTACCAGGCCCATAAAAGTTCCTATAATATCCCACCCAGGCAGAAAAATGAGATTCCCCAGCAAAGATCAGAGAGCTGCTCTATGATTTGGAGGGGAAAAGCTTGTAATAAGAAAGGAGAGAGGATGTGTTGACTCACACAGAGACAAATAACACAGTGCTTTGAACTGTGAAACCAACACCAGCACCACAGGGGAAAAATGGCTCTGCCTGCTCAGTACTTTGTGGGAGAACATTGCCTCATACAGTGACTGGACTGCTGCTGTTGCTCAGGCCTGAAGTAATTACTGGTGTTTAGAGATTCTCAGATGACAGTCACAAAGCAAACCACCACTAATGTAAGAAAAACAGTATTTTTTGCTTATTCAACATAAAGACCCTGTCTTTACATAACCTGCATTGCTTGTAGAACAACTATGGATTTATATCATGATGATGATTTAATCAATGTCTGCCTACACGAGTCAACACTATTGCACAAAAAAAAAAAAAAAAAAGGGTAGATTGTGATGGAAGGGGTTTACTTTCTACTGCTGTGCGTCCCCCAGGGATTTTTAGTGTACAGTCATTTATACTGACCCAAAACGTTCTAAAATTCTGAGAAAGGAACTGTCCAATGTTTTGGGAAATCAATTTGTTTGCTGTCCTGACAGTCACATTAGAAGACTGATTTAATTTCATCTCTGTGTGTCCAGTACAGAGATGGAGCCAGGACTTGTCAGAATCAGAATCAGCTTCTCTGGCCAAGGACGGAATTTGAGTTCTTTTCATTGCTCTCTCTCAGAAATAGACATAACGGCCAAGAACAAGGACATTAAATACAGGTAAAGAATAGACATGACTATTATGTACACAAGTTTAAACAAAATAAAAATAAAATAAAAAAATAAAAAAAAATAATAATAATAAATATATATATCTCAGGTACATAGCGTAACTAGCTAACTAGCCTTAACCTAACCAAGTCGTTTTGTTTTCTAAACCTAAACAAACTGCAACCTCAGCAAGTTTTAGTTTGAAAGTGTGACTCGACATTGCATATTTATTATTGCCAACTTGACCATGGAACGAGACCGTGTTAAAAACATGACCTCGGAGTAAGCACGTGCTGAATACGTGCCACTGCCACAGTCTGCCATAATACTGGGTTGTGTGACGACACATCAGCTTGACCAATCAGGATCGAAACCACCACCACAACCACACAGTCTAGTGAGCGACACTGTGGGGAACAAGTGAAGGGACGGGAGAAAGCTAGTCAAGCTCACCAGAGTTTCAGGTTAGGCCTGTATCCAATCGAGTTAAGCTCCGCCCTGTAAGTATAGCTTGTGTGGCCATAAGGCTCAGGGGTAAATAAATCCCCTAGACGTAAAACATTTTTACCGTTTACATTTCTACTATTGCTGTGACAACAATGCAGTTCTCTCTTCTGTGTGATGGAATAAACTTCATTCAAACACCTTAAATGAAAAACAGCAAATGCTGCAACTAGATGAAAAAGTGAATTGGCTCCAGTAGGTATTTTCAGAGGGAAACCCTTGTGATCCGTCCAACTCTTATCTCCTCAGGAGTAGAGGTAAGGTGCTCCTGACTTGGTCCCCAGCCAAGAAGGAAGCAGATGCCTGAGCTCCACTGTTGCTTTAACTTCCTTTGCGCTTTTCCCGTTGACTGGGTGACAGTCTCAGATTCCATTCATGAAGGAGGAATTTCATTACCGGAGACAGGACAGAACAAGCCACCACAGTAAGAATTAAAAAGTCTCCTAGTTCAGTGGTCAGGAGCAGCAAGTAAAGGACTGAATGTATTATTTTTCCACAATTGATACTTTTGTGAAAGAGAAACTCCAACCCTGCACTGACCATGCTACACACACATGCAGAGGAACTTGGAAGGTTTAAGCGAGCCTAAATTCAGAATTTTCTTGGAGCAACTAAAATGTTGAATGGCTAACCTACAAAGAGAAAACAAAGAGAAGATGATTTAGGAGGGTGTTACGGCATTTTTTAGATTCTCTTGCAGTGTGGATCAGACCACATGCCTTACTATCGCAGGCTGACTGATAGATCACCATCGCCCCAGCAGTGATCATCATCTGGGTCTCAACCTGTTAAGAGTGCAGTCGTGAGATGCTGGATTCAATAAGGGCTTGGATAGGACGTTTCAATCCACATTCCCTCGCCATGCAGACCTGTGGCTTGTTTTCTTCAGTGTGCACTCCATAACTTCAGTATACTATCTTGACAAACTATTTCTTTGGCCACCACTGCCAACCCCATTCTTTCACCTTTTCATTCACCACTTATCAGTTCCTATTCACTAATCATCCAGAACCACAAATCCCCAACCTATCCTCTTTGACCCTTCTTTCACCTTTCCCCAGACACACCAACTGTTAACTCCATCTCTGCTCTGGGATTCTTTGTGGTTACCCAGCCGCTCAGCTTTCACATTAGTAATGTTGTTCCGTACCAAAGTACACTTGCATAGTCATCTACGCCGCATTTATGTAGAAAAGCCTGTCAATCACAAGGTAGGATAGCAATGTCACATTTTAAATAGTGGCCCTCTTCCGTACTTTGGCACAGTTGTTTTCACACCTGATGGAAACCGTACTCAGATACACATGAACCGCACTCAAGACCACTGGTTCAAGTGGATAGTGTATCGGTTTGTTGATCCACACCCGGGTGCTGTACACAGTGTTGGGGTTAAGTATACTTGGATCCAGGCCGGGTCCCTGATGTGAAAGCTTACTTAAAGTCATTCACTTCAGATATGATTGTAGAACTACAAAAAGCTAAACTGGCTGTCTATTCCCTATTTCACATGAGATGATTCTTTAATTCTACAAATGAGTGAATACATTTGCTGTAATGATGGGTTTAAATTAACAGATTTATTTCCCAGCCTGACATTAGCTAAATTGTACTAAATATGTTGGTATCTAGATCCAGTATTTTTATTTATGATATGCAGAATATTACCTTAAATAAAATATGACATAAGCTGACACAAAAGATTTATTGTTGTTTTAGCCTCTCAGAGCTCTGATATACTTGTTCACATAAGGACTTATAGCAAATACATTCATTGTATATGGATCCTTGCAGCTATGAATGTACACACAATCCATGTTGTAGCTCAAACCCAGAGAACATGAAGATCTCAGTGTTATCAAAGATAGGGCTACTCTAAATATGAGTGAATGACATGCAACTTTTTAGTACAAGTTGCTGCTGGCTCTGTTGACATGACCGTCACCTTTCATGTCTATAGTCTGTAGCAAAATATTAAATATTAAATCTACTGACAGGCCAAATGGATGGATGTAAATAAAATAAATGGGTGTGAATTGAACTTATGTGTGGACTGTGACTTCCTTTCTAAGGGTAAATCTGGACCATGAGAGTAGAACCGTTGGCGACACCTGACCTAGATTACGGCCATTTAATGGAATGGTGTATCCATAATAAACATGGATGGCCCTATTTGAAGGAGAGTTCACAGTGGTGGGAATTAACTTTAGGACGTATGTTACTGAAGTCAATGACAACAATGCTCTTTATCCATAAGAGCAACAAAAGGAGGTATGATAAATGTATCAAACCACCTGTTGAACAAGCAGAACACAGACTTCGGCCACTGTGCCCACAGTAACTTGCTGTACCCTCTTAATCTACAACCAGTTTGTTTTCCACGACCATACAGAGATCATAACACTAAAGTGCTGCAACTATCCTCCAAAGCTAAGGACTTTTATTTTTTATTTTTTATATATTTTGGGGGCTTTTTGCCTTTATTAAATAGGACAGCTGAAGAGAGAAAGGGAGAGAGAGGGGGGATGACACGCAGCAAAGGGCCACAGGTTGAATTTGAACCCATGGCCGCCACTGCAAGGCCTAAGCCTTACATGGGCCGCAAATGCAATACAATACTGCACAAACATGCAGAATACTGACCTATCTGAGGTCAAGGTAAACACTGTGGATGGCTGGGTGTAATGGCACTGTGTTCGGGTACAGCACCTCTCAAACCAGAGGCTGAAGATGTGTCAACACCTGACAGACCTCCCCTGCTGCTATCGGAAGGCATGTCTAAGACTCGATTTCCTGTGAAATATTAACAACTGTCCTTGGAACAGTGGCTGCTTACACTGAATGAAGTGCCACCTTGAAAATAGGGCCCTACTTCTTTAATTTTATTATTTTTCAACTCACAGCTGTTCTCCAGGAGTGACACCTCTCTCTTACGCACAAGAAGCCAAATATCTTGGCATTGTGACCATTTCCATAAATGTTCTGTTATGTCTGAAAATGCTGGAAGAAACGTTTCAGTAACCTACGTCTGAATGACAAAAAGGCATTTCTTTAACTGACAGATCAAGCCAGGAATGTTACACACTCCAAATACTGCGCGAAAAGGGCGTTCTATCTCTGCAACACTGACAGTCCCCTCTACCTATTGTTATGCATGTGTGTACTAGAGCTGCAACAATTAATTGATAAGTTGTCATCTATTAAATTAATTGGCAACTATTGATAGTCAATTAATATTTTTTTATAATTTGTATCCTTTTTTATTTTCTGATTTCAGCTTCAAATCTGAATATTTTCTGCTTTCTTTAGTCCTCTGACAGTAAACTGGATCTCTTTGGATTGTGGACAAAACAAGACATTTGAGGATGTCACGTTGAGCTTTGGGAAACCGTGATAATATATAATCAGACATTTTCTGGACCCAACAACTAATTGATTAATTGTTTTCAGTCATTTTCTTTGGAGAAAATCCAGATTCTCTGATTTCAGCTTCTCAAATGTGAATATTTTCTGCTTTCATTAGTCCTCTGTGACAGTGAACTGAATATCTTTGGACAAAACAAGACATTTGAGGACGTCACCTTGGGCTTTGGGAAATAGCGATCAACATCAACAATTTTCTGCCATTTTATGGAGCAAAGTAATTGACTTATGGATTGTATTATGACAGACTAAACAATAATGAAATTGATTAATCTAAAATTTGCATTTTTTAACAGCGTAACTTATCCTGAAGATTCACACATATGACATGCTAAAGCTTAGATGTGCAGTGACTCAGACATAAGACTGTAAATGAAGGGAGTGAAAACTGAGTGAAAGCAGCTGAGGTTGGGTTAAAGGTCCCGTGGAGTTTTGTTGTAAACAAACAAAAGTTATGTTTACTTTCAGCGTTACTCACCAAATTGCATAATGTGTGTGCTCTAACAAATGTGTTCAATGCATCTCCTTCCTCGTAAAACATTTGCTGAGCCGACTTTTGAGATATTAAGTCCATCTCATCTCTCTTTATTTGTTTGCACGTGCCATAAAAAAAAAAAAAAAAAAAACATACTTCTGTATAACCAACAGGTAAAGCGCACAAACTGCTCAGTCACTCTTCATCCTCCTCCAGGCTCTTATGCAATATGACACAGTTACCTCCGTCCAAGCAGACTGAACTACTGCTGTACAAAGAATGCATGGGAGAGGGAGGGCGGGAGACAGAGAGAGTCATGTTGTGAATTCCTCTGGACGTGGAGCTGATTCTTAATGGATATAAAGTCTGCCTCAGTTTGTATCTTTCTCCAGAGACCATGTGGTTTTGGGAAGGAAATGGAAGCTTTGGTAAAAAGGGAGAGGAGGGGAGAGGAGAAGAGAGGAGAGGAGGACTGACTGAGTCCAGGCAGACATGAATGCAAAGGAAAGAATTTATAATCTGGCACTTCCCTTCATCCATCTAACCTCAGGACCCCAGAAGCATACATACATACAGTACATACATTTAGTTGAATCATCTAACCACCTCTGTCTCTCTAGAGCTGGAGACCCCATCCTCCCATTAAACACTATGCTGCCACTACTTTCAGAGCTGGGTCTGGGGGCCACCCATTGCCGACGGGAAAGTCAGATATCCTTGAAGGGGTTCCAAGACGTTCCCTGGCAGAATAGGGAATAGTTTAACTTCACTATGATTTCACTCAGTAGAAATGATGTCAATTAGAGGCTGGAGAAAGTTCCACAAGTCATTCAACATCAGCAGACATCTTCCCATAGAGCCGAATGGGAGTGTATAATGTGAAGCTTTTTGGGACTGTGTGCAATGAAAACATATGAAAAAACCCAGCTCAACCTTTGTGCAATGGCTGAAAACAAACGGACAGAAGAGCTGCAGCCCGGTGTGCACGGCTCTGCAGGTTTTTCTTCTTTCCTTCTAAAGAGGAGGTTTCACTTATTGTGTATGCCCCAGTTATGAACATATGGAAAGAATTTATTTATACAGGTTGTCAAAAGTGCTGGTGGTCTGTAGCCCCGCTGGTGTTATGTAACTTTGGGGGTGCAGCTCAGTTCTCAAGGTCTAGCTGCCCTGCTTAATGACTGTGCACGGGGGAAATGTGGAGAACGTCTGAGAGAAGTTTTAATTGTCTGCAAGCTAACAGAATGATAACACCAGACAGGTCAGGCGCAGCACAGTCACTGTCTTTGCAGCTGGACAGCTTGTGTCTTTCTGCTTAAAGCAACATTATGTAACTTTTCCACCTTAAAATAACAGATTCAGAATCATTTTGATGCTACAATAAGTTGCAATATGGTGAATGGCGCCTCTGTCATTCCCAACTGTTCTTGCACTGTGTAACTTTTAGTTCTGGGACGGGACCAGTGTGTAACATTTTATGGCACTATTTTTGGTGAAACTAGATCATATTTTATGGAAAAAATTATTTCTGGTTTTCCCCATGTCCTCCAGCTACTCCGCATCAACTCTCTGTGATATACAGAGTTCCTGACGGACAGTAAGATGAAGATAGAAGATATATACTTTACACACACATCATGCACTTGTGGACATGCAACAGGGAGAGAGGTGGTGGAGTGATTGGCTCGCTACGTTAACGGCGCCCATGAGCAGTTTCTTGGGGTTAGGTTGCCTTGCTCAAGGGCAAAGGTCGAGCTGGGTTTTTTCATTGCCCAGGAGGTGAAATTGGCACCTCTCCAGCTACCAGTCCACACTCCATATTTTGGTCTGTGGGATTTGAACCGGCGACCCTCCAGTTCCCAAGCCTAGTCCCTACACACTGAGCTACTGCCGCCCCAAGTAAAGTAACTGCTGCTGCGGTTAGCTTATGCTGACATGGGGTGATCCATTAGCCTAATTTATCACGGAAATGATTACAGGTCCAGTGTGTAGGATTTAGAGGCATCTAACGATGAAGATTCAGATTGCAACTAACTGAACACCACTTGCATCGGTATTTGACGACCTGGGAATGAGAACATGCTGTTAAGTGTGTAGGAGAATCCCTGTTGGCAGCAAAATTGGCAAAAACGCAAAAAGGTCTGTTATTGGGTTACCGTAGAAACACGGCGGTTCCTGGTGGATCATGGAAGGTGACCCGCAGCGTCTGTAGATAAAAACGGCTCATTCTAAAGGTAACAAAACAATTTCTCTATTTGGGTGATAATACACTAATGAAAACATACCTATGAATATTATATTCCATTTCTTAGTTAAAAGGTCCAGAGTGGAACATTTAGAAAGATCTATAGGAAGAAATGGAAACCAAATCAAACAATGGCTCTAAATAGGGTCGTTCGTGTTTTTCTCACGCTCTGCAACCGCCATAGTTTCTGCTTCGCGCTTAGAAGGGTGAAGTGAGGAAGCTGCTAAAATGACACTGTTAGATGCCACTAAATCCTACACTGTGGACCTTTAAGTAAATCTCTTGCATGGACTATCTACTTATCATATTCCCTGAGCCAGTTTGTGACATACAACCAAAGTCTGATCTGATGGCCACTGAGCAGCTCCACTGAAGCTTGGAGGTTAAAGGAAAACTAAAATGAATTTCAACTAGTAAACTATGAAGGCTTTTACTCTCAAGTCTGCTGTTCACACATCCCCCATTCATTTAGGCATTACATTTGTTATGCCACTCAATGGGGTTATGGGGGGGTTGTATCGCATGGAAAAGTAAGGTCAATGCATACTCTCCTCAGGATAGTATGCAGTTATGTACATTAACTAGCTAACCTGGTAACTGTTAATACACTGTGCATTTTATAAGCTGAGCACTTGTCTTCATAATGACCCCTGATCTCCACCAGGTCTTTGCTTTTATGTGTTTTTGAGTGTCATAGGAAGCTTCAATTTACATTATTTACAAACTATTATCATTATGCCTTGAATTCCCTATAAAGAATTGGGGGGTGGTCACGAAGATGACCCGTAAAATTGGAAATGTTGCCCCTTTTCACAGTGATTTTCTTTCTGTATGTTCTGCAGACAGGGTGACCATCCTCAAAAGTTTCCCTCAGCACAAAAAAACAATCCTTCTCTTAGAGGGCAAAGAAGTCTCTGCAGCTCTGTCTCTGGCTTCCACCATGCTTCCATTGATGCAAAACAAACCCAACCTGCGTCTGGGAGACTGTTGCTAACTTTGGTTGATGCTGGAAAGTATTTACAGCAGACCTTCAAAGTATTGCAATCAAATGCGGTTTTTAGGTAGGCAGAGTTGGCAAACCCAGTGCATCTCAGGTACTCAGATACTATTGAGGGTCAGCTACGATGTGCAATTGGAAGATCATAGCTGAAGGAACTAACTAGGCTAATGTACTACTAGGAGTTTGTAACAGTCTATGAAACAGTCTCGATTAAATACTGATGCATTATATACCTACATAAAAAATACCACCACCAGAGAGAAGATTGGCTATTTCTGGAGGCTATAGCTATTCTTTATGCCTGCTAACTGGTGGGATTCCCTTTGAAATCAATGAAACAAGGTGATAGAAACACTTTTGTCCAGAGGGGTCGCCAGAATCAACACAAAATGAGTTCCTTGTAGGGGCTTTAAGACATCAGTATGCTTTAACCGAAGCACTTGCTGGATCCTTGAACCCCCCCCACTCCCACTGCAAGTTTCCAACATCAGAATCTGAGCACCTGTGTCCAACATTTTCTGTAACTTTCCAAAGTCATCCAATATTAACTACTTTAGTGATAGGCCAGGTGTTTGGAGGTGAGAAAGCAGGCAGGGTTTGGACTTCTCCATTAAGCTCTTTATTTTTCATACAACTACTTTTCAAATTTTCTACATGAGTGCAACACCATGAATGCCTTCAAGGACATATTTTAGTCTTTTTCATAGAAGACATTTTGACATATATGAGGAAAAGCACAGGTATGAATAATAAAATGAAAGATGGCTGAATTCCAAAAGAAAATTATATTTTTCTTAGGAATGTGGTCACGCGGTACAGAATGAATATCTGAAATATCTAAAAGTCCAGATACAGATCAGCCCTACCTGTCAGCTGACTTCACATTTAGGTTACTGGCTTGTATCAGAATTATTATTTTATTTCCATTGTGGCTCTGCCTCAGAGAAAAGCCTGTAAAGCTAAAGCAGATATCTACTGAGAAGTTAGTGAAGCAAGAAGACCTGCAGCAAACTTTTAATTTGAGTTTCTGGCTGTGTGATGAAGTTCTTTGGCTTCACTCACTGATTCTGCCTCCAGAACGGCTCTCTGCTCAGAGAAATGTTTGGATAACTAGAACTTCAATCTGCAACCATTTAAACTTTTCCATGACTTCCCAAGCTGGCCATTAGTGCTTTTGACTGGACCCTGTGTTCAGGTGTGTACCACACTACAAAAACTGCCATATTCAAAAAAAAAAAAAAAACCCTCACTGTGAATTCCTCCCACTGCAAAAATCTATGATCTTGGCAAAGAGACGCCGAGGGTTAGGAAAATATGCACATTATTAATGTAAACGAGCAGAGAGAGTTTGCTCTGTGTTTGATAGCGTTAACAGCGAGGGGCTCAGCAGGTTCCAACATGAACTTTGCAGAGAGGAGATACACATTAAATAAGGAAACATCTGCATTCCACACAGCCTCTCTTACAACACGCTGGAGCTGAATGAACATCAAAGCATATCAGATAGCAGTAAATGTTGCTCTGAAACCTATGATTTATTAGCACTGCTTCCCCGGGATGTTCAACTGGCCCATTTCAGCCGGGAGGGCGGAGAGGCAGGCAGCAGTTCATTCACACAGCGCACTGCAAGCGCGTCGCTGCAGAGGCATTTGGAGGATGTTTTCAGGGTTTTTGAGGTGAGCGTGAGGAACATTAACCAGATTCTGAAAAATCACACCAACCCTATCCACTGTAATTTGACCAAATGTATGAAGCAATGTTTCTGCCAAAAACAGTTCAGGATAAAAATCCCTACTTGTATTAGCAAAGTACAATTTGTACAGGAGTAAGACCCAGTGGATCAAGAGAGAAAGTGTGCAGTGTTTTTAAAATCAGGACTGAGGAAAGTTAAACTGAGTTGTCAAAATGGAAAACAAGAGCATGGCTGCGGTTCAATGGTTCAACGAGAGCATTTTTGTCAAACAACTTACCTATCAGACAGACAATCAGACAGGTTGGAAACCAACCAACAGTTCATCTCAATGATCTAAACCACTAAATCCACCATCTAAACTATGCCACATGTACCAATTAAAAAAAATATTTAAAAACCACTCCACCAGCGCTTTTACACTACATGCCACATTCACCCTTTCACAAACATTCACATAGTGAAGCCCATCAAACAGAAACAAACTCATTCATACAGATTCACACAGCGATGCACAGCATCAGGAGCAATTCAGGGTTCAGTGTCTTGCGGAAGGAGCCAGGGATCGCACCAACAACCTTCCGATTAGTGGACGACCCGCTGTGCCTCTGAGCCACAGCCGTGGCTGTACTACATTAACATTTGTGCATGTAATGCATGCATATATCCATTATTAGTTACAAGCTAAAATGTGATGGCAAGATAGTAAACTGAGGTCATGAAGGAATGTATGAATGAATGAATGAATGGATGGATGGTTCAGAAACGCTGCAATCATGACTCCAAATGGGAACTACTGGGAAGAGAAGTGGTGCTTTTACACTAAATTAGCTCTGAATCATGAACTGGTTCTGTTTCAGGTTTCAACAACAGTCAAAAATAAATATATCTTCTTACATGGAATAAACTAGATGCAAGATATGGTAACAAAATCATTTTGCAATTATTTTGACAGATCATGATCATTTTTGATTTCAGATCCATTTTCATTTTCACTGAAAAAAAACAAAAGTTAAAAAGTTAAATCACAATGATGTGCTATTTGTTGAGGTCTGTACCAAACAAACATGTTTTCTTAAATCTGGAGATTTAAGATTTGTCAGGCTGTGGATTTCTGTAGCTCTACAGTACTTCATTATAATGCTGTTACACATTTTCCCCTTATCAAAAAATAGCAGTTTCTGAGTTAGATATTGCACATGGCTATTTTGCCATTTCAATAATATCTTGATTAATTGTGCATCCCTAGAATAAACCTGTCTGTAGTCTACACTACTGTATTTTAACGTTGGTCACAATGGTGGTACTTAGAGAGCCCAATATTTTCTAAACTGATAAAACGTTTGAGAAACACTGATGTGAACCAATTTATTTGGAGGTCAAATAACGCACTTGAACAGGGAAAACTGTTTTGACACAACTGCAGTAAGTACAGTAGGTCAAAGTTGAAGCAAGATGTGAGTCTGTAAACTGCGATGGATATTTACAACAGCCGGCTTGGGTATTTTTGCCATTCACCTTTGTCTTCTGTATAACCTGAAGGTTTGTTTCCAACCTGTCTGATCATCTGACTGCTCGTGTTTCTTGACCTAGCAGACTTCTTTTCAGTGAGTAACCACTTTCCCAGATCTCAGCTTGGTGAATATGTCGTTACTCCTGAGAGTAATGATAGCCAAAACTATGAAAATGAGATAACAAACTTTTTTCTTTCGTGCTCTTTGTTTGTTCTCTGATTACTGACACACACATCAATTCTTCGTTTGTACTGAAACTGAAATGCGTGTTGAGTCGGGAGGAAATGTTAAGACTGGCGACTGCTGGTGAACGTTACAAGAGAATGAGGGAGTGCATGTTTAAACACTGCACAAACTCCTACATTCATGGGATTCACAAGGGGAAGAGCGCAGCACATGAATACATGCGCACTATGTCTCATGTGTTTACAACTCATCTTTACCTTCACAAACAGTGGTTGGTAGGGAGGCACCCATTTATTGGCCAAACATTGGTATCCACAGATATCCGCCTTGTTGACTGTCATCAGCCTATCGGTGGCTGTGTTTATCTGTGGTGTCACATCAATTCTGTGCTGGCTAAATGTTAAAAAACATCTGTATTGGCTATAGGCCAAACTGTTATTTTAAACAACGGCCCAGAATTTCCCAATTGGTGCATCCCTAGTGGTTTGCATCTTTTTTAATGCCCTCAGCAAACCTTGATATCAGTGTCACTGTAACCCCATATCCTGTGCCATCCAGACCTGCTTGCCGTGTCACTCACCTTGTACAGTCCCACAGTAGTTGCGCCGATCAGCATCTGGAGCGGAGGTGGTCTTGGTGGAGCGTCGCTGTCGCAAAAGCCGGTGTTTGCGTCCGGAGAAGGACTGTGATGGGTCATTTTCATCCACCGGCTGAATGAACAGGCTGTCCTCCCCGATCTGAATAAGCCCAGTCTGTGCAGAAAACATGAACAAGATGAAAATGTGATGATTCCAAAGAGAAGAATGAGGAACAGTTTTAGATTAAAGAAAAGTAAAATTTCAAAAGCTAGGTATATTGTCAATGGAGAGTGCTCAACGTAATGAAGACAATTTTGCTGTATCTTAGGTTCTTTCTTATGATCACCAATGGATTAAAACACAGTAGTAATTCTGCCCACAGCCAGTTCATGAAAGCTTCATAAATAAAATAAGTACAAAATTTCAGAGTGCCCTGTTTGACACTGAACCAAATGTACCATTTACACTCTAGAAATGATTACAAGGCATTTTTTGTCATCTGAGATGTTCTTGGAACTGTTGCACCACATTTTGTTGTCATTTATTATCAGCGGTGAGAGCAGCACCATTTGTGTTGAGGAATGCGATTCCAGCACGAGCACAACATCTGCAAAACACTTAAAACTTAGTGTACAAGTGGGATTCAGTAACAGTTTCGGGTAGGTCTTTTCCTAGGAAAATTCTCTTCCCCACTGCCTACAGAGACCCAAGCTTCACTAACAGAAGTCAGAGGAGAAATATGTTACAGTACTACTGACATTGTTTGACTGACAAGCAAAGTCTGGGAAATGCAGCACAGAGACACCACAGATTAAGACTAATGAAAGTAACATAATGCAAAGTACGAAAGCATGCACTGTATGGTTTGCATGCTGTGTGAACAAATAGCAAAAAGGAATTCATGAAAAATTGAGACAAGCACTGGAAATGATCAAACACCAGTCTTCACCGCAGTGTGGAGCATTTCACCAATACTGTATTTTACAGCACAGTAATCTTATGCTTCAGCCCCCAGGGACTCAGTGATAGTGAGGTTTTGTTTTCGGTGTGTCAGTTCTTGACACATGTGCACTGAGATATACTCCATCCATGAGTATGTTTGTGAGGGCAGAGAACACATGCTTAGGATTCACAGCTTTGCCATCTGGCACGTCTATGAAAATCCATTCCAAGCTCCTTAACAAGCCATCCCTGCTGTTTTCTGGGACAAAAGATGGTTTCTATGGAAACATCCAGAAACCTTATGTTGAAGACAATCACCATGACCCAAGGTTATGAAAGTATCAACAGAAGCAGTGACGGGTGGACACTCAGTCGCAAAAACAATTTATGAAAGTAAATTGGAGCGATTACGAAGAAACAACAGACTGGCAGATGGAATGAAGGCGGCCAGAGAGACTAAATGTGGACGAACGTGATGCTCCGCTGACACAGAACCTCGATCAGCTGAAAACATCTAAGTTTCTAACAATACTGCAACTTGGTCAGTGGCCCAACACTTCAAAATATGACTGTAGGTATCCCTTTCGCTTCAATTCTGAACGTACAGGGCTCCGCAGTCAAGTAGGCAACAATAAATATGCAATGTCTCGTAAGACTTTCAAAATAAAGCTTGTATGGTAGACGTTGTTAAACGGTCTCAGTTTGGTTAGGTTAAGGCACAAAAACTACTTCAGTCAGGACCACTTTTGTCAAAATAACTTTTATTCCACAGCAGAATGTTACATTTGGCGATATGGCTCTGTTCTGGGACCTCCCTGCCCTTCCACATGCCTACGTGGAAAAGTTTAAGACAAGAAGAGCGGCAGCAGAGACCCCCCAGGGTACAGAACAGAGCAAGCATCGATGGCAATCAGAAAATGACATTGATTAATTAGATACAACATAAAAGGAGGAGCTGGGGTGGAGGTGGGTTGCAAAACGGCTTGTAGAGGAAACAGCAAAGATAGGCAGGCTAAAGCAGCTTAAATAAGGTGCCATGAATGATATTTGCCAATTAGATGCTTGAGGGAATCAGCTGAGCTATCAGCTGACTTTGTATGGTTTCCAATAGGAAGATTAGGAGGAATCAGCTGAGCCATCAGCTGATGTGCGTTTACAACTAGCTGTGATCAGCTGATGTAGTTGGAATTGAGAGTCGAGCTTGACTTCGTGGCCTGCCTGAACTAACGCTATGTTTAATTTGGTTGGATTCAGGAAAAGATCTCACTTACCTGACACAATTTGGTTAACTTATGTACACATAACACTTATGCAGCATAAGTGGGGATAATGTTAGGTGGTAGGTAGGTTTGTTCATGTTCTCCTGGGTTAAAGTCCTGACTTCGATGACTGGTTCCATTGTGCCTGTACAGGAGCAGTCGACGGATATGGGTTTTACAGTGGCTGATATATAATGCAGATATCATAACAAAGAAAAGTTGCGTACAATTCTATTCCATAGGACATTCAGGCATATGTTTACAGTAGGATGCATAGGGCTAGTAACTAACTTTTTCACCAACTTCCCAAAACTCACAAAAGGGAGCTTGAACATCTTCCTATAGCAAGGATGCTGGCAGATGGGTCTGAAGAAATTTTTTGTTTATTGGCCTCGTGAGCACAGACAATTTTTATTGGTCTATTACCACTGTACAGAGACCAAAACCTGTGCTATAGCCAGATATGCTACACACCTGTTTGTCAATAAATAGTTCTAGCACACTGCAGAGTACAGGAAGTCTTTCAGCATACAGGTTGGTGTGTAATCTAGGAGTAGTAATAGTAGTCAAAGAAAACTTTATAAACATAGGTTCTTCAAAAACATGTTATCCAATAAGACACTTTGTACAGTTTGGGTACCTAGTCATTTCAACACAATTACACTGTCTACATTGATCACCCCATTGCTGTGGCTGTTAGTGAATACTGCCCAGTCCCAGGTCCTGTTGTAAACTGAAGCTTTCAAACTAAGGCAAAAGAACATGTGCACTCTGCTGAGTCGGCACTACCAGGAACGGTCTCTTCTTATTCACACAGGGTACACAGAAATCACGGTTCAGTTCAGTTCAGTTCAGAAGTGCTGTATCCATGCTAAAGCATGCACTATATAGTGTAATTGCTAAAGATATTTGATAGTCAGGTCTTATAGTTTAAAACCCTGCTCTCACCACCTCCAGACACATGGCGAATCACAGTGGGATGTGTGTGGATGCTGAAATGTTGGTTCTGGAAAGTTACAGATATTGTAACTTCCATCCGACAAGCCGAAGGAGTAGGGATGGGAATCGAGAACCGGTTCCAAATTGTCCAATCCATTGGAATCGAAACATACAACAAGGAGTCATGGTGTTGAGGAAGAAACTCTTCATTTCACATTTAAGAAACTACTATAACGCTAGTTTGTTTCTACACGGTATTCAGAGTCAGAGATAACAAAACAGTTTCGTCTGCGCTGAAAACCTGTGTAGACCTGCTTTTTCAACACCAAAAATTGAAGAATCGATACTGGTTTTGGTATCAATAAAATCTTATCACTATGACATTTTATCAAGTGGTCAAGATAATCCTTTTTTCCTGAAATCAAGGCACCAATGCAAGAGCATAATGAAGAGGTTCTATCTTTCAAATCAACTCTCATGGCAAAGTCAAGTGCAAACCATTCAGCACTCTTTCTAGCACAGCAACAACAGCAACGACTAACAGAAGAGAAACGACACAATGCACAGGCAGCAGTCACAGTGCAGCCACTATGAACAGGCCTGCTCTGACTAGAGCAGTGTGGTATGCCATAAAATAGAGCAGCAACTCAGTCTGTTCCAACGTTTGCACAGACATTCCGCTCCAGGCTGAGCCCCAGGGCTGACAAATGCTGTTAGCCAGCATAATGTGGACTGGAGGATGGATTAAAGCATTTCTACAGCTCCACAAACATGGGTACATGATACTATTCATAGGCATTAGCTGGAAAGAAAGGTATATCACAACCATGAAAAGACAGCTGTGGTTGGGGGGATCTGAAGTGGTTCACAGTCCCTCTTTCCTCAGCTGGAAGAGTTTGATTTAATCTCTCGAGCGTTGCAGTGAAGGAAGTAAGAAATCTGTAAATTATACCAATACTGTGAGGAAATCTAAATACTAGAAGTAATGTCTGTTCCCATACTTTCTGTTTATTATTATGTTGAGCTGCAGTTTATTTACATGAGGAAATCATGTTGTTCTCTTCCGTAATGTGTGCTGCTGGAATGGCCCAGTTTCTCCCCATGGATAAATAAACTTCCATTTTAAACTATGTTTAAGTCTGGGATAAGGCCAAGCTTCGGCTTCAGCCACTGCTGGGGTTTGGGTTATCTGATGCCACGGCAGCAGTTTCACAAATGTGGCTTTAAGATACTACTTATAGACGCGTACAGTGAAGAAAGATGGACAGCAACCATATACACCTAGACCTACTTTAAGGATGTGAAGCTGATTCAGTACCACTGGGCTCATAGTGGGGTTGCAAGGTTTCAGCACTTATATTAATGCTGATAAAAAAGGAATTGGGTCAGGACATTTAAACTTAAGTCCGACTTAAGTTCGCAGAAATTAGGACTTGAAACTTGACTGCTGTGAAATCTGAATTATTGTGACTTGACAGTTGCCACAAAATACATAAATATGACAATTATGTTGTGGGATATTTTATTTCTTTCACCCTGGTTGTGCTAAGTTAGAATAATACTAGATCTCATCGGCTCAGACAGCAAAAAAGTATTGTATTAAAAGTATATGTATAAATGGTCTAGTGTGTAATGTTGGTGGATCTATTGTCAGTAATGGAATATAATATTCATAGGTATGTTTTCATTAGTGTATAATCACCTGAATATAAGAGTCGTTGTGAATGCACAAACCAAACACAGGCTTTTTGCGAGTTGGCCACTGTAGTTTTTCCTAAATGCTTGATTGAGATGAGGGGTTCCAGTTGGTTGCAATCTGAAATCTCACCACTAAAAATCACACCAAATCCTACACGCTGGTACTTAAAACCAATCATACCAGTCTTTGCCTTCCACTTGTGCAGTAACTTTGGTTACTGTGAAACTCGCCACAAGCACGAAAGGCCCTATCTAGAGCCAGTGCTTAGTTTGTTTGTCCTGGGCTACTGTAGAAACATGGCGGTTCAACATGGCAGCTTCCATGAAAATGGTAAATGGACTGCACTACAGCACCTTTCTAGTCTTCTTACCACTCCAAGCACTTCACCCTACATGTCACATTCACCCACATTGGGGCGGCTGTGGCTCAGAGGCAGAGCGGGTCATTCCTTAATCGGAAGGTTGTGGGTTCGATCCCCGGCTCCTGGTGCCACATGTCAAAGTATCCTTGAGCAAGATACTGAACCCCAAATTGCTCCCGATGCCGTGCATTGGTGTGTGAATGTGTATGAATGAGTTAGTTTCTGTTCGATGGACTTTGCCATCACTGAGTGAATGTGTGTGAAAGGGTGAATGTGGCACGTAGTGTAAAAGCGCTTTGAGTGGTCAGAAGACTAGAAAGGCGCTATACAAGTACAGGTCCATTTACCATTTACCCTTTCATACACTGATGGCAGAAGTATCAGGAGCAATTTGGGCTTCAGTGCTTGCACGATGACACTTGCAAATGCAGCGGGAGGAGCCGGGGATTGAACCGCACTTATGAAAACATACCTATAAATATTATATTCCATTTCTGACGATAGATCCACCTACTTGTTACATACTGGGTCTTTAACTCTACTTTGAAATAATATTTGTTCATCAAAAAGAGAAATGGGTGGAAGATGGAAAATATGTCAGATAATTCCATTGACACCATAACTGGTCATATTTCCAACTGGTATCCATTATCCTGTTGTGGTACATAAGGGAACATTAGTGCCTCTAAGTATCCTTTTCCACTGCATCCACAGATGTTGGAAGCTGTTGGATGCATTATTACAATCCAATTTGTCTACTGCCACTCCCCAGCTCTACTGATACAAAGAACGAAACCCACAGGAGGACACGGTATTGGGGGGCTTTGCTTGACCTGAGCCTCAGCCAAAAACATGACTGGCTAGTGCCATTTTGCGACCGATGACAAATGTACAGTGTGTGCGTGTGCATGTGCGTGTGTGTGCGTGTGTGTGCGTGTGTGTGCGTGTGTGTGTGTGTGTGTGTGTGTGTGCGCTGAGGTATCCTAGCTGACTGACTTGCAGGGTTAAGGACAGCAGCTGTGACTGGATAGTGTTACATATACCCCAGACCATATGGAGATCAGTGTCACACAGCACACAGGCAAACCATTATACATTTGTGGTGAGGTGTGTTTGTGTACGGGAGAGACTGGGCTTCTCCCGCTTAAGGTGTCACTGAGTCCGACGTAGTTAGCTTCAGTGGATGGACGTCGCACTTTAAAGCATTTTCTCCTCAACGTAATAACATCTAGCAGCTGTCTGGAGAAGAAGAACGAAAATCAGCAAAATGGCAATAAAAAGGGTCAGGAGTCTGCTCTGGCTGGCGGCCAATCACAGCTTCAGTCGGAGTTTAAAGGCATCTGGGGTACACTGCATGCTTCCATGACACACCAGTGTGTTGTGTGTGTGCCTGGGTGTGTGTGAAGTCTGGACAAATACAGACAGCCTGATCACACTCCCAGTCAGACTCAAGATCAAACAGACAGTGAGCACGTGTGTGGCTACCAGCTTTGCTTTTTTTCTGACGGCTTCAAAGAGCAGTTCACTCGGAGACTTAGAAGTGGCAAACCAATATCTGATACTCTGAGCTGCTAATAAAATTTCTAGGAACACTGAATATACAGACAGCCCACAGAACCCTCATATTTCAGACAAATAAATTGAATTAGTCAAGTTAAACCTTCCCTGTGTCCCAGTTCCACAAAATTCTGACCATGGTTTGAGTCTGTAGTATATTTATTGTACTCTAGAAAAATAATTTATTCCAACTTGGGTCTCGCTTTCATATTTTTGTCCATCAGTCTATCATTTATAGCCTAATAACATTGTGCTCAACAGGCTGTCTGAAGAGGCTGGTCTTTAAAGTTCCAGGATTTAGTGACATCTAGAGGTGAAGTTGCAGATTGCAACTAAATGAACACTGTGTCTGCATTTGATGACCTGGGAATGAGAATGGGCTGCAAAGTGTGTCGGAGAAACTACGGTGGCCACGAAATTCGCAAAAGCTTAAAAAGGCCCTACCTGGCGCCAGTGGCGGTTCAACATGGCGGCCTCTCATTCTAAGGTAACAAAAACACAATGATTCCTATATTCAGGTGATTATACACTAATAAAAACATACCTATGAATATTATATTATATTTCTGACAATAGATCCCCCTAAATGTTACACACTGGACCTTTAAAATTGATTTATCAAATGGAAATGTAGCAAGCGTGACATTGACAATGTAAAAAAAAAAAAGGAATGGTGGGCAAAACTACAAAAAATAAGACTCAAACGGTTATAACTCGGAATTCTCCTTAAGATGCCAGCATGCAGAATAGGATTGCCCTGCTTTTGAGCGTGGTGTTGATGGACACTGTTGATGCAATGCATGAGAGAAATGGTGAAGTTACTCACTGCTGGACAGAAGTCAAGAAACTGTTAACAGTGGTGTGATGACTTGTGGGACTGCTCAGAAGAAAAAAAAAACATTTAAAAACTCTTTCATTTGAGTTTTCATATCTGAAATTGGCAGTGGAGCGTTCCAATACTGCAGTGTCGCTGACTTTGTGTCTTGCATCATTTCCCATTAGCTGCCAACATTAACTGTAAGCTCTGTAAACATACTGTAAGAACATAGAATGTACTGTAGCGTAAAGCTTGAAACTAGGACACAATTTCTCATTTTACTGAGGACACCCTGAGCCCCTCAGCCGGACGATACCTGGGGTGGACAGACTGTAAGCGGCTGCTTTTTTCACCCCATACAAACCCACCATGTGTCTCAGTGTCTGTACGCAGCGGGACAATGATCTGCTCATTCATTGTGGGTTAGATTAATGCTCAAACTGTCACTGAGGACATATTGTAAGAAATAAAGGAGCACAGTTCACTTTTAGAGCTGGCTTCAAGACTCGTTCTGCTGAATAGTGCAGGACTGAACCCCTACCTGCACACTCACTTTACATAAGAGCATTATCCAAATGCCTCAGCTAATGTGGGACTTCACTGCTCACAGTGGAGGAATTCAGATTTTCTTTAGAGCTCCGGCTCTGATACAGAACAGCAGACAGAGAAGCTGATGGAGGTGTAACTTTTTGTTTAAGATGGATCCCTGGACAGTAATTTGGCCGGTTTGAGCTCTTAAAATCCAGTTTTCCCCTTTTTATTTTCCCTATGTACACTGTAAAAAAATGTCTGTAGATTTTACTGTGAAAACTGTCAAACCACGACTCAAAATAGGTAAAGGTTTCTGTAACCGTAAATTACCATGATATCTTATGGCAAAACCTTTTTTAACTATTTATACGACATTTTTTGGATTACAGAGTGTAACTTGCAAATAAAACCATCATCATAGCATTCATATGGTTTGCTGGATGGATAAAACCTAAAAATCAACAGAACTGATATCCTTTTACCGTAATAGTAAAGATTACATTTTTTTGTCTTAAAGATTGTAAGTAGGGATCATTTTCATTATTAAGTAACTTGCCAATTATTTTCATGATTAATCATTTAGTAAAGAAAATTTGAAAAATAGATAGATAGATAGATAGATAGATAGATAGATAGATAGATAGATAGACTTTATTAATCCCCAGAGGGAAATTGGGTAAAAATGCTGTCACAAATGCCAAAGAAAAGCAACAAAACCTTACATTTAGGATGCTGGAACCAGCAAGTGTTTGACATTCTGCTTGAAAGACTGAAATCATTAATTGATTATCAAAATGGCTGGCAGTTCATTTTCTTTAGGATTGACTAATGGATTAATCTACTAATCACTGCAGCTCTAATTGAAGAATCATCTTATTCAGCTCTGTCTGACAGTCAAATCAAGATTTTGACAAAAAGTCATATTGTAGAACCTATTCTATGAACTTATGTTGAGCATCAGAGTTCATTCTTTACTTTGGAAATAGTAGTTTGACTAAACAAAAAAAAAAAAAAACGTAACTCAAGGCCAATTTACTGGCTTTTCCAGAGCTCAGTCTTCATCAGTGGATGGAGGATGAGTGTTTATCAAACCCTTAACATACAGTTTTCTCTAAAAAAAAAATTGCTTTAAGGTTGTAAAATAACTGTTCCTAAATGGGAAAGCCTGGACATGTCCTCTGCATCATTTTGGACACATTTTCCAAAATTTTGAGCCAGACAGATTTATCTTTGGAAACTGGGATCTCCAGAAGCATTTCAAATTGTGGGTTTGAACAGCACAGTGTGACTTTAGACTGACTAACCCACTGGCAGGTCATGAGGCGCTAAGAATCATGCTCAGAGGCACTTCAGCAGAGTTCCTGCTTGGAGGGTCTCTCCGGGCCAGGCGGCTGTAATCCAGCCTGCCTTTTCAGTGCATTTAATGGAACGGTCTGAAGCTCAACTGCTAGGGATTGAATGACATGAAACTTATCAACAAGTCCAAAAAATGAAGATGGATTTACCAGGCCGCCGCAGGTGTTCACAGATGCCAGAGAATCGGTGTGGTTGACGATGGAGCCGGAGTAGAAGCAGAGCCGGTTCGTGGATAAGCGGCTCGCCGCTGCGCTCTGGTCCCTGCGCCTCTCCTCCACCACGAAGTCCCCCGACAGAAACTTGCTGTCCCGCGTCAGACTTAAATACAGGTCCCTTCCAAAAGCGGGCAGTGACAGAATTATATGATCGGGGTCAGAGGGTCCTGCCCCAGGGGCGTCCAGGGAGCGCTGACCCCGGTGGCGCAGCGTGCGGACAGTATGGTCAGAGGACAGGTGCGCCTCCTGCGCAGACAGCAGCCTGGGAACCACTTCATCCGTCTCCAGCTCAGACTGGGCTGTGGGGGGGGGGGGGGGGTGGGGGGGATACAGTTTTCCATCAAACAACGGCCAGTGAGTGCAAAAATAACCCAGTCCTGACTCTGTGAACTGTCTGCTCTGATCCGGAGACTCCCCCAGCCACGTTCAACCCCAGAGTTTAACTTACAAAATCTGCAGCCCGCGACAATTAGACACAGCGTGCACGTCATTAACGCACCGTTTGCGCATTAAATCGCCGTGCTGGGGAGTCTTATACAGGAGGAAAGCGTCAGTCTGCTTCCTAGAGCTGATCTTTAGCGACACATCCAGCAGCTGCAGATTGCTTTAGCTGACCTACATCTAAGAGAAACACAGCGCAAGCAAAGAAGTCAGTACTCACCAGTCAGTCCGATGCAGAGCAGAGAGAAGAGCAGATGGGGAACATGGCTGTAATGCATGATAAAGCGAAGCAGGGGAGGAGAAGTGGAAGAGCTGGGTGGTTGGTTGTGAGGGGACTGAAGCGCTTTGCAAAGCACTGAGCAGACTGCGCAACTTTTCCTAAGTTAGAGAGAAGTTGCAGTAATTCAGGCTGGAGTGACTTTGTAGCGCAGGAGACGCCTACACAGCCCGGGCCGGCCTCTGCCGGTGTATCATTGGTGCCGTTAAACCCTGACCCGAGGAAAAGCGAGGAGTCCCCGCCCTCTCATTGGTCGGTGGAGCTGTCAGTCACCGCCGGGGTTGAAACCTTACACGTGGTTTCGAGCGGAGGAAAAAAAAAAGTGCAGAGAACTGGCTTTTAAGGGTTTTGTGCGCGCGCTTTGTGTGTGTGTGTGTGTGTGTGTGTGTGTGTGTGTGTGTGTGTGTGTGTGTGTGTGTGTGTGTGTGTGTGTGTGTCCATTATAACCTCACTTTTTGGGCATTTCTTTAAGAAAAACTTTGTCATGGCAGCAGTAAAGCTTTACATCATTGCAGGGTCTCAGGAGTGAACATTACTTAAAGGAAACATGGTGTACAAAGTAGAAAACAATGAATCGATCAATAATAGGTATAAAAATAAGGAGCACAGATTAGTGGAATACCCAGTCCCCAATGAAATGAAAGAAATAAGATAATAAAGAACAATCCCATAGACAGGAAATGAATGAATGAAATCTAAACAGGGACCATTAAGAGATCCCATCTTCCGAACTACCTTTGGGTCAACCCCTGCAGAAAAACTGTTACAGTACCGATTATATCAGAGTCTTCATCATCAGTTGCTCAGTTGTCAATGAACTGTAGATTCAGCATTTTGAGTAGAGCTTAGAGGTTCGGGCCTAAAACTGCTTCCATGGTTTGGGCTCAGTTCAGGCTCACATGACCTGGTAGGGCAGGGCCTGATTTTTTGGGGACTGATGAAAGCACTAATTTTGAGGATTTTTTAGTATTATGACGGAAATTTTAAATGTCTATGAAATACAGATGGATGACAAATAAGGGAAAGGCAACATGAAATGTGAATGGTAAGGTTAAAGCAGCAAAGCAGGATTGTTTCTATGTTGGCTTGAAAGTTAAGTTTGAAAATTCTTTCCTGACCTCAGAAACAGACAAAATAGGGGTGCCCGGTTAGCTCAGTGGGTAGAGCTGGCGACCCATGTACCTAGGCTGAGTGCTTGCTGCAGTGGCCCAGGGTTCAAATCTGACCTGTGCCCCCCCCCGCCCATCCTCAGCCCCCTCCATAAAAAAAGGCCAATAAAATAACTTTAAAAAAAAGAAATGTATTATTAGATTTAACTTAATCGACTTTGTGATATATTTGTTTGTTGTGATCTGTCCATTAGTAATCATGCCTAGTATCAGACTAATATGCAAATGAAACATTATGAACTTGGCAGATTTGTCTGGTTCCTAGCTACTACTAACCATAAATCACGAGTCAAAGGCTACGTTCACACTGAGAGCTTTAGTGCTCAACTCTGATTTATTGCTCAGATCAGAGTTTTTTTTTTTTGTTTGGCTGTTCACATTACTTTTTAAATGAGGTCCATATCAGATTCCAGTGTGAACAGGTCACAGTCATGAAGTGACTTGCATGACAAATGTCGATCCAGAGCAGAGGTCACAAACTTGACTCAAATAGTCTTGGGGCCGATGCTGGTATTCTCAGAGGAGGGCCACTTCAGTGACTGAGAAGAGGACAACCCCTCTCATCCTCTCTACACTGAGCTGATGCAGCTAAGGAGCACTTTCAGCCACAGACTGATCCAGCCCCGAGCCTCAACGCATTCTGGGGGCTTGTTTGTACCATCAGCCATCAGAAAGATTCCATTGCTAACATCGTACATTACAAAAACATGCAAACAGCAGTTTCTATACATTTCATATCCATCTTTGTTGTTCACAGTCAAACAAGAAATCTTCTTATTAACAGTTTGCATGCATTTGCGGGCACAGTGATTGCCGAACCAAACCTACCCAGGACTTCCAGAGCCTTGATTCAGAATCAGGTCCTGATCATATACTGTACTTCAGCCTACTCCTGTTCCGGGTCTGCTTTGCCTGGTTGGGCGCCTTTGTTCCAGTGAAGATAAATCTTAATATTCCCGAATACAAAGTTAGTTGTTCACATGCTTTATGAACAGATGTACTCACCATGTTAAGGTGTAAAGGGGTTTAGCATGGAGCAGGGTTGAAACCTCTTCTTGTGTAGGGTATCTGTACCACCAGTGCCTGAAATGGGCCAGTATCACCGGAGTAACAGCACTTCTGATTTCTGTCCATATGAGTACCCTCACTTCTTATTGCATTACTGTGGTCTGGACCTCTGTATTTTTTCCGAGGGGTATACAATAAAACTTGTAAAATAATTGCCTAAAAGTAACTATACTTTGATGCTTTGATGCATGCCCCCAAACCCCCCGACTTCAGTTTTTGGACTTCTGTATTTCAAAAACTCGCGTACAGCAATGCTGGTGACCTACTCCTGAACACATAGCTAGCTTAATGCTACAAGAACAGCACTGTAACTGCCCTTGTTTAAATGGATGAAAAACCAAAATAATTAGGGTTAGAGTTTAGGGTTAGGGTTGTGCTGAATAAAGGAACTGGAACCTTTTTTGGTCCAATTCAGGCACCGTGTACCACCGTGGACTATATGTGTTGAGAAGTAGGATCAGGAATTTCCACAACATTTATTCTCCCAACTTTGGTGCACAGTGCACTGACCTCAGCCCCACCCAACACCTTTGGGATGAACTGGAACATGGACTTCGAGCCAGCATCAGTGCCGTACCTCTCTAATGCTCTTGTGGTTGAGTGGTAGCAAATCCCTGCAGCCATGTTCCAAAATCTGGTTGAAAGCCTGAAGCCAGATGAGTGCAGGCTGTTAAACTGCCTCTTCACAAGTGCCTGTTGGATGGTTGACTAGCTTTGGATACCTCCTTCCCCCAACACATTTCCGTTTGATGACTTCTCTAACTTTCTGAAACTGACAACCTGACATTCCCACCCACTTCACTGAGGTGTGAAAGGAACCAGTGGTTGAAGTTCTCTTTCTAGTTCTCTTTTCTCACTTTTGACCCAACTATTTCTGCCCCCTTTCATGTGAACAAAAAAGTGCAACTCTATGAATGCCTTCCAGGGCAGACTGTCTGAAAATGATCCCCATATCTAAAATATGACAGCCGTCTTTTCAATCCGCCTTCGAGTGTGGCAGTTTAGAACAGATAGCCTATATGACTTGTGACATATTAAAGGGAAAACCTGAATAAATGAGTGTAGCGACATGAATACTGATGCTTGTATAAAGGTCATGAGGCCTCACTGAATGGTAAGATGAAGAATTAATGTCATATTGGATGATTATACACCTCATGATTTACATCCAGTGACATATTTTATGGGTATTTCATATTATATTCAATCTATAACAATAACAGTAGAGAACAACTGTTAAACTGTACAATGAACCCAAACAGTGAACACAATTACTGCAGGAAGTTGGTGTAAACAACAATTTGGACAAATTTTGAGCAGATTATTTCCTGTGAATATTGATCAGAGATCATTTAAACTGAACTTTTAAGGACATTTTTATACAATTCTCTTTCTATATTATGTATTTTTCATTCTCTATCAATCATACATACTTAACAGGTGTCTTTTTTCCCCTTCTCATTGTTCTATTAACTCTTTGGTTGTTTTAACTGCATACTTTTTTAATGCAGGACAGGACTTTTAGGCAGAGAGTGAAGACGGTGATTATAGCTTGTGTTCAGTGTTCTACAGAGATCTTTAAAAATAATCTCAACTTAAATATTAAACTCAATTCAATTCAGTTTTATTTGTATAGCACCAAATCATAATAGAAGTTATCTCAGGACCCTTTTCAAATAGAGCAGGTTTAGACCGTACTCCTTATAAAATTATTTACAGAGACCCAACAGTTCCCACCATGAGCAAGCACTTGGTGACAGTGGCAAGGAAAAACTTCTTAGATCCTAGCTCTGATACAACAGCAGTCATCTAATCACAAGCCCCCTCATGCACATTAGTTGTACACATAGTATAAATTTGCCAGTTCTTGTTTTGGTAATGTCTGGTGTTCGGTCGTGGCGTGTGCAAATATGAATAAACGTGCAAAAAAGAAAAGACCTCCAGCTACAACAAACAATGGAAAAATAAAGTGCGAACTGTGACTCTCTGGCTGTGCCAAAGGACAAAGGATTGCTTCAATCAGTCAAGAGCAGCAATAGATATCCATGGCAAAAATAGAGGGTGGGTGAGTCATGCCCTTCTTGTTCTCTTTTGCATTTAAAAAGTTTTCTTGTTCTTATTCACATAAACTCACATAATGATACAGTTTGAGTAAAGCTACAGACTAAATGGAATATACACATTGTTTTCTTTTCCAATTGATAAAGACACAATAACACATCATACTCACAATGGACAGAAGGTAGCGTGCTGCTGGCAGGGGACTAGAATTTGTGTCACAAAACTGCACATTATGTTCACTTTTATATTATCCATAACCAGTCCTTTAACTTAAACCTACTACAAGGAGTTTTTAACTGGTTATAAGAGAGTCTCAATTTAGCACTGATGCCTCTGTATGACCTACATAATCACACAAGACCATCAGTAAGAACTCTACTTCTGTATAATTATTATAATGCCTCCCTTGGATTCAGTTAGATGCAAAATGAAAGTTACTTGTTGCTGCTTTAACCATACCATTCACATTTCATGTTGCCTTTCCCTTCATTTGTCATCCATCTGTATTTCATAGACATTTAAAATCCCTAAATACATACTACTAATACCAAAACATTCTGTTTATGTGTATAACCAGAAATTATACATTGAAGTTTAACTAAGTGCTTGTATTATAAGTGTTATGAGAACAAAATATTCCTGAATATTTTTTTATTTATATATTGGAATTGTTCAGTATAATGGAACAAAAATTATGCTCATTTTAACATTTTTTCAACTTCATTTAAAGGTCCAGTGTGTAACATTTAGGAGGATCTATTGTCGGAAATGGAATATAATATTTATAGGTATGTTTTCATTAGTGTATCATCACCTGAATATAAGAATTATTGTGTTTTATCTACAGAGGGAGCGGGTCCTCTTCTACGGAGTCCACCATGTTGAACCGCCATGTTTCTACAGTATGTAGTTTGTCCTGCATGTTTGGAAGGCGAGCAGTATTCACTTACGCCGCTAGATGCACCTAAATCCTACACACCGGTCTTTTAATACGACCCTCACATACCCATATTGAAAGAATTGTTCACTGTAATTGTTTCTCCTGTCCATACTGGCCACGAAGAAACCCCCTCTTAAAGAGTAACTTGACACCAGGCTGAAAGCAATGTTTCATCTCTGACCACACCCGGGGTCACCAGTAGGTGTGGTTTGGTTCTGGTCTGAAATGTGCACCTGTTACCACACCCAACAGTGATGTCACAAGGTCCTGGAGTTCACTTGTACTTTACTGCAGCAAGGGCAGAAGTGAAACCACAGGAAGATTTTTGTACTATGCTGGCCATTGTCCAATTTTATGTTATCTTATGCAATGCAGCTATTGTATGCATATATTTTCATGTACCTGGTATAAACAGAACATTGTGGGTTTCTTTTCTATTGCCATGACTCAGCACTCCAAGCCTGTGTGGATATTATCTGTAATTTGTTTGGGAATGAAAAGGGGCTGTTTTACCAAGGTTTCTCATACAAGGAATTTGCCTTGGTGTATAGGAAATAAGACTCAACCCTCAATTAAGACTTTAAAGGCTGGGTGCTGGATCTTAAGTGTGTTAAATCATAAAACAAGAGACTGGGACTTGTGCTGTACTGGTGCACAACAATAAACATAATACAAGAAAAATATTTATTAAAAAGATGAAAGCAAGTGCAGCAAGTCAAGAAACATACATAGAAAACTAACAACAACATATGAAAAAATAAAGACAATATGATTGTTATTTTAACTGGGAGCTGTGCAGTTTGTGCAGGAATGTACAAAAGATTACAGGATTAGGAATATTTGCAACATTTGCAATGTGCAATATTGTGCAAATTGGTCTGCCTGTGTGTACTTTATGTGTTATGTGTTTTCATGCACATGCAAACAAAATGATTACAGCAGTTTCTGAATGCTGGCTGGCTTCCACACAGTGCCTCGGGGTAGAGACTCTCTTGGATTTATTACCATTACAGGCTCGACTAAAGAATAACTTTTCCAAAAAAACATGAAAAGAAGTTCAAGGTGGTACTTGATGTAACTGTGCTCAGGGAGAAACCTCTATCATATCAGATAGATGATTGGCTGATATGATATTTCATAAAAGGCATCTGCCCCATGCTGGTGTGATGGTCTGTGCAGCAGTCACATTTGGCATTTGTGTGCCTGTGTGGTCAGTGACATGCGTTTTTTTCTGGAAAAATTAGTGTCTTGATCTGATCTGTCCCCGTCGGAGTGGAGCACAGTGCTCAGGGGAATCTCTGCTGAACTGACCACAGATGGCTCTTTATGGAGGCAGAGGGAAGTGATTTTCCGAGCTGATAGAGCACGGCCGTGTATTCTGCTTCGAGCTTTATAATCACCAGTCTGCCAGGCTGCACAACTCACACTTCTGATACAGGCACCATACTGTGTCTGAGAACTCAATTTTAGATCTTTTAAGGACTTTTGTTTTTCGAGATTTTGAGACAGAAGAGTTAAAGTTATTCACTTTAACACTGCTGAAGAAATCTACCTTATTTCCATTTCAGTTTTGGCCTCAAATCAAAATTAAAGCCATGAAAATTACATGTAAATCAGATGACAATCACCACAAGGCTTACATTCTGTTGCCAGTAGGTGGCGCTATGACTATGCCTGAATATTGGCACATAGATATGTTTGGGATTAGGGGTTCCTTTTTCTTGGCGAAACGCAGATTTTTGATGCCATGCCATGGACGATGATAACTTATTTAGACCAAATTTAAAGTTGATAAAATCACTTCCCAAGGAGGAGTTCTTTAAAATAGAATGCTAGGAAATGGCAGAAATGGCGCTATAATTTGACATTAAATTCAAAATGGCCGACATCCTGTTGGGTTTTGTGGGTCTAGGTGAAACATGCCACTGGGCCTACTTTTCTTAAATGTTGTAGTTACAACAAGGCTTGTTGTATGGCGAAATGTAATACTGGATGCCACGCCGTTAACTTCAAGCTTTGATAGCTTGTCACTGTGAACGTCTTTAGAGTGTACTGACTTTCATCCATGTAGGTCAAACGAAAAGCCAGGGCTGCTTTTTTTTCAAATTTTGTAGTGCGAACTATTGAGCCATTTTGCCAGACCAATGTGTGAGACCCATAGAATACGTGATTTTTCACCACAGCTGACGGGTGACACATTTAATTATCTTTGGAGCATGCAGACGTAAAAAATGTGATCCTTAAATAAAATCCTAAAGAAAAAGGGAAAAAGGATCCTTGCAGCAGTTCACTGCTCGGGCCCTAATTATTTCAAAATTAGCTTGATCTTAAGAGACGTCAAGGCACATAGCAGCCGAACCGTGGCCTCAGCCAGCAGCTGGTCTCTTCCAGCAGGCACTGAAATTCCTCCAGCACAGAGTAACTTTGATATTCCATGAACTGGAACTGATAACTCTTGTTGATATTTTCTAGTCTGCGAGCACAGGTAAGTGTGAAGCACAGAGCAGGTGAGTAGACAGGAGATAGTCTCCTAAAAAAAATCAGTGTTCAAAGGAAACTACATGGGAATGTTAAAATAAATTTACTACTTACGGCAAGAATATGCTATAGTGAGCTGCTGAAGCAATGCCTGTTCAGATTAAGGCCATGTTAATGATCTGTGGCCTCAAAGCTTAACACAAAGTTAGAGCTCTTAAATTGCTTAATGACACGCCATGCAGTAGATCTGCAACTTTAGATTTTAATCTAAAGTTAGCTAGTTTTTTTTTATAAAAGTAACTTTTTGTCATATTTGCTGAACAACAAACAGATAATCTGAAAAAAATACGGATCCTCTCGTTCGTTGTAGCCCTCTTAATGGCATTCGCAAGAATCTACCAGGCCTGAACGAAAGCAACCAATCAGAGCCAAGATAGATAGTTGATTGAGTCTCATTCCCAGTCTCTGTATTTGACTCCCTGGGAATGAGACTCAACAATCAGCTATCTTCAAGCCTCCAACCCAAAGCGCCTTGCAAATGCCTGGAACCTGATTTTTTCACAGATTATCTGTCTCACGTACTACTGTCAGAACACACTGAAGAGTTCTGCAAATATGACATAAAATGTACCTACTGCAGCTTTAGTTGTTATTTTATTGATGTAAAGGAATTTCAAGGAGCATGCTGTAAGCATCATTTAGTCTAGGGTAGTTATGAGAAAGTAAGGAGCTCTTTTCTGCAGTGGTTCACATCTGCCTGCAGATGTACAGCAGGTTTAACCTGTCTTTGGTCGTTGTTACACTGATACGAATATCAAAGCACTGTCCACAAATTTTCAAAACTGATCACACTCACTTAGTCGTAAAGTATCAACAATCAATCCAGCCAGAAACTGTTTGATATTTTTCTGTTTCACATGTGGCCAGCAGTCTAATTCTGCTTCATGTTCTGGCAGAGAAGAGCAGGGTGGTGAGCACCATCTTGTGGGCAGCAGTGGAATTATGACCCAAGAAGCTGATTCTGAAAAGGAATCAAAGATCCAGAAAAAAATTGTACTTCATACAATTAAGAATTTATTGCTGTAGCATTCAAATGACAACAGTTTAGTGTTTAAAACATGTGATACAAAACTGATTAATTATGTGTGTAATCTGCTAAATCAGGGTTAAGGCCTCTGTTGTGCTACTCAAAGGGGTCAGTGTGACCGTCTTTGATATGTGAGGACATTCAGGCTGTCTAGCTGTAGAGAAGATTAGAAGATGTTGGGATGTCTACATTTCTTGAGATGCTGGATGAAGACTGGATTCTGCTGTTTAGACCAGATAGCTAAGAAGATCCATACATATACTTTGTGACCTTGTACATGATACGTAGACTGCCAGAAGTGTTTTGGGAAAGAAAGCCTACGCAGCCATTGTTGTGTAGAATTTGCTCCTGGTGCCAGTACTTTGATAAATATATTTTAACAAATTCATTAAGACAACAAAGGCTGACCACTGTAAAAAATATAGATGGACTTGAAGGTAGGATTTTATTCATAGACTTCTGCTACTACAACTACAACACAGACTACTTGCTACAGTACATAACAAAATGGTGACACTTCATACATCATCCTGGACCTGACAGGACTACATTAGCTGTGAACTAAAAGAAACATACATCAAGGATGAACGCATTTCCGTAACACAAAAACTTGTTATTGCTCAATGATACTTACTCTTTCTTAATGGTCCAGTGTGTGGGATTTAGTGGAATCTAGCGATGTAGTTGCAGATTGTAGCTACCTTGCCTCACCCTGTCCTTCTAAGCATGTAGGACAAACTACCGTGTCTGCCCTTACTAGAGCCAGTGTTTGGTTTGTCCATTCTGGGCTACTGTAGAAACATGGTGGTTCAACATGGCGGGCTCCGTAGAAGAGGACCCGCTCCCTCTGTAGATTAAAAACATCTCATTCTAAGGTAACAACAGTTCTTATTTTCAGGTGATTATACACTAATGAAAACATACCCATGACTATCATATTCCATTTCTGACAATAGATCCTCCTCAAAGTGACCTTTAAGAGTTAAAAATCTCCCAGGGACTGATATGACAATACTGACAATAAATCACATCATCAACACATATAACCCCACACAGTATTTCCATATAATAAATAAACCTACAACCAGTTTTACATGCTTGTTTTCTCCAGTGAAGTCGACAGCAGTAAAACATATTCAAATCATTGGCACAGTATTAGTGATGTTACGCAAGAGTAAACTCAAATAGTTTTGTATTCGGAACACTCATATCCTCTGGTAACTGTACAGTAATGCTGATACTGCTTATTATTACAGATCTATGACTTCAGCTCACCACAAGAGTCAAGTTTTCAACAAGTCCTCCAAATGAAAATGTATTTTGTTGTTTAATTTGGAGGACTTGTTGGTCTGTGCTCTCTAGAACAACAAATAGAAGCATTTTCTGATCTGACATCCTTCATCAGCAAGATGACATCATTTGTCAGTACCTTCCAAAAGCATTACAAATTACAATTAAACACAAAAACAACTTGGTTAGGATTATGTAAAGATCATGGTTTGGGTTAAAATAAAGACTTTTATATGGAAATGGGTAAAATGTCTACATTGTTAAGTATTAAAGTCTGATGTTTTGTTGATCCACTCATCCACCCTGACCTCCTCCCTATGTGGACTTTGCTTCTTCTTGGGAGGACAGGTCCATCCATGGATGAATTAGGGAGGTCTCATCTTTTCTCCAGATGGTCAACATCAGTTCAAAGATTCATAGTCAGTGATTATGTAGCTTTTTTGTAAGTTAAGCAGTCAGCTCACTGTTCAAATGCACTTCATATAACCAGTCCAGGGTTCCCACTCTCTTTAAGGAATAATTTTCCAGGACCTTTCCAGGAGGTTTTTTGACAATACAGGACAGCACACACAACACTCATAAACGGCCATATAATTTACTGGTAGGCCTAGTATCGACACATTTAACTAACGTTTTATTCCTCCTTTCTTAATGATGCAGTGTTTATGATGAAGTATTCATTACAGGCAGGTGGTCAGCATTTACTCCACATTAATTTGCCTAATCCCTATTTTTCCACTGCATACTCTCAAGTGAATTGACTACAGTTTATAGTTTACAGTTTTCCTCTCACCGCAACGTGACTTTTGCCACAGCTAATAAATAACAGTTCAAATGATGTAGAATTTATTTTATTTTTTGTAAATGAATCTTCTCTTTGAGGTTCTAGTGGCAACTATGGGGGTGGGCACTTGGTGTAAAACAGCAAGAATGAACTAAACAACAATGGCGGCTGCTAAAGAGGTTAGTGTAGATGCTGCTAGCATCAGTTCTATCAAAACTGGAGAGTATTTCTTCATTGAAAGGGGAAAGAACGATACCGAACACTTTACTCTGTGGAAAAGAGGTTTTCCCTCTTCTCCCAGCTGTCTTCAGTAAGGGTTTGACTATGTTATTAATGTTCATTGATCTGATTGGTTGAAGTTCACCTGTGATAGACAGTTACAGACAGATGGTTCATCCAATCACTTGCAATACTTGAGTATTTTTGGAAAGTGTTCTTTTTCATGATGCCCTTCGGTTCTGTGTAACAAACCCTGTTAAACAAACCAACAAGACTAACTGAACCAGGTAAATCAAATCACTACTAAGTAACTGACATACAGAAAACCTGCAGTCATGTAGTATTATTCCAAAGGCTTTTCGTGTGCAGTGTACATAAAGGGAACTTGGAGGTAACAGTGTGGGAGTGGGGGGTCAGAAAGGGTTACCCTAACAAGTTGGGAGTCCCCTAACAGTCTACGGTGTAACTGGATCCCATTCATCTCTCTGTGACCATAAATATGTGGTGCAAGCCAACAGAGGGTTGATATAAAAGCCAGCAGGCCTTGATGGATGAAACAGTGAGTTGAAGTGGCTGGGGGAAAGTTCCACAGCGCACCAGCTCTGCACTTCACAAACAATACGGAACAAGTTAGATGTGACGATAGTGTGCAGTGGGGTTTGTGTTTTGTTTGCTTGTTTGGTTCACTAGACTCTCTGGACCTGCAGGGCAGTGAAGCGCTGCCACTGACAACACTGTGGGGAGGAACAGAGCCAAAAACATCTCAAAGTCTCCCCCTGTGAGTGTGTTTGCAGTTCAATGCACTGTGAGAACAGCAAGGCTTATTTGGGCTAGGTAGCGTTCCAGTGTCTGAAGGAATAAATCACGTTTAGCTAATTTTTTCGTCCATATTGGGTGAAATATATTTACCATTGTTCAGTTTCTCACATCCGAGACTCATGCTAAATCATACTGAGCATGTGTCAGTACACAGTCTTCGACCGGCAGATGTTCTCTGGTGGAGACAAGCATCCAAAGCAGCTGTTCTTGTCCTCCTTCTCATCAACAGCCAATCCGTTGCTGAGCTTGTGCTGCTCCTCACTATCCTCGGTCAGGCTGCTCTCTTCCTCCTCTTCCTCTTCATTGTCACTTCTCTCATCTTTGATCAGCTGTGACATAAGAAAGAGAGAAGTAAACTAGATGTAGAGGAAGAAAGCAGATATGAGGGGACGGGTGGAAACGAGGGGGAATCGGAGAAGAGAGGGAGTGGGTGTTCAGCAAATACAACAAGCAGCTGGCGGAGCCAGCAGCCAAAGCCAAAGAGAACAAAACGTCCACCCGAAAGCAGCTTTGGAACCTGAGCTGCGGCGAAGAACAATGAGCTGTAGTTTTGGGTTCTTGTCAGTGGAAACTATTTACTGCTTTCTCTTTCAGTCATAGTGCTCTCTAATGTGTTGTTTTGTCACAAACATATTCATACTAAGTCCAAAATAATCAGGTGTTAATGGCAACGGTTGTCTAAATAGTCTGTTTCCAGTCAGTGTGTACGGGTGTGTTAAAGTAATGGTATTCTTATTTGTTCCTAAGCAAGCTGTTTCTCATAGAGCAGAGACAGACTGCGAATAGATGGATATAATGACTACGTTTACATGCACACTAATTTTCCACTATCATTCCAAATACGACAAATCTTCCACATTTGATAATGTAAACAGCATATTCCTTTTGGATATTCTTATTTAGGCCTTATTCTGAATTGAACATTTTCCAATTAAAGCTGCAGTAGGTAACTTTTATAAAAATAACTTTTTATCATATTTGCTGAAACTTTCACTATATCCTGACAGTAGAACATGAGACGGATCAGAATCAGGTTCATCTGCTTCCTCCTAGTGCTCCTAATGGCATTTACAAGAATCCAACGGGACTGAACAAAAACAACCAACTTTAGGGTGCTTGGGTTAAAAAAAAAGCCTCTTTCATTCAATGTTAGTTTATTTTATTTGTGACCACAGTATTTCCCTAATCTTAACCAAATCATGGAATCATCATGTCAAATTTATTTTAAAAATATTGTGGGTAGAAAATGTAAGAGAACCATTCTACGGGGTTTCAACAGTCACCTGTTTAAACGCAGCAAATAGTGAGCCCATCCACTCAGGTGTGGGAGGGTTTATGTCCATTATCTGCCATGGAAGCTAATTAAAATTAGGTCTTATGATAAGTCAATGGTTTACTAAAACCACAATGGAAAAACAAAGTGGAAATTGTGCTGTAATTGTGCTCTACCCATCAAAAACGATTTGGAAGCATTGATAGATGACAGACCATTCTTACTGAGCAGACTTACAGTGCCAGTCACAAACTTTCTGATCATGCAGAGAATAAGGTAGGCCCAGAACATGTGCAGACAGAGAAGGACCACCAGCATCACATTGAAGAAGTAGTATCCAAAGAAGGCAGGGTAGTGTTGAATGGGGTAGACCCAGGTACAGTGGATCAGCCTGAAACGCAGCACAATAGAGAAAACAGGTCAAAATGCAGACTACTGCAGAATACTGTTGTTGGCCAAGACACTGACGACGTGAGGTGATGCACCAGTCAGCTTTGGTCACTGCTAGTTCTTTGAAGTCGGTTTGGTGTGTTGGGGCCTTAATCCAACAGGCCTGCAATAAACCCTACTTTTGTGAAAGTTCTGATGTTCAGTTTGTTTTTTTGTTGCAATTTAAGTTTTAAGACTGTTGTTGATTCAACTTTATTCAATTGTATTATAATGAGAGATTTTGCTTTTTCCCTATTACTATTTTTTGTCATTCTTAGATAGGAGGCAGTAGAGAGTTGACAGGACTTGTCAGACTGCGAGGGATGTTTCAGTGACTTGGTCAGCTTTGTAAATGCCTGGGCTGCCAGGACACCCCAGGAAGGCCGTCAAGGAGGCTGCTGCTCTCTTGATCATGAAGGGCTGTTACCAAAGTAGCTGCCTGGTTTGCTGCTTCCTGTCTGCTGCCAGAGAGAGAGGCTTCCCATGTCTGCTCTCACTGACTGTGGCACGTTGCATGGCTCTCCCATGTCTCCTACACAACCAGATATTTAGCCTGCCAGATATTTTTTATCAGCGAGGCATTGGCGAGCTCTTGACGAGCCCATGGGCCATGTCATTGAACAACAAGTGGAAAACCAGGGCTAAAATCATATAGTTTGAACTGGCCTTTAAGCTGATGATGGTTGAACTTTTACAACTTGTCATCGCAGATGTGACAATGGTTACCACAGAAACCACATCATGTAAATTACTGTTGCCTGAATTCACTGAATTATACACACAAGCAGTTATGGAGCAACACCAGCTTCAAAGGTTAAAAAAGTGATTATCCAGCTCAGGACACAAAACAATGTTTATCATATCAGTAAGCTAAACTTTATAAATCATCATGTAATATTTTAACCATTTCCTCTACTTTAAGACACAATCTGCTCTATTGAGGCACATAATGAGATTAATATAGTTAGATGGCAGCAACATTCAACTTGCTCTTAGGATCAGAGGAAGTGCTGGTAGCTGCAGTGGTAGTGTTGCTCCCTTCTGCCACCCATTCAAAATACAGAACCCCGTCATTTCTGGCAGAACACAGTGGTAACAGGTAGTGTAGTGCTGTATGGAGAAGTAGGTCTTAATAGTTTGTCCTTATGTCCCATTTAATGAGAACAGAAAAATATTCTCTAACATCTCTCAATGAGTATCACAATAAAATTCACCATCGCCACAAACTACAGCCTCCAAAATAGCAATAAAGTCAGCATTGTGTTTTCAGCATTTCACAAGAATTAAAATAGCATGAACATTTGTGCCAGTGACTCAAGTAACTTTACAGACAACCTAATCGGTTTGTAGATTTAACTTAATGTCATTCCAGTTTAACCAAGCTGGTAAAAATAAGCCAATTTCACTTCCTGCTATGCAGAAGAGTTAACTGGTTAACTGTATAATAAGGAAATGATGAATGGAAGAGGCGACTAATGTGCAGACTACTTTTATTTGTCTGCCATCAGCAAGGCAGATTTTGCCTAAACATAATATGGAGTCTCTCTGTCTGTCTCTCTCTCTCTCTCTCTGTCACACACACATACACGCCTCATTTCCAAACTTACCAGAATGGGTAAATGATCAGTCGTGTTACCATAAACACTATGGCAAACAGAACAAAAAGAGTTTTGCAGGTTTTCTCCCATTTGGCATAGTTGAATAATTTGGCAGACTAAAAGAAAAAGGAGTCATATTGTTAATCAACCACATTAAAAAACACAGCAAGATTGAATTGAATTACCATCATTCTCTGCAGCATACTCAGTGGTAACTATAAAGCTTTAATGGTATTACTGTACAATCTAAAGCAGCCAGGTATCGATTGGAATGATGTTCATATCGGACAATTCAGCCACAAACTTTACATCCAATGCCAACATTCAGTGCAGGAGGTTGTGTGTTCTTTATGTAAAGAGGCAGAAAGTAAGGGTGTGGATAATGGGTTATGGAAGGCCACTGGGGTAAGCAGGTGTGTGTGTAAACCTGTACATTCGTAAACACGTAAAGCTTCATTATCAATGGCTGGTAATACTGGGGTCGTATATGGTGCTATGTATGCCTACTTGGTGTTTTTTTTTTTTTTTTTTTTTTTTAGATATTGTTCATACTTTAAGTCTATGCTCTTTGACACCGAAAAAAATAAAAATAATATGAATTAGGAGAATTGCATAGTTTTTTGCCACTGGGAGTTTAGTCATTTTTGCAACCAAGAAAGACATCTTAGATGGGAAGCCATTTTTAGGATTCAATATCCAACTTGTTATTTACGTCAACTGATCTGATCATCCAGATTCCCGCAAATATCAAACACATTTATGCCCTGTATACTTTTTTTAACTTTTTTTCCCGGTTGTTTTTGGTTCTGGCGCATTATTGTCATCAAACACATAGGTGTTCGGTTATACTGTCCGGTTACTAAAATTTAATCCACACCTTCCAGTCAATTAGAATTGAGAATTCTTAGTGGCCATGGTCCTTGTTTTTTAAACATAACTAGGATCTTTCACTAAATTTAACCAGGTGAAAATAAAATGTTGGCATTGAATATACTCTAGGCTCTAGGCTTTGCAGGGTCATCCAGTATAATCATACTATCAGATGATAGGGCTGTTTAAATCCTTGTGTGGCTGTGACTGACCTCCATTAAAACATCAGAGGCATCATGGACAAGCATGACCAGTGTTCCTATACGAATGTAGTTGACACACCAGGAAAATGATAAGAGGACCAGCGTGGCCAAGTGGTGGATGATTTGCTCCTTAAAGTCCTTAAAGGAGGAAAACAATAAAATGACATCAGTCAGTTACCATGGAGAACACTTACAGTCATTAGACTACTAAACTAGAGTATGACTAGCACCAACTAGAGGCTACAATGTTACAATACTCTGTTTGTCCTGGGGGTGGTGCTAGAGGAAACCATTGGATAATCATTGACAGTATACTGTATATAATGGACAGATCTTCAGGGTCTGTGAAGTGAAGCCAACAAGGAAGTGTCTTAAACCTGCATTCTATGTAATGGCCAGCAGGGGACAGCTCCATTGGCTGCAATAACATACCGATAGCATTCAGTCTTATGGAGAAATGAGCTGACTTCTCAGTTGATTTATGAGCGCAGTACAGTTTCCTAATGAGTTTATGGTCTCAGGCTCTAGTTTCAGTCTTCTTCCATACAGCATGATGTTCATTTAGTAAATGATGGTCCCATTTAGAGTTAAATAGACCTTAATTAGGGTATGCTTTAGGGCGTGGATACCTTGTGATTGACCTTGTGGTCATTCTCAGTGAGTCTGTCCAGCTTAATGCACCAAACTCAGATCAAACTGTCAAACTAGGCAGTGCTGATCAGATATGGATCCAGATTGTGTTACTGGGTTGACTATTTCTCACTTAAAATTATATCAGAAACATATTTTAGTGTATTGTTTATCTGTAATACGAAATCATGTGTGATGAGGCGAGCTGCCATTGTTTCCTGCTACAGACAAGTCAAAACTGCACAGCTCAACTCACAGTATGTCACCTCCACTGGCTCCAACAAACTGTCATGGTGACGACCATAATGCCAAACCTGGGGCTTCAAAACAGTTCTCCACAAACCAATGGGTAACTTCAAGATAGGTTCCCACTTGGGAATAACTGGGAATTTTAAAAAGCTTGACTGTTTTCAGCAAATGTCATACAAATCTACCAATTAGGTTACAAAGTAATATTTCTTGTGTGTACATGGAAACTTTGTCCTGATGGCACTAAGGCTAGACACATATGAATCACAGTTCACCCTCTGGAGACCATTAACGTCCAGTAGTTGTGGAGACAACTTGCTTCAGACATGTTCAATGGACCAACTGAAATTGCCATGCTTAAGCCCCACTAGTGACATGGTCTGGCCAATATTGTCCACGTTATGATAGGATACAGGGTCCTCTATAGCATGGGTTCCCAAGCTTCTTTGCATTGCGGGCCGTTGCCCCTGAACATGTCCCTTCACAAATTATGGATCTTTAGTGGTAACTAGTACGAAATTCAAAACCAAATAAAATAAAGTCTCAGTCTTGGTTTGTTTAGTTTGTATGCATGCCCATTTGCCCACTCCCTCTCTTGTGCATGCTATCTCTCTCTCTCTCTCTCTCTCTCTCTCTCTCTCTCTCTCTCTCTCTCTCTCTCTCTCTAGAAAATGCAGTGTGTGCAATGTATACATTTATACATCAGTAGTGATTGATCCAAGCTGAAATTCTGGCCTCTAAAAACTACTACTCACCTTTCTCTTGACATCAAATGCAACGCTGAAGAGAAGAGAGCCATAGAAGCTCATCTCCAAGACATAATACCAGTACTGAGACTCCAGCATGGACTGCAGACAGAGAGAGACACACAGAAACAGAGTCAGAGTAAGAAAGAGATGGACAACATGTAACATGAAGCTACAGTGAATCTCAGACACACAGACAAAAGATTTGTCCCTGAAGGCTGTGCTCTTTGTCCGAACCCATTTAGCTGGAAGGAAGGAACTTTAGATGAATCCATTGTTCACTCTAAGACGTGATCTCCCACTCAACTCCTTTTTCAAAGGCAAGTACAGGCTGATAATGAATCCATGGGATTCCATCACAATGTGTTTAGGAGAATGACATCATAGTGTCTGTCCTTTTAACTGAAGCCAGTACATAAGCCAGATTTATATTCCTTCCACTCATGAAAACTAGAACAAAGTTGTATTTCTAAATAAAGACATAAGTGTTACTTCGCTTTCACTTAAAGTGAGAAGACCACCTCTGTTGTTTGGTAACACCAAGTTTATATTGGTACGCATAAGAGGCACATTGTGACTTTATAAGTGCCCCTTAGTGAAATTACCAGGACACCACATAGTGGTTCCCAGAGGAGTTAGGAGTTTGGTCAAGGGCACCTCAGCATTGCCCAGGCGGTGAACTGGCAAAACTCTAGCTAGCTATCCAATCTGTACTGTGGTCCGTGTTGGATTTGAACCGGCCACTCTTCAGTTCCACAGAGTTGAGCTACTGCCACACCCATTTACACTCAGGCTGGTTATAGTGGGACAGAAGCTGGGTGGACTGGTTATATTATACTTTGAGAATGAGGGAGCAGTAAGCTGAGCCTATAGTGGAGGAATCTGATTACAGATTGCCGTTCAGGTGAGGTGAGTACTACAGCAAACTCACTGATTGTTGTAACTCACTCTCCAAGTAATAACACCAACAACCACTGTTGCCTAGCTGCGTAGTGTTTTGTGTTTGTGGGTTGCAGTCTGTGGAGTTTATATTTTTTACACGTTTCTGAGCTGTCTGATTTGGTTGTTGTTTGGTTAGTTTGACTGTTAAATGTCTCCCAGGAAAGTTTTATTCTATTGTGATTCTATAAGAAGTGTCTGGCTATATCATTTATGTGACTTAATAATGCTTGTTGCACCCTCTGTGGTGTCTGTAGACTTTTTATTTACTATCAACTATTTTGAAGGAAGGCAGTTAATAATAATCAGTTACATGCAGAAGCCTGTAAAGTTGCATCTATAGAAATTGAATTTATTGTAGGTTTGGATATAAAGTCTCTTCTGATGTTGTTCCACTTGTGTAAATATTGACCTTTAATGCAATTTATCACAGAATGCAGATATATAATAAATGCGCAGATGGTAGTCAAACCCTCTATTTTAAAGGGCAGCACAGAGAGACAAAACACTGCTGTGCTGACAGTGGTAACTGTGTGCCCTTATTTATGTTTGGATAGTGCCTACATGGGCAAATACGAAAAAGTTGCTACAGAACATAAACAACTGATCCAGCTGTGCTACAGTCATCAGAAACTGATGTTGCTTCAGATGAAGGTTTAGTGGAAAACATGACTCATTTCTCTAAAAACGTGTTTCTTTGATTCTTCTCTCCTTGTGTTGTCAGTAGGAGGGAGTAAGATGCAAGGAAAAGACACAAGTGAAGGAAACACGGATATCGGTGTCAAAACAAGAATTATATTTAATTCGATTTTTTTTTACCGAGTTAATATGATGATCATGGTGTGTAAGAAAAGCATACATACCTGACGTGGAAAATCTGTCCATACTTCCCGGGTGTCATAAAACCATTCTTTCTGCAAAAATATGGAGAGAAATTGGTATTGTATTCGTACGATATTGGAAATATAGAAGAGTAAAGCTTTATCAAAGCTATAGAGCCACGCCCACAAGGCAGCCAGTGACTTTATAATGTAACCACAGCTGTCTCAAGTTGTTTTTACAGTAAAATCATTCCTTCAGTAAAATGGTCTGGGCAAAAATGTGTCACTCACATCGTACAATGCTATTATTCCTCCGATGAATGCCGACAGGTAGAAGACAAACCTCCAACTGTAGGAGGCAGAGGAGAGATATGTTTAGTTTATTTATATATTGGTAGTATTGCATTATCATCACACACACATAGAAACACACACACACAGACACACACACACACACACACAGTAGTGACCTGGCCTCTCTGAACTTCTTCAGGACTCCAGGACGGTCCTGACTGCGTCTTCTTCTGAACCAGCGCTGAACTTGTCTCACAGACAAACTGCATTTCTTAGACAGCCCATCGATATCTGCCTGGAAGGAAGTGAACAATAAAATAAATGTTCTGAATCAATGAATGCAGTCAGCAGTGAGGTTTATAAATCAATTAATGAAACAATGAAATGCGCTGTGACGTGGACATAATGGATTATGCTCCGTGATAAGACTGGAGATGTACAGGAAGGACAGGAGCTAGTCTGTTAATAACTTCGTGAGATGGATTTTTAAATCAGCTATTATTGGTAATGAATGCAAAGAGTGTAAATATGACCAGCCTTTTTAGATCTAGTAAGTGTGTTTTTGACCCCTTGTTGCTTTTATAGACAGGCCAGAGAAAAGCACAATGCAATTGATTCCAGATGTTATAAAGCACAAGGATTTCAGCATCTGTATTAGATAAAATGGCAGATCTAAACTATGTATCATAAATTAAAAAGACGTGTAACATTAATATGCAGCTCACAGCTTAGAGACAAATGGAAAATGATTACCAAGTTCCGATATTTGTGGCTCTGAGAAATTGTGCAGCCATCAAGGTAAATGCTGAAATCTGTTCTATGTCTGGCTGAATCAACAAGAAACAATTTGGCCTTCTTGACATTCAGTTTTCAGGTAGTTGTTTGCACGTCACAATGAAGAATGAATTTAAAAGCCAGGAAAGTCATTAAAAAGCCACAAAACAAAAGTGGGCTGAGTATTGTTTCCTGTGGGACACCACATTTAATCTTAAAACTCTGATATGAGTGAAACCAGGCATGCGCCAGCCCCCTCAGGCCAATAAGGTCCTTAAAATGTATAGCTTTTAAAGGACCAGTGTGTAGGCTTTAGTGACATCTAGCAGTGTAGTTGCAGATTATAACAACCTCGCCTCAGCCTCCCGTTCAAAGAATGTAAGACAAACATTAGTGTCTGCAAAACTTGTGAAAAATGGCCCTGTCTAGAGCCAGTAATTGGTTTGTACATTCTGGGCTACTGTGGAAACAGATGGTTCAACATGGCTGCCTCCGTAGAAGAGGAAGTATAAACAGCTCAAAACCATAACAATTCCTGTTTTCAGGTGATTATACACTAATGAAAACATACCCATGAATATTATATTCCATTTCTGACAATAGACCCTACTAAATGTTACACTGGACCTGTTAAAGGGACATTGTGTAGTGTTTTAAGTATTTTATTAGCTAAAATCAATGTCTTCATTCATAAATGTGTCCTCATTGGTGTAAAATTACCTCTGCCAATGATCTGACTTATCCTCGTAAGCGAAGAATTTCTTATCTGTATATACATTGGACGGGCAAGTCCATGGAGGCTTCCATGTCGTTCCGCCATTATGAAAAACTATAATTGCCGAGAGGGACATAAAGCACTAGCCTACCTGTCTAGCTAACAACGCGTTTTAGTTCAGAGCCAGCGTCACGTGACTGAAACCAGCTATAACGGAGAAGGAGATCAGTGATATGATTTAGTTAATAATGGAGGATCATACTTATGCCGAGCCACAGGACACGGAATTATCGTAGGGAAGAAAGCGAAAAAGGGAATTAAAAAGGCAACGTGACCGGCGAATTCAAAATTAATTCAATTAAATAGTAGGCTGTTAATATTTAAACATCAGTCGCTGCTTTTTTGAGTGGGACTTTGTTTACCTGAACAGGATTTCTATAGTGAGTAGTGTAGTAGGCTTCCAGGATGGGGTTGTCCTCTGCTTTAAGATGGACTCTCTGCTGGATCCCAGCAGAGACTGCGAGTGGTGTTGCTATCCACCTGCAGCACAGTAACCGCACAGAGGGTTAAATTCTAACAATGTCAGCAGAGGGCAAACAGTGCATGATGGATAAGGTGTTGTTTAATTGATGGTTTATTGACATATAACATAAATAATAAATAAATAGAATATACCTAATTTATTTGCTACTATTTCTATTATTATTGCTGTTGTTAATAATGGTAGTAGTAGTAGTTTGACTTGACATTTGCTGTAATGGATTACATAATCAAGTAATCCATTAATTACTCTGCTAAACAATTTTCATACCATACAGAAATTAATGGAAATCAATGCCTGCATTCAAAAATGGAAAGTATTGGCTACATAGCGGTAATTCGAAGAAGGCATATTAATTTCAGTATATATAATATATATAATAAAAATACATTTATACACTCATTTGCTTTCCCAAATACGTTTTGGAGAAAATCTATTGCTTTGCCTTGCTTTGGAACTTTACAGTACTTTTTAATTTCATATTATTTTACCATACCCATTTAATCATATAAGTCAATTGAGAACCAATTCTCATTCACAATTCAACTGATCAAAGACAATGACATTACTGAGATTTTTTTTTAATGGTTCAGAGAATGACAGGCTTGAACCCAGGAGCACAACAGACAGACAGACAGGTTAAGATAAAAGTTCATGTTTACTGTCGTCAAAAAACAGGCAAGGGTCAAAAGGCAGGCAGATAAAACAGGCAAACTAGAGTTGTGACTGTTTTAGCACTTGTGTAATTGTCACTTGTAGTCACAGTGGATGCTGTTTAGCAATAGGTTACATAGTCTTACTTTAACTGTAGGGATAAATGGTGGTTTTGGTTAAATATTGAAAAAGTAAACATGTCCTGCCTCGTTCTTGAGTTGAAATATCTAACTAAGACCATTTTTCCCTAAGATAAAAGCAGCAACAAGGAACTTTCATTTTGTGTTGATTCTGGTGGCCCTTGTGGACAAAAGTTTGGACAGTGTGGACACCGCCTTGTTCATTAAAGGCACACTATGTAAGATTTTTACCTTAATATAACAGCTTCGAAGTCATTTCGATGGTAAACAAACTCGTAGTATAGCGAATCATCCCGATAGCAAAGCAGGAGAGGGACGCCGCTGGCAGAACCAGCAATGCAAGTCTGAAAGGTGGCGTCCCGCCAAATCCCGCGAGAATCATGAATTGCTTTACAGCGCGACGTCACATACATCGGCGACATAAGAAGCAGCCTCAATGGAAGACACTAGCAGACATTCACTCAGACGTTACCTGGTCAGTAGACATCTTCGCAGTCTATCTTTGCCTGTTCGATGTCCGACACTTCCATCCTACTGAACATGTACCGGTACAAAGGGGGGAGGGGATCAGGCCGTGAGTGCAGAGACGCAGAGCCGTATACAGAGACGGCTCTGGTGAGTGGTATTTACGACAGTTAACGTTAAATACAAGTACTCTGCAGCGACTCTAGGGGTAGCTGTTTGACAAAACCGGAAAACTGCATAGTATGCCTTTAATTTCATGGGGAATCCGACCAAATTAAGAATTAAGAATAATTTCATAGTGATAGCCAATCTTCTCTCTGATGGTCTTTTATTGCTTATGTAGGTCACAAGCAGATGCTCTGTTGCTACAGTATAACTATATGGGAGAGTAGGTGCACAGAGTGTGGATCTTACCTTTCAAATAAGTATCTGACGAATAGGAAGGCGAAGGCGTAGGGGACAGTGACGTAGAGATGTGAGGCTTTGGCATAGACCCGGCCATCCCTGTCCTCCAGGTCAGACCACGTCAGATTCACAGGCAGCCAGATTCTGTCCCACCAGAACCACTCATACAGCGTGTCGAACATCCCTCCACCCTAACAAAGCCACCAGGGCGCGCAAACACAGGGAGGGGCAAGTTAGTGTATAGTAACTAGGCTACCAGTAGACATGGTAGTTACTATTCACAATCCACAATTGACCCTTCCTAACTCCCGCCCCTTTTGGTCTGTGCTCCAATAACAGTTAAGTAAGCCTCTGTCAGAACCTCAGTTAACTTTCTTTTCCTGTACTTAGATATGCTATGTGCTAAGCTCTCCATGTTGAAAAGACAACCACATTTTGAAGGTTAAAGGACCAGTGTGTGGATTTAGTGGAATCTAGCAGTGAAGTTTCAGATTGAAACTAAATGAACCAAACTGGCGTCTGTATTTGACGACCTTGGAATGAAACTACGGTGGCCATGAAACTTTAAATAAAAGGCTACAGCCAGTGTTTGATTTAATCCATTCTGGGCTACTGTAGAAATATGGTGGTTCAACATGGTGAACGAGGACACACCAAATCCTACATGGTGTCTTATAAACTAATGAAAACATTATTATATTCAATTTGTGCCAATACCTCCTCCTAAATGTTACACTGAACTGCACCGGACCTTTAAAAGACAAAAGCAAAATATACTATATAGTCACATCTTAAGTTAGCTAACATTAGCTAAGTAGCTAACTGAGGATGATGAAAATGTGTTGGCTAGTTAGTTAGTTAGCATTTTACCAACATTAGCTAGCTAACTTGAATGACTATATAGGCCTATATATGTGTCTTTAAAATCTTTAAAATGTGATTGTTAGTTCAACGTAGATGAGCGTAGAACATGGCCACAGCACAGGGCTTGCTCAGCTGTTATTGGAGGACAGAGCAAAAGGGAAAACATCCTTCTAGAGTCAAACTCTACACATACTGTACATCATTTAAATATCACACTGTAGGAACAAGAAGAAACACATTTTTTTTGACTGAAGAAGGGCTTTAAAGTTCCAGAAGCATGGCAGAAGTAAAATATGTGACCCTGATGCCAAAGATGGCATGAATAGGAAGCAGGAGAAACCTCTGGAGTGTGTCCTGGCTGAGCAGCTTTCACTACGATGTAAATGCTTCCATGTTTGGACCATTTCATACACCCATTGTTCTCCCCTTGTCTCGGTTTGTTTTTCTCTGTCAAACAGTGTGACTTGCACATTAACCATCCATTTTAATATATCGTTCAGTTAATTATAAATTATTACAACACACCAAGCAATGACAAAAGTGCAAAAGTTTGAGTTATTTCTGATGACAGATATGGAGGGAAGGGCTCCAGAAAGAGTCTACAACAAGCAGACTGTAGTTGCAGATGCTACAGTTACTGTAATGTACATAAAGGTCTGTTTCCTAAACAAATATTGACCCAGTGATCCCTCCCTTACTCTCGAGAGCACTTCCACGCCCATTTCAACAGCCAAAGAGAAAAGGACAGAGAGAGAAAGAGAAAGTGAAAAAGCTGTCAATAGGGCTGGGCGATAAATCGGTTTTATCGATTAATTCGAATTTGTAGTTAAACACGATTTATTTTTAGTTAAAATCGGTTTTCTCTTGAACATCCACAACACCGGCGCTCCCTTTGGGCTCCCGTAGGTCAGAGTGCGCTGACCCCTTCCCCCGCCTCTCCACAGATAAAACACAACATGGCAGCAAGCCAGGATGAGCTCCTCCCCAAAAAAGGCACAGTGTCGTCAGCTGTTTGGAACTGGTTTGGTTTTGTGGCGTCCGACAGCCAACAAACCACGACCCACTGCAAAGTTTGTTTGAAAGCTGGGCTACAAAACCTCTTTGGGGGGAGGTTGCTGCTGATGGCCGGCGCAATGTGCTGGCCAATCAAATAGGTGTAAAAACACCTGGAAGGTCCTGCCGTCACCTCTGCTCTAACCTCTGTCCCAGTAGCTTCTGTAGCTCAGTGCAGTCTCTCATTGTTGCTTTGCTGTTGCTGTATGCAACCCAGTTTAGCTTGTCCTAGCACTGATATGTTACCCCCCACCACATTAGTGCATCAGTGTTAGCTTGTTGCAGTTGGGGAGTGGTTGCCTGTGATCCTGGTTGTTTCACTGCAAAGACAATCTCACTAGATCCAAACAGAGCCCTCCCTAGTCTCCTGGGGGGCCCGTCCTTTTCAGCTGTGGCTCATCCTGATGGAGGGATTTTATTTTTGTTACCAGAATACAGTATAAGCGTCAACCCACGGTCCAAAATATGGAATTCTCTCACTGGAATAAATGCACAAAAATACGGTACTATCCACGGTGGGGATACATTTGTGTTGTGACAGAGAAGATTACAGACTGGATCTTTGACATATTTTATTTTTATCTTTTTATTATATGATTTGATATGAAATGATATACTGATCGATAAACTCGTATACCATTGGATCTTTCTGGATACAGGTCCTTTTTGACATTTTTTTCAATTTGTTGTCCGAATCAAAAGAACCCTGAAATTACTTCTTCAAACCAATCAATATTTCCTATATCCATATAAACTGGCTCCAACCACTACTTTTCTTTCTTTCTAAATGCCTAAATGTTTTTGAAAACTCAAAACCATATCATATGAGTGTATGCTCTTAGTCTGTTACAGACTTAATTCTTGATTCTACATTCATGGCATTGTGTCCTGGAGACCTGGCCATTTTTCTCTCCACAGATTAAGCCAGCAGTGTTGGTGGTGAAAGCAAACAAATCTGTCCACGCAGTAATAAATTCTCTATTTTCCTCAGAGACCTTTAGTTTTTTTGATTTGGAATCCATAGCTAGCCTAGCTACAGAGACTCAAGACTAGGAGCCACTGCACACTACACGGTACAGCAAAATATAGAGGAAAAAGCGCCAGGCCAGGACGCACATTTTAGTTGGCGGAATGTTGTGTATAGCAGAATGTCTCATTGATCACTTAATGCCAGAAGAAGGATAAATGAAGATGTTAAAAAATAACCTTAATTGATTTCCATAACCCACAGGGAGATACTGGAGAGGGGTCCTAGAGGGTTTGTAGGACATTCTCCTTCATATTATGTTGCAATTCATATCCTGGTACTGTATTTTTAAAACCCAATGGGGATTCACTCAGTAATGAGAAAATATGTTCAGCTTCATGTTGCACAGATTACTCTCTGTTTGATTTCAGCTCGGGCTGACTCAAAGTGTCAACAGTGAGCTCTTTTGTGTACTTCAAAAATCAGGAAATACACCTTAAAGTAAACAGCAGTAACACAAGATTTTAAAATGCGGAATAAAAGTAGAATATTTGTCTGGAATGAAGGACAAAAGCTGAAAGTGTCACTTTTAAAATATTGAAGTACCAGTGAAGAAGAATAAACTCTCTATATCTAATAAACAGAGCTCAGAGCTGATTTTCATGACCTCAGGCTTTATAAATACCGTTCTTGACTTGTCCATTAGCTGCTCTTTGTTCAGCACTTCCAGCAACAATAAACAAGATGTGACTCCAGTCAAAGTACTTGTTATTCCACCTTTACATAGGTGCCGGCCCTACAAAGGTTACCCAGCAATAGAGGTCCTTGAAGCTGTCAAACGGAGATAGAAAACAGCTAAAACATCTTAAACCTCTAACTAATCTTAACCTCCAATCTTTTGATTTCAAGCGGGCAGACCACACAACCTGGATCTCACTGGATCTTTGTGTTGATCTCTCTGAGAACAGGGATGTCATTCATCCCAACTCAGCCGTGACAAAGCTCGCAGAGCCTGAGAGCAAACTTTTCTGAACTGCAGGATCTCTTCTGATCAAACAGCTCCCCACCTGTGGCTGCAGGTGGCCTTGGACCTCTAACTTCAGCACAGGATACACATTCACACCAGAATAGGGAGAAAAAACAACTGTCACTCACATTCAAGCTAAAAAACAATCACACCCCAAGGTCACAGGAAAACGCAGGCTTACCTTTCCACTGTCAGTGCCACCAGATAGAGCAGGTTGTTTCCACCCTGGCTGCTGTGTTTACTGTGGGAAATTACCAGGGATGGCAAAATCCTCTATCTCTCCGCTATAACAGGCAGCCAGCCACTCTCTCTTTGTTTGACATTCTTTAGGGTCACACCCAGCACAGCCACAATTACCTGGGAACGTTTCTTTTTTTCCCTCCCCTCCAGGAAGTAGAGGTAGGTTAGCAGATTGCCACACACACACGCACACACACACGCACACGCACACACAAGCTTTGCCCTCATGGGACCTGATAACCTTGTTTGTACTGTGTTTCTGATACAGTAAGTACAAAAGCAGGTTCTCCCACAAAACAAACCATTGAGGGACATTAGAGGCAACTGGGCAACTGTTGACTTCAATTCAATTAATTGACTTGTACAGAAAAGTACTGTATATTAGTAGAAACACCCTAATTACAAATATGTTTAATTTAGAACTGATGACACTATGTCAGCTTGCACATCAAGTGATCCTGCAGATCCCTCCACTGACAGTTCAACCACTTTAAGCATTCTGACTCATCATTTTACACTTAAAGGTCCAATGTGTAACAATGTATCTATTACAAAAAAATAATAATAATATAAAAAAATATATTAAAAAAAAAATAAAAACAAAAAAAAAAAAAAAAATTTTTTTTTTTTAATTTAAAAAAAAAAAAAATAAAAAAAAAAAAAAAAAAAAACAACCAAAAAAAAAAAAAAAAAAAAAAAAAAAGATATAAAAAAGGGGGGGTCGCGGCCACCGTAATTTCTCCTACATGCTTGGAACAAGAGGGTGAGGCGAGTTGGTTGCAATCTGCAAATTCACCACTAGTTGCCACTAAATCCTACACACTGGTCCTTTAAATACAAGTGTGTAAGATTTAGTAACATCTAGTGGTGAAGTTGCAGATCGCAACCAACTGAACACCACTCGCCTTCCAAGCGTTTGTCTGTCTTGTCAAACAAACATTTCCGTAGTCGCTTTCATTGCCTTTTTAGATTAATATCTGTGATTTACGATCATGTCATTTCAAGTAGGCTGAAAGCATTTACACTGATATTAATTATCATTCTCAATAGACTGACTATTCTCAAAACGCATTTTGTTGCATATAAACAGAACAGTATGCTGGCTTATAGTCAGCTCCATCACAGGAGGGTGTGTGTGTGTGTCTACTGACAGAGCAAACAGTGTACTGGTGAGTCAAGCTAAATCAATAGAGCATGCTGATGACACTTCAAACTAATGATTAATGTAAGCCACATAAAAAGGTACCTGGGAAGTTTCCACTAGTATGAAACAACAACAGAAACACTTTCAAATATAAAGGTTGTGCTAAAAACGTGCTATTTTGCTCTTTCTTTTTTCTGACACCATTGCTGTCATTACACTATGTCAAATTGGCTTCAAAGCCCGGTGCTCTTCCTGGGGGCTTGGTCTTTACCCACATGCCTGTCCCAGCAGGCACCGGGTGGAAGGGAGGACATTCAGGAGGATTTAGGAGGACTAACAGACACATATTTATATATATACTATTTTTGGCTTTTATTGATTTTAATGGATAATGACAGCTGAAGAGTGGAAGGAAATGGGGGACAGAGAGAGGATAACATCTGGCAGAGGAACGGAGGATGGAGTCGAACCCAAGGCTGCTGCATCACCTCATTAAACAGAACAAAACACAAATTAAATGTATTTTTATTCATTTCTAGAACTGTGACAGATGTGATTGCTGTATTTGTGCTAAGAGCTTCAAGAGTGACGAAGGGTTGTATGGGAAGAGTTTCTTTGTCTGCAGCTTTGTCACAACCTCCCTGAGCTCTGACAGACAGAGGACTGCTCTGGCTGATGTCTCACAGTTCACCTGTCCTGACGGAGGCGGTGTGTTCGGACATGGTGTCTGCTCATTGTGTAACACCAGCAGTGATGACCCTTCTGGTCTTCGGTCCTCACGGAGTAATCCTGTTGAGGGAGAGGACTCGTATTGTTTCTGTCTGATAAGTACTGGTGGTCCACTGCTCTCCTGTTTCACATCCAAGGCACCAGATCTACTTTTCTCGCATACAGAGGTCCCTGCTTCGTCCTGAGAATCCATGGTCTCTGGATCAGACTCGTCAGAACTACCGTAGTCTACGAGGCGGAGCCCAGAAGTTGAGCCCACTGGTGAAACAACACCCGTGGGCTGGAACCAAACTCGATCTGGCCCACCTTTATATGTTGGTGCAAACAAATCACTGCCACGTGAGGCAGTGAGCGAAAGATGGCAGTCTGACACGCAGATTCTTCCACATGCAGCGGTGAAGCCCCGCCAGTCAGCTCTGAGGCACTTGAGGTAACGCACAAAGTACTCCAGAAAGCAGGTTTCAGTGGAGATGAGGAAGTCGAGGAGGATGCTGTGGTCAAAGGAGATGCTCTGAAGAAGAAGCAGGAAGTGGCAGTGAGGGTTGCAGCCGGAGGCGCAGGCTGCCTCCAGCACAGCGAAGTCATCTAACCCAGAGCACACTCTGCACAGAGAGACAGACTGTTCAGGAAAACATGGAACCTGCTAATATCACAAATAGTTTTTTTTCCACCAAATTGTTCACTAAAACTGTTCCAACCAGCCTGCATTTCCACCAGTTTTGAGCAGTACCATTCTAATCAGGGATACATCATCAAAAGACGGCACTGTACAATGCACAACTGTAGGATATGACACACACACTTTTTGTCTGGAACCCAAGAACCTGCTGTTTTTGGGTTCTTAAACCAATTTATTTTTGGTCAAAAAGCTCCAAACGCTTCAAAACTAGGTGTGCGAACCAGAGCAGACCCCGATTCACTGTTGATGGAAAAGGCCTATGATTGGTTTCTCTTCTCTGGTAGAAGGAGTGTTCAGGTGAGGTCACATTACACTTTCATCTTGCTCCATCTACCAATCACATCTGTTTAAGTCTGAAGATGGACAAATTCAAGCTTGCGTTTCCTCTTTTTGTGCAATCTCCAGCCACATCTGGAGGAATCAGCTTTGGTCAACTATATAATAGTTTGTTTTCATCACCCTGGTTACGCTTCATAAACTACAATCTGCAGCATCGCACTAGAGCAATGAGTAGGTGTGTATAAATCTGGTATCTGTGGCTTCAGAATATTATGTATGATAAATTAAACAGTAGATGAAAACTTTCTTCAGAACACAGTGTTTTTGGTCAAACAAACTGAGCCTATGAGCTCTTAGTGAGGGGACAACCAGGCATTTCCCATTGTACCTTAAGCCAACCAGGAGTAAGTCAGATAGAAAGCTAACCCCTGGATTGAGCATCATGTTGCTGACTGTGTGTCTGTTGTACCTGTGATGGAGGAACACAGAGAGCAAAGCTTTGGCTGCCTCCATCATGTCGTCGTCCTGTTCTCCAAACAGCAGGCTGACCCAGCAGCAGAGGTGAGTGACCTCCATCAGCTGGACGCTGTTCCTCTTCAGGAAGCCCCACAGACTCTGTAGATACCCATAAACCTCTGCAGGACTGTCCGCTCCAGCTGAGAGAAGACAGAGGGAGGGTATCAGCATAGCAACTCACCTCATATGTGAGAGGAGTGCCCCCTTCTGTGGAGATGCTATAATACAGGGAGTGCAGAATTCACTTTCTTACTACACATAGCTGATGAATCTAATTTGGCACCTACCAACTCAAGTGTTTGAAAAGACAAACTGTCAAGACCACAGAACATGATTACCAAAATCTACTGAAAACATCAAACCTGCAATAAACACATTTTACTGTTGCTTAATTGCTCCCTTTTACCTCTCCAATTCCTGAGGGAAATATCTGGCTGTTTAGCTGCTAAATGCTCGTTGCTGACTGTATCAGTCTGCTGTTTGGTGCTGGGCGGGTAATGTACAGTGGGTTTTACAGCTTTTTGTCTAGAAACAGCTGGCTGAAAAAATAACACTTTGAGAGAGTGAAACAGTAAGTTCTCTGGAGGTTTGAAGTGAGTCAGAAAAATAATAAACCACCAAGTTTCTACAGTAGCCCAGAATGGACAAATCAAACACTAACTCTGGTTAGGCCTTTTGGGTTTTTCAGGAGTTTTGTGGCCACTGTTGTTTTTCCTACATACTAGATGCCACTAAATCCTACACACTGGTCCTTTAATCCAAACATCTTGACACTTTACATTAGTTTAAATCAATGCTTTCAAACAGTCCAGAATTACACACCATACACATACACCATCACCTGTCTGTTATAATGTATGTACACTGATGTTGTGATGTCCATCATGGGTTCTCACCTGTTCCGCCAGCTGTCTGGATGTGAAGCTCCATGGACTTGAGAAGAAGCAGGCTGACAGCTCTAAGCATCACACAGTCTGGTTTCTGACCTTCGTCACCTTGACCGCGTCTGGTCCCCCCGAAGAAAGAGGCAGACTCCACTTGAACGCTCTGTAACCAATTAGCAGCCACTGCAGTCAACACGCTCTGAGCCAGGATGCTCATATCAAAGTGGAAGTGCTCGTACTTCAGGCCGGTGAGCGGCACTTCTCCTAAAGCCCAGTCCTCTCCAGCCTTCTGCAGCACAGCTCTCTTTAGGAGCAGCAGCGCTCGCTTTTTGACAAAATACTCTGAGGAGGAGCTGATTACTGTAAGGAGGGCTGAGGAGTGGATGTGGGTCATTCTCTGACTCTTCAGACAGACGCCAGCTCCACATATCAAGCTGGATGCGGTGAGCACCTCCAGCAGGTCCAGCAGGAGGCAGAATGTTGTTCCTGAGTGTCTGCTCCTGGTAAAGTCCACCAAACACTGTGCCATTTCCTCTCCCTCCTCAGGGAGAAACCTACATAAAGCAGTGAGGCTGGAGTCAAACGCTGCCAGAAGCTTCCCAATAATCTCTGATGGAAGAAAACACACACATTCAAATCAGACCCAACAAGGATCACGTTGCAAGCAACCTGAGTGGCTCTAATCTGGCTTTCATGTTGGTCTTAACTAGCAATTTTGTGTGCTACAATTTCAATAGTTGATTCATCTTTTGATTATTTCATTCAAGCAGAAATGGCAACCATTGTCTGGTTGCAGCTTCTCCAATATAGAGATGTGCTGATTTTTTCTGTAAACTAAATATCTTAGGTGATCCTTGTCAAAATGCTTATGGTATGTGTTCATGTAAAAGAATAAATATTGGCTGATACTCTCAAATATTGCTATTGGTATTGGCCTTAAAATAGCTGCCACTTTGACTCATTTGACAATAGTAGGGTAAACACAGGTGTTCCAATGATATGTTGAGTGTTGAGGTGTACTAATTAAGGTTCCATTAGGTCAAACACAGTCAGGGTGCTGCTATTGTGCGTGCTGGCTCACTGGAAAGGCTCTGATACACTAAATGGAAAAGAACCTTAATTAGAACACCAGTAATTACCCTATTATTTAATGTCCAAATGGCTGCTGTGAAAATGATCAATTTTAAAAACCATATAGTCACTGACGTGTGCTTGTTTTGGGAGATGGCAATGACTACAACACGTAGTATGACGACCCTGGATCAGGGAAACAGGATATCTGAGCTTCTGCTGGCTGATGAACATGTGACCAAAAAGCTTGTGAATGCACAAAGCAGCGGGGTTTTACCTTGATGAGCTCCTTTAAGAAGTCTTTTTAAGACCTCCGTCAGCGACCACAGACAGGCATCCAACTCAGTACCAGGGGGTGAGCTGTGAAATGCCTGCACACACTTCTGCTCCCAGACAGGACTTATAGCACCCTGAGAAATCAAAGTGTATATTAAACACATGTATTGTTAGAACGTGATACAACAAGACAGTGTGCTGCTCTACGCAGCTAGTATTGGTCCAATGATCACTGTTAATCACTGATAAACAGCTCAATTACATTTTTTCTGCCACCCCTCCTTCTGAATCACCTGACCTTTTGACCTTTTTGGTCCATGTTTAGGGCAGCTTTAGGCCAAACTCGCTCAAACTGCGCTCATCGACACTGTCAGTCACTTCAATGAGAGTAAAGAGCGAACAGGCTGATTGTAATGTTATGGTGTGCTCAGAGCTCATACGTAGAAAGGAGCTGATATGAGACTAAAGGTTTTAATAGGGTTCATGGGTTTGAATACATGGTGAAATTGGTCTGGCCCAGTGACCCACTTACATTACTTTAATGGTATTCATAATAAGCAAACAAAAACGAGTGCTGAAACTGGTCTAACACTGGGCCAGAATAGAGCCAGAATAGGGCCAGCTATGGTCATAAAGCGGGCTGAGATCTGGACCACCAGTTATTTTACAACCTGGGTTCTATGAGTGCAGCTCTGAGAACTCACTGATTTGAGGAGCTGGTAGAAAACCCATGCTGACACACTCTTGGCAGCCAGATGTGAGATGATCTGGTCCTCAGCCTGGAACTGATGGACCTGTGGAACAGTGGGCGCCTTAGATGTACTGCACTGTACAAAATCAATCAATAACACTTTTCTTTTGAAAGGGGCACTCACGAGCTGCGACATGAGACCCATGTCCTGAAACAGCACCCTGAGGACCTCCGCGCAGTACAGCGCCACAGCTGGAGGCAGGCTCTGGACCGCCGGGCTCTGGTCCGCCGGGCTCTGGTCCGCCAGGCTGGAGCTGATCCTCTCCAGCAGACTCACACTGACGCAGCTCAGCTCACGGCAGCGCGCTGCAGGAGCACAGCCTCGGTCCTCCTCACCGGAGAGCTGCGCACACACCCCGGAGAGTATCACAGCCGCCACGTCCGCAGCACCTCCGCTGGGACACGACCCCGTCAGAAAACATCTGTACGCATCTGTCAGACAGTCAAAGCGCTGGCTGTAGCCGGCTGCGCGCTCCATGCTGCTGCCGGCTCTTCCGGGTACCGCTGCCACGTGACACACGCGGAAGCAGCGCTGCAACAATTAGGTCAACAAATTGAGTCAAGTCAGTAAAATGAGACCGGATGCGTGCCACATGAGCCTTCAAAATAAAACCAATGAATCGCTATATCGACGTATAAATGACTTGAACCGAAACAGTAAACTTGCTTAACTTCCCCAGGAGCTGTTTGACAGACTTTAGGCATACATTAACAGCAGCTCTGTGTGTGAGAGAGCCTTTATAGCCTATCTCTTTCTCTATAGGCTATATTTTAATAGTGGCTTCTTATGGCATCTTATATGCACGTTTTGCTTAATGAGCAACTGTATTTTCACTTTTGGACGTTTTTAATGTTCATAAAAGGTAGAAGGACGAGGAAAAGTGGAATTATTTTATCAGTAAGGCTTTTATTTTGATATAACCATTGGTCAATAAGAATTTATGGCTACAACCGGAAGTCTTAATTTGTTGTGCATTTTTTAAACAGTAGACTACATTCAACAGAGGAACAACATAGTCAAATATTGTTTACTATATAAAGACTACATGTGTAAAATAATAATTCAATGAAATGAAAAAATACCATATAACAGGTAATTGCCTGTTTTTCTTTTTCTTTTAGATTTCTGAAGGAGACATCTGACATTTAAGAAAAAGTAAGAGGGTAAAGCATAGTGGAGATGGAAATAAATAAATCAAGAGCGGCAATAGTATTACTATGACTAAACAAGAGTAGATATGGTTATAGGAAGGAGGAGAACGCACAGGAAAGAGCAGGAAACTGTATGCAGACTGAGGAATTGTATGCAGCAACATTAACAGTGCACTTTTAATTTTAGTAAAACATCCAACAGGTCAGAAACATAGAATGCATAACATATACAGAAAAGAGATAGCAAATAATTACAGTCACATAAAATAAGTATTTTAGAGTTTGAAGATAGTGTGGAGAGGAACAAATGTGTTTGGTTTTCTGATTAAGCGCCTTTAAAAAAATCTGGACTGGAGAAGAAGAACTTTTACTTTACATGATACACAACATTGAATTGTGTCCTCAATATCCTAGTCTTTTAAAGATCACCTTGTTCCTGACGCCTGCCTCTATACCTCACTCTAAAGCGGATTTTATATATTCTATAGCGAACCCTACCTTTGTTGTCTTTATCCCATATTTCCAGGTTTTCATCATTCTTTGATGCAGTACTGTATTTTACTAAGTGTGACAACAATTTTTCAATATAACAGCCACTCCCATTTGCACCGGTATTCAACAGACACAATAGTCATCAAAAATCAAAAGATAATCTCTTAACATTTGTGTTCATTTAAACATTTAGATTGTAGCAGCTGAATCTGAACAAATCACTGTTTGGTTGGTTGAACATACTCTAAAGGCATAATAGCTCTACTTAATATGTTCTTGAACTAAATAACCAGTTATTATTATTATTAGCATTATTTCTCTCTCATCACTTTCTTCTCTTTGTAATACTTGTGTCTTTATATTGTGTTCTTTAAATATCCATAGGAAAATTATAGTAATAACTGATGGACTGGACCGTATGTCACCTAATTTGAACTGTGCTACTTTCTTGGTTGTACACCATCCAAATCCTTTACCAGAATATGTTGTATACTCCCAACTAGGGCTGTCACAATACCAGATTTTCACTACACGATTATTATGTCCAAAAGATATGATGATATTGATATTATTGGGATATCTTTAGAAACTGTGAAGAAAATGCTATCACTCAAATTCATCTTTAACCTTTTATTGTTTTTTGGGAAATGAATTAACTGTAACACTGGCACCGCCATGTCGGAGTGTGACCTACAAAGTCAGAATGTAAAGTCCTGGAAATGATTTAAGAGGTGCTGGATTATTTACACAATATTATATGTGTACTATTAACACGATTACAACATTAAGTATAATAATTTCTTTATTGTCAATGTTGGTATATCGCAACACCCCTGTGTTGATTACCGCCTCTTTGTATTCTTATTTAGTATGTTAATGATTGTTTGGTTCTCCACTGTAATGTAATTTGTTCTCAAATAATAGGGTTAACTAATTCATTGATCTACTGAATCATTGTTCTCTGTTTTGAATCCTGTTGAGTTTCCATAAGCTATGTATAATATAAAATGTCTTCTTTAAAAGTTGCATTTTTACAAAAAATATAACGTACACCTAAAGGACTTCATCAGCAGAAGTCTCTAGTTTTTTGTTTTGCTTTGTTTTTCAGATGTTGTCGGTTTAGATGAGAGGAAATTATGCTTTTATTTTGAAGGACTGCAGGCGGAAGCTTTATTGTTTTTCCTGTTGGGGTCAAACTGCTCACAGAGAGACTTTGTTGTTAAAGCTGATTGATCAACACCGAAATGATGCTCAACAGACTGTCATTTTAGGAACTTTTAAGAGACGATAAAGCAGTTCAGTGTTGGATTTGAGTGGAAAGAGACAGAAATATGCAGCTTTGACAACTCCAGCCCTTCCCGTCTGGAAGCTGATTGGCTAAGTTGAACGTCGGCTCAGTGTCTGTCAAGTAAGTCTTTGTTTTATAGTATCAAAGCTGTTGTGTTTGTCATGAAATACATAGAATCAACTTAAATATCGATGCATTCAGCGTACTGGGGTTTCTATGTAACGCTTCCCAACTCTGAAGTACAAAAAGTCAACACAAGCTAGCGAGCTATCGCTACTGAGTTTGTTAGCTTGCTGGCTAACCAGCGCTAGCTAACAGCCGGGGATAAATATAGCCTTAAATCAAGAGAGGTTTGGTCAAAGAGTCGTATTCGGTACATTTTCTTTCCCTTTACCGTTTGCCTCTGTAGTGTTTTGTCATATACCCTTATCGCTGTTTACCTGTGGGTGCTTTGCATTGTGGGTTATGTTAGCAAATAAAGCCATTCTATTGTCCATTGTTTTTTCATCAGCCGGTTAGTTAAGCTAACCAACTAAACGTTTAAAGTGTTTAACGGGACGACCGGATAGACTGCAGAGTTTCTGCCTTACTGGGCTTTAACAGTGAGGAGTTAGTCTGCTTTTAAACCTGAGCTATTTCTATTAGCAAGTTGTGCATTTGCAACATTCCTCTCATTTGACATTCCTGTCATTCATTAGAGTAGTGGTTGTAATATATCCATAACATGGACACATCCATGTGAGGTTGATTGGGAAGACCAAATATGGATATTTATAATAAACGGTGTTATGATATTAGAAGAATTTGACATTAAACAACATAGTAAACCATTAAGGAAAACTTTAAAGTACCTATAGAGAGGACATAATAAGAGGGGGTGGCCATCTTATGTAGAAACTGGTGGGGAATTTTATACTAAACCTATATTGTATTGAAAACTGTACAATGAACCCAAATAGTGAACTGCAGGTGATTTGGATGAATGTTGAGCCGATTATTTCCTGTTTAGGGAACTTTTTATTCAATTCTCTGTCTGCATTATGTGGTTTTCATACAGACTTAATAGGCTTCTTTTTTGACAAATTCAGTGCTTTCTTGTCACTGGCACTTGGCCGTTGTTCTATTAGACAATTTACTTCACATTTACTTTTCTTCACAGAAGTGAACCAAATGCTGACATATAGGCCCACTGTGTGTATTTTTTTAAGCTTTCTAGCACACCTTAAAACAGGTAAAAGCATTTAAGCAGAGTTACTGTAACAGGTTGTTATTTCCTCTCATCAGTAAAATAATACACATTTTAAACACTTTATAAATTAAACAAAATATGTGCATTTCGGAAAGATGAAGGCTCTCATTTTTACTTAGTAAAAACTACGCATTTTAAATATTTTTTAATAATGTAAAACATGTTTTTTTGAATTCAAGCAAGTTAGTGTTGCTAAAGTTGAATTAATGCTAATGATTTCTTGTAAAATTGTAGGAGCAGTTTTGCTTTATTTCTCCTGCTGCTTTTGATATCTCAGCTCATGAGTTGATGTTGAAAAATTTGATGGTTTTTCTCAGTCACAGAAGGCAAATGATGTACTTAAATGGAAGTTATTCAGATGTCAAAGAAGTGAAAAACGGAGTGCCTCAAAGATGTTGTCTGGGGCCACTCCTGTACACAGTTTTTACTAATGTTAAATGATGGTGTTTTTGTTGCAGGAGAAACTATTGAAGACAGAGTGCCTTCCTGACAGTGCAGCTGTATATTTACAGGTGCAGCTCCGATATGACTAAGAGAAGCACTTCTCTTCAGCTTGTCAAAAGGTAAAATCATACTGTACTTTTATTTGAAACTGGTCAGCAAGAGAAGTTCAAATATTTTAAGAAAACAAGTATTTATGGCTGTTCCTCTGTCAGTAGTTTAGCTGTGGTTTAAGTCAACCTGTGTTCTCTGGAACAGAATTATGTGGTCTCTGATATTCCATTGTTACATTTTCGTTATTAATTAATCTGGCAATCATTTTCTCGACTAGTCCAAAATTGTTTGAAAAAATAAAATGTCTTGTTTTGTCCTTAACCCAAAGATATTCCGTTTACTGTCATAGAGGACTAAAATAGAAAATATTCACTTTTGAGAAGCTAAAATCAGAGAATTTGGACATTTAAAAAAAAAAAAATATTAATCGATGGTTAAATTAGTTGGTAATTCATTGAATATTCTGAGAAGAATAGTTATCAACTAATAAGACTATCCTCAAAAGCTGTGATTTAAACTTCACCTAGGATTTAGGGGCTGCATATACTCTACAATGTGCCCAGACTGCAGTTCTGTTTGCACTGCACTGGGTGTCCGCATAGGTGGACATGTTCACACATATTTGTCAGGGAGTAAGGTTCACACAGTCATACATTTTGACAGTTTGCAAATGGTCTGCACTCAACAGTCGGACCTTTGTGGTCATAGGCACATGACAAAATGTCCCTCATGTACCCTTGCCGCTGTGCAACGCCATAAGCAAAATTAAATAGGGCTGCAGTGTCCTGTACAAGTCACCTTAATGCCACTAGGGATCACTGAATTGGAGGTTTAACCTACACCTGCTGCACACCTCTTCATTATGAGCATTCATTATGGGGACAGATTTATCTAACAAAACAAAAAGGTTCAGTCATAAAAACCCTGACTGAACTAATGAAGCAGCACAATAATCTGCAGACATGAGGTCAGTATGCAGGTGCCATGACTGTTCACCCAATGGTGGCTATAAGTCACAAGGGAAAAAAATTATACTAAACCCCTAAAAACTATACTATTTATTTATTATTCTGTTGAAACTGCAGTAGGTTGTAAGGACTGGTGTTGGGTATGTTTCTCAAAAAAAGTATTACACTTTACATGTTACTCTTTAAAAAAAAAATGCATTACTTAATCAGAATCAGAATCACAATTAGTGTAGAAAGTATACTACTTGTTACATTACTTCTGAGATGCATTGTCACGTAATATGAACTGCATTAAACGCCCCAAACTGTGGCTTTCTAATAGATTAGTGCAGTTTATTTGACTTGTTTATCATTAAAGCAGTGGTGGAGGAGTCTCTCAGACAACCTGTTCCTCCTCGGAGTCAGCACAACACTACCCAGGCTGAAGAGCCTGTCCACAGGAGCTCCAGACAGGGTCAGTGTGTTGACTTTCATAGATATTGTAGGGAAACAGTTCAGGAACATCTGTGACCCCATCTTCAAATATTCAATAACTTCAGTGTCAGAGTTGAAGGAAGCCGTATCCTCAGAATTACACAAAAAGTCACGTTTCATATTTTTCTATGAGCCCATCATCAAGACAATTTTGTAGTGCAAGTTACAATATAATTGTTTGATTAGTAATTTTAATGTGATTACTGAATTAAGAACAGTAATGCGTGACATTACTGTGTTACAGTGAATTGAAATGCGATTACAATAATGGCTTACTTACACCGAATACTGGTAAGTATTGTTGTAGTGCAGCTATGATATGATTTATGTTTGAATTAAAGTGATAGAATAATACATTTATTGTGATACTCAGAAGTGCATCTTCACTACATACAACAAACTGACGATTGTTCTGTATTTCTAAAACGTGTTTCAGCTGGTAGTGGTATTGTTGGCTGCACAGGAGAATCAGAAAACTGAAAGCCTTAATTACCATTTTCTGTGAAAAATGTGAATTATTGTTCTACTGAACACACAGCTGAGCTAACGGACGCTAAGCAACATAGCAACAAATTCCTTTTGGTGATAAATATTGCTTATTTTGTTTGACTTGTGGTGTATAGTCTATTTTCATTGCTTGTTATTTTATATTTGATCAGTTATTGACTGTGTTAAAGGTCCAGTGTGTAATATTCATAGGTATGTTTTCATTAGTGTATAATCACCTGAATATAGGAATTGTGTTTTCATTACCTTAGAATGAGCTGTTTTTATCTACAGAGGCTGCCATGTTGAACCACCATGTTTCTACAGTAGTGCCGAACGGTCGTTTATTCAGCTAAGCCAATGCATTGGCCAATATTAGCTCACCACAGACATATCAGTATCAATCTTCTCTGATTATACAGTTACTGAGTGGAGCTTCCTTGCCAGCAAATGATCTGTGGCAGAGCACAGACAGAGGCTTGCAGAGAGCACTTTAACCACAAAACATTTTTCATTAATTAACATTAACATATTTTTAGTTAAGTGACATCTGATATGACCTGCAGTTGGCTTCAAATAAGCAGCTGCAGTTTTGTTCACTGCTTTTTGCTCATGATAACTGGCGTCGAAGCACACCTGGGTATTTTGTCTGAACTCAGTCACTCAGTGGTGTGCCCAAATCATTCGTCACACTCATTCACTCCCATATGCTGTGAATGACTGTGTGGCACTAGTGACACTAGGCTTCGGTGGATAAAATACAATAGATCACAGTAAAGAAAGGAATTATTTAGCCAATACCAATCCATTAGAATATGCCTGGACTCTGCCCCAGTACCGATCTTTAGACTCAGGTAATCTTTAGTCACAATTCTTTAAGAACCAGTGTGTTTCGTTAACATTATTTTTTTTAAACTCAAATGTTTTTATAGGTATCAGTATGTCAGGCCTCCCAAGTGTCCTGAAATCTGATGTGGAAATTTACAGACGTGTTTTCATGGAAACACCTGGGAATTGATTAAAATTAGCTTAAGTTAAGTGTAATGTCTATATATATATATATATATATAGTCTTGGCCAGGACTCCCTGGGAGAAGAGTTATTGTAACTCAATGGGACTTTTCCTGGTTAAATAAAGGTTATATATATATATCCTGGGAATAATCTGTGTTGTCCTGGAAAAAATGTATTTAAGCCCCTCACTCCGATTGCTTATAAACCTAGGTGCATATTTAGTTAGTAGCTGACCCACTTCGAAGTGGGTTAACCAGACATGAAGTGGAACGTAAAAACATTTGAAACGCTCCCATCTCATTTCATGTGAGTCAATATGACCGTTCACACCAGATGTGGAGTGAAACAGACGTTTCGCCATTGTAATGAGTCTGAGACACTTCATTGTCAAAAAAGGATAAATCTGGAGTTAAAGTCAATGATGGGCCTACCGAAAAATTATATCACTGTTTGTGAGCAAGTGCTGTCCTGAATTGTCAAGAAAAACTCCTGGAAAGTATCCTGGAAAATGATTTCTTAAAAAGAGTAGGAACCCTGTACTGTAGTATCAGTGAGGTTGTAATTGGGATTTTCCTCCTTTTTTATGATTGATTTTTGCAGCCTTTAGCTTATGTATAAAGATGTTATTTCATATTGTGTCTATTATCAAATCACAGCTTATCAGTAAACTTAGTGCTGTGTGGGACTCCACTGCCGCCTTTTGCACCTGTCTGCCAGGTGTGCTTTAGACAATGTTCAATCAACATTATACAGTATGGAAAACATGTAGATGGTTTTGGATGGTAGAACATTTTAATAGCATAATCGGCAGGTCACCAACGCTTGGCGAGTGAGTCAGAAACTTACAAACAGAATGTATTCTCCAATGTTTCCAAGCAGAAGTTGGGTACAGATATATGTTTCCTTTCTGAAATGTGACAGGATGCTGAACCATCACTGCAGAAGGAACCCTGAGCTTCATGAGGAGCTGCAGATCCAGGCTGCAGTGGCAGCAGGGGATGTCTGCACTGTCAGGAGAATGCTGGAGCAAGGATACTCACCCAAGATTCGCGATGCCAACGGCTGGACCCTGCTCCACTTCTCTGCTGCCAAAGGAAAAGAGAGATGTGTTCGAGTCTTCCTGGAGCACGGAGGTCAGAGGCTTTGTTTTGGGTTTTTTTTTTTCTGGCTGCAGAAATTGGCCCCATTTGGTGGATAGCATTATGCCATGACAGGTTTAACTGTCCAAACACTAGAGGGCACTGTTTTACTGGTAGAGACAGCCTCTCGTTCACCTTTGTGTTAGCTGAACTCATTCAAGTTATAACAAAACACAAACAATAGACCCGTTATATCTACTTACAGTCAAACAAATATTCCTTAAAACACTTACAAGTTCCTTACATCTGCAGAAAATGTGATCTACAATAACCTTTTTAAAATCTATATGTAGATATATATACGCATGATACTGTACACAAAACATTAAAATACCAAATTTCATGACAGTATCATCAAGAACGCCATGAAAATAATTCAAGCAGCCTTAAGCTACACAACAACAAATCCAACTGTTAACATATGTGAAGGGGACAGATACAGCATACCTAATAACGGTTTGGAACAGTGGAGCTCCAAAATACCAACAACGGAGCCACCATATATCCTAAATCTTTGTTGTTTAGTATTGAGTCCTGGCTTAAACGCCCCCTGCATACAAATACGCATTTCTTAGTCATGCAGAATACGGTGCTTGTCATTTGTATGATAAAAATCCAGTCAAGTAGACAGTTTTCTTCTGTAATAAGAAAGCTGAATTAATTTATTCTTTGGCTGCATCACAACACTGACATATTATCGTCTAATTGGTTATTCTGTATTCAGCAGTTCTTATTAGTTGCCACTAAGGTAACAGCTACACTTCCTGGGGTCCACACACAACAAAACATATGTATAAAACCTGTATAAAGCCTCAATGAGACCATATGCAGACAGGTCAATAAAGTAGAGTAAAAAACTGTTATGGTTGTAAATCATGGTCCAGTTTTCTGGAACATTCTCCAGCTGTTAGCTAGATGAACTGTTCCTCTTCAATTAGATATCCTTTAAAAGAAAAATGATGGTGAAATGAGTGTTAATACTAGTGTGTATAACTGTTGTTCTAAAGTCATGTAAAACATGGCCATTTGAAACTGCTATGAACAGCTGAAGGAAGTTTAAAGGTTCTCCATTGAGGTGAGATGTGTTTAAACTGCAGTGCACTTTCTTGTTTGTCAGTCCTGAAGTGTAGTAGCAAAGCTAAAGTGTGATAGCTAGAGGGCGCTGTGGGCTAGAACTATTACTGTGCAGTGGTAAAGAGGTTCTTTGTGGTAGGTTAGAGTTTAGATGGACTGTAGAGCCCCAGCTGATCACAGATCGTTCACCCACTGCCTCAAGTTAGTATAGTTTTGTATTTTTCATTAGTTTTTATTTTAATTTAGTTATTTTAATTTTTGTTTTCAATTTATTTTAGTCTCTCAAGTGGGTTTGCTGGTTTCACTTTAGCTATGATTGTTTACTCAGTTTAGTTTTTATTAGTTTCAGTTTTAGTTTTAGTTTTTATTGTTATATGGGGGGATCTGTCAGGTTCAGAATAGGTATTACAATATAAACACACTGACTCATAATCATGTAGTCTTAATAAACATGCACCAGGGCCTCCTCAAATTTACAAAGACTAAAACTAAAGACAGTCCTGTATATTTTTTATTTTATTTTATTTTTGTAAGTACAGAATATTGTTTCAGATAGTTTTTGTTTTAGTCTAGTTTTAATTTTTATTTGAGTTAACTAAAAAGTTTTAGTTAACCATAGTTGTGTCAAGGCAGCTCCTGCTGTAGCTGACTCTCATTTCCTCTCTCCCCTGTGCAGCCGACCCCACAGTGAAGGACTTTATCGGTGGCTTCACAGCACTTCACTATGCTGCTATGCACGGCAGAGCGCGCATCGCCCGACTGATGCTGGAATCTGAGTTTCGCAGTGACATTATAAACGCAAAAAGCAACGACGGCTGGACGCCGCTGCACGTGGCCGCCCACTACGGCCGAGACTCATTTGTGCGCCTCCTCCTCGAGTTCAGGGCCGAGGTGGATCCACTGAGTGACAAAGGGACCACACCGCTACAGCTGGCCATCATCCGTGAGCGCTCCAGTTGTGTACGGATCCTCCTGGACCACAGCGCCAATATTGACATTCAGAATGGCTTCCTACTTCGATACGCTGTCATCAAAGGCAACCACTCATACTGCCGCATGTTCCTTCAGAGAGGAGCAGACACTAATCTTGGACGTCTTGAAGACGGCCAGACTCCTCTTCACCTGTCGGCCCTCAGGGACGACGTGCTGTGCGCTGAGATGCTCTACACGTACGGGGCCGATACCAACACCAGAAACTACGAGGGCCAGACACCGGTAGCTGTATCTGTTAGCATGTCTGGGATCAGCCGGCCCTGTCTGGACTACCTGCAGGAGGTCACCAGTGAGTCTCACCCACACACTCCCTGTCACACAAACATGTCCTACAGCGGTACATGCTGTATAGGTACCTGTTTCCATATGTTACCTAACCCAACATCTAGTTATCATCATCATTAAATAATCCATTGATTATTTCAATTGATGAATCTACAAAGTGCATAATAGTGGTAATAATTATTATTATTATTATGATACAATTTATCTGACCAACATTTAAAAAAGTCTGATGTATTACACTTAATAGAAGCAAAGGAAACTGTCTGGTTTTATTTACAAGAATCCACCAGGCCTAAATATAAACAATCGGAGCCAAGTAAGATAGTTGATAGTTTCTCATTCTCAGGTTGTCAAATACAGATGGTTTGGGAATGAAACTCAACAATCAACTATCTTCAAGCCACCAACCCAAAGCATCTTTCAATCTCTGCTCTGATTGGTTGTTTTCATTCAGGCCTGGTGGATTCTTGCAAATACCATTAGGAGCACTCATGCTCTCCTGTCAGGATATAGTGAAAGTTTCAGCATATATGACAAAAAGTTATTTTTAAAAATTGACTGTAATTTTTCACAATTTAATTTAGGTTTAAGGAGTTCTCCTTAAGTTAAGGGTTGCATGGCCACTGGTGCATCAGTCCAGAGCTTTCAATCATCAATCCTTTTTAAATTAAGTATCTGATAGTAGAAGAAATATTATATAATAATAAGATAAATATAATCCTTACAAGTTGGCCCTAGCTTTTTGCATATATTTTATTCAAGCTAAAGATGTTTTTGTTTTTTTTTTTGAGAAAGAAAAAATAAATGTTTTGAATTTTGAGGTCATGTTAGACCACCTTCTTCACTGAATATAACTATGATATCATCAAAAACACAGACACTCCTTTTTCTGGCAGATTGATCATATTGGCTCTTAGATTGATATTTTTATAATTAAACATGTAAGAGTCTGTGCATTCTGGATTAAAAGCTCTTTTTTCGCTGTCACACTGGCTGTTACTGTATCTTACTCACTGAGTTGAGTCGAGTCACAGTGCACAGATTCAATTGGCTGAGTAGTGTCACGTGAGGTGATTCTGTGGCACTAAACCCGTACTGTAAAGGCTCGAAAAGCGGCAGCAGTTAAAATGCATACACTCCAGCATGTTTCAATGGCTTCTATCACTAGCCGCTGAGTGTGGTGTAAGGTTTGTTCGTTTGTCCCTGTTTCCACCTTTCCTTCTTGTCTTATTTGAATGAGCAGCTTCAGTTCTCTTTCGTCCAAACCAGAAACCTCAGCTTGCTGTGTCTAACATGTAATATCTCCAAACAGCAGAGTGAAGTGCAATGCACAGCTTATTGAAGTGTTTTTTATCAAAATCAGTTTTACAGATGGCATAGATTTTTTGTGTAATGGGACGTACCTCTTATTAAGAATGCTAAGAAAATAGATATTTGCATTAGTGACTGAATTTTGAAGTAAGCTGTATTTGTAATCATGCATACTAGCCAGTGTTTCATGCTTGTTTGCTAATGCAGTGTGGCACAGGGGAAAGTTAATGTCTTTAAGCTTGAAAAGAAATCTGTGATAGTGGGTTGGGTGCAGGAGTGAGTTTTGTATAAAAAGTGATAGAGCTTTTTATTGTAAGTTGAGTGGAGGAAAAAGTTGAGAAATGTATAGAGGGAAAGAGGGCTGCTTGCCAACACCAGGTTATAATGACCAGTGTTCAGTCACAGAACAATCCCAGGTTGGAGGAACAGGAGAGCACGTTACCTGAAGCATTATGATTTAGAGGGAACAATGGCTGCATTCCTCCTCTACCCCCTGAACTTTGATATCAAAGATATCAAAGAGCTGTGCACTGATTCAGACAAGCCCTTTCAGAGCCTGCAAACCCTCAGCCAGATCACATATCTGCTGGGTTATTGATTACACCTCTACCTCCTGGATTAATTCATGTGCCATGAAAGGCTCGTCCCACACAGAATGACAGGCACCCAGCTCTTTTCAACTGTCCTCATACAAAGGTTTCAACTTAAAGCAAAACCAAAAGCTTAGGCATACTCCACCAGAGAAATATCACATATGATGTTTCCATTGTTGTTGACATCCAAGTCTAGATTTGTGATCTTCAAATTCTATTAAACACTTTTTTTTGAAAAATGGCAAAACGCTACCTGAGGCTAGTTTTTGCATAAAGGTATGGATTTATGGATGTAAACAAGCACTCATTTGCAATTTCTTCTGCCGAATTACTCAGAATTAGTTTAAGATTTACCATACATTTGGATGGAAACACAGCTGTGAGGCATACAGGTACTGTAGTAGGTGGATGTTTTGAGACTTGTGCCTCCATCCCAGTATAGTGAAGGTGAATGGAATGGTACGGGCCTTGGATTGAAATTTCCTCCGAGCATCATGAAGTCCATGGAAATGGTTTGTTATGATCGATCCACTGGTCTCAGCTTATAGGTGTTTTCTGTGGTGAAGGAAGAGAAGTGTGTCGATGGCACATGAGTACCTACGTCAGTCCGATAACACCCACACAGATCTCTTCCTGGAATCAAGGGGATTCTTCCCATCTGTTTGCATACAGCTGATAACAGAGTGGATGCTGAGTGATTTAGGGAACTGATTAAACTGATTTGGAAGGCTGCTGGAGAAACAGAAAACTGAAAGAGGGACAATTAAGCTTCATAATGGATGTACAGCTTTGAGGTCTTGAAATGGTGGTTAGCGCTGGCAGTTTTTTTTTTTGTTGATACTACCACTAGAAGAAGTACAGTCAATTTTTTTAATTGTATACATGGTGCTTTAAAGTTTTTTTCTCTTCCATAACCAGTATGTAAATTAGCTAAGCACAAAACTGATTGTAGAACTTTTTTCCATTAGTTTAGTTGATTTTTACTAATCAGAAGACATTAAAGCTAATACCAACCTATCTGGAAATAGCTCCAATCAGCTGATAAATCACCCCACTGATGCATTACTCAGGCTGCTGTAGTAATGAGCTCCCCATCACCTTTCATTCCACTGTGTAATAAATGTTTCTGTTCCTCTTTCAGGACAACCTCGGACTCTACAAGACTTGTGTCGAATAAAAATCCGTCACTGCATTGGTCTTCAAAGCTTGAAATTCTTGGAGGATCTACCAATCGCAAAGGTTATGAAAGACTATTTAAAACACAAGTTCGACAATGTGTGAACGGAACAATAGCAGAAGAGGAGAGGCTGACTTAAAAACTCTCGGCTACCATTTTATAAAGACTATGCAATCACTATGCTCCTTGTCTGGAAGAAATGTCCACAGGTCTGATCGGAGGGATGGTTAGTCCAGTTTGTTCGTCCAGTTCAACACATTCAAAGGAGAGTTCTCTGCTCCTGTTCAGCCTTTTTTACAGCTAGAACAGTTGCTGAAGGATGGCAATGGCGCGCCTCATTTGAGGAACGGTTATGTTTTTTGTGGGCAAAAGAAAACCTCATTTGACTGCAGATAGCATTGTTAGTACACTTAGCATTATTAACAATAGTCAAAATGTGTACGATGTTATCCTTGCTGGGTCGGATTGTCATCAAGTTCGTACTTGCCAACGAGTTTATTTTAATCCCCTCCCATTTTCTTTTATTTTTTTAACCAAGCTATATGAAGCTGAACTCAAACTGCTGCAGTGATGAAGACTTTCTTTCTGACTCATAATCTTCAAAGTGCTGAGCTTCTTTGAGCTAGCTTTAAAAACCTCTGCATGGTAAACTCCCTGATTTTGTTTTATCACCCAAGCAAGCATAAATCCCAAAAAGGGTCAAAACTCTAAATCACCACCCTCATCTTCAGTTTGTGCAATGATTGATTAAGTAAATAGCACTCATTTTGTGCCCATTGACAGCCACTTCCGACAGTTAGAGAGACAGTTGACCCATGAGAGCTTTGCAGCTGATGTGGATCTCCATCAACTTGTTATGTTAAAAGAGAAAAGCAGTGTTAGTTTATGTAACTCTGCTATGAACAGAAAGCAGAGACAACATATGAAGCTACAGATGGCTGGGAGATGTGGGCAGTAAGGTCTGTTTGATTTACATCTGTCACAACACAGTCTCAGTCAGGACTACAGTAGCCACAACATGTAAAATAAAGCTCAAAGAAGATTAAAACAAGCCCACTACAGTTTATAAAAAATAACCAAACAAAATCTTTGACTTGCCAGAAGTCCATCGTTGATTATGAGGCTATGAAACTTCGTCCCAGCTCACTTCTGATGCATCAGAACTCAACTGACAGTAACTGAAGTTGATGGTTTACTGCTGCTACAGGGTGCTGTAACAAAATCAGGGTGTGTCTTTAAAAGACGTTTATATCTGATATGCAAGAATAACTTTTTTTTGGGGGGGAGGAGGATTTTGGACTTTGATTTGGGAAACGTTTTCAACCAACTTTGTATCATTACAATGTGAGAAGTTTTGCAAATGAACAATATTTGTCTCCGTCCATCAGGGTTCCCACGCATCCTGGACAACCTGGACATTTTGAGACTAGTTTTTCACTCATGGAAACACTTCCAACAGAGTGGCCAAATATCCTGTAAATAATCTATGTACAATTTTAATTGTATTTTAGCCGCTAACTCCGATCGTCTCTGGAAACCTGGATGCATATTTTGTTTGAAATTTGACAGTTGGTAGGATAGGCTGCTCAGTATAATACTTACTAAAAGTGGAACCGAGTAGAATGCCCTTTTTGGCGTCAAGTCTATTCCACGAGTGGTTTTCTGAAAGAAACCCAGTGGAAATGCTGTAGATGGTCATATCTACACGCATGCAGCCTTATAGTGATCACATTTAAATTGGTTTTGGTGGTCGATAAATACATGCGCAGCAATGTTAACTGAATCTTTTTTTATAGAGACCTCAGCAGAAAGATGGTATTTGGTGAGAACAACCACAAAAGCAATCTGACCACCTATCTGTAATGAACCTGAGGCACTTCATCATGAGCCCTGCATCATTAAACAAGTAGAAATAAAAGTGGGGTTTACTAGGCCTACCAGCAAATTATAGGACCCTTTGTGTATTGTCAAGAAATAATCCAGGAAAATCATTTCTTAATTAATCTCACTTAATCTGACTGTCCGTGGAGACGAGCATGCACAGAATGCGGAAGTACAATCTGTAGTTGGAACAGCTCTACAGCCACTGACAGTCGGATTGCCAGAAGGACTTTTGTCAGCGACTGAGCGGGGAGCTCTGGGTGCAGACAACATGGAGGAAGTTAAACACTCTTCATTTGCGTATACTAGCAACATTTTAATGATACAAAGCTGGTTGAAAATTGGCAAATTTTCCTTTGTGAAGCTGCAGTAGGTAACGTATATAAAAATAACTTTTTGTCATATTTGCTGAAACATGAGATGGATAAAATGTGCAAGAATCCACCAGGCCTGAACAAAAACAACCAATCACAGCCAGGAAAGATAGTTCATCATTGAGTCTCATTCCCAGGTTGTCAAATACAGCTGGGAATGAGCCTCAACAATCAACTGTCTTCAATCTTCCAACCCAAAGCGTCTTTATATCTTTCTTGGCTCAAACACCATTAGGAGCACTAAGAGGAGCCAGAGGAACCTGATTGTTTCACAGATTATCTGTCTCATCTACTACTGTCAGGATATAGTGAAAGTTTCAGCAAATATGTCAAAAAGTTATTTTTATGAAAGTTACCTACTGCAGCTTTAAGTGTAATGCTTGGATAATTTGATACTATCAGTTGAACAGTGAAATTGTTCTGCATCAATCAACTTACTTTATCCATTTCTACACTATATGTAGTACATTTGAGTTTGGAGTGAGTGCACTGTGATAGAATTCTGTTCTGAAAGCACCAAATTTACTCACTGAAGCAGTTTGGTTTGGATAACACTGACACTCAATCACTAGAAGCTACAGTCAATGTAAATATGTTACATGTACAACAGATATTTTTGTAGAATTTATTTAAGCATTGATCTCTGGTATTCTTAATGTATTTAAAGTTTGGAAAGTATTGTGATATGTTTGGTGTGACTCAAGTATTTCTTTTTTTTTTGTGTGTCTGAGTTCAAATACTCTGTTGTACAAGAATAATTTGGAATCAAGTGTTCTTTGATTTTTATGGCAGAAATGTTGGGTGCTTTCTTAAAGTTCATCATCTCTTGCAGGTAACTCTGTTGTGGAGATTAAACTGTGAATTTTTCATTTTGACAATTTAGAATAAAATGTAGGATTTGGGGTTTAAATAATGCCTGTGCCACAGGAAACAATTTTTTTCTTGGTCTCTGCATGTGTTTAAAATGCGTAGTGGAATTTTGTGGCACCTAAAAGTTGGTTTTCCTAAAACGAATCCCATTCTAACAATGTTCACCTGCATCAACATGTCAGTGTCATTCTCATATTTAAATTTGCATGTTTGTTTGTAGCCTTTTGTCAGGACATTTTGTGAAAAATGCACATTTTGAAACTGCGTGCTCCATGCAGGTCGACAGAAATTGGATAAAAAATGTGCTAAGTTTAAGACAAGACTACAAGTGTGTTAACACAGCAAAATAGAGAGTGAGTATGGAGGTCAGGGGAGTTGCATTAAATATATATTTTTTTATGAATAACTAAAAGACCACAATCATAAATGACACTCCTGTGTCCCATTTCAGGGGCTGCTTCCATTGAAGTCTGCCTTTCAGACTGAATAACAGTAACAGCCTGACAGGACCCGTCCTATTTTAAAGGCTCCTCCAAATGCAGCCTTCTCTTCCCTGAATGTAAAGGGCACAGTCAGTTCCTAAAGGCCCCTTCACTCTATGGCCTGGAAATGTTTCCAACAACCGTTGCCAGTTTTGAGGAAAATGTTGTGAAATCTTTGGTTGTTAAAATTGTCCTGTGGAGTTTGTGTGTAAACAAACAAAAGGTATTTTTACATTGAGTGTTACTCCCCAAAATGCAGTGTGTATCCTCGAGCTCTAACAAATGTGTTTAGTACGGCTGCAACGATTTGTCAATTAATCGATTAGTAACACTGATCAACTTTTCAACATTTTCTGGGCCAAACAACTTTATCGAGAAAATGATCGACAGATTAATCCATAATGAAAATAATCGTTAGTTGTAGCCCTAAAATGTAGTGCATTATTTCCTCAGTTTGCAAAGCCATTTTTCTTGAAAGCGTGAACCCTCCATTGTCTAGGTCCATGTTTACCAGCCAGCACTTTTCTTTGCCTTTGGTGGCACATTTTGCATTTCATTAGCATTACTGCCACCTGTTGATCAGTGGAATATAAATGTATTGCTCCTCTGCCCTTGCATGTGCATCCTTGTGCCTGTACACCAAACAATATAATGGGGCTCATAAAAGCGACTGCTCCATAGCGCTACTAGAGGTCAAAAACTCCACAGGATATCTTTAATCCAAAACACAGGACGTAGATTTCACTCTGAGGTAGGTTTACCGACAAGTGATTAAGCACCGAGGACCAAATTCACAAGGTGACTGCTGCCCATCAGAATACACAGTCTAACACAACTTTCTTAGCCTAAAATGTTTCATTATGTTTTGTCAGCGCTATGACTAAAGGCCTGAATATACTCACACATGGACAGATGTGGACACCACAGGTGCATACTGGTTTTGTTTATACTGCTTTCTGGAGTCCGTTTGGAGGACATTTCCACACATGCGAAGACTTGTTCTTGTAGTGTAGTGTTTGTGCGGACACTCTGCAGTCACAACAAATTGAAGGTACACAGGTGTCCACATAAAGCCTACACACTCTGATGATTACATTTATGTCACGTGGGCCATCGTGGAGTCAGAAAGTATCATTTCAATTGACAAATTGCAACCAAGATTTTATGAAATGATAAATGGACTGCATTTATGTAGCGCTTTTCCCATCTACCGACCACTCAAGGTGCTTTACAACACATGCTTACGTACACATGCTTACGTTCACACACTGATGGCCAGCAGCCTTGCAAGGTGACCCTTGCCTAACCTATCCTATCCTCATTAGGATAGGTTAGGCAAGGGTCACTGCGCCACACTCTTTCTGTTTTACCACCAGATAAGCTCTGGTTATTGAAATGGTTCAATGCACAACAGCTTGTAGAATATGACACACCCATTTTGGTTCCCAAGGAAAACCTAGTATTTTTTGGGTCCAGCTTGGAACCTTATCTAATCTTAGTGTTTCCCCACCAAATTATCTCTGGTTCATGAACCGGTTCCGTCCAAGACATTTGGAACCTTGGTGCTATCTAGCGAACCAGCCCGTGTTTCCATCAGTTTTGAACAGAACCATTATAATCAAGGATGCATCATTAACAGAGGGTGTTGCACAATCACCTTTGGTTCCCCAAGGTAAAGCTGCTAGTTTGGTTCCAGCTTGGAACCATCTTTTCATGTTCTGAACCAATTTATTTTTGGTCAAAGTGCTCTGAGCGGTGTTGGTTTCCTGGTGCAAAAGACCTATCTGAGGAGTCCATCAAACCAGGAACCTTTAGATCACTAGACGACCACTCTGCCTCCTGGGCCATGCCACCCCAATCTCACAAAATGTGACATACAGGGAAGCTGTAAGATCATTGTAATGTGTAGATGTCAGCCATTTGAGACCTCCTTTGATTTTGAGAAGGATCACATGAATTAGTTTGTCTTTGTGAGGCTAGGGTGTCTTTTTGGGTGCACAGGTTCAGTCCAGTAGCCCTCAGTCTTCCAAATTACAGACTTTTGTAGGCTGTGTCCTCTACAAAAGGCAGCCGCTGGAATGGAACTATAACAAAACCAGGAGTGTTTGTTGAGCTAGGCAGTTTTGTAATGTTGCATATGGCCTGGGTTTTTTATGTCTGTCCAGAAGTAGTTTTACTGATGTCTTCAATCCAGTTGATTTGACTATTTCTGCTCATTCTTTTGATGATACATTCTGGATGCAGCTCCCTCCCTTTTGGCTCACTGATCATTTTTATAATGCAGTATTTCGAGATCTGAGTGAAAATAAACACTGAAGGTTACACAGTGTTCCTCGTGCCAGAATATCCTCCAGCACATGTCAGTTCTATTTCATGTTCCATTCTGTCCATTTTTCTCTACCTGATTCTGGATTTGATACAAATGCCATTTTGCAGCAGCAGTTTTTGTATTGTGTGTGAATAAGTCTGTCATACATTGACTGCCTTTTCCAATCAGTTCCTCAGCAGACTTTGGTTGTCACAGTCAGGGAAACACTTCATACATGTCTTATGTGGCTATCAAATGGCTGTAAGTCTTCCACACCATTAACTACTGAATGTACAGAATATGCAGATTTTCAAATGTAAAAAAAAAAACAAAATGTGTGAATAAACTAAAGTTAACGTTTCTTTGTTTTTGTGTGTGATGAATTACTGTGAGTAGTTGTAGCTGCAGATTAAGTTAGGTGATGTAGTATACATGGAGGTGATGGGATGGATGGATAACTCAAACACAGGACTTTAATCCAGGAGACCGCTGTTCGTGTCAGTTAACTAACCCTAAGTTAAGTCTAAACGTATCCAAACTGCAACCATTTCTAAATGGTAACCACCCACTCTTTATTTTGAAAGGCTAATCAGATGTTGCATATTTGAGGCCTGAACGTCCAGAAATGACATGAGAGGTGCACCTACAGCATCATATTTGAAGTTCCTTGGTGATGGTCTGTCAGGCCTCTACTGCAGCTGTCATCAGTTCCTGCTTGCAGTTCAAGAACTTTCCACTTTTTGGTCTTGAAAAAGTACTTGGTCGTTTTGGGTTGTGGGTCATTGTCCTGCTGCAGTGTGAAGCACCGTCCAGTTAGATGTGAGGCACCGGGTTGAATGTGGGCCATGCCATTGCATTACCTCTGCTGTGTATTACAGACGAGTTGGTGTGCATAAGATAATGGGCTGTTCCTTTTCTCGTCCACACTCTTCTCTTTCCCCCTGCTCTGCCAGAGGTTTATGTGTCATGAGTTCATAAGATCTGGTTCCAGATCTCTGCAGGTTTTCAGAGGTAATTATTTCACCTGGATATTCAGTTCTTCAGTTTTACAAGTGGTTTGCATCTTGTGGTTAAAACTCTTGTGAAGTCCTCTCCTTATCGTGGTTTTTGACACAGATATGCCTTTTGGATAGTCTTCTTGATGTGGCTGATTAAGAGGGGCCGGATTATTCTGTCATCTACCTCAGTAGTCTTCCAGGCCGTTTCATATTGCTCGCATTAGCAGTATGTTCTTTTTTAAAATAATGTACCAAGCAGCTGACTTGCACAAACCTAAAATTTCTGCTATTTCTCTGATTGTTTCAGATTTTTAACCCTCATGATGGCCTTCTGAACTGACATTGACACTTACAATCTACTCTAGGCCTTTCATTAGCTGATTTGTGTATTAATTTACAATTGGCATAACATACACCTGTCAGCTAAACAGCTAAACAGCTACACAGCCAGTTGTCCAATTACTTTTTATCCCTAAGAGGGGGTAGACTACAAATATAAATGTCTGTAATTCCTACACCATTAATGCCATTTGGATGTAAATGCCCTCAAAGTAAAGATACAATTCTGCACATAAAGCACACACCAATTGTTTTATTTCAAATCCATTGTAGTGGTGTAAAGAGCAAAAATAACAAAAACAGTGTCACTGTCCAAATATATGGCAACATATTGCAGCCACACCAGACAAAGAAAAAGGGATTATAATAATAATAATAATAATAATAATAATAATTTATTTTATTTATAGAGCGCATTTTCTAGAAACTCAAAGACACTTCACGTAAACAAAAACTAAAAACAATTTATAAATACATAAGTTTATCAACAAGATGTTTTCACGTTATTACGACATAAACGTATCACGTTGTATTATAATATACTATTTATCTCATTATAAAGTGAAGCGTTTCATGTTATCACGTTGATTTATTTATAACAAGATAAGATAGATATGTTGTTCTAACAAGAAAAGATTCTTTTTATAACGTGATATGTTTGTTAGTTGCAATAACATAAAAATATTTTCAATTCAATTCAATTTTATTTGTATGGCGCCAATTCATAACAGAAGTTATCTCAGGACACTTTTCAAATAAAGCAGGGTAATATCTTGTTATAATGTGGAAAAAACATCTTGATACACCTTTTAACATGATACTAATCTCTTTTTCTTTTTCAGTGTGGCAGCAGTACACTTCCATACAAATACTTATGGAACTGACTGTATATGATATGGAAGAACAATCAATGATTTATGAGAAATGGGGGACATGAAGCACAAAGAGACTGCTAGAACTTCTTTATAAAGGAAGTAAAGAAAGAAAATTGTATCAATATCTTGTATACCAAACTGACACAAATCTCTGTGTTTGGTTTGTAATAAGAAATTAAAAGGAAATAGAATTTAAGTAAAAAAATTAAGAAAAACATCCATTACTGAGTTAAATTGTCTTGATGCTGTCTCCACTATCAAAAGTCTAAAAAAAAACAGCCCTGTTCTGACCTTGTTACAATGTTAAGGAAGTGCACTTCAGCTATAGTGTATGGCATAGGTGCAGTGCTTACCTTTCAACACAAATCCCCCTTTAATCCCTGTGGTTCTGTCAGTAGCTGACAATGATTCTGAATCTCCCTGTGTTGCGATAGGAGATGAAGGACATTTCTTATTCTGGTGATAATTTGATTATCTTCAGCAGTATGAAAATGATATGATTATTTCAGTTGATCAAATCTTTAAGGAATAAATCAAATCAAATGTTATAATATTCTTGGGACTATTTGAGCGGGATGTGAAAGGTAATCTTACAATTATTCCTTCCTCCTGTGTGGAAAGTGAGTATCATCTGATAATAATCACCACCAAGCCTGTTCAGGTCATTCCACTCAGACTGGCACAGTACCAGGGTGTTACCTTTCAGTGGATAGCTGTGCACATGTGTGTGCCTGCTTAGCTTGGAGGGGCTGTATGCTTTTTAATGCATGCATGTTTGATTGGTCACCTACCCAAATAACAAAATATAAAAGCAACAGAAAATTTAAAAATGGCACTTTGTCAAGCATCTCTCCTGAGCTCTGTATCATTTTACAAAAGGCATTTTCCCTTTCCTTTCTTTTTTCCTCCAGAATGCCGTCTTAAAGGAGGTGGTTTCTGCTTTCGTCTCCATTTGTTCTCAGCAGGACTCAGTCAAACACTAGACTGAGCTGAGGTGACCTAATAGTGGCTGTGATATACTTCTGTCTTACTTTACCAAACATAGGGTGCTATCGTTGAACAGATCACTGGTAGCATTACATGATAAAACAATACCATCCCTCTGTGGGCCAGCAAGCCTTCAGACAGTAGGAACAATGGCAGCTTTGTCAGGAGTCTGTACAGCTCTGTCTAAAAATATCTGAATGTTTAGTCCTCTCCTACCTGATCCAGCACCTCCATAATGTCCCACCTAAATCAAATATGTGCACATGATAAATTTGTGCAAAAAATATGAATGCAGCTCCCCTGGATTCAAGAAACCACATCTTGATCCAGGATCTTGACCAGTCTCTCTAACCTAAAGGACTACAAAGAGTTGTGTCTCAGCAACTTTCAGCCCACATATTGAACAGTAATCTCGTTGAATCTTTTGTGATTGGATCTCAGTCCAGCTTTTGATACTATAGATCAGTAGATACTCCTAGAATGACTGAAAAGTAAATTTGGGGTCTCCGGCCTTGCTCTCTCTTCTTGGTTTCTTTATATTTCACCTCTTGGTCAGTTAAAAAGAAGTCAGTAGGCTACAAGACCTTTTTTTCCCTGTCTTCTGGAATAACCTCCTTGTTGACATCAGACAGTCGGGCTCTGTTGAGGTCTTTAAAAAAACTTTTCACCAAGTTGGTTATGCTTTGATTATATCCGGCCTTGTACCTGTGTCAATGAACCTATTAGGCCTGAAAGTTGTTGAAGTTGTACTGAAATTTCATGTTTGTCCTGCTGACAATAATAGTCCAGATGTTTGGTTCTGGTTCTTCGTCCTCCAGGAGATTCGGCCTCTCCTCTCATCTACCTGTGTGAATTGTATGCTTGAGCATTGCCTCTTGTGTGTTTGTGTAGTCCATCCTTCTTTCAGAGCTCCATAGTGAGGTTGTGTGGCACAGTTTCTGTTTTTTTGGGTTGTCCCCGGTAAGTTTTATGTCATCCTCTTGGATCCATATTCTTCATATACAGTATCTACAATTTGTCATACTCTAATTTTACTATGTTGGTCTATTCTGTGCATATGACCATCTATTGCACGTATGTCTGTCCTGGAAGAAAGGACCCCTCCTTTGTTTCTCTTTCTTCCATTTTGATTTTACTGGAACTCTTTCCTCATCTGAATCGTGGGTATGAGGACAGGGGGTGCCATATGCTGTACAGATTGTACAGCCCTTTTAGGCAAATTTATGATTTGTATTATTAGGCTATGAAAATAAGATTGAACTGGCTTGACTTCTATGAAAAAGCTCTGATAAACCTACTGTATACTACCTGCCCAGAACCACACAGCAGACAGACAGAAGTTTATGACTAGCTGGAGAACAAATAGCCCATTTCTACTGCAAGAACTTAACAAATTATAGCGTAACATGTACCCATTGCTGCTTTTGTTTTCATTGTTCTCCGCCCTCTTTTAGGACATGTTCCTGAAACTTAATTTGGCACTGCTCAGGAGGTGATACTAGATCCAAGTTCCAGGTACTTCCAGAGGTTGGTAGTGCTGGTGATCCTGATTGGCATCACAACACACAAGGATGAGAACAACAAGCACAATGTATGGTGTCAGAAATGGGGATACAACAGACAGCCACACATGCTATGTGTCATTTTGCGCTACGGACTGGCTTTTGGGGGCACCAACAGTGATCTGGAACTGGAGTTAAAAACATATCAGTGCTAATTCTTTAATCATTGTCTGTCCAACAACCACTCACTTTACTCACCTACCAAACAGAACATTAAAGGTATGTAGTAGATCACATCCAGCATCACCGTTCAGTGTGCTTTGATCTTTTTTTTTTTCGTAACCACACCTGTGATGTCATGGTGTTGGACTAATTGGACTAATTCTTTGGAATTCATTTCAATGTGATCTTGAGCTTGTCCTGTGTAATTCCACTAACTCCCTCCTAGGAGCCAAAACCAGGAGGGTTGGAACACCTGAGGTTTATTATTCTGCTGTGAGATCACAAACACGATGAACTGCCATTGTGTTTTGCTTCTACTTTCTCTCTCTTCTTTTAGTCTCTCTGAATGCGAAAAGGACACCTGCTCTCATTCTTTTGGAAAATACCTAGCTCACAAGGGTGCACCCTGATTGCCCACCTGGTAGAGCTGATGCTGACCCTGTACCAAGGTCCACGCTGCAGCAGCCGTGGATTCAAGTCTGACCTGTGGCCCTTTGCTGCGTGTCATCCCCTCTCTCTCTCTCTCTCTCCCCCTTTCCTGTCTATCTTTAGCTGTCCTATCAATTAAAGGCAAAAAAAATCCACAAGTACATATTCAACCTTTTTACTCTTGAGAAAATTATTTGGGGTTGCCTCATTTCAGACACACTCAGGCCTGTACGCTATTGTTGCTAGATGAATGAAACATATTTGTCCTCCAGGAAACGAGGAAGCATTCCAGGGCAGCCGTTGGCAAGTTTCCACATGGCTTTCTCAAGGGACTCTTTATCTTATTGCTCGGTCCAGGAGACAAGCCGCTATCAGGGGTCAGCTGTGTGACGTTTGGCCGCCTTGTGCCGAACTCTAAGAAAACAAAGAGGTTCTTTCTGATGGCTTTCACCCCCCTGTTACCATAACCAGCTGTTAGCTGCACCATTTTATTAAGACTTCATTTTGTGGTGAAAGCACTTCACCTTCTTGCCAGATGCACAGGCCACTGAGGCAGAACAGTGTGGCAGAGGGGCCAGTGTAGGAATTCCCTCATGCTGGCATCCCAGACCCCTCTGTGTCCTGCTGCCGCCTGCATTGTTGATATTGTTTTCTGATCAACTAAAAAATGATTTGGAGGACAGCAAACTCACTGCTGGGTTTAAAAAACATGTAAACCATGGGTCAGAGTGCAGGGCAAGAAGGGAAGGACCCAATTGCAGACAGACAACAGTTCAGGGATTTATTGATGAAGTGAAGATTCATAAACTTTCAAGTAGACAGGTACAGTTAGGGGTTAAGGAATGGATACAGGATGCCTGAGTACCAGATTTTTGTTCACATGAGCACCCTTTGTTTTGATTGGGTATCGCCACCTCCTGGTGAACCTACGTACGCACCCATAAACAACTGTGTAACGCTTGATTCTTTTCCCCCCACCAGCAGTCTGCGAAGACTGTGACCCGCCTGTGATTGGCTAGTGTTTCTTAATTTGGTTGGGTTTAGGTATGAGGAGTGAGATGGTTAGGGTGAGAAAAGACTTTGAGAAATTTGCTAAAAAAATGTACTTGTAAAATGGATAAAAATGCCAAAAGAAATAGAATTATGATGTGGTTAGGGTTATGCTGAATTAGGGTAATGACACCTTTTTGGTCAAATACAGCCACTGCAGAACAGGAACAAGTTCAGGCTAGGGTTCAAGTTCAGTTCAGTTATGTGGGTGGGGAAGGTCAGGTGATGTAGGGCAGGAGGGAGTGGCTGTGTTTGAAATGACAGGGCACTGGGACAGGTGGGAAAGACTGAGAGCATCTTGTGTATGGCTGGAGAATGGAAATAAAAGGGGATGGGGAAGTGAGAGTATGGCTCAGGACTGGGGCTATGAGGACTTGGGGAAGACTATGTCCTGATGGAAGCTTGCAGGTCCTGCACAGCTGTAGGTTAAGGCTTTTATGGATAAACTTGCATAAACATAAAACTGTAGATTAACATTTTGAAATCTGTATAGATTGTTAGAGCCCTGAAAACGTGGAGTGGAAGTGGCTACCTGAAGAATTGCAATGGACTGGTTTTCGGTTTATAACCCAACATCCCCTGACCTTACGATGGCCCAAAACAGTTTAGTCGATTCATGAAATGATAATGTAGCAAAGCTTGTTGTTAATGTTTACATTCATATGGGTCTTCTTCTAATGAAAACTCCTTTCTACCAACCAAGACAATAAGTGTAGTTTACAGTTAGGAGCGCTTCGTGTTGATGCCTTCTGGTGGTCGGGAGTATTATTAACTAGATAAATTTGCCCTTCCCACAGCAACACTAAAGATAAGATAAGATAAGATATTCCTTTACTGATCCCCCTTATAGGAGAAATTCAGGTTGACACAGCAGCAATAGGGCAAAGTAGTGCAAAACAGAGAACAAAGAATATCACAAATACAAACATTACAAAATACAAAATATAACAGAATATATAAAACTATAAATGAAAGTATATACACTATGCATTGTTCAAGTAGGACATGGAGTGCAGAATATGAGCAGAAAATTAAACTTGACTAAAACAATAATAGCTGTCAGCTGTGAGCATTTATAAGAGAATTGAAGCAGACATTTAAAAGTAATGCCAGTTACATTACTGAGTAACTAATTACTTTAATATGCAGTAATTGGTAAAGTGATTCAGTTACTTTTGACAGAAGTAGCTAGTAGCTGTAACTATACTATTTTTCAATAACTACCCGACACTGCTGATGACACACCCAAATGATTGTGAAGCCGATTGACGAAGTTGGCAGTCAGTCCAATATATAGACCTAGTTACTCAACAGCCAAAAAAATTCAACTGATAGGGTTTTATTTGACAAGGTTCTAAGATATCTATCTCATAGATTTCGACCACAGCAATCCAATGGCGGTGAATAGTAAATAGATGCTTAAAGCAATGATTTAAAAAAAAATTCCATGTTACTCTGGATATTTCACATACCTTACTGTAAACAGTTTTCAGTACAGTTGTCTTATTATTGGAGGAAAAGTCAATTTTAACACTGGTGTAAATGCACACAGAACACATTGCAATCAGAATGCTACCAGACCACATCTGAAGGTATTCTGGCCTACCAGATATCCTCCTCTGTCTCTGTCTGTCATCTCCCTCACCTTGTACTTTGTAGAGGTACCTTTACAACATCCTGCATCATTGTCACCTGACCTGAGACTCACCATGCTTGTTAACGTGACCGACTCCGCCTACCTAATTTGAATATAGAAATCTGATGACAATGTGGGCAGAAGGGAGATAATGAGAAAAGTCATTAATATCAGAGGTAAATGCAAAGGCCTGTGATCAGATGTCATTATCCAGATACAGATCAAACAAAGAAATAGTCCCAATGAAAGGCTGACAGTGTGTTCTGTGGACCTAGTAGCTGGGACACTGGATGACAGTTTAGGTATACCAACCACTTAATATATGATCTAAATAATACTCCACAGTGACATTCATATTTCACAAGGTAAATAATAACAACCTTCATAATTATCTCGCATGCAGTACAGGTAAAATAAAAAGGTTAAAGACAATCTGCCTGTGAGCTGCGGGCTGCGGACATAGAACTGAGATTGCTTGACCTGCACTGATATGAATGAATGACACAGTACAGAAAGGTCACACTGTCACACACACTAAGCAATTATGAAAATGTCTACCCACACATCCACTTCTGTGTCTTTTCTCTTTTCACAACTCCACACTCTTTCACACGCTTAGGTCCACCATTTTTCAGTGTAAATGTCCAAATATGTATGGTGTGTACAGGTTTCCCCGCATAAAACAGCTGCCTCTGGGCACATGTTATTCTAGTGATGTTCATTTCACATATTTCACAGTAGATAGATTTGTAGTAGCTTTATTATTTATTATTTATAATTTGCTCTTATATTTGTTAACAATACTTTCGTTTCTGTTTCCCAATTCTGCCATGGCATGTTCAGCTCTGTTTGTGTGACTTATAACTATAGCATCACTCACTCTGTATCAAACCTGAGCAGGCTAGGGGAGTAACAGATTAAATGTAATGAGGATACCAAAAAAGTAAACTGTAATTCTTTAAAATTACAGAAAAAAGACGTAATCAGATTCCAGTTACTTCTTGTAAAAAAGGGGATTTTTAAATATATCATTTCAAAAAAATACACTGAGCAGAGGATACATTTTTTTATGCTTGGTTTAAATTTTCTTTTCTGTGGTCACATTGTTCTGTTGTTTTATAGAATACACCTACATCGTGCTCTTTATAGAAATCTCTTTTCAATTTATGTTACTATTTAATTTCTTTTCTCTTTTATTTGCATATTTATTGTTGAGATAATCCAAAAGTAAAAGAAAGTAATCGGATTGTGTTTTTAAAGTAACCCTACTAACCCTGAACCTGAACTTGTTTTGATGAACATAAAGTTGATATCCAGCCACACACACACACACACACACACCACACACACACACACACACACACACACACACACACACACTGACTCACCTGCCCTCAATCTTTAGTGGTTTTAGTTTTTATATTTGCCTGAGTCAAGGTCTTCTCACAAGTTTTCACAACTGTGGCCTCTATCTCTATTGTGTTCCTTACTGTGCAGAAAACTAAATGCAATACTTATTTTTAAAGTTTACATTATTATTTAAGATCTCAACTGTGAAGACCTGAATGCAATCTCGTCCTGCGTTACTGTGTTTGATACTATGTATCTTGTAAGCTTATAATTAGGGCTGGCTCAGATGAGTCCTGAACCATCCCTTAGTTATGCACATTAATGTCCCATTAATGCATGTTACTAACTTCACTTCTTCCCCGGAGTTCTCAATAATAATCATAATAATAATAATACATTTTATTTATAAGCGCTTTTCTGGATACTCAAAGAAAGTTTACATAAAGACAACATAAAAGCAGCAAAACAACATCAAATAGTAAAACACTAAAAACACATCGGACTAAGCTAAATATTAAAAGCAATTTTAAAAAGGTGAATCTTTGCATCAGTTGAGTGGAGGCTACGGGATGGATTGTGGCGGTGGAGCAGGTCAGTGAGGTAGGAAGGGGCCTGGTTATGGAGGGCTTTGTGTGTGAGGAGGATTTTGAATTGAATTCGTTGTGGGACCGCCTATCTCGTCTCGCAGGTTCTCATGGATCCTGGTAGAGCCTGCTGCCATGGTCCTGCTTGACTCCAACTGACTCCCACTGCTAATTTTACTGACAATATTATTATTGTTATTATTATTATTATTATTATCATTACAGTTACTATTATTACTATTATTATTGTCCATCGTTCCCCATCGTTGTTGTTGTCATCGTCATCATCTTCTTCATGTTCATCATCATCATCATCATCATCACCATTTGTCACTACTATTGGTGTAGTTGTTGCTACTGTTGTTGCTGTGCACCTTTGTCTCTGTCTCTGTCCTTCTGTCGTTACCTCTGTTCTCTCTCTCTCTCTCTCTCTCTCTCTCTCTCTGTCTCTCTCGCTCTCTCTCACCCCAACTGGTTGAGGCAGACGGCCACCCACCTAGAGCCTGAGTCTGTCCGAGGTTTCTGCCTCTTAAAAGGAAGTTTTTCCTTGCCACCGTCGCCAAGTGCTTGCTCATTGTGGGAACTGTTTGGTCTCTGTAAATCATTTTAGTACGGTCTAGACCTGCTTTATTTCTGAATTGGCTCTATACAAAAAAAACTGAATTGAATTTAATTGAATTGCATCTCTTGGGACTGATGGCAGCAATGGTACAAATTAGGGCTGTACAATTAATCTAAAAATATTATCAAGATTGCAATATGGCCAAGTGCAATATGCAAATTGCTAAAGCTGCAATTTTTTCAGTAAGGTAAAATGTGTGACAAACAGCATTATAATGATGTACTGTGAATGAATTCATCATGATGATTTTAATTTTTTTTTTCAGTGAAAATTTAATTTGTGATACAAAAATGATCATTCATTCACTAATCATCACATATATCACGATATCTGTCAAAATGGTCGCAATATGATGTTTTTGCCATATTGTGCAGCTGTAGTACAAATAGTTCCACTTTCTATATCCAACACTTTTGTATAGCCAGGTGTAATAAACACCATAGGCTGTGGGTACAACTAGGTTTTCTTAGAATGATATACTTTCCATTAAATTAAGTTAGTACATTAACATGTGGGTCCCTTGTTTTGCTCCGTTGCCTATCCCAAATCCAATTTACAACAACACTGAAGTACACTACATTCACTGATGCATTGCTATTGTGCAAACTAGTTTATAAATAGACTACAAGAAACTTGTGAACAGGGTCCAAAGCAAGCTGAATGCCTCATATGCATGAAAGAAGACAGTTTCAATACAGTGTGGAAGAGGATGCTTAACATTTCTCTTCCAGTAGAGCCAATTTAAACTTTTCCTCTGTTCTGCCACTTTAAAAGCACTGAACAACAGCCTGCTTTTGAAGGGAAAATAAACATAGAAAATGGCATGAAGTGGCAGATGCTCAAACCTGACTGGGCTTCCTGTTTCAAATGGGCTTACTCACCAGCTATTTACAGTTCATTTAGAGCGCCAATGTCTCAAATGTGACTTGTAGTTAATAAATAGAAACTTTCCTTTCCTCTTCCATTTTCATCTTTGTTCACGTTAAGAGCTCTTGATGCTTTCTTCTCTCCTCTCTTTGAGTAAATACTAATTGCTCTCATGGCAGCTATGATTAGCGCTTTTCTGTAGTTGCAATTTCGGAGTAAAGTCAGTCAGCATGATTCAATGAATGGATTTTGGTAGTGCATCACATTGTTCCATTTCAGCAATTTAATTATTGAGTTTGTTAAACATAACTGCTTGGTTAGGGAATGATTGTGGTCATGGTTAAAAGAAATGAAGTGGGAAACAATCAGCGGTCTCCTATGACAAACTCTGACCTCCACCCAACAAGGTTCTCTGGTGCTAGGAAACCATTGCATTCCTATCGTTGCTGTTCATTTTTCACATGGCTGGTAGATGTTCTTGTCAGTTAAATGTAAACATCATTAATATTTGTCTGATAAATCACAGACCATTTCTACAGGTTCCCTCAGATCAACCCTTCTTGTATTAACTAAGGGGGTAAAACAAGCAGCCATTCTTGGTCTGTGCAATGGAACCTTGCAATTCCAACACTGTTTATGGATTCAGTATGCAGAAATATTCAAATACACTACGTGAAAATGACACATTTAAACCACATGAAAAAAGCTGCATGATGAAATGACATGATAAAACCATTGTAGCATTTTGGACCGCCCACATGGTTGAGGCACCTCTTGGAAAATTTTCAAACTAGATGATTTCAGTTTGAAATGTGGATCATATCTTCACACCCAGAAGACACCATGATGGCATCATGTGTGGCCTGTCTATCAGTGAGCTATTCTAAAGCGGTTCTCAAAGTGTAAGAAGTACCTGTATTCTTAATACTGGTGGACTGCCTAGATTTTTAGGGTGGATAGATTGTCCTGATGGCTCTAAAACAGATCTTAAGGCTTTACTTATCCCTTTTCAAACAAAGAGAGAGGAACAGGTAGAAAGAGATGACTGTGTGTCCACACAGAATACACTGTGTGCACTAATCCAGGATCCACTCATGCTTCCCTGAGCAGCAGAGGAGAGCAGGCCAGCTATCCCAAATGCTGTGGGAGTCTCTCACTGAACTGCTCTGAGTTTCCACACAATAGAGTGTATTGATTCGACATGTATCCAAAAACAGTTTCACTGGAGCTGTGTACTGTGTACAAGTAGCCTCTGAGAATTTCTCTGCAACAGGAGAACAGGTGATATGTCCTCTGTGGCACTGCCATTAAAGCATTGCATTTCTCTGAAGAGAAACACAGCCCCAGGTGTATGTGTGTGTGTGTGTGTGTGTGTGTGTGTGTGTGTGTGTGTGTGTGTGTGTGTGTGTGTGTGTGTGTGTGTGTGTGTGTGTGTGTGTGTGTGTGTGTGTGTGTGTGTGTGTGTGTGTGTGTGTGTGTGTGTCTGTGTCTGTGTCTGTGTCTGTGCATGTGCATCTGCATGTGCATTTACAGTTTGGGCAACATTATATAACAATATAAAAACCTGAAAACTGCCCTAAAGAGCAAATTAGTCTTGAATTTTTTTTTTTTTTTTTTTGTGACATACATGGTACATTGGTGACAGTGATTATTATGTGACATCAAATTAAATACACATACAAACAACATACAACAACACCAAACATGAAACAATTACAACATTATAAACAACAACAGGGTCAGTGTGGGCAATATAAATGTCTGTGGAGTATGGACAAAAGGAATAACATATTTAAAAAAAGAAAACAATTATATATGTATATATACATATAATGTTAATATTATAATGCTAATAATTGTATCATTTAATTGTTTTTTTTCAAATAAATAACTTAGTAACTAACTAAGTAGAACAACAAAAAACAACCCACAGATATTATGGTAATATAGTATTATATATATATCAAATAATATGTATTAATAATATTATAATAATCATTCCAATACTTTACCTTTAATTGCATTTCAAATAGCACAGTAAGGAGGCCAGGCCAAGCCACGGGGGGAGGAGGGCAATAGGCCCTTCGTCGCTCTTGAATTTAAGTTAAGACCAAGTCTGGAAAGGCTTCAGACTCATTAAGATCAGGGGCACTGAGATCAAGGCAAAACTAAATCTATATCAGATTAACAAAACTCTTTGAGAGTTGTCCATAAAGTTGAGCCAGTTCAAGTTAAGCTTTAAACTAGTCTAACTGAAGTTACACAGTTGCACAAAATAGCCTAGAAAGTTAACTTTATTACCCCCAGACAATCACTGAACTATTAGCTGTCATTCCATGGTAACAATCAATTACACCTGGTGACATGACATATCTAGAGCCAGCATTTGGTTTGTCCATTCTGGGCTACTGTAGAAACATGGCAGTTCAATATGGCAGACTCCATTACAGAGGACCTGCTCCCTCTGTAGATGAAAGATTGACTCACTGCTGGAGCCAGCCTTAAGTGGCCATTTGGGGGACTACAGTTCCATGTTGGCTTCATTTGCTAGCCACAGAGGTTTCTATGGAAACCCATTTCTGTCACTTTGACCAAAAAAAGGATTCTGTAAGTCATTATAATGAGAAACTTTCTCAATATTTTGACCATCACAATTTTGACACAATTATGGATACAAAATATGTTTTATATTTTGTATAAACTATCTCATTATAATGACAGAATCTTTTTTTTGTCACATTGGCGGAAACTGGCTTCCATAGATTTCTGCTTGAGATGGCACACAACTAGAACCTATGTAATTGTTAATTGGAATTGTTACTGTTAATCTGCCCAGCATGTCAGCAGTGCTGTCACTTGTTAATACGAAGAGAAACCGTGAGACAGATGGATGTCTGGATCCTCCAGCAAATAAAATCCATCCAAAAAGTTTGATATAAGATGAAAGGGGTGAGAATCATGTTCTGCAGTGTGAATGGAGACTTAACAGTCCTTATTTCCCCAGTACCAACCCCCCTTACCCCCCACCACTACCTCCAGGCCAAAAGGGAGATGTAAACATTGTTCTGTCATTCAATCCTGCACATTAGAGTGGAGCTTTTGCATCCACTCACAAAGCTGCTACATTCTTCAGTCCAGGGCAGGGATGTTGGCTATGTCTGCACTGTGACACACTATCTACCAGACTGCCTTTCATCTCTGCAGCCCACCACGGCACCGCACACTGGGCAGAAAGCTATTGTATTGCATTTTATATTTATATTTCTACTGATTTCAGGAGGACTATCATTCTTAAAAGTAATGATTTTCTATTGATACCTTGGCCTTGTGTATCAGTTCTTCTCTATTTTTAAACAATATAACACAATTTTATCACAGTATCAGGCCAGCAGAGGTGACACTTTGTCGGTAAAAAAGACAAAGGCAGGAAGTGAAGTTACACAGGACACATGAGCAAGGTCTCTTTCAACATAAAAGAGGAAATAACTAAACTAAAATCCAAAACCATAACACCCAGGAGCAGCACAGGGCATAGGGGCCACACATCTTCAGGCTGCATCCTGTGTCGCACGCTGTTCACAAAAAGCACTTTCCCCATATACAATCACTAGAAATGGAACTGCTGTAAAACTGTGAATACACTTTTCTAAGCATCACAAACATGTGATCCATTTGGTCCAGTAAAATTCAGAAAGTCCCATATGATTCAATTATTTTATTTCACTCTTGTGTAGGGGCCCAACAGGAAGTCAGCCGGCTTGGCCAGCAAATGACATGCGCATGTTCTAATAGCTCTAAGACTTGTTTGGATTGGCTCCTGGTGAGCGACTTTCATAGGAATGAATGATATCCTGTTCTTCTTAATAAATGCATGAATCATACTTGTTCCCAAGCCCAGGGAAATATGAGACACTTAGAGGAACATCTACATGCATCACAAGGCTCTCAGGTTGCAGACACATTAGGTGGAGGGTACATTTTGTGTTCCCTTATTTCAATGCCAGCTTGTTTTTATCCATGTGTGAGGTGTTCCAACCTTTTCCTCTTATTTTCGTCAGTGTTTTTTTGACTTCCTGCCTGATTTGTTGGATTTTGCCTGTTCCTTTAGATTTGTTTCTCTTTGTTGAAAATTCACTTGCCACTGGATGTCGCACTAGAGCATCAGCAATGGGTTGGATATCAAATGAAACTCACCAAAAACCGTCTTTGTTAGTCTTTCTACAGTCTTCCCAACAATCACCAATGCTGGTTTGAACCAGTGTGTAGGATTTAGTGGCATCTTGTGGTGAAGTTGCAGATTGTACCTAACTGAACACTGCTGACGTCTGTATTTGACAACCAGGGAATGAGAATGGGCTGTGAACAATCTACAGCCAGTGTTTGGTTTGTCCATTCTGGCGGTTCAACAAGGCAGGTTAGGGTTATATTATGTTCAATTTCTGCTTATAGATCCACCTAAATGTTACACATTGTACCCTTAATTCACAGGGTTAGATTGTTATTTTAAGTGTATGACAACATTATGGAAAGGATCCCTACACAATCAACCTTTTGTATAAGTAAAAACAGATGTAATATGGCTATAGCTTATCAGAATCCAGGGATGAACACGGTGATTTTACCTTGTATATCACTGTAACATCATGACTTCATTCAGAGTGGACAGAAACAAAATAAAACCCACCAAATCAGTCTTTATTAGTCTTTCCACTGTTCCAACAATAACCAACTCTGGTTTGGTTGAAATAAATCCTTCATTCACCGACGTAGATGATAAAAACAGCAGTTTCAGTCGCTCTACGGCTGCACACGGAGCAGACTGGCTCTGTAAACAAACCACAGAGAGGCTGCGATTGCAACACAGGCAGAGGGAATGTGACACCATGACTGCACTAAATCTTTACATAGAGAATAGTTGTATAACCATTAAAAAAATAAGTTGGGAGTTGACTTCAGTACAGGTTTTTCCGAATCTGATCTGGACTGCATGCACAATGATTGTGGTTCCTTCCTGTTGCTGTTATGTTTTATTATGAAAATCAGATGTCTGTCCACAGAAATTGCTCCAGCGTGACGTGGATCTTTCCTCAGCTGGTTGTCAGTATTACAGTAAAATAGACCTTTTACTTTAACCAGCAGTTTCATGGAAAAAAATGTCTAACTTTCTTCCCCAACTGTGCAGTTAAATAATTGAGATGCCATCAGGTAGGAAAGTTGATCTACTGCCCATTAGAAAGAGTGATGAGAGACTCTATATCTAAGCTCCTTTTGTTTGACACTGTTCGTGAATGAACTTGCAAATTGCTCTGATCTGAAAACACAAAGCGCTCTCTCACTCCTTTTAACAGACTGGGTAAGAGGCTGGACTGATGTGAATTGGTGAGAAACAGCCAGGAGTAAGAATCTCTTCCTGACATCAAAAGGCCGCCATATCACTCCTGTAAGCTTAGGCAGAGAGGGATGACAGAGGGCCGCCAGGCAGACACATATCCCTCTGCAAGCTGAGCCCACAGAGCTCTCTGCACTGAATGGATGTTGATGCCGAGGCCAGCACCACTGATGAAACCTTGGGTAAATATAGTGCCAGAAAGAAAGCTGAGACAATTACCACGGTCGTCCATCCCAGCAGGAGAGCTGTGCTTCCAAAAACTACAACCTACAACATTCTGCCCAGTTATAAACTGTCTGCTTGACATTAATTCAAAACGATTATTTTAATGTGCATGCATCACTGTCCACTACTACCTTTTCAATCTCCCTCCAACTTTCAGCTGCACATTCACTAAGGACTGTATTAGTGCAGTGATCCATTTCTTGTCATGTCTGAACATGACGTGGTCTGTTATCCTGCCAACAAATCTCTAATTCTAATTTGAATGCCACTGTATTCGTGAATGTACTACTATATATACACATAACATTTTCTTCAAATTAGTTTTTTCAACTTTTCTGCAACATTCACTGCCAGCATATGAAGCTGTGTGATGTTTGTTTCAGTGCAGTGAAAAGTGCGGGAGGTTGTGTTAAGGCAAGACACTACAGTTGAAATTACAGGCGCTATTTTGCTTCCATAACATGTCTTCTTTCAGACTAGTGGAAAGAAAATCCACATTTAGGTGTTTATTTTACAGCACTTTGTCTGTTTGCATCTGTAGAGTTATTAGTTATAGATTAGTTTTTGCCTCATTTGCATAAAGAAGATACATACATACAAAAACGAATTGTGTAAATGTAAGTAATCAGCTGGGGAAGTGTCATGGTGATATATGGAGCAACACCTGTGAGCTAGTTCAGGCAGTCAACTTGAGCTGCGCTGATATACACACATGACATGCCTCACTCTATAATCACTAACCAAACGCACCCTTCCAATCTGGCGGTCTATTTAAACTGCACAATTTCCCAGCTCTCCCTCTGCTCTGTCAATGCAGCTGTTGCCCTGCATGCGTATTGCTGCTGCTCTGTAAGATTTCTCAGTTATTGACTAATCTGACCATTGTTGCAAATGCGATTGTCCTACCTTCGGCTTTATTTGGTCACTATGTCTCTCGCCATCTCTGACTCTGAAAACTTTTAATACAAAAAACAATTGTCTGTTATCAACGTAAGTCATTCATTGGGTAAGTTGGGTAAAATCTATTAGTTAAAACTTTTTTCTCGGAATCACCTGTAGTGTTTCCCCTAAAGCCTTTGCATCCATCCCATCAGCAATGTGTAGTCCCAAGTCAGCAATGTGTAGTTTTAGTTGACTAACATGCTGTGACTCACTTGTATTCAGTTTATTAAGTACAACATATCATAAGAGAATTCCGCAAAATTCAGACTTGACAATGATTAAAATCTTTGTTTGTTTGTTAAAATCAAAGTAATGGAATATTTCCAGCGTTTCCATCTTCCAAGCTAGTTTCCTCCACAATTACAAAAATGAATGCAAGGATGGGATTGGATTGTTAGCTCAGAGGAAGGTTGTTGGTTCGATCCCTGGCTCCTCCCGCCACTTGTCAAAGTGTCCTTGAGCAAGATACTGTAACCCAAATTGGTCCCGATGCTGTGCATCGCTGTGTGAATGTGTATGAATGTTAGTTTCTGTTCCATGGGCTTTACCATCACTGTGTGAATGTGTGTGAAAGGGTGAATGTGGCATGTAGTGTAAAAGCGCTTTGAGTGGTCGGAAGACTAGAAAGGCGCTATACAAGTACAGGTCCATTTACCATTTCAAATTAGATGGGCAAATACAACAAAAAGAAGATTGTAACAAATGTTTTTTGGTGGTAACTGTAATATTATTACAGAAATGTATTAGTAATTAGTCACACTACTAGTTACTGGGGAAAGTAATATTATAACTGTAATATTCTTACTAGTAATGCCTTACTGCCCAACACTGACTACTGTATATTACTTAAAGTTTTTTTCATGCTAAATTAAAATGCTTTTATTGTTATCTATTTTCTTCTGCAGATCTGCACATCCTGTGCTGGCACTTTTGTGATGTTCATACGGCTGACCATTGCTACACTGCTTTACAAGGTGAGCAAACTACAAGAAGGTAAAAAACACGCCTTCCATTGAATCCAGCCATGTTTCTACAGTAGCCCAGAAGGTTCCAAAGGCTCCAGGACAGAGCACCCCAGGTTCCTCTGGCTCCTCCTAGTGCTCCTAATGGTATTTGCAAGAATCAAACGGGCCTGAACAAAAACAACCAATCAGAGCAGAGAAAGATAGTTGAGTCTCATTTCCAGTGTTAGTATTCAACGACCTGGGGACCTGGGGATCTGGGGCTCTACTGTCAGGATATAGTGCAAGTTTCAGAAAATATGACACAAAGTTACTTTTTTAAAATATTTTTTTAATAGTTACCTACTGCAGGTTTACTAGAAAGTGTAATCTGGTCAGCATGATGTCAAAACTGTTGCAAATGAATCAGTCTATAAGTGTAATTATTAGTGATATTTACTATCACACTTTACTGCTGCAATGATTGTTGCTTATTATTCTATAAACTTTCAAACAAATGATATTTACTGCAACTGCAATGTAATACAATTCACTTATTGTCAGTGTTCACAGTTCTAACTTCAGCTCTTTTCTCTCCCAGCTAATACTCTTGTTTACTGGCAGCAGTGAGGCTCATGTAATTGGTTAGGCCTTCCCCATGTCCATATTTTGGTACGGTAACAGAATATAAGCTTCTGCCTTAGTTGTGCTCTTTTTTTTCTATCCTGTATATTTTGCAACAAGTGGAGGAGCAGTGCGTTCTCATCAGGGCCTGAAAAGAGCCTTTGTTTGGCTCTGAACACCTGGACAGAGTTATCTCAGCGGTTCAGACTCCCCCTCCCTCCCGCTCCCCCTCCCTCCCTCTCTGCTTCTTTCTCTCTCTTTTCTCTATCTGTCCATCTTTTTCAATCTGAATTGTTCTCTCCTTCTCCCCTCCCCACTCTCTCTTTTTACACTGTGTGTGTGTGTGTGTGTGTGTGTGTGTGTGTGTGTGTGTGTGTGTGTGTGTGTGTGTGTGTGTGTGTGTGTGTGTGCAGCAGTGTGACTCCAGACATGTAATAGACAGGCATGGGAAAGTGGTTTAAGTTTAAAAAGAGAGCAGCATGAGATAGTCAAGGCCAGTTTAGTGGTCATATCTAAGGTCAAGTCCTCCTGATTCCAGACCAGGTTCAGGAGATTCTCAAATAAGTCTGAGACCAGGGCAGTCAGGAGTCCTATTCAAGGGCTCTAAAGTTAAAATGACTCATTTGATCCCAATTATTTTTGTGCTACTTGTCTTGTCTCCTGTATATTAATTTGCTCCCTTGACTCAATCAATTTGTTTCCATAATATGAATCACTTATGCCTTGAATTAAAAGAATGTTAATTCCCTCAAATGAATAACAGTAGCACCTTCATTCCTTTATGTCTTATTTTTTGATACTGGACTGATATATGTTTGGGTCTTAGCTGCTATGTTTGTCTAAATCCAATGAGGCTGTGCTTTGTTTTGGTGCTTAAGGTAATTAAATTTTTTTTTACAATTAATAGTTCCCTTTATGCTACTTGTGAAACCAAAACTATATATAGACAGATTATACACAGTAAATTTTAATAATAAGTCAATAGAAAATGTACATGATTTAGTGTTGAGGATTAATTAAGATGTCTCACAGCCCAAAGGAAGAAGCTGTTCCTAAAGGTCCAGTGTGTAACATTTAGGAGGATCAATTAGCAGAAATGGAATATAATATTCATGGGTATGTTTTCATTAGTGTATAAATACCTGAATATAAGAATCGTTGTGTTTTTGTTACCTTAAAATTAGAATGTTTTTATCTGCAGATGCTGTGTCTCCCCTCCCATGGAGTCCACCATGTTTTTACAGTAGCCAATAATGGACAAAGCAAACACTGGCTGTAGGTAGGGCCTTTTGGGTTTTTCATGACTTACAGATGTGAGCCGTGTTAAGTTGCAATCGGCAACTTCACCACTAGATGCCACTAAATCCTACACACTGGTCCTTTAAGTCTGGTGGTACAGTAGCTTCCTTATCCCATGCCAGACGGCTGCAGGGTGAGCAGGTTGTATTATACTGTTATAAAATATTATTAGTATATTCTGTTTCAAGCAAAAACCACATCACATCAAACTAAAACCTCAGAAATGCCCCTATCATAACACCTTCCTGACAAACTGTCTACAGCAATTTAAGTACAAAATTCATAATGGAAGAACTGTGTAGCTGCAGAAGGCATTAAGTAACTTTCATTATATGCCATTATTCAGTGCTATTCTACTGTACAAACTGCAGTAGTTATTGCATATATATATGTGTGTGTTTGTTTGTGTCAGGTTGTTTGTTTTGTGCAGGTGTTCATAATATATAGCCTACATAGATATGGTACACTGTAAAACCAGATAAATCAATTTAACTCAAAAAATGTTAACTGATAGCGTCATACATTTTAAGTAAACTAACTAAATTTAGTAGCTTTAGTCATTTAAGTGACACTGACTTAATTTTTTAATTTTTAATTTTTAATCATTAATGTTTCTGCAACTTAGAAACCAAAAATGTTCAATGTAATCCATTTCAACCATTTTGATTAGTTCAAATAACTTCTCGCATTAGAGTGCAATGTTTTTTGGTGTGATTTTTATTATACAAAAACACCTCTTGCGTGGAAAATTTACAATTTAGTTCTATTTATACAACATATTATATCATATCTTGTATATTTTATTATATGTTGTTATACTGTACATTAAATATTATTCCTGCAGTAGCTCTATGTTGTTTTATGCTTTACTTGTGAAGATGAGGAGGTTGTGAAGGTTTTCTTCCTTTGTTTTAATATTCTCCTTGTTATTTTGCACTCCATAAAGCTTAGCCACATGATCATAATGACTTGCATGTGCGATTTGTTATACTTATTGAACTTCATGCACTCCCACTCAATCTATTTTCAATACCATGGAATGTTATTACATAAACTGCTGGTATTTATAATTCCTCTTATTTGCCTGGATAGGCTGTATTCATTCGATGCCCCAGAGACCACTTTAGTTGTCACTTATTTTATCTCTACTTTCATCACATTCTCCTAAATAGAGAATTATGGATGAAATGAAATGATAAATGACCCTGTGTTTTATCTGTGAAATGCCATTTAAGACATAAAATGGTCTCAACAAAAGACATAATGCTGCAATTAGCTATCTGGGTAGTGATTCTAATTGGCCTTGAAGCCTGCTGATGGGAGGAGACTTGACCTTCATTAGAAGGTGTGCAGTGCCAATTAGCCTGAGCAGCCAAGCCTGGAAGAAGAGGTCACCTGGCTCAACTTTCCCACGACAGGGTGCTCTCCTAACTCTCAGCCAGCGACATGATCGAATATTCTCTATATACAGTAGAAATTCATTAAACTATTTCCACCTTGTTCAAAAATTACTCAATGGTCTAAGAGCCTGTTCCTGCAAGTCATTTCCACTACTGTAGTTTCAGTGTCCAAAACTCGCAAATCAAACCCTGTAGTCTAGAATCTTACCTTCTGTAGACTACACTGCTCTAAATCCTACATTAATGCTGTTCTGCATCTATGTATGAAACAGTAAAACACAAACTACACAACATTTTGAGACTAAATAAAGGCAAATTAATGGATTGAAGAGATTGAAGTAATTGGCAGTTGTGTGGCAACCCAATCCATAGTGTCAAAAATATGAAGAAAGGTCTGTAAACACATGCAGCCCTGATACAGTGGTATGGATGTCTGAAACACTGATGTTGTTGTATTCTAAATAAGAAATGAATATGTGGTTTAGTTGTACTCACTTTAATTGTTAGCACTGCATTTTTTGTTCAAGTTGCGTCTTTTCATTAAAACGTTTGAATATTGAAGCTCTGCTCTGAAAATGAAACCAATGCAATTGTAAAAGTAGTGATGTATAAAGAAATATTACAAATCGTCCTAAAAATTGGCAAATAGAAACAGTTAACTTCCTCATGACAGGGGTGTGAGACAAAGTTGCAGTCAGTCCCTCCAGGACTTTTTAGCATTTTTGGGGCCTAAAATGTTTTCACAGCAGATATTCTGAAAAGTTGTGATGCATGTTGAGATGTGCTATTTTCTACAATGAAATTGTGGGAGAAAGTGAAAATTGCAAAAATATATTTTTTTCCAGTCAGAATAAAATCCCACTGTTTGGACAGGATCAGTGTGAGCGTTCGTACGTGTCTGCATGGTCTGCATCCTCCAGGAAGTTGCAATGTTGTGCAACAGTTTATGCAATTTCAACCGATCCCCGAGAATTTTGTTCAATCACTCAGCAACTTTTCGGTCATTTCAATCATTGAAACTTTTACTAATCTTAGCACTAAAACGTGAGCCATATGTCACCAAACTACTAAGGTTGTGAATCTTTTGGTATCTCACGATTCAATTCTATTTGATTCTTGGTCATGGTTTGATTTAAAACAACTCTCGATTGAGTACACAGTAGTGCTCATTCCAAGATCTACTCCAGCCCGCTGTGCAGTAAGAAAGCCTCTCATATTGAATGAGTCATCTCAGGTTCCTTCTCCCCGAGAGATTGTAGAATCCAAAGGAAGCCCCAACGCTTGCCTTCAATGGAGATGGGACTGGCTAAATTTCCTGCTGCTCAGTTTTAGCTAGTCTACCGACTACAAGAACTGACATTTGAAGCGATTGATTAGCCAGTAGCTACATTGCTTGCTGCAGCCGTGTATTTCGGAAGGCAGAGTGGGTGCACAGAAAATCTGCATTTGCAGCAGTGAAGATTCTTAATTATAGTTAAGATTTTTTTTTTTTTATATAAATCTATTTTTGGAAGTTCTGAGTTGATTCAGAATCGTAAAGATAAAAATCACGATTCCTACCTAAATCAATTTTATTTTAACTGAATCAAGTTGCCTTTGATTTTTAATGAATTATACAAAAAATTATCTAGGACATGTTTCTGTGATTTCCACTTAGTCCTGCAGTTTCATTGCAAAAAAGGCAGGCATTTTAGACCACAACAGTCCCAAAAAAAAAACCTGTGAAATCCTGGAGGGACTGCATAGAGCTCCACTGTTGTTCAGTCTATCAAAGAAAACACATCAGTGAGCCACACTGTTGCACTGTTGTTCTTCATTACCATGAACACACACACTTTATTTTGTCTCAGTCTCACAAAAAACTGTCCTACTGCTCGAAATACTCACTAGAGCACCAAATGTGTATTAATCCGCTGCTGGAAATAGTCCCCAACAAATACATTGTATCTTTCTGTTAGTAACGTTTAATAAAAACTACAGTAATACTCGAATGCATACTTGTTAGCTGGCCCCATCTAAAGAATACTTATGGTGGCAGTGTTGATTTCTCACTTGCCGTTAATCCCTCAAACTGTCTGAGCAATCGACTCATCCCCTCCAGAGCAGGTTCCTGCTTATTTGCATGGGACTGGGCCCATGCTTTGCATTTCATATTATTTCCCCTGACTTATCCTGCCTAGGCCTTTCCTTTCCTGCCCTCCCACCCCCACCCCTTCACACACAAACACGTGCACATCTTATCCTCTCTCTCGCTCTTTCTCTCCCTCCCTTCGGTCAATCCCTTTGAGTCCCTCTCTCTCATTATGAAGTGTTAGAAAGTTGCTGGAGTGAGAAATGAGCCTGCGAAAGCTCGTTGTCCTAATTAAACTTTGACATAAAGGGTGACAAGAAGCGACGAAGGGGAAACAATAGCAGACTGTGTATGAGTGCAAGTCCGGAGCAAGCAAGCAGCTTTGTCCCCCAAGAACAAAAGCATTTGTTTGCATGTGTTCAACTCCATTCAACTTCACCAGGCCCAGGTGCAAAAACCAACTTTGCGAGGAACATCACAACTCATAACACCTTTGCACGGTTGACGAACAGCCTGCGGTCGGCCCGAATAGGCCGACAGAAGCAGATCAAAGCTGCTGTGTTGCGATGTAAATATTGTGCAGCAGAATGGATTCAGTCTCATTACTTTCACAGCCTGGACTGAAAGACGCAGCCAAACGATTGGATCTTACTCTCGTCTCTCCCTGCTATTCTCACACACACAGCTCCTGCCCACCAGTTAAGAATGAAAATAAAAATGTTATTTATTCACCATTTTCAATGGTAGCTGCTGCCTCACAGCCCTACTTACTGTATGTACAGTAAGAGGGCCACAGTAGATAAACCTAGGCACACCACCATCTCCCACACAATCCACAAAACATTAGTAATAAATACAAATGTTTCTGAATGTTTCCAAGGTGCTGCAAGAACAAGAATACCCTCAGATAAGGGCCCTTGAGAGGCAGGCCATGCAGGGGCGGAGTTGGGCTCTCCTCAACTGCTGTGTGAGGAGGGAGGAACTCCACATTCTTATAAAAAGCCAGTGGATGGGCTGACAGTGTTGAGTAGACGGAGCAGACAGACTGGCCCTGGACTGTACTGCTGACCTAGAATGGCACAGAACGGAACAGCAGAGAATGGAGTGGCCGAAGAGATCCCAGCTTTGCCTTTTCCTCAGCCTGTCAAAGTCCAGGATATCAGGCACACCAAGGTAAGGGGGCTCTGCACAGAGTTACACCAGGTTCAGCTGCTGCAGGTAGACAGCTCAGGCATTTACTCTCAGTGTGCTTTTAGCTTTGGTGCTGGTATAAATCAGGTGTCAGCTAAGGCACAAACACTCTCCACTTTCCACAGATTTTTATAGACAATGAATGGCACACATCCAGCAGAGGAAGGACATTCCCAACTTTCAACCCAGCGACAGGTGTCAGAATCTGTGATGTGGAAGAAGCAGACAAAGTAAGAAGGCATCAATTGTGGACTAAATAATGTTACTAAGAATATATAATTGAACTTAGTGTAGGCCTACATGCTGTACCACTTAATAAGTAATTCCTTAAATGAAATAATTTTCTGCTTTGCTGCAACTCCTTGGCTCTAATCCCATAGGAAAAGGTTTTTTCTGCCAAACTTAATTTAAATATTTGTTGATTTAAGGTTTTGTGTCGGTCAGTAGGACTATCTATGGATTACAGCATAACATGTAATCACATGGATAAGGACTTTTTTGCCGAATTCGGTCCATAGGCTTTCAACAAACTAGCTTTGACAATAGAATTTTACACTGCTGTTTACTGCACGCCACGCACATTTCTGATAACGTTGGAACCCACATTCTTCAAAATAAATGTACTGTTTTAACTACCAATACTCGTATTGCTTCAGTATTGCAAACTGGCCGTGAAACTATCGGAAAGTCATCCTGTGGGAATGTGCTGGAGCCTACTTTCTTTTCTCTGTGCAGGAAGATGTGGATAAGGCGGTGGAGGCAGCCAAGGCGGCCGGGCAGAGGGGCTCTCCGTGGCGGAGAGTGGACGCGTCCAGCCGGGGCAGGCTGCTGCACAAACTGGCCGACCTGATGGAGAGGGACCGGCTGCTGCTGGCGGTGGGCTCACTCCCAGTGCTCTCTTTAGGCTGTTAACGTTTCCTCCCTCGCTGTAGACACAACGGGACTTTTCGGAATTGTTCGTAGCCTTCGTAGTGATTCCGCATTCAGTAACCTACATACACTTTTACTAAATGAGATTTAAAGTATGACTTGATTTTTCTTTCACATTATGATAGTCTTATGCAGTTCAATTATTATAGATGAATTCAATGAAACTGGGATTGATGCGCTACTCCTGTTGTTCAGTTAAATAATATAGAAAACAAGTAAGTTAATGAAAATATTCTTAATTATTGGAAGCGAAGGAATTTATTACAAACTAAATATCAATTCATTCCAAAACCTAACCTCCAAAAACTAGGCTAAAGCAATGTGGCAAAAACATAATGACAAGAAGAACAATTTAAATTGATCAGTGCCATGGTGATTGCATTGTTGATCACCATGACACAGCAGGTTTTTATTCTGACTACAGATCACTGATTTCCACTGTTAGAAAAATCATGAATTATAAAAAATATCCTGCACTTAAAGTAAAAGTAACAAACTCCATTACAAGCAAGTCTTGCATTCAAAATTTCACTGAAATAAAAGTACAAGATTGTACTAAATGTACCTCAAGTATCAAAAGTATAATTACTCATTATGCAGAGATATATTAGTGTATATTATATTATTGGATTATTATTATTACGGGTGCATAATAATGCATTATGTGCATCACATTTTATTGTCATTGTAGGAAAAATCTTAATCTGCTACAATAAGTAGCTGTCAGATAAATGTGGTGGAGTAAAAAGTGCAACATTACCAAGTAGAAATATAGAGTAAGAGGACTGGAACTTGGTATTGAAGTACTTGCAATAGAATTTTAATTTACTTTCCAGCACTGCTGATTTATTTAACAGATTTCATTGTTTTTTGGATCTTTCCCCTTAATAATTATAAAACCAGTGTCAGATCTGAACAAGCACTGGACAGTATGATATTCCCATAATCTCCAGTTCCTGCAGTATAACCAACACCTGTATGTTTCAACTGAATGCCACTAACAGGCATTGTTAGCATTGCTGGTTCAGACATTATTAATAACAATAGGAACAAGTACTCTTTCAAAAGCAACAACTTTATGGGATTTGTGGGAAGTGTGTCCATGTGCTGTCATGATATTGACTTATTCATATCTGGGCTTGGCCTATATTATTGCATGACATCATGACACTGTGGCCCCACCCCGGCCCTCTCCCTTTCTCTTCGTAATGATTGCTGGATGTTACTCTCCCTCTCTCTCAGATATTGTTTGGAATGAAATCCCTGTTGCTGTGCCTTTCCACTCTGTTTAGCTGCCAGCTTGCATTAAGACTTAGATCTGCAAATGAACCCTTACAGATGTGAGTGAAGTAATAATACCAGATTGCATGTGACTGCTAATTGCAAACATGCTCTGGAGTGGTAGTGCGGAGGGTACGGCTAATTACACTAAACTCCTAGCTATGTTTGGGGAAATAAGGACCAGATTCAGACCATTTAAATGTACAGTAAAGTGCTACAGTGGCTTCAGGATCTGCCTCTTATTTTTCCTTTTACAGTAAAATAAAAGTAACTCCAGTAAACATGGTATAGATGTTTGAGAGGAATAGTGTGCACAATATAGACTGAACCATGTCTGACAAACATAATCATAATTATGCCCTAACATAATCAATTATTTACTCAGTTTTAAGCTTGTCTTGCTGCCATATATTTATAAAGACATACTGCAGTGGACCAGTGTGGCTGACATCCCACTGCACCACCCTTGGATCCACATAGAGGCTGCCCCGCCAGCAATTTCAGCCTCATACAACCCACTGCCTTTGTTAGGCCCTAGATTAATTCACCTTTATTATAGTAATTATTATTATTATATCTGGAACCAGCAAGCATAACATCATAATAAATTCCTAGTATATTGTATAACAGAGAAATAAAACAGTCTGTAGATGGCCAACAGTCAGTTTATCGGCAACCTGCGCTGTGCAAGGAGAGGCCTTGGAAGGTAGCGGGGGTATTTATTTAAGCATTACTCCAGTTTATTTCGGTCTTATGCTTGTCCAATATTTCCATCAGTTATAATAACAGTGTATTTGCCAAAGTAATTTCTGAGATCTGTAACACATCACTACAATGAAGCCCGAGCGGTCAGATGATCAGACAGGTTGGAAACAAGGCAACAGTTTGTCCAGATTATCTACATCACTTCATTTGGAGGTCAAACTGAAAGTGAGTGAAATGCTGCTAATCACCCCTCACAACACTAAGTAAGCAGGAAGTGGGTCTGTAAACTGTGATACATGTTAACAACACACAGTTTGTTCAATCGTTTTTCAATTTGGCTTCATTTTGTCCTCCAGAAGAGGATGACAGGGGTAGGAAATAAGAAAAACCTCAATTCTGTTTATTTTTTCTGAAGTCAAGTCAAACTATACGAAGAGGAAAAACTACTCTTTAGTTGAGCCACTCAAAAATCTAAGCGCAAGATACTGTGAGGCAGAGGTCCAAAGTATAGACTGCTTCATCTGTAGAGATCACCTGAGTACATTGTTACTGATACTGATAGGAATGAAGGCCAATACTACAGAAATAGGATCCAAGTTGTATAAATTATAATTACCCTGTGGCTGGGGCTCAGGAAGTAGAGCGTGTCGTCCACTAATCAGAAGGTTGACGGTTCGATCACAGCCTCTTCCCACTGCATGTCGAAGTGTCCTTGAGCAAGATACTGAACCCCAAATTGCTCCTGATGCCATTGATGTATGAATGTGAATGAGTATTAGTTTCTGTATGTAATGAGCCTTTGAATATGGGTGAATGTAGCATGTAGTCTAAAGCACTTTAAGTGGTCGGACGACTAGGTATAAGTACCATTAAAGGTTTTTTAAAAGTATTTAAGATTGATGCTAGTTTCCCTGTTTTCTTTAGACCCTGGAGACTCTGGACACAGGGAAGCCTTTCCTGCAGTCCTTCTTCATCGACCTGGACGGCAGCATCAAAACTCTTCGTTACTACGCTGGCTGGACCGACAAGATCCACGGCAAGAGTCTGCCTATAGGTGAGTGTGTGTCATGCTCTTCTTCAACAACTCAAACCATCATGGCCGACCAGTTGGGAGGTCACATTAAAAGCATGACATGTACATATGTAAGACAGTAAGACAGCAGAAATCCTAAAAAGAGAGCGAGAAAATTAAACAATAACTGTGAATGAAGCAGGGGTGTCACTAAAAATTAGAATTATATAGGGCTAACCAGTATCTATACCATGGTTACGCTCTTGATTATACATGAAGTATACATACAGCACTGTAATGCGATAAGTTATTTTAACCAAAAACAACTGTTGAAACGGATTACATCAGAAAATTTAAGTAACAGCTACTCAAAAGATAAAAGGATGATTCCCGAAAAGCAGCTTTTACTTCATTTTGGCAGCACTAAGAGCTCAATCACTGTCACAGTAGTTATGCGTAAAAATCACTTGACCCTGGGTCACAGTTACTGAGACACTATGTGCCTATTTAAACAGCTTAATTGTTTGAAATATAAGCATACCTGCTCTATTAGGTGGACAGCTGAAAAACACCTCTTGTATTGACAGAAGAATATACGTGCTAGTTTATGGTGTACAACCTGTAGTGATGGGAACTCTTTTTTGTGAGCCAGATCGTTTGGCTCAGCTCAGCAATAACAGTCAGATCTTTCGGCTCCCACTTCTGGATTTTATAATTTAGCCAAATTTAGCAATCCTTGGATATTGTAAAAACATCAAACACTATTAAACACGTATATTGAAAGTTTTATTCATATTGAACTATATTTTGTATGTTGGCAACATACAAAAGTCTCATCATGCTTGGGTTTTAATGTTATTACAATGCCATTTTTGCACTGTATTTAACAAATACATTTGTATTGTATTGATTTTTTCTAAACAAACGTAAGAAAAAAGGAGCCTTGTTTACAAAATACACATCATTAATCATTTGTACTGTAGTGCAAAACTAATTCTGCACGCATTAAAACAGAGCCTGTGGTTGACAGGAGTCTTTTTTTCTTTTACTGTTGTAACTTATGTAGTCATTTGTTCTCTCATATTAATAACTCATGCACAATTTAGTCATTTGAATTACTTAATTCCCATCATTACAAACTATTTGATTTGTGTTCTCAAATTATTGTTAAATCAATGTAACAGCAGGAACTCATGTGTTCTGCTATTGTGGTAGCTATAATTACTCAATTAATGTATTTCATTATTTATTCAATCACACATTTGAGAGCATGAGTTAATAATTTTTGCTCACAAATTAGTTTTCTTTATGAGCTCCATACAAAATAAAGAAAAATGGCTATAACGTTGAGTTTGCACAAGATAATTATCAGTGGACATGAGATGAGTTTCCAGTGGGCACTACAAACACAGGGGAACTTTTTGCACGTCTCCTCAGGGGCTCCGTAACCAGCATGCCGTTGGGAAACAAGTTAATTACTAAAGAGCAAGTGGCTCAGGATTGTCCTCAGCCCTGGGTGGTATCTCGTCCAGCCTCTTAATACTTCCCCCTCTCGTCAGATCCTACTTTGCGTCTCCCCTGCAGGACAGCAGATAGACAAAACACGCTTGCCTTTTCCTCCCGATTAGATACCAATAGAGCGGTGAGAGACGAAAGGCGCGGCAGGACAATGGGAAGAGGAAGAGGCTGAGATAGTAATCAGTGAGGTGCAACAGTCTGTGAGGATTAACAATCAGTGTTGGCTCAATGCCTTGCTGAGCCGGCAGCCACTCAGCAAGTAATCCCTACTTCTTTACTGGAGTAGTCTCACTACCAGTCATTATCATCATTAAGACGAGACACATAGCTGAGGTATAGTTCAATACGGAAACTGCAGAACCTTAGGCTACACACACACTGTGAAATGCAGACTGGAATTTGAATTTAACAAACATGCTTTGGGGCTGCTGCGTAGACTGCTGGTTTCACTGGATGCAGTTGAAGCCAGAGTAAACGTCTTTCTGGAGTCATAGAATAATCACTGATGTGTAGTGGAAATGTCAATAATTGCTAGAACTTTCTCCTTCATTCTAAATATACTGACTATTGCTCACTAGTGCATTGCCAACACATTCTCATTCCCAGCTCGTCACATACCGCTCTTAATAAGACACAAGCTGGGGCGCCCTGATAGCTCACCTGGGTTCGAATCTGACCTGTGGCCCTTTGCTGTGTGTCATCTCCCCTCTGCAGTCACTATCATAGGCAATAAAAGCCCCCAAAACATATTTAAAATAATAACACATAAGCTCCCCCCATTTATGACATTTTGGGGTGTCTCTAAAACATTGACAATGTGCTATTTTTGCCATGAATTTCTATTTCTTCATCATCGTGGATCATGCATGAAATTAGACCACTATTATTGATGATTATTGTGCTTATCTGTATATGATGGTTAACAGTTGTTGATAAGAAGGCAGAAGACCTTTTGATTTAATGCTAATACATGTGTGTGTTTATAGGCTGTTTTGCTATTTTACCGGTCTGTGTCTAATTTTTGCCTACAACCTATAGAATACCTAGAAAATACCCCCAACACACCTTTAAAAAAGTGAGCTCTGCAAAAGCCATGGCACTCTGGCTGTGGCGTGGCAATAATGAAGGATTCTGGACAGCAAACACTGCGTTTCCAGTCAATAACAATTCAGTCAGTCGACAGGTTGAGACAGATAGAACAAAACATGGGGCAAATAAAAACCAAAAGCACTTTCACTTTTTATTTCACTCATTCTTCTTACCAGAAGTGTTCTTATCATGTTTGTCTCATGTTGACATTGAATCACTGCTACTTCAGACATAATATGTGATTCATCAGCTGCTTTCATTTTCAGTTTGACAGAAAATGCAATTTTGACATTAGTTTATCGGCCCTGCTTACCTTCCCAGGTTAACCCGGCCTTCAAAGATCAATCATGCCATCTCCAGGAATAAGTGATGAAATGTTTAGTTTATAGCAGTATAGTTTTTTTGACATTATGAAAAACTGCACATTAAATTACACAAGTCCTGGTAACAAGTAACAACCAGTAAACCAGTACAACAAATACCAACATTATTGTCAGTAAAATTGCTCCAAGCCAAACAGCAAAACGTAAATCCTAAAAATACATACAAACAAAATATTATTTTATTATTTTATTTAATGTGTAAAGTTTACTATTCTAATTGCTGGTGCTGCAGGATCTAAAGGATCAGTTACCCACGTTGATATTCAACCTTAGCAAGCAACAAGTCAACCACACTGTACATATGAGTTCCTTGAAATACTATGTATCACACTTACTTTTAGTTGTACAGCTCGAGCATGCTAAAGTGAAATTGCTGTTTGATAGAACTTCAGACTACACCAAGTACATTAAAAAAAGTCTGTGCTAAGGCATTTATCAGTTTTTGATTGTGGGGAAACAGTAAAATTCCTCTGGGCCAAATCAGATCACACACCTATTTTTTTTTATTTGACAACTAAGGTAATTATTAATATAATATTATTTCACTTCCATTAACTGGACTATTCTTTCATACATGAATTGTTGGAGGTAATACATTTAAAATCAGTCAATCAATCAGTAAGGGAAAATTGTTCGGAGCCCCCGCTGGGGAGTCCCTCGTCCCACCTTGAAGACTTATGAACTAGGGCAATACTGGTTTCAGTTTCGATTCAAGTTACTAACTAAAGTATACGTTATGTCCTGACCTGGCATCTTTTCCTCTATTGCGAGCTAGCTATGGATTCCCCATTCAAAAAAAGAAAAGAATTGGAGGAAAGCTACATTAGCAGTTAGCGGAGTTGAGGCAGAGCAGCCAGAGGACATCTGAGGGAAAAACAGATATTATTTTCTCCATAAAATATGAACATTGTACACATCTCACTGATAAAGTTGAGTTATTGGTACGGTAATCAGTGACGTCTGGCCTGTTGCTAGCTTGCTAATATACTAATATCTTCGCTCTGTATTTTATTATTTCATCTGGTTGAGATGGAGTTCATTCTACTGTAGGGGAACAATAGAATCATTTCACTCAAGTTTCCAAACTGCAGCTTTAAATGACTGATATTCAACTAGTCATCAAGTTATATATATTTATATATATATATATATATATAGTATATGTTATACTTTTAGTAGGAAATCTCCTTACTTCTTCCAGCAGCCCCCCTTTTTTTGTTTATGACTCCACCAGTTCCGTGGGATATTCCAGTGTGTGTCAGTTAGGCCTGGGGCTGCTTCTCTGAATCTTGTGTTACACGTAGCCCCCCCCAGGACGATTCCTGCTTACTTCCCCGTTGAGTGAGCGCAACCTTCAGTGGGCTACAATTGAACATGGACTCTCCCAGTGACTCAAAGATAAAGGCAGCTGGAGATGAGTCCTGTCGTGGGGGAGTCTCCCAGTCTGTGATCAGTCACACGGGAAATTAGAGAAGGTCAGGGTGTGGACTGGGACGCCAAGTTTATAGCACGCTGTTTGTTGCCTGGGTCTAGATCTTTGAATCTGCCCACTCGCACTACAGATGAAACTAACTTTTATTTTCATTATCAGTTAATCTGATGATTATTTTTTTATGATTATTCGCTTAATTGTTTGGTCTATAAAATGTCAGAAAATTGTGAACAATGTTCCCAGAGCCCAAAGTGAAATCTTGAAATTGCTTCTTTTGTCAAACCAACAGTCCAAAAGACTCTTCCTTTATCATTATTAATGACAAAGAAAAACAGAAAAGCCTTGAATTTTCACTCATCGTTGCAGATCTACTCCACACCAAACTGAATTCTGTTAAAAATCTGTTTTATGATGTGTCAACGATATAGTTAAAGCTCCTACAAGAAAATCTTGTGTTGATTCTGGCGGCCCCTGTGGACAAAGGATGATGACTTTAAAATTTGGCATCCAAAAAAAAAGTTGGCATTGAAAACAAAGCCAGTAACATTGACACATTTGTATTGAAAACAGTTGTATTGGCATTGAAACACGTATTGGCACTGAAAAAAGAAACTAATTAAAATAATTAAAATCTTAAAATCTTATTATTTAATTGGGATTCTTTTGTATTTTTCAATGACAGTCTTCAGATTTTTTCTTCATGTCACTCTTTTTTCAGTGACAGATTTTTTTACAATGTCAGTTTTTTTTCAGTGTACACTAATGAAAACATACCTATGAATATATAATATTATAATGTTGCACACTGGACCTTTAAACTCACCCCACAAATCTGTTTTTTGTTGACCTCGAGTGGTTTAGCTTCTCACCTTGCTGCAGTGATGTACAAGTATACTCCAGGACTCAGTGACATCACCGTTGACTGTGGTTAAAGGTGCAAAACAGCACACTTCTAACCAAACCCAACCACACCCATCAGTGATGGGACAGTGAAACACTGCTGTTTAGCCTGGTGTTAAGTTACTATTTAAACCACATGAAAGGTATTTCCACACCAGTCTAAATTTACATGTGAGAAATTTGTTAGCCTTGTGTTTCTGTTGCTTCTTTAACACCAAAGAGGTCATTTTAGAGTTGTGTGGTTTGTTTGCAGTCAGAAATGTTTGATTTTGTCAGGGTTTTTTCCAAACACGTTAGCCGCGTTCTAGAGCCAGTGTTTGGTTTGTCCGTTCTGGGCGACTGTAGAAACATGGCGGTTCAACATAAACTCCACAAAAGGCGACCCACAGCATATGTAGATCAAAACAGCTTATTCTAAGGAAACAAAAACACAATGATTCCTATATTCAGGTGAATCAACACTAATAAAAAAAATACATACTATATTTATATAGTATACTATATTCCATTTCTGATAATAGATCCTCCTCAATGTTACACTCTAAACCTTTAAATGACCTTTAGCAATCAAGGCAACTGAATCTACATTTTATTAAGTGTATGATCTGAGTCATCAGCACAGGCTGCGATCACAGTAACAACAAAAGCAGTCAAATTAAAGTGAATGACAGGAACAGCAAGGAGTTAGCACTCAATATACAACAGTGAAAAAATGAAAATATAATGATACGAACTTAACATCCCATCATAAAAACAAAATATTGCCGCTGCTGCTAAAAAACATAAAAACAAACAAAAATATGTGACACAAATGTTTTGCATTTTTGCAGCAGAATTTCAGCTCAAACCCAGAGTGCAATGGCTTTAAGCCTAGGTTGTTTTTACAGCATTTACACAATTGTTAATAAAAATTCTAAATCATGTCAAAATTATTTTCCTCCTTTGAGAAATGTGTTTGCTTTTTTGATGCTTTTTTCTTTATTAAAATATGTATAATTTCTAAATTAGTATGCTTACACCACCTTGTGGAGGTGGCGTGGAAAATTGATAAGAAGTTGGTCATAAAAAAATGTCTGTTTGTTATAATGATAGCAATAAACAATATGTTGATTCTGACCTGTAATTCTAGTTCTATAATTGTAAAAAAAAAATAAAAAAACAAAGTTCTGTTTTGACCTTGGATGACTTAGTCCAATTTTAAAAAATTACTCCAGGTCCACTAACCAGCATGTATCTGTGATAAAAATAAAAAGGTAAATATTGGTGCTGTGTAAATATGAACCTCCACCTATAGCACAGTGATCAAGCTGATTGTGCTGTTTCTATTTGTTTTTTTACAGATGGAAGCTTCATGTGTTTAACCAAACATGAGCCTGTTGGCGTATGTGGAGCCATCATTCCAGTAAGTCCGAGGGGATCTGGTTTGAATTTATGAGCAATAATGTTGCTAGGAATAAGAATTCTTATTACTGTTCGTATTACTTTGGCTTGGTGTGAAAAGGACTTCTGCAAAACACACACATACACACTGCGGTGCATAAATACAAATAAAACAACACATAACATTGTTGTTTATATATTGTTACTGTGTGTGTGTGTGTGTGTGTGTGTGTGTGTGTGTGTGTGTGTGTGTGTGTGTGTGTGTGACCATTCTGTTGAAACAGAATCTGTTCTTAATAACCCTTCACACACACAATATCTTATATGAGGATACAGAGTTCGACACACTGTTCTGTATGTACAGTGGTAAATTGTGAGGCTCTGCTGTAGTCTGGCTTACTTTAAATCTGCACCCTGATAATGATCACTATTCATGTGTTTTAAGTGTGGCATCAGAGAGTTGAAGATGTGCTCTGACATTCTTGGGAAAAACATTCTGCTTGTTTGCTGTCAGAGAATATGGATATCAGTTTCATCTACTTGGATCAGTACAGAGATACTGTAGCCACCGTCTCAGTCACATGACTCCCTGGGACCCAGAAAAACATTTTTGCCTTACACATCCATTCCAAAAGAAACAGCTGTTAAAGTATAAAATATAAGTATAAGGTAAATTATAAAGGAATTCCAGATCATGACATATATATTGTACATCTCTTTGAATGATTTGAAACTTTTTTGAGTGAGCAGCTCTCATTGGGATGTTTGGGCCACTGGGTTCATTATCTGTAGGAAAATAGAGAATTTAAAGCTGCAGTGGGTACCTTTTATAAAAAATAACCTTTTGAGAAACTTTTACTATATCCTGACAGTAGAACATGAGACAGATAATCTGTGAAAAAATCAGGTTCCTCTGCCTCCTCCTAGTGCTCCTAATGGTATTTGCAAGAATCCACCAGGCCTGAATGAAAACAACAAATTACTGCCAAGAAAGATTGTGGATTGTTGAGTCTCATCTCAGATTGTCATATAATGATATTCTGTCATATAATGATTCTTGCAAATACCATTAGGAGCACTAGGAGGAGCCAGAGGAACCTGATTTTTTCACAGATTATCTGTCTCATGTTCTACTGTCAGGATATAGTGAAAGTTTCAGCACATATGACAAAAAGTTATTTTTTATAAAAGTTACCTATTGCAGCTTTAATACATGCATGGATTGGTCCTGGAGGGTTATATTTGTGTAAAGACAGTGAAAAGGGGGAAATTGCTTGTCATGAGCTATCAAATTTGAAACAACAACAGCTCCATAAATGTCTTATTTGCTCATTTTATTGTCTTTGTTGAACACATGTAGAAACATGTGGTTTTAACAGCTGGGTTCAGTGACTACATGCAGGTTTGAGCTCTGTCCTAACCTGAAAATGGGAGTTTTGGGGTTGCTGGAGGGTGGATTTTTTACGTTGGGAAGGAGGTTGGGATGGATGGTTGTGTTTAGAAAGTGTGTCACTTTGACAGTGGAGACAACTGTTCACAACCTGTTTCCTATCAGCAGTGAACATTGCTTTGATTATTAACCATATCAATGAGTGTTTACTAATCCTAAACAAGTAGCTGTATTTGCCTAAAACCTAACCAAACCTTTTCCATAGAGGTGGCAGATTAAAAAAACAAACATCATATGAATCATTTCTGTCCTCTTCATTTTGGAAGGCAATGATGAATATTTTGATAGTTCCTTTTTGTTTTCAGTCTTTGAGCCAAGGCAGGCTAAACAAAATCCAGATCTATCTTTATACTGGACCATGGGCTTATTAGAACTAAATGCAGGACTCAGAGATGGTGCCCATACAGTTGTCCACCCACTGCATCTGGCAAAAAAAAGGTTTGTCTCTTCCTGTTTCGCTCCAGCTCTGTGCACTGCATATACTCATTAAAGTCCCTGGCCCGGCTCCCCTGTCCCTATTGGAATGACATCACACTCATAGAAATGTCTTGCCTTGGAAAACTTTCACAAATGTTAAATCATAATTGACCTCTTTTGCAATTGGAACTGTCCTGTTAACCGTTTTACAGGTGTCTGTGGCCCCTTTTCCACCAAATTAGCCCAAGTTCTGTTCAATATTCTTGGAACCTTAATGCTATTTAGTGAACCAGCCCACATTTCCACCAGTTTTGAATGGAGCCCACTTTGGTTCCCACAGGTTGGACCCGAACCCATGGCCGCTTGGAAATTGCTTTTTGGATTGCAAGGAATTTTCATAGATTCATAGAATGGACACAGCAGGATCAAATTGGTATAAATCTTCTCGTCTGCCTCTGCATGGGCACAAGCGTATTTCCCAAAATGCCCCAGTGTGTGCATGCTGCAAGGCTCTAAATCTTCAGCAAGTTACAGTCTTTAAGTGAATGGCTCTATCATTTACAGTACATTGCTAACATCTCTGGCTTTCTTGGAGCTATGTTAAGGCTTAATTGGAACCACTGAAGTCTGAACTTTAATTTCAAGGAAAGCACTGCTCATAAATGTGTAGTGCTAGTAGGGCAACTGCACTCAATTTAAAAGTACTGTCTGGATGTGAGGATGAAATGAAACCCTGGTAAGTGTACCAGAAACCTTATCTTAATCTCTGCTCTCCCTAAACAAGACCTCCTCTCTGCTAATCCCTTTAGGGCTATTCTTACAGGAACACACAGCTCCAATCCTGTGCGGCTTGGATTCACTTTCACACATTGGAATATATGCATTTTTTTTTTTGCCTTTTGATAATAACTTCATCAGATTTAGGGTGGGGCCATGTTTGGTGTTTCGCCGTATTGTGTTGCACTTTGTCGTAGATCCAGACAGAAACATGAGCATAATTTCGACATCATGACAGAATACAGCCATTCAGTTTTTATCTTTGAGCATAAGCCTATAACCTCTAATGTTGCTTTGGCAACAAAGGAACAAAACGGCTGTTGTTTGACATGGGAGATTATATCAAAAAAGTGAAATTTATACTGAAGGACGTTGTGTAATTACTGAAAGTACTGCTGGCGCACACACAGCATGAGTCATTGTCAGAGGAAAACAGGAAACCTTTCTCCTGGCTTGTGATCCCAAGATCCCTTAATGGTGCTGAGTGTTTCCAAAGTGTTGTAAAAGTTAACAATGCCTAAACAATAAACATGCAGCACTCACATGTATTGCTGTCTAATTTGGGTTTGAGTGCCCAATTATTTGTCCATTGGTTTCCAACATGGAAACGAGCAACTGGAAAATAAATGACCTATTTTTCTGAATTTGTTTACTTTGAATCATCTCCAGTGCTGATGATTTAGAGCCCCTTTTATATTCTCGTATATTGTCTCCAGACTAACATCCAAGCGATAAAGTGGATTTCTCTCTGAGTTAACAGAGAAAAAACAAAAGTGCTGATGATGTGGACGGTGCTTGTATTATTAGCTCCATCTTGTGCCTCTCACATAGTCTCTATTATTTCAATTGGAGATTGGTGCAGTGCTTACAATTCACAGAAATTCTCTACACATCAAAAACTTAATCACATCAGGTTATTTAACATACTCAGGACACAGAGATACAATTCTAGACTATTCCATTCTGTCTGTACACAATATATACAGTATTATTTGAGTGTTTCAAAGTAGCAGACAGAAATTACACCTGCATATTGCTTTATGTATTTCATAAAGCCCAGACTGGATTTAACCCTGCGAGGCAGCTGGACTCACACAAGAATCCAAGCATCCGGTTTGTGGCCGATACAATGGTACTGGACCAATCAGCATCCTTTGTGGAAGTACTGGTAGCTACAAAGAGGGTTGCTAGGTGTTATGCTCATTAGATAACAATGCCGATGTTAGCATTAGCGTAGATGCTTCGAGCATCAATCACAACTGATTAAAAGAAGTGCAAAGAGGACTTCTCAGATGATTGTGTGATCTGGCGCAGTCAGGGTCAAGTTAGACAAACAAGGCAACTGGGCTAAGGTCCTAATCCTCCAGGTGCCCTTGCTTGCCCAATTGCTATACAATGAGCCAGGTTCATTGTATAGCAATTGGTATGTGGGGATATGATTATTTGTCAATTCATCTATCTATTTTCCACTGCTTATCCATGTCCAGGTAGTGGTGGCAGTAGGATAGGCAAGGTAACCTAGATGTCTTTCCCAGGATGTTCCTAGGCCAGATTGGTCACGTAATCCCTTCAGTGTGTTCTACGTCTGAATCTCCTCCCAGTTAGACATGCCCAGAAAACTTTTAAAGGAAGGCGTCCAGGAGGAGCCTGATAGATGAGGGGTAAATTCAATTGATCCCTCAGTAAAACTTGGATTGTGGTCCAACTGTGCCATTTGTTTGTGACAGTGTGCTTTAACTGACTAGCAGTGCAGCTATCAATCGATAGCAGCCAGCTAACGTGTGTTCTTTTGTTCTATACTAGTGGAACTTTCCTCTGCTGATGTTCATGTGGAAGATAGCACCGGCCCTGAGCTGTGGAAACACTGTGGTCATCAAGCCAGCAGAGCAGACCCCCCTCACGGCCCTCCACGTTGGATCGCTCATCAAAGAGGTCTGATGTTATACTCAATGTGTACAGTGGGATTGATCCAAGCTGTGGGCTGAGAGGGGTTTAGACTCTAAACCTATGAAGGTCCTCTTCTTGAAAAGATTCGGGGCAGTATTCTTATAGAAAATCCAGCTTCTTATGTGATTAGACTGCTCTGCTATGATTTGGTTGTGACTGTTCCCAGCAGGGGAGACAGTCTGGACAACACTTCAACTGTGGTTTCCAAAGGGTGGTTCAGAGACTCCCAAAGGTTTCTGCTTTTACTGGACATAATTGCAGTTTAACAATTTAATTAAATTTGACTCTAGGCTTCACTGTCATCTGCTAACAACTTCAGAAGAACAGACTTCATCTGCTAGCATCAGGGGTGGTCCTAGACGGCGAGCTTTACTGATAGCGCCCCATCCCCACGAGTCCAAAGAATTGCACATTTATTTAAACAATGATAATACAAACAATATAACAATATGTGCAAAAGAATAAACCTGTTCAATAATCAATATACAAAAAATAAACTTTTAAACATATTCTTAACAGTAGTGCAACATCTGAGAACAAAAAGTGCACACTAAAGAATCAAAACAAAATCAATAAAACATTGTGTGCAAAATGAGATACTGTAAAATGTGATCCATATACACACTAATATCACACTTCATTCACAATGCGACCTTTCTGGCCTTCCTTGCCGCAAACTCATCAAGAACCTCCTCGTAGGAAATCTGACACTAACCAAACAAAGAGGTAAAAATGTCGGTCTTATGACTTATGACTTATTAAAATGTCTTATTATGACAATATTGCGTCCAACTGCATGTTAATAACGACCAAACCTAGCCGAACGAAGCGGGACGTCACACACCCTCATTGCTACTTAACGTTAGCTTACTAGTAAGATGACATGATGCTACTGCTAGCTAGCATGGTTATATCCTGAATGCTCGGTGAATTTAATAAATATATAATCAACATTACCAACCTTTCTCTTTTGCACGTTTCTCCTGCTCTTCTTTTCTGTGCTTTCCAAAGTGCGCCCCGGATGGCTTCTGCCGTTTCATTTTCCATGGACTGTAGCTGTAACCATAGTAACCCCAATATTTTTATGTCATAGTATTGTTGTAGATAGAGGGATGGCAAAAATAGACATTATAATTTTAATAATAATATAATAATATTTTTTTTCTCGTCGCATATTTGGCACTCCTCACTAGGTGGAAGGACCGCCACTGGCTAGCATATACTTTAGCAGTATATCAACAGCATTCCTTTCACATGGGACATGCGATATTTTCGGGTTGTCCGTCCCATTCTTGTAAACGTGATATCTCAAGAATGCCTGGAGGGCATTTCTTATTGGCACAAATGCCTGGCCTTGGCAAACCCTCGAGGATGTAGTGATGTCGCGATCACAAAAATAATGTAAATTCAACCAATCCCCATGAATTCTATGCAACCTTGCAATTTTGTCAAGTCACTGCAATTTTTCTGCAAATTTGACCAATCATTGTAGTTTACTGTGAAAAATGTTGAGCCATACGGCACCAAACTCACTTCCTCATTTCTGTTTCTAGCTGTGACGATGTAGACCATTTTTCAAATTTACTGTGTCCTAACAGTGCGATTTTACTATCACTGGAACAAGTTACCTACAATCTTTAATGACATTTTTTTTAAGGCAAGTATTTTAGGCCAGAACAATCCACAAAATGCTTCCAAATCCTTTGAAAAAAACACAGAGAACATGACCCTGGTGTCTATAGTAGTCCCAGTCATTTGTTTTTAATTTAGAAATACTAAGATATACCAATATGTGACAATATTGAGACATAAGAACTGTAAAACACAGTTAAAGAGAGATGATAAAAGAAATACTAAACTACTGTATCAGCCAGACCTACCCTACGCTAGGCAAATAGGCCACACACACTTGCATGGGGTCACAGGCTGGGGTATTTTTTTCAAATCACTGGTGAGCCCCTGCATTAACATGGCCTCTGGGTTGCTGTTTCAGGCGGGGTTCCCTCCTGGCGTTGTGAACATCGTTCCAGGGTTTGGTCCCACAGCAGGAGCAGCCATCGCCTGCCACATGAACATCGACAAAGTGGCCTTCACTGGCTCTACAGAGGTATGTGAGAGTATGGTAACAGCATACAGACACGCTGCATAACCATCATTCTGACTAATAAATGCAAGATAAATACTCTCAAATACATTGAGTGGTGCAGTCCTGCTTTTAATGAGATCGGACAATTTCTTTGTTTTACCCATGATGCATTAAGGTAAGGTTCAAATTGCTGTGTACCGTCATGTGTGCAGGTGGGCCAGCTGATCAAAGAAGCTGCAGCTAAAAGTAATCTGAAGAGAGTGACTCTGGAGCTGGGAGGAAAGAACCCCTGCATTGTGTTTGCCGACTGTGACTGTACGTATACATGCTCTCTCTCACTCATACTGAACAATGACATGATTTTTTCGGGCAGACCTAGATGGGTGGCATGGCGTGGCAAGAATGCCTGCCTCCCCAGTTTGGAGTCAAATGCTGTCAAATTTAACACAGAAATGAATTTAAAGACTAAGGGATAGGCTTAAGTTCAATTAAAAAAGATATTCATTTGGAAGTAAAACAATGTATTGATTTTTAATGCCACTTTTAAATATTAATATTCAATACTTTACTAATGTGCCACAATAATGTAATGATTTTTAGTTCAAATATCTTCATTTTCAATATTGATATATGTGATTGTGATTAAATCAACATTATTTCTGTCACCCCTTAAAGTCTCCATGACACCCTCTGGACACCCCATGACTATTTCTCTAGATCATCTCACAACTATCTCACAGACAGTTTCTCTATCAAAAAACACCAATACTGTAGCTAAGTGGTAAAATGCCAGCAGTAGAGGGAACTGGCAGTATAACCAACTAGAGGAAGTGACTGTAGGAATGCTAAAATAGACAAAGGGAAAGTGGGTACTTCAAAAATGTAAATTACAACTCACCATCAACTCCTGAAATGCACTGAACATCCCAGAGAGATGATACATAATGGAACAGAGAACAGCAGTCTTGACTGAACCAACACACATCCATGCAACATGTAAATAACAGTACCCTGATGTGCATGAAATTAATGAAGAGCCATTAACGATTGTCTTAATGAACAACTCGGACATAGCGTTATTAATATTGCAACATGTAAGTCATAGAACCGTGACGTCAGCCAAAAAGAAAATAAAGAGCCATATAGTAATGATCATCTTAATGAACCATCCATGCAGCATGTAAACTACAGCACTGTTAAATGTCAGCCAAAATGCAAATATATATTTTTTTAAAAGGAAAATATATATCATAAACGAAAGTCCCCATGCACTGCCAATAAGAGTCAGGTGCTGGTAGTTTGCAGGACCATGTAGAAAAACATCCAAATTAACCACCGCACACATAAACAACGCGTCCTCAAATTCACTCAGCAAAATTACACTAGCACTTACAGGTGTAGTAAATAGGCCGCATCTGGGTCACATGACCAACCGTCACAGTCTATAAATTTTTTCCTTTCCACATTTCAAAGTGAAAGTTTTTTTTGTTTTAAAACATGCCGCACAAAAATGCATAATACAACAGACAAAGCAAGATAAATATAAAAACAGCATGATTAATCTAACACAATCACCATAATTACACCTTTTTACATTAAACAATAAGAAAAACTAACATCCATGTCCAGCTGAGATATCCACTGGTGGCAGGGACCAGAAGGGGTAGTATGAAGATACTGAATACTTCAGGCACTTCTCTACTATGTTAGAAAAAGTGACATTTTCTCCTGGAAAAGGAAAACGTTTCTTTATTTTGATCCTGATTATTAGCTTCCAAAAAGTGGTCACTAGTCTTACTGGCCAGTAGTCCAGTCTTCCATGATATGCAAAACTGCACACCATTGTCACACAATGGGTTCACCCATTTGTGACAAATTCAGTTCATTTTGCCATTTTTGTATCCATCCCGTAATTCAGATCCACTCCAAAATTTAACGGGGTCTTCTTTACTACAGCCTTCCACGAGTTCCATGAAAATGGGGTCAGTAGTTTTTCTGTAATCCTGCTCCTCGGGTAAACATAACCTCCTCCTCGGAGGTGAAAACAACTTTTTAAAATCACACAGTATCAATATAGCAGGAAATGGCTAAACAGGCCAAATGTAAAGATCAGAAAATGAGTGAAAAGACAGACAATAGTAGCTAACAATGAAAGCAAAATTGTCACAAAGACACAGCAACAAAAAGAAAAAAAAAGGTCCAAAACAGTAATAACCAAAATAACATCCATGAAAGAATTATGAATTTTTCTTTTGAAGATGTTTGGAAAGAAAATCTGCTTTTGGTGTGTCTGATATTCCAAGCAGAAGAAACTCCATAAAGTTCTCATCATACAACTTGTTCATGGACACTGCCAGTGCTTGGATAAAAACCAGTGTAGATTTTCACAATAGAAGCGTGGTCTATCATTGCAAATGAGTGGAAGAACGTTACACACATCAGCACGGGAAGAACAGTGAAGAACTAATCTGGCTGCCCTGTTCTGTGAAATCTGATTTTTTTAGATGTGTCTTTGTAGAATTTAAGCAAATGTGACAGAGCAAGTGCCGGAACAACATCATTTATAACAGAAGATATAAGATAATGTATGCAGTAAATGAACTAATTTAACACCCAGTAATTCAGTCCTTAGATGTTAGAATGGATCTTGTAGTTTATTTATGTATCTTTATATTGTGTGTGTGTGTGTGTGTGTGTGTGTGTGTGTGTGTGTGTGTGTGTGTGTGTGTGTGTGTTTGTGTCTACAGTGCAGCTGGCCGTGGAGGAAACCCAGAAAGGAGCTTTTTATAACCAGGGCCAGTGCTGCACAGCTGCATCACGTGTCTTTGTGGAGGAAAGTATTCATGAAGAGTTTGTGCGCCGAAGCATAGAAAACGCCAAGAAGATTGTCATAGGAGACCCACTGGATCCCCGGACATCACACGGGCCACAGGTTGGAACACTCAGTTAACATCATACAATACTAATCAGTACTTAAACCTGCAAGTGCATTGTGTTTGCTGACTTACCTGGAAGGTTCTGGGAAATGGCTGTGGGCTGCTCTGTAAAGCTGCAGTAGGTAGCTTTTATAAACTCAACAATCAACTCTCTTTCTCCGAGCTCACTGCTGCCCCTTGTGGCTATTTGGGGGCGAAACAGTGTCCTTCCTGATCTTCTGTCCGTGAAAGGGATGACACATATGTTCTTTACTGATCCTGAGTGCAGGTGGTGAGGGTGAGGGGATAGCAAGGGTTGACGGTGGTTGTGTGAGTGGCCAGTTGATGGTTCCCCACAGTGTGGTGGGGGCGGTTTCCTATAGCTGGTGATGTCCTACAGGCCTCTCCACAATGATGGCGGGTTGTTTACTGAAAACCTGTTCATCAGCTTTTCAGTGTAGATCCCTTTTGCTACTCTGATCTCCTTTGTCAGTGTGTTTCTGGCCTGGTTGTACAGGATTCTGTCCCCTCTTCTGCTGGCCTCCTCCTTGGCCTGATGAAGCTGCCTGAGTTTAGCTGTAAGCCAGGGTTTGTTGTTGCTGTATGTGCAGGACATTTTAGTTGACACACACGTGTCCTCACAAAAGCTGATATAAGATGTCACAGTGTGAGTGAGTTCGTCCAGGTCTGTGGCTGCTGCCTCAAAAACACTCCAATAAACATTGATCAGAGTCTCAGAGCTGCAAGGGGGACACAGTGATAGGCAATCTTTAATCTGGTGCAGCAATGGTCCCTAGCAGGATACCCTCTAGTGGGGTTTATTCCTAATGGGACACTTAAAGGTGCTGTTAGATTTGGCTGTCTGTCCAATTCATACTCAAAACAAATAGGGGGCAGCATATCACCATAGTAGTTCCCAAGGAAAACTTGTTGGGAACCAAATTTTCAGTTTGCTCCAACTGATTAAAAACTAGGAAAGTAGGTTGCTGGTTCAGGCTGCTTCAGTGGAAGGGCACAAATGGGCACCAGTTTACAGAAAGTTGTCATGCATTTATAATGAAACAGCTTAGTTAGGGCAATTTACAACAATTTCTCCCCAGAAGGGCACCCTCGAAGACACTTGTTTTATCTACTGTAGGGGCATCCAAAGTTCAAAAATACAACTCTAAAACTCACTTATTACCACACTTTATCTGTGATCATTGTTTAACTTACAATTATGAGCTAAACACTGGTACAATCTCTGTGCTGTACAGACATGCACCTGGTATCAATCTTACTGTACCATTTGACTTTTTTTCAAGGACAGCTAACTTTTTAAATTTCCCAAAAGTTGTTGCTGTTCTTGTATCATTAACTTGTCCCCCTCTCTTATCTACTTGTCTGCCTGATGCTGGCTCCAGATTGATCGACAGCAGTTTGACAAGATTATGGATCTGATAGAGAGCGGGAAGAAGGAGGGTGCCAAGCTGGAATATGGAGGAGCAGCTGTGGAAGAGAAGAGCCTTTTCATTCAGCCCACCATCTTCTCTGGGGTCAAAGACCACATGCGTATTGCCAAAGAAGAGGTGACAACTTATTTCAGTTGATTACATATGAAGCAGACACAGACAGAGAGTGGGATAGAGCCGGTGGATGAAAATGAAAGCCTGACACCTTGTGGAACAGTGCTTGAATTACACCACAGACAGCAGAGAGGCAGGCTGCACAGCTGAGCACACAGGAAAAGTCTAAGACAAAGGAAGGACAGTTTTAGTTAAATGTTAATGAGAAAAAGTGCACAAATTATACACACTTATACTTTTAATTGATCATCTCATAATTCTCCATTACAAACTTAACCAGTAGCATCATTTTATCATTCCTGATTTTTTTTCCAGGCAGAAATGCGCTTCCATATTCCTGAAAAATAAACTTTATGTGTGCACTGTTTCAGCCACATGGTTTTGTCAGGTCATGATTTAAAAAAAGAAATACCAAAAGCAGTGACATCAAACACACAGTTTCAAACTCCGTTATGTGATTTTAGTGTAATTCAGATTAGCATAATTCCCAAATATAAAATGTATAAAAAGGATAACTGTCGTTGTATATGTCACTATCACTCCATACACCACGTACAGCTGGTCTAAACATGGACAAAGGCAAAGTATAAAGTCCTAGGCCAAAAGCCTAATAATTAACTTTAGAGACTTCACTATCACTATTAAATTATGGGCTGAGGTGGATAAAACACAGCAGATTTCAGTGAAGAAAGGAATGGAACTTGATCAGCTATATTTTCATCATTGTTAATCTCTTAAATTGTGCAGCTCTTTAAAGTTCAAATTCAAGTTCAAATATATTTACTCAGCACCAAAGTATATAGTATGTAGAACCTCTATCACATTCAATATAATGATCAGAAAACAATGATATAGTCAAATAGGCACCTAGTTTACCTACAAAGTAATTAAGCAAAAACTATTTCCTAATACAGAAAGCTATGTTTTATTCTTGCTTTCAGATAATGTTCCAGGTACTTTGAGGATTCTGTTGTTATTGATGATAAAGTCAAAAATAGTATTTCTTTTTTTATGTGAGAATAATCAAGACTGTCAAGTTTAAACTCATTTAAATTTCATGCAAATATCACATGTTGAAAAGTATTGGAACTCACTGCTCCATGTTTATAAGATAATCTTTTAACAACCAGATTTAAACCATAAATGTTGCCACAGTCATCTACTGTATGTTAGCTTTCATTACTGTCCACTTACCTCCCCCTGGAGTCAATTATGTCCTTTTTGATTTCTCCACAGCTACACATAGACATTTACTTTTATTTAACCAGATAATTCAACTGAGAACCAATTCTTATTTACAGTGACAGCCTGGCTTAGAGGCAGTGTCAGGAGGCAAGTCGATACAAGCAATTATATATATATATACAGTTCCTCCAAGAAAACAATATTAGACAGCGTAAAAACATCACAGTTATAACAGGTTGAAGAAATTTCTAGTCCAACATTTTGACTATATCCTTATTTTTTAATATATCTGTCTAATATTTACCTCTACACAATCTTTTGATTCTCGATTACACACTGTACAAAGTTGAACATGCACATTTTAGTTTTTCTACGAAGGTCAAATTTGTAACGATTACACATCTGCTTTTTGAATTTATTGTCTGTTACTGTCTGTCATGGTATCATTGCAACCAATGGCCAAGCCTCTCTGTATTCTTTCTGTATAATAATGGAAGCCAGTTTGTGATCTGGAAGCACATCTGGCCTACAGTGCAGAATTTCTGTTTCATATTGGACTGTACCAACTAACCTACGATTATTTTCTCTGTTTGTATTGCACATTCATGACAGGAAACAAAAGGATGTGACTGGTCTTTACTGACATGTTTCCCTTTCAGATCTTTGGTCCGGTGCAGTGTATATTCAGCTTTAAGAGCCAGCAGAAGGCCATAGAGAGAGCAAACAGCTCACAGTATGGCCTGGTGTCAGCAGTCTTCACAACCAATATGGACAGAGCTCTGTCTGTGTCTGCGGCCCTGGAGACTGGCACCGTCTGGTAAGTCCCCGTTCACAGTCCACACCAGAGGGAAACATTTGGATGTGCATTAAAAATGACATTTACTTTTATTTCAACAATATTGGATTACATAATGTAAATGTAAAAGATTCATAATATTTTTAATGTGCCTTTCTTGCTTAATCAGTAGCTGCTTTCTATATTCACACAACAACTGTTATGTACATTAGAAACACAACAAACTAAAATAAAGAACAGAAAGGTTTGACTCGCCCTGATGCTCAATCCCGGTGACATTATGACATTCTTACCATTTTGCCAGCTGGTCACACACAGTCTCGTATTACAGATAAACAGCACACTAAAATATGTTTCTGAAAAGATTTTCAGCAAGAAATAGTCAACACAGTAACAGAATCTGGATCCATATCTGAGCAGCACTGCCTAGTTTGACAGTTGGATATGAGTTTTGTGCGTTGAGCTGGACAGACTCACTGAGAATGAGTCACAAGGTAGCCACGCCCTAAAGCATACCCTGCTTTATGGTCTATTTTACTCCCAATGGGACTATCATTTACTAAATGAACATCATGCTGTATGGAAGAAGACTGAAACTAGAGATTGAGACCATAAACTCATTAGGAAACTGTTTACTAAACTCATAAATCAAGTGAGAAGTAGGTTAATTTCTCCGTAAGACTGCATGCTATCGGTTTTTGTTGCAGCCAATGGAGCTGCCCCCTCTGCTGGCAATTACACAGAGTGCAGGTTTAATGGGGCGTTCTTTTTGTCTTGTAATCGCGACTTGCAGCTCGAGAGTGACGTCACATCCGTGTTGGAAAACGAATAACCGTGGGTTTTTGTGTTCTGTTTGGCACACAACACGACGAGCTTGGTTGCAATAGGCAGTTTGGATGTTTCGTAACGTTTATAGTGATTATCTGGTTTACGGTGCACCCACTGCGGATTTCACATGTTCAGTACATATTACACAATCATATTTCACAGTTTGATATCTGAATATTCAGTTTTGATTAACGTTAACGTTAGGCTACTGCTCTGCTTTCTGCTCAACACTCGGCATTGTTGTCATAGCAACATGGAGCGTCTCTAGCCAATTTTAGCTGCACAAGCTACAAAATAACTAATGAGGCGGTATTTAACACATAATAAGACTGTAGCGACATGCCTATAGGTAACAGTATAGAGTGCTATGTGTACGACTTCTTCATTTGGTTACAACAAAGACAAAAGTGCTTAAAATAGTAGAAAACCACAATGTTTACTACGTTTGATGCTCGGAGTATCCATCTTGGTAACTGAACTCGGGGTCCTCTGAGTTCAGACGACTTGACGAGTCGTATATACGACCTCAGGGGCGTTCTGTTTGCAACTCTGTACTCAGGAAACCGACTCGCAGATCGAGTTCGGTGGACAAATAGAACGCCCCATAAGACTCTTTGTGTTGGCTTCACTTCACAGACCCAGAAGCTCTGTCTATTATATATACAGACACCGTCACAGACTTCTAGTGGGCCATAAGTGATTATTAAGATGGATTATGTTTTTATATATTGTGAAATTCTCCTCTCTCTGTTAAGGATAAACTGCTATAACGCCCTTCACGCACAGACTCCCTTTGGAGGGTATAAGATGTCAGGCAACGGACGAGAACTGTAAGCATCACGGCTGTTTCTTTGATATTCCATGTTGTTCAACTATTGCTGTTTACCGTGTATTCCATAACCTGCCTCATTCTGTCCTCTCAGTGGAGAATATGCGCTGGCTGAATACTCGGAGGTGAAAGCTGTGACCATCAAACTGAGTGAAACCCTGTGAGAAGAACTGGGAAAGTCCGGTGTTCTGCACTTCCCATTCCATCAGGCTACATCACAATTCTCTACAACCCACACACCCCCGTCTTTGTCTACAGTCATGATCATGCGGTTGAGATTACGGTTAGGGCAATAAAAAAAAAAGTAGGTGAGCTTTTACTCAACAGCTTCAGTAATGTCAGTATATAAAACAGGTAATGCTCGGTTCGACAGGTTTTTCCAATAATTTATTTAGAATTTCCTTGCAAATAAGGAAATAATTTGGCACAGTAATTATGGAAAAAACAGAGACAGTGGTTAGTTAGTCAATGTTCAAAAGACAACCACATTTTGAAGGTGGTTAAAAGATAAAAGCAACATATAGTCACATCCTTAATTAGCTAATGTTAGCAAAACACTAACTAACTAGCTAGTTATATCTGATAGCTAATGTTAGCAAAATACTAGCTAAATAGCTCACTAAGGATTGATGTAGATTAGTTAGCTAATAAGCTAATGTTTTGCTAGCATTAGCCAATTTTAGATGTGACCTATAAATACATGTCACTTTTATCTTTTAACCATTTTCAAAATGTGGTTGTATTTTCAACATAGACGAGCCCAACACATAGCATATCTGAGTACAGGAAAGGAGGAAGCTGACACAGGCTTGCTCAACTGTCACTGGAGCACAGAGGAAAAAGGGACAGGACTTAAGAAGGGTCAGTTAGTACCAAATTGTAGTTCTTTCTAGAAAAATACTAAAACTTAAACTAAAAAATACAATAATATGATAATTTTACAAAATAGCACAAGATTCGCTTGTTGGGAATTTACAGTTTGCTCACTCGTCATGCAGATGGTTCAGAACTGAACAAACCAAATATCTAAACCCACCTATTATCTAGTGAGTAAAATTCCATCTGAGATGCCAACTGAACCATCATGTGGTGAAAAGCTCTCCCTTTTCCACCAACAGGGAACTGGATTAATTCTGGTTTGAAACGTTTGAACTTAATTGAATTAAATCAAGTCAAGTCAGCTTTATCTGTCAAATATGCTACACATGCACGACATCCAGCACAGATGAAATCTGAAATGAAATGAAAATCATGGAAGTATTTCCACAGAATTAAATTATTTTCTTACAGCAATAAGCAATTATGTTGGTCCAACTTGATTTAATTGTGTTGATATACTTACTTACTAGGTTTGGTTCTGACTTTGACTTAATATGGGTGGTCCAACTACTTTTACAGTTGTAACATTACACTACTAAATTAAGTTGGCCCAACAGAATTGCTTAATTAGAAAGACATTTAATCACACAGAAATGCATTCCATGATTTAATGGATTTTAATTTTAAGTTAGTTAATTTATTACTAACATAATTCTAATTTGCTGATCAAACACATGACCAGGTTGTTTTTTTCTACTCGATACATGGACTGGTTCACTAAATAGTGGACCCTATGCTATTTTGTTTTTATTATGGCACTTGAAGGTAGTACAAAGTAGTGGAAAGAGAAAGCATCAACTGTCTGTGATCTCCCTCAACCCAAGAGTTTTCAAAAAAATACTCCAGTAGTTATAATAATTTGTTTGCCTGTCTGATCCAGCAGGTTGATTACATGAGATACAAAACATAGTGATTAATCAACAATGAAATAATTTTTGAGTATGAATTCCATTGATCATCCATTCATCAAATCTCCCTATAGTACAACGTGGAAAGGTGGGAGAAAAAATACTGTTTATTTTTGTAATTTTTGAGTAGCCGATATTTGCAGATCCTTTTTCTAATTCCAAGCGAGTAGCCGATATTTGCAGATCCTTTTTCTAATTCCAAGCGCTGATTCTAACCTGGTGTGATCTAACATCAATGTTCTCTCTGCTGAGGAGAATGTGCCTTCCCTTTCATATGTTCTCATCCCGGATAAGGTAACATTTACCTTGCCAGTAACATTTTAGCACTGTAACAGCAACAATGTTACCATTGCATGGATAGTGTCAACGGTATTTACCGACATATATATGTTTGAGTGTTTGTTTATTATCACACATGGGAAACATGTCTGTCCCCGCATTTTTACCACATTAGTTCTGTATTTAAATAGAAATTCTGAATAAAGAAGAAATTGAAATGTGCTTTTTGAGTCAATCTTTGCACCTGATATGTAGGAAATTATCTTTGATACAAGAAAAAAAGCCTAGAAAATGTTTGCTAATGTGTTTTCAGTTTCTACACACACATATCTGTTTGTCAGATATGGAGACATTACATAAACTTACTATATTCATTATTTGGAGACATACTTAACCCCAGCCCTACCCCTAACCCTTACCATAACCATAACTACTAGTTAATTTGTAATGATTATTAATACCTGGACGGAAATTCAGGTATCGTAGCAGCAACAGCAAAAGTATAATTAAATACAGGAGGGGTATATGAGTACAGAATCCATATTTCAGTAATGCATGAATCACAGCTTAGTAATAATTTACAATATAACTAAGTTTGAACTGACACACAGCTGGTGCAATAGACGGCTGATCTTTAGTCTGAAATGCGTCCCCAAAGGTAGCCTAAGTCAGATACTCACACACACACAAAACCAATTGTGGGGAAAGGTGAAACATACAGTAGACATATAATGATGACAGGACATTTTATTTATTTTTATTTAATCTATTTGTATTTAATTGTGTATTTTTATTCATCATAATAGACCAATTACACATAGCACATTATTTATCATCTAAAAAACGGGAGTGTAAAAAACCGGGTGGTAGCCTTTTGTTTTATCCTCATAATTAAAACCCCAGAGATACTTTAAACTTCTTTTTTAGGGGGGATCATTATTACATCTAAGGGTATTTGTTCTTAGCCTCTGTTGTTAGAATAGTGAATGTGAATAAATAAACAAAATGATGTGCTGTCTTTGTAGTGTTACACTATTCTGTAAGATCAGTTATTTCAATTCTAAAGATATTCTACCATTGTTTATTATTCACTCAAATGTACTTCACTTCAAGGTAATTAGTGGAATATTTAAAATAAAAACTGAAAAAGACCCTGGTGTTTTTCTCTAAGGCCATCCCTGCAGGGAATTGCATCTCTCTGCATCACATTACAAACTTTTCCAGAAGCCCCTTTTAATTGGTTGAAAGTTCACCTTGCACAATCACATCAAAGACTTCCTGCCAAGCCTTGGTACATTTTTCCCACCATCCTCCATGAAATTCTGTCTTAAAAGAAAAAATATGAGCTGTTTCTTTCTTCTTTAAAGGGGGTAAGGATAAAGGGGATGACACGCAGCAAAGGGCCACAGGTCAGAGTCGAACCCCTGGCCGCTGGAGCAAGGACTCAGCCTTACATGGGGCTCCATCGCTACCTGGTGAGCCTATAGGGTTATGGTATATCCATTAAAGGGTAAACAGCTTTCTGAGTGGAAACCCATAACCCAAATTATGGGACAGACACACAGACACACACACACACACACACACACACACACACACACACACCACACACACACACACACACTACAGATGAATGGTTACCCTAAACCAAATACATATAGTGGACAGAAGACAATGAATAATTTAATTTAATATGATCAGTATATTTAATTAACATACTTATTTGATGTGACTGGCCCTTTTTTTTTAGTAATCTATTTAGATTCCTTCTTTTTAAAGTTAGTAGGCTATTACAATTATTATTATTAATATAATTATAATATTTCTCTGTGGTGATTTTTTTAGGGATGTGCTGTATGGTATTAATTAAGAAAATGACTTTACTTCACCTGTCTTGATATTATCCCCAATCTCCCATTTCTGTTGCTCAAGAATATTCCAAGTTTTATTCTGAAATGTTCATCTGGATACGCTTGGGCAACGCTATTTTGAAAATTATTACCGGAAATGCCTCCGTTGCACACTGCCTGACTTGACGCAGCGAGCGTCTCGTGCGACTGCTGTGAATTTGGAAAGTTTGCATCGTGGAATCAGGAAGTCCAGCGAAGCTTCCCAGTCCCGGCGGTGCGGAGGACCTCAGAGCTGTTAAAGCCCGTCGTGATGCTCGCTGGGGCCCTCAGCCGTGAGGTGAGTCGGCCGGTAACAACTGTTGTGGCGCAATACTTCATAATGTGTGCTGTTTCTGTCGCAACTGTGGGCGCAACAAGTGCTCACGCTGTGTTTCGTTAGTTCTGCGACGTCACGTCATCAGAGAAAAACAAACCAATCTGTGTTTATAAATCTGCAAATTTAACACATGACATACATTCGTTAGTTGTCAAGAAGTCACACTGTGACTGCTGTACATTCTCCATACTGCTGTGAAGAGCTTTTTATGTCGGCCTCATTATAATCCAGAAAGAGGCACTGATTGAGAAAACAGCTCGACTTTTAGATGATTTCCAAACTGACTGCTGCATGGCACAGCAACACACACCATTCTGCTGCTAGGGAAAGGGAGATACAGATGTGTCAAATCCGAATTCATTATAAAAACGGCATCTTCTAAATCCAAAGTTTTCTGCATTGACTGACATAAGGGCGTAACTTTGGTTTGAGTGGTGGTGTTGGGGGGGGGTAAGTCTGTGATCTTTGCTCCATTATTGTAACGCTACTGATGGATAAGATAATGTACATGCATAAAATGTATCAAAGAATATGAAACTTTTGTCTTTTGAGGCCACACACTGTCAATAAATGTGTCATGCTGCTTTAGTGTGTATTTCTCTTTATTATGAGTACTGGTTGTAGGCCAACATGAGATTAGATAAGCTTTGGTTGGACTTCTCAGTGTGACCCTGCTGCTGTTCACATTTCCTTTTTATGAACTGCCATTCAGTGAGCAAATTTTTAAGTGAGCATGTGTGGAACACGTCCGCCTCCACTTTTTCCCGCCCGCACTTTAGGAACTCTGACTCAGATTGACTAGTACTTGATGCCTGCCTTGGTTATGTTCTGTCGCCAGTGGAAGTAAGGCCTCAGTGCTAACACCAGCACTGAGTGGAGTGAACGGCGCTGATCTGATGACACTGGGCGAGGGGGGTACACCCTGGTAGGGACGTGAAAATACAGTTTTAGTGGGTCCGTTTTTTTAAAAAAGGGCACCCCCACATCCATTGTTTTGTCATGCTTCCCTGCTAATGTCGGCACACTAGGCTATAAACAAATGTGTATGCCCCAAAACTCACACACACACAAATGATGACACACAAATGGAGATGTATGTTTTAAAGAGATAATTGAATTCACATACACTTAACACATCTTTCTTTGCAGATGATTCCAATTATTTGCCATGACCTTGTTCATTTATAAACGTCCTATGCTTATCATGCTGATCTCCTTTTAATGAGGCCATTTTCTCTGTGGTTTTTGTCTGCGTTTGAGTCTTAAAATGAAATCTTTCCGTTGGGAACCATGTCTTTGATTGATTTTGATGGCCTCCTCTTTTGTAATGGGGATGTCCATTTTGATGGCAAGAATATGTAGATCAGAGTGTTTCTTCCAGTCCACAAAGTCCAGAGTTTGGTCTGTAGCTGGCCCCCGTCCTCTTCAAATCTGTGGAACACCCAGAGTATGAGCAGCATTCTGTGCTTGGACATCTCCCTTCGGTTGCAGATTTGGAGCGTTACTTTAGCCTACTTTAGTCACTCTTTGTCTCAGTCTGATTGGTGACATTTTGCTTCTTTCTTCTTTCTTTCACATAACAACAGTGGAAGCAGCTTCCAAGTCTTCCCACACAGGTCGACTGTCCCATCATAACCCTGGCCACAGAGGTCTTCTACGTTCAGATGGTTTTCCTTCAGTGCAGTCATCACTAAGTGTTCAGTCTGTTGTTGCCTTTACATCAGCTGGATACAGTGCTCCTTTATGGCCATGTCACACACATAACTGACAACAGGGGATGCCTGTTCAATGTGTGACACATCAGTGGTCTCAACAAGCAGACATCTTTCTGTATAACCTGTTTCTCATACTGTTAGTGGCCAGAGCTTTTATCAAATCATTTTGAGTTCCATTGCTTTTCCTTGATTGGATAAAAATGATATGCTATCATATTGGTTTAGAAATTCCACCAGCTCTAGGAAGCTGTTCGAAGTTGAGAGATTAAGTCTCTCAGTTATTTTGCCTGTCTCTGTCTTAGGAAGTTTGCATGTCACGGTCAGGCTTTTCAAAGGCCGTGTCCACTACCTTTCTTTTACATTCCACCTGATCATGTTTAGTATGTGTGACTGACTACTGCAGGGGTCCTTAAGTTTGTGTGACCCCACAGGTTTACCTTCACAGATTTCCATCATGTCCTGCTCTTATACTTTTTAAGTATAGTCAACAGCTGAAGCAGTATATGGCCTCACTGTCAGAACAATGTTCTAACCGGCGCTGCAGCGAGGGCCTGAAAATAGGGGTGTGGGTTTTTGGGGGATTTGCAAAAAGGTCTAATTGAAATTTGGAAATTGAATTGTGTTTGATGTTTTAATTTTTGGAGATGGCCCCTATCTGTTGGATTTGGAAACTGAATGAAATTATACAATTAATGTTATTAAAAATAACTTTTCAATTCAGTTATATACATTTAAATATAAATGTCATACAGGAAACTAAGTAAAAGGAAACAAAGATTCTATTCTGTTGCATTAGGGGAAGTGTAGGGTCTTGACTCTGGGGACTTCTCTGTTTTTATCAGTCTCCTGTTGTTTCCACTTTATTTATGGAAGTCCGATACTGAATCACTCTGATGTTGTCTCACAATGAATACTATTTTCTGTGAGGTTTGTTTAAAAATAGTTCAGTTAGTATGAACAGTACAGTGCAGTACTACTGACGGACAGAAAAAGGAACACCTGTGCAATCAGGTGAAAAATAACAATGTTTCGGTGCAAATTCAGGACGTTTTCAACTTGATGTTGATTTATTGTGCTGGAGAATTTTTGAACATGTGTTTCATAAATGGCCACCATATCAACCTTGTTGGAAGCACTGTATGCACACTCACAGTGTGTGATGGTGTTTTATTAGATTGCATTGTTTTCAAAGGCATTTCTTATATATTTGGTATTTCTGTATACAGGGGAAAATATTTTGAAACCTTTTATCCATGCATATAGCATTATCCAAAATTAACTTTTTGGCTCATGGCAGGTAAACAGAGCAATATTACCAGCCCAAAATACTTTACTGCCCACAAAACTGCATTATTCATTATTTGACTAAAAATAATTACATTTAGCCAGGTTGAGGGTTGGTGCGATAAATGATAAATGGAAATCAGACATTAAAATATCAGGCAGCTAAATCTCATTTCTCCATTTTTTTTTTAACATCCGGAAGTTATTGTAAGTAGTATGCTGCTGGCTGAACCGTCTGTGAGCCAATGGGGTTTGAGCATGAGTAGCAGAGTTCAGTATGGAGTACGCTATGTAAACTTATTTCACCTTGGCAGTCAACCAAAATCTGTTTCTGAACAGATTTTGGGCGAGAAATAAGCAATCATGTTGCTGAAACTTCAGTATTCGCATGTTGCAATAAAAAACACTCAGGATTTCTATTATCGTGATAATCTGCATTATTTGGGCCAAAATAATTGTGACATGACATTTTTTATATGATCCCATGCCTAGCCAGTATGCTGGGCCTCTCACTAAAACGCTGACCTTCATAACTTTTCTAACTTGTGTCCCCATATCTCTAATAACGTAATGTTTAAACGTTTCTTACGCCAAAAACAGGGCTGCGTGATTGATGGATGTATTATCAAAACTACAATACCACTTTTATTCAGGCCAAATAGAAGTACTAACATTTTGATACAGAGTACTTAACAATATCATTAAATGTGCTAATGTTGTTGTAAAAGTTGCTTAGAATTGCTTAAAATATCTCCAAAATGCTGACACTACTTCTCCTCTGCCTACCTGCTCAACTAACAAGAAGTTCCATAACGTAATTCTGCCGTAAAGTGGTATCGGAGTAGTTTTATGATTACAATTAATTATGAGTATGTGAGCTCATTGTTGGAGCCAATACCTGATACTGGTACCAGTTCATCCTTTATCTAAATCACAAAACCTTTTGATAAAGGTAAAAGGGCTGTAGTTCTGAAGCCTGAAAGCCTACAATTCTTTCAGTTCTCCAGACGTAAGAAAACATGTTTGTTAGATACAGACCCCAACAATTCCAACATCATCAGCATTAATAGATTCCTCAGTGAAGGTAAAATTGTGTTGGAAATGAACATTCCTACTAAATCAAATAATCGAATCATATTGCAATATCTGTCCACATAATTTTTCCGCCATAAGACATGGACAAAGACAGACTGAGACAGACCGAGACAGACGGAGACAGACAGAGACAGGCACTGTGTAGAAAGCACCAAATTGTAGTAGTTGCTTGGATCCGATTCGCTGACCTGAGGGTCTCAGCCAGTACATGTAAAAAAACACAACAATGTAAACCTGGCCCTACACTGTGATTCCAAATGATATACTGGCCACCTGGCCGGTGAACCCAATTCATTTTTACGCCAAACCCAAAATGTACCCACATTAGGCGTGGCTGGTGTCAGTTTTGCTCCCTGTATATAGCAGTTAGACAAAACCAGCATAGCTTTCAAAAATAAAATAGTCAATAATCTTAAATAAACAAATATTGTACCATTTGGGCTATACAGCTGAATTGTGTCTATTTGAATGTTGTTTTATATGTCTCCAGAGAACTGTCTTCACCACTGCTGCTTTGTCTTTGTGCAGGGTGACAGCTGAACCAAGGCCTCCTCTCTGTGGAGGAACTCTGCTCCGATAGTGATTAACCAGTGGCTCCAGTAGGAATGTCCTACTGGTCTGTTGGCCTTCCCCAGGACTCTAAAGACACTCCCAGCAACATGGAGCAACAAATCGGTGAGTAACCTCGCTGCTTCTGATCAACCTGCTCTGAATTCTGCCACTCCACATGGCCCCGTTTTCTCGCTGCGGCGTTTGAGGCATCCGGCAGGTTCAAACTGAAATGTACTGATGTGTGGAGCACTGCAGCACTGCTTAAATTTAGCAAAAAGAGAACTGAAACCATGATTGTTTGACAGCCACAAGCCCTTTTCTGTCGCTGTCTAACTGTATGTATGTACCACACTGTGAATGTTTCAGCCTCATGTAACTCACACATGATTTTAATAACTTCTCTATCAGCAGATTGTAGTTCAGCTGTGTGGTAAATAATTACAGGTATAGATGATGAATCGATGAATGGGGATTACAGTCAGGGATGGAAGAGTGTGGTGGAGTATGGTAGATTAGGTTACGGTAGGTGACCATTCATCTTTCTTTCCTAGCAACAAGGAAGCTGTTGTGATTTGCTGTTATATTTTATCTTTTAACTTCCTGACTACGTCACAAATGGAGACATATCTTCCTGTGCTGGTTGACTTCTGCTTGTGATCACCTTGTCCCTGCATTCTAATATAATATTTGACACAGTCTAACATTCAGTGTTAAAGACTGCCAGAGCTGGAAGAAAGTGAGACTGTCTTCTACAGCGGCCTTAGCAGAGTACAGAGTTCATGTTACAAAACAACGTACTGTCCTCCATCATGGACCCCAACAAAGCCATGGCCGAGTCGAAGCCCTCCCTCCCCCCCTGAGAATTCACCCCTCCCCTAATGAAATGGGAATTTGTGGACCAAAACAGTTTTTTGTACCAGGCTGTAAACATGCTGTAAATTTGGGCATTTTAACATTGGAGCTAATGGAGATTGACTCACTTTTGAAGCCAGCCTCAAGTGGCTGTTAGAAGAACTGTAGTTTAGCAACAAAAACAGAAGAAGAAGAAAATAATTTACTGGTGGTGGCTTCTCCAGTCTCTTAAATTGAATGCTTCTTTGTTTGATGTTACAGTTAACTGATTATCTTTGGGTTTTTTACTGTTTGTTGGACAAAACAAAACATTTGATGACGTCACCTTGGACAAATTGTGATGGGAATTTCTATAAACCAGATGATCGATCTAATAAAGGTTCCACTGGGCAGTGTGAGATTACAGTGGCTCACAGCAGAGGCAGTGTGAGGGAGAGACAGACAGGAAGCTCAGAGGCTGGCCAGGCTCTTAAACAAAGGAGCATCATTCCCTGCTCCCTCTCCCCACTACCCCCCCTCCTCCTGTCCCTCTACCTCTCTTCCCCATCCTCCCTCTCTCCTCAGCCTGTCACTGGGTTAGAGAGGAGGGAGATCATCCAGAGAACATAGCTAGGATGGCTGTGGATGCTGGGTAGAAGCCACGCAGCAGCTGAAGGGAAGCTATGAAAAGAAAGTGAGCGTTAGATGTGATGGAGGCAGGAGGAAGAGGAGGATTCGCTGCCTCGCTATGAGCAGGTTAGTAGGAGAGAGGAGGAGGGGGGCCAGAGCTAAACGCTGACTGCAGCCTTGTTTATATGCTGCACATGTAGGTCCGACTGAGCCTTAAAGCTACTCTGCACTGAGCTCTGACTCTGCTAGGATCAGCCAGTGTGGTCTGCAGATTCATGTGATGTATCTGATGACTTCTATACTGAAGGGCTCATTAACACAGCAGTGGTTGTTTATGGGAATCATCTAACTATGATGTCACACTCTGAATACATTTTACTCAAGTGTGTGTGGATGTATTACACTGGGTTTTATTGGGGAATGCTTCAGAAGAATGATTTCAAAGGGAAATTACAGATTTGTACACTGACCAGGCTAAGAAGCACCACTTCTGGGAATTGAACCCGTGGTGGTGGGCACGAATTTTGCTCAAACCGATCATATTGCTTTTTCAACATAAATGAAATTACGCCATCCGCCCACCATAACCGTGTGAGCACAAAATAATAGGGAACAGTTACAGCTGCGTATGCACAACTTTGCACATGCAGCTGCAGGTAACATTTTATCCCATTAGCAGCCTGTATCATGTTTCAGCAGCTGTCCACCTTCTGAAATCTCTGTCTTTGCTGTCTTTGTGAGTGGGTCTTGAATACTTGCATGCCATATGTATGTTGAAAAGATAGATTGATCATGGTATGGCTAAAACATGCTTCTCTGGGCTGTAAGCAAATGTGCAACGATTATTCAGGGATGATTGTGTAGCTTTTTCTCTTTTAACCTTTTTATCATGCTTTCTTCTCATATGTTAACCCACCTACCCACCTCTTGACAGGAGTGGGATCAACCAATCAGCTTGTTTGACTTTTAGGTCTGCACGATTCATTGTTGAGAAGTGGGAGTTACCCATAATATTTTTCCTGCCCCCGACTGCTGCTGCCTACCTCTTGTCTACATTGAGAACAATAAGATGGCGGTTGCACTGACATACTTTTAAAGTTATAATCCTTAAGATTTCAGTTATGTCAATTTGGCAACACAAGTGACTACCGTTGCTAACAGTAAATGCTCCATGAGCAGCCGTGTTGTAAAAAGTACTGGTGTAGCTGTTCACAGTGCAGCCAAAAACACTTGTTTTAATAAAGCAGTAAATGAATTGTCTTATTCCATCATCCCAAGAGTAATCTGATTTGCTGAAGAAGTGAAGGTGTGCAGCCTGTAAGTTCCTGCTCTTCATCTAACAGCTACCTATGGCTGCTCCATCATGTTAGTGACAAATTACTAAAATGTTGTCTTATTTTGTAGGAGCCCTTTTGCCAGACTATTGCGCTAATAACGGTGATAAACGCATTTCCTGCTTCACGATAAACACCACACTGTGTTTCACCAGTGGAATGCTTTTAATGTTTTTTTATGTGAGATTATAACTTCAACATTTATTTACACACATAATGTATGTAAAACAAACACCATCCGTTAACAGAACTACACAGTGTAAGGTCCTTTCTTAACTGCAGTGTTGCATAAAAGAGGAAGTCTGTGGTGTGCTTGTCTGGGGGACATCAGGATCACAAATATGAAGCTGTTGAAAGTGACAGAGCATTTGGTATCTGTGACTATAAAACAAAGCATTATATGCCTCAGGTACACCTTACAGATACAGATGAATTTTGTTATGATGATCGGCAATACTCTCCTCATCAGTAGAATTCAGTCATTAAATTGAGCTGTGACTTTTATTCACCTCTATAGATAGGAAAAACATAATCTTTCAGTTCACCAGGATAGTTTTTTAATAATATTTACATTTTCTGCTGCTGCTACTACTCTACTGCTTTTATTTAAAATCTACAGTTAGTAGTTACTTTACTGATTAGTATTTTAAATAAAACACAAATGCATATCAAATGCAATGCATTCTTAAGATTAAACCAGTGGGTTCCAACCTTTGGCTAGTGGAATCTTACAGGAAAATTGTCTGATTGTGGGCCCTTATCACATTTCAGATGGCTGAGTTCTTTGTAGTTCTTCCAAACAGACATTTCCCCTTCTAAACCACTGAGATGGTTTCATTTAACTTACTGTTAGAGCCCCAGAGAGGTAAAATTATTACATTTTTCACAAAATGCAAAGCTTTGTGAAGAGCCCCAAAGATTACTACAGCATTTTGTAGCATAAACCTTTCTTCTTTACTACCCTGTTAATTGTCTCTCTTTATGTTGTGACCCATTGGAGAGGCCTGACCACCACATTGGGAACCACTCAACTCCACTACCTAATTGTATGTAAAATAGTTCAAACTAGCTGCTGCTTGAACATTGATTTATTCACGTTAACAATATATTATGTAATATTTTCTGGTGAAGGAGTACTTTTTACTTTTGATACTTTTGTACTTTAAGGCATGACCTTTACTTAAAATACAGTATTTTTACATTGATGTTTTGTTTTACTCTAAGTAAAGGATGTGAATACTTCTTCCACCACTGGTTGAGTGTGACAGCTGATTTAGTTTGGATTGTAAATGATGTTGCCACCAGTGTAGGTTTTGCCTGTTAGGATTGAATCATCCACAGTGGATCTAAAGCTGTTTCTTGTGGTGCTGCACTGACATAGGGAAAGTGAAACAGTTGATGAGTGTTTGGAATCTAGAGGATCAAAGTGGAAATTCCCTTGAAGAAAAAAAAAACCTGAACCTAGTGGCACATGTTCAGGTTCTTGCACAGGCACTACTGCAGCTTACTCCTGGCTAGTGTGTGTGCATGCATGTACCATTCGACCACTGCAGCTCCTCCAGAATGCAGCAGTCCAGCTTGTCTTCAATGTACCCTATCTTTGCTATTAGGATAATGTGATTCATCTGGGTGATGCCACCAAATGTGTAGCATGTTTGATGTTTCCATTCACATACCTGACAGTGGTGGAGCAACACTGACACGCCATTCTTGTCTATTTATTGCTGCTGTAGCTGTCCAGGAACTTGAATTGTGTCTAAACAACTGATTTAAAGGATGCAGGCAGGTCCAACTGCAGCATTTGTACTTGCCATAGCGTGACTGATTCACACCCGTAGCTTTTTGGGTTTTTTTTTGGTTACATGCATCAATCTACATACCCTATAGTCTACATGCGGCTGCGTGCACCACACCGTGACTCCTGTTCCGTAACGGTTTGCCACAAATACACAAACCGTCAAATTTGGGGAAAAGAGCAGTAGTATCAGATTGTTACTTTGTATCAGCAGATACTTTTAGCACATCAGAACAGAAAAAGTTTGATTGGTGCATCCCTAGATGGTACATTGGTCTTCCACTGGAGGATTTGTGTTTTGGCTGTATGTATCATAATCATTTAATTCCTGCTATATGAACAGATGATCCACAGCTCCTTCTCATTTGTCTCCTCCTCTTTCCTCAGCTCCTGTCTAATCACATCACCCTGATGTGTAGTCTCCACTATTGTTTGTTCACGTAGCAAATGTCAGGAGTGTATGTTTCCTTTGAGCTCTAAAGCAGATGGACCAGTGAAAAGGGGAATTCAGTAACGGAGGAGTTGTTGATCGCCTCATCCCTCTCAAGGTCTTCTTCTAGCTTTCCCAGATATGCCGTTGAAGGCTGTGATAGGGGAGTATTGATGGTGGATAAGAGGCACATCTGGGTCTAATGGCTCAACTCCCTCAGGCTTTCTCATATAGCCTTGGAAGCCCAGTCAGACTCTCTCTGTATTAATTATTCAGAGAAAAGCCACTGGGCTTCAGGAAGCGGGCACATGCAGCTCAGACGCACATGAAAGAGGAAACAGAAGTGTTGGCTGGTGAAATGAATAACCACTCTGACAAACATGAAAATAAAGAACTTGCTCTGTCAGACTTGTTAGGACAGTTTTTGATACATTTTGCGCTTGAGTTATGAGCAGAGGTTTTCATCTTATTTCCCAAGAAATGTATGAATGGTATGTTCTACAAAAACAGCCCTGAAAAAGAACCAGCAGGCAACCAGCGATTACCGACTGCTAGTTGTAAATAAACAGGTTTATTCTGTGCCACATCGTTCACACCTTTTACAGTTGAAAGCCAAGATACACTTTCTGTGGATGATCTCCTTTTTGCACAGGACTAATATTACCTGAGGAAGCGCAGTGATGCCTGACGCTGTTTATAGCGCACAGTGTCAGAGCTGTACATGTGATCAGTGAGGAAGACCCCTGTCCAGTCAGCGCAGGCCCTGGCATGCCACACGGTCATATAATGCCGGGTAATTTGAGGCCAGCTTAACAACATGTAACTGCTGTACAGCATTTTGGTGTCATGGATGTATTACTAGAAACTGGCTTTCGTATTTCATCCAACCAGTGCCTTGAACATAAGGCCACCAACACAATCCCTTGCATTCTTGATTGCACTGCTGATTTTGTTCTGAACCTGGTCAAGGTGCTTGTTTTTGTAATATGACTATTGTTAATATTATTATTATAATATTATTGATTATTGATAATATGATATTATTAAGAACTTTGTGCAAGATACTGTACGTTTGTATTAGTGAATATTAATCGGGCAGATTTTCTTGTTTTTGGTAAATTACTAAGTGACATATTTTATGTATTTTTCATATATTCAACACATACAAAACAACTGATAAACAGTACAATGAACCCAAATAGTGAACACAATAACTGTAGTAACATTTGTGTAAAATTTAATTAATTAATAAAATTTTCCTGTGAATACTGTTTTTCTGACATTTTTAGGACATACTGGTATACAGGCTTCTTTTTTTGACAAATTCACTATTTTCTTTTCCCTGATATTTGGCCATTGTTCTCCTGCAGGATGCCTCAGCAGTGAGTAAGAGCTCTGTGAATATAGCTTGTGTTCAAGTCTTGTCTTATTTTTAAAGTTTAAATTATTACTTAAGATAGAAACTTTCTGTGCTAATGCATCCTTCTGTAAACATATGCTTGACTTTCCTTTAGAATAGAATTGTACATTACTTTTCTTTGTTTTGATATCAGCATGGTAGCCCTGCTCTCTAAATATCAACATTAGCAATTGAAAAACCGGTCGACAACTGAGATGCAAGACTCTGTGTTCTGAGCTTTGATGAAAGCTATCAGCCACTTCTTACGGTCCATGTTTTATGATGGCTAATGCAGTTTATAGGAGCATCATAACCTGGATTGATTTTATTTTGGTTATTATCCTGTGGTCTAATGCTGCTTCTGGTGTCTCTAAAAATCTACACACTAAGTCTCTTTACATATTATGTTTCTGTGTCACAACCAAATGCTTTTTAGGTATATTGTATATTCGTATTAGCAGAGAACATGACTGTATTTTGTTAAATTAATTATACACATTATCACATCCCTAACTTAACAAAAAACAAAATGCAAACAGCATATTTGTATATGTTTATGTATATTTACATATATGTATTTTGCTTTAAGATAGAACTGTGTTTATCATTTTAATTGTATATAAAGGGGTAGTTTAAATTGATATAATAGAACAAATAATCATTATTAAAAATTATAATTATAATCATATTTTTGACGACATGTCGGAGGGAGGGGATGGAGGGCCGGAAATGGCCCCTGGTCCAGTGGTTTGAGATCCCTGTGTAATCCATCTTGCACAAACTACAACAGTGTCTCACTTGCTCATTGTACTGATGTACTAACTCTAATTTACACATGAATCCCCAAGAAAACAATCCCTACACATCTTGCTGCAGAGTCTCCATACTTCAAGAAAGTCTGATTTATTATCATTAGATGTAGAAAATGACCAAGCTAAATACTGAATATTACTATTTTCCAACCAAGAGTATTAGTTTCTATACTAATGTATTTTCCTTTAGATACTAATGTCAGTGTGTAATATGAGTTTGGTGTCAAGTGCCTATTCCACCTGCCTCCAGAGGCTCTAGTGCGCACTAATCCACTCAGCTGCACTGTAGTTCAAGAGCATTCTTTAATAGGGTGACCTAGTTAGCGTATGCTGCAACAAGACTACAGTAATACGACGTGTTCAACCTGCAGCATGCTGCCAAACGCCTCCGTATGATCCCAATCCTACCTCACAAGCACTCCTTTAAACTCCCATTTGACTACTGCAGCCCCCTTTGTCTGTCCACAGGCCCTGGGGAGGAAATGGGAGCCAAAGCGTCGTTGGTGGAGGGTCCGGTGCCCGGCTCTGCACTGGTTCCTTCTCCCACTCTGGAGAACATCCAGGCAGCTTATGAAGGCGGAGAGGAGGAAGTTGCCAGGGAGCTGATCCAACAAGCCTGCTGCGTGGAGTGCAGTGCCAGGGTGCCCCGCATCGACGGGGTGAGTACACCCAATATATACATGAAAATCCTATTGTCAACTGCACCGCTAGTTGGGTTATGGTCATCACTGTAACGTTATGTGGTATGCAGGGTGGACACAGGGTTACAGTGATAGGCTTACTTGGCTTCTATGGGAAAATGTTTATACTTTGGTTATATACTGTACATAGTCAGTCAGTGTGGTACAGTACACTACAATAAGTTAAAGATCTGTGAATCACATATCACTATGACTATGTATGTACATTATCAGGTAATGAATGTTAGTTCAACCAGACCACGGGGTCGAACTCTACCCGGGGTTAAGGGATTTAATATTTTTAAATAAATGAAAACCAAATGAAACTGCTATTTTCAAAGAGCTTTTACTCACTGCTAAACAGCCTCATCCTGCATTAAAACCAATTATCAGGGAGAAGAAAACACTGGATTTGTCAAAAAATAAGCCTATTAAATATGTATTATTGATAGAAATAAAACAAACAATACAGACAGAGAATTATATAAAGAAAATGTCAAAATATCTAATCTATCTAATCTAATCTCAAAATTCATCCAAATCTTACACCAACTTCCTGCACTTATTGTGTTCACTGTTTGGGTTCATTGTACAGTTTATCAGCTGTTCTCTACTGTTATTGTTGGAACCACTGATGTAAACCAGTACAGTAGTTCTCAAACTAGGTTTTTGTCACATTTCAGGGATCTCCAGATAATCAACAATATAGAAAAGCAGAGTTTTTTCCACATTATTACACCCCAAAGTCAGAACCACTCTCATGTCAAAACATGCATAAAGGTTGCAGTTACCCTTTTGAATTATTTGGCCATGAACATGCACATACACAGTGATTTTCTGACACATATTTTCTGTTGCTGCTGTGTTTTTATACTTACCGTCCAGTTTGTCTTATGGCTGGAAGCCATGTTTATTCTGGAGGCATCATGTCTGACTGGATATACTGTAACTGAAGTTCTGAATACAGTACACTATTTGTACAATGTAAAGGTGACATCAACACACTATCTGTGGGCTTGAAGTGGGCTAAAAGCGAAATCCCTGATTTGTGCAAGTGCTGTTTCTATCAGCATCGTGTCCTCTTCATCCCCACACTGCGATGGGCTCATTTGGTACATTTCATACTAAGTATAGAAGACTGACAAAGCCTTGATATGAAGCTATTAGTATTACACTAAAATGAAATGTGTAAACCTTTCAGGGAAGAATTATCTGAGATCTAGCTCTATGTTGAGATCACGTGATGAAAATGTGTGTGTCCAAACTGCCTCCCACTCTAAAAAGGAATAAATCCATATTCCAGACTAGTCTCTCAGAGACAGTGTGGTTATGCTATGGATAAAGCTAGGTCTTGTCTCCTAAGGTCACTTTAGCATTCTGAAAATCCCAATTTTTCAGTTTTTGTCTTGTTCCCCATGTGTATAGTAAGCCATTGGGCCATTTACCATGTCAATAACTTCACCAATGCCACAAGTAATATGTCCTTTTACACTAAAACACCATTCTGACTGAGGATTTCTGAAGTCCTATATACAAGCAATATTACCATGTGCACATAAATATACAGGCGACTGTGGAGAAACATTCAAATTCAACGAGACTAAAATGTCTGATGCCTTTGCTGTAAAAGAGAGGAGGCGTTGCATTCACTATTTGGTGTGAACAAAGCCTCTGTTTCATTAGAGCCAAAATGTGCCAGTGTTACAGTATTACAGACATAAAAACTAGAAGTGAACGCGCAGGAATCTGGTTTGACTACACCAGTTGCTGGCCGGTGCTTTTCAAACAAACAGTACCGGGAACTAAACTCTAGAATATAATCGGAAACAAAAGTCCCTTTTTTGTTCATTAAGAGTTAAGTTCTTGAGCTCACAAAAATGTTCTTGGAAGAGTTCCTGTGGTCAAACAGGGTTGTACAGTATGTTTCAAAACTCTTAACAATAACAGAAAACCCTTATTTGAGTGGCTTTGTCTGAAACCTGTTCATGAGTCAGTGGGCCTGGTGTTAATAGTATGAGACACAGTTTAAGTAGATTCATCCAGGTGGGGGTTGGGGGGTTAGGGCTTGCTTAATTGCTGATCCTTCTTGATTGGTAAGCTCTGTGGTGAACCACAATGAAGTAAAGCTCAAAGAGAGGAGTAACCAGCCTAGTCAGTGCACGTTGCTACAAACCCCTTGAGGCAGGGGTAAGCGACTGGCGGGCCATATCCGGCCCGCCAAAGCTTCATATCTGTTCCACAGAGTGGCTGCTGATTTTAGTAATTTAATATTGCTATCTATACAGTATTACGATCTGGGTATCTGTGGCAAAATACATTGAGTAAGGCAGTATTAAGTTGCTCCTAATACAAAAAAAAATGCATTAAAGGTCCAGTGTGTAAGATCTATTGGCATCTACTGAACACCACTTGTGTCTGTATCTGACCACCTGCGAATGAGAACGGGTTATGAAGACAAACTAACCTAACCCTAACCCATGGCATCTGTAGATAAAAATGGCTCATTCTAAGGTAATGAAAACATATAATTATTGTTATTTTCAGGTGATTATACACTATTATACACATGAATAGGCTGGTCACAGGTAATGCAGTGTGTCTGTGAGCTTGATGCTGGCTGCCATTCATCTAAAATGTGTACAAAACAGCATTTTCTAGTCAAGTGTCTGTCTGTATTATTATGGATTAACCATTTTCAGACTCTTCACACTGATCTAGACTTATAAAAATAGCATTCCTTTTGTAAAAAATAAAAATATTAAACAGTAATAGGCTAATTTGGCCTAAATAGATGTTTTTAATTAAATAAAAAACAAGGTGAAGGTGATACCCCTGTCCTGAGGAGACATGGATTGAAAAAAATAATTTGCTTTCCCCTTGGAAACCTTTGACCCTTGGGTTTTGACTGGAAGTCCTTTTTTCCACTCTCGGGAGAACACAAAGGTTTCTCATGTATTTCTTTCTCCCTCATGGGGCTCTGTAATTTGCTGATCCAAGTCCAAAAAAATGATATATTAATTTTGCAGGGGAACAATGCACATCATGTTCTTTTGCTTTCCATGCTTATTCCAATAAAAAAAGGTTTTGTGTCGAGACAAACCTGGTGAGGTGACTGTGTTTAAGGTTGGGTTTACACAGAGACTACATCTTTTTTGTATTTGAATTAGAAGACTTTTTCCTGATCCTGTCATTCACCTTGATCTGATTGCTTTTGTTGTTGTGGTGACTTCAGTCTGTACTGATGACAGGGGATGTCCACTCTCACTTACTTGCTCTTATCCTGTGTCACAGCTGTATTATTTAGTGGCAGAGCTGCGGCGTTTTTGCAGAGTGGTGCAGTGCTCTGTGTTTTTTGTGGTGGCATGAAGAGCGCGTGGGCGTGCTGCTCTTGTTTTTATTTGTGAATACATCCTTCGCAGGCATCAGCAGAGATCTGGCCTACTTCTGCCTGTGCCAGTGTACATTAACAGATTGGGCTGATTAGAAAACTCTAGGAGAGCAGGAGATGAACAGATCAGATATACAAGAGAATCTACAGTTCATTCCATCTCATCTACAAAGACATCGACATTGAATGCCTGCAGGAAAAAACATACAGCTTTGTCAAAAACAGTCAGTCAGTTCATGCCTCTACTATCCCTGGCTGAACCTGCTGTGTCAGAGTCCTGGTCGGAGCTGGCTGTACATCAGGTGGCCTCCATTTGTCCGCCCCACTCCGGTTCTGTCGGCCATTCCTGGCCATGTTCCTTGGCAGCATTCCCCGCTAGGTGCCCCGCTCCTACGCTAGTAGTGTTTAAACTCCCCCTGTCCTTCCAGCTCCCAGTCCAGGTACAGTCAGCTAATAGGACCACTATGTAGCTAGTGACAGCAGCTAGTGCTGTTAGCATATGCAGCGCACCAGTGTGTTACAAGAGAAAAGGTCCGTGTTGCACAATCCTCTGATACTTTCGTCCTGGTGACAAGATGCAGCTCCCGAATGGAGTTTGACATCGTTTTTGTTTTTCTGCAACTATCCAACTAATGAAAAGTGTGTCAACTAAGACTCTTTTCATTGACTAATGGGTCGACTATGACAGGGCTGTGCTACAAAAAAAAGTTTTTTTTACTGAGATTTTATTGTCATGGTGATGTATCCTTTTATACTATGACAGTTTTCCCAGAAAATTATTTTTGTAATAAAGCAACATATCGCCTTGGTTACAGTATTGCAGTATGTTGAATCTGTATCGTGATGTGTATTGTATTGCCAGATTCTTACCAATACACAGCCCTAAGGTCTATTGCAGTGGTTACTAACCTGGCGGTCAGGACCCCCACTATGGGTTGCCAAAAGTTCATAGGGGGTCTCGAGGCCTTTGTGATTTTACGGTGTGCTGGAAAAATACACAGTAGGCCTATATGTCAGTATTTGACTCACTTCTGTGAAGAAAAGTAAATTGTCTTATAGAACAATGGCCAAGTGTTAGGGACAAGAAAACACAGAATTTGTCAAAAAAGAAGCCTATTAAGTCTGTATGACAAGTTTAAAAATTAAAATATATATATAAATATATATATATAAATATACAGACAGAATTGTATAAAAAAGGGATAATCTGTTCCAAATTTCTAAATCACTCGTTTTACCAAACTTATCGGTTACTGTTTGGGTTCATTGTACAGTTTTGATATAATATGAAATATCCATAAAATATATCACTTAGTGAGGGGTCGTCAGTTGGCTTAATTATAGAAAAGGGGTCCTTGTCATGACAAGTTTAAAAATTCTAAGTCCTTAAAAAATAATTACAAAAAAATAAAAAAAATTCCAAATAAATCCAGTTCTCTTGTTTATAACTCAATAGTGAAAACTAAGAAAGCGTCAGTCTCAGCTTTACTTTGCTAACTAGCTAATGTTACTAAGATGGTGAACAAAGTCAAAATTACACCTGCTAAACATCAACATGTGAACATTGTCATTGTGAGCATGATGCTAGCCTTTAGCTCAAAGCCCCACTGTGCCCAAGTACAGCCTCAGAGCAGTTTTCATATTTTACAGACAGAAGTGATTAGTTAAGTCTTTGTGTTTCAGACACTTTTTTTCGTTTTTCGTTTTAATCAATCCAGCTGTTTACACTGGCTCATGTTTCACTAACGTCCATACATCCAAAACTTCAACGTGAAGCTTATTTTTACGCTTAAAGTCTGTTTTCTTCCATTTTACTGAGTAACATCAGTGAATATGCAAGTGACCTACACTCAGTACTGTACCTGAACACATCCTGTGTAGACTGATGACCTGCTGCTGATGTCCTGCTTTCTTTACAAATTATAGTTATGTGCTTAGTGCAGTCCAAGTGTGAACCTATTGTGACAGTTTGTTGGAGCCAGTGGAGGTGACATACAGCAAGTTGAGCTGCTCTCATTGGCTGCGCAGTTTCAACTCTTTGTAGCAGGAAACAATGGTGGCATGCCTGGTCACACGATCATGTACTCTAGACAAACAGTCCACTAAAATATGTTTGTGAAACGATTTGAGGAGTAACACAATCTGGATCCATATCTGATCAGCACTGCCAAGTTTGACAGTTTGATCTGAGTTTGGTGCGTTGAGCTGGACAGACTCACTGATAATGACCTGTCAATCACAAGGTAGCCCCACCATAAAGCATACCCTACTTTATGGTCTATTTTACTCTAAATGGGACCATCATTTACTAAATGAACATCATGCTGTATGGAAGAAGACTGAAACTAGAGCCTGAGACCATAAACTCATCAGGAAACTGTTTACTGAGCTAATACATCAAGTGAGAAGTAGGTTAATTTCTCCACAAGACTGCATGGTATCAGTGTTTTATTGCAGCCCATGGAGATGCCCCCTGCTGGCAATTACACAGAATGCAGGTTTAAAACTCTTAAACACTTCACAGATCCAGAAGCTCAGTCCAATATTTATACTGCCAATGATGCAGTGGAGCGCACCAGCAGAGCAGTTACCAACAATAAACTCCTACAACAAACTGCATGAGTCTCACGGTAAAGTCTCACAAGGGAAAAAGCCACCTACCACCCATCTGTAACAGAGGCAGCACCTTGCTGCTTCTTGGTTGAGATGTCTTGTGTGAACACTGCAGTGACCACATTGAATAAGCTGTCTTTATAAGTCTACTGCTCTATTTAGCAAGTGCGGTTTCTATATGTGCCCTGCTGTACTTGTGTTGTATGTGCCCACTGCTGAGGACCTGCAGACCAAGGTCTGTGTGAGCAACAATGACCAGACATTTCCTGGAGCATCAGTCTGATATGGATTAATGATTGTTCATTATCCCATATCAAATAAAGGCTTTCTGTTTGAAAGTGGTGTAATTCAGCCTTGGGTTTGATTTCAGGTTTAAGTTCTTAAACCTTATTGAGTCTGAAGTTAATGGTGGGTCCAGTGTTAAGCAGCACTGAGTGTTAATCATGAGTTTTGCAACTATATAGTTGCCCTTTTCCACCCAGTACTGCAGAAATCTCAAATTTCAGTAAACTGATTCTTTATCCCTGTCTGAGTCTGGGTTTTTATTCAATACTCAGTATACGGTAAATGGAGGACTTCCAGCTTGTTTCAGTACGATTGCTTCCTCTTGTTCGTCAGTTTCTAACAAAATCCTATCTGAGGTCTTTCAAGAGTTTGCTCCTTAATCGTCCGTGTTATGTAATGTACACTTAGCGTAATTGTTCTATGTCTCAACTGGTTCAGAGGAAATGGGAAATCTTGCAACATGATGCTTTAATAATGTGGTTCATGATGGCAGAGAAGTGGCCTTCATGTGCCAAACAGGCACTGTTAAAGGCATGAAACCGTACCTTGTTCAACCTGAATAATCAGTTCCCATGTGATCAGTGTGCTGCTAATAGTCAACAAGACAGAACTACTTCAGCCTTTATTTAGGTTGTTAATCAGATGAGATTTATGCCTATATTTTTCTAGTGTAGGTTTCTTGTGATTACTGTAAAGTGTGGCTTTCTATTTGCAATTTGGACTTCAAGGTAGAATCTAGCCATCAATACATTTTGTGTTAGAATTACTGTTGTGATCAGTGAAATAAAGGTCCAGTGTGTAACATTTAGGATCTTTTGCCAGAAATAGAATATTATATTCATAGGTATGTTTTCATTAATGTATAATCACCTGAACATAGGAATCATTGTGTTTTTAGTGATTTTCTCATTGTGTGTGTGTGTGTCTGTGTGTGCGTGTGCGTGTGCTTGTGTGTTATAGGTACGTCTCCTGTGTGTGGCAGTTCAGCATGATGATCTGCAGAGTGTGTGTTACCTCCTCAAAGAAGCCCGTATCACTGTACCCCAGGAGCTGTCCAACAGCAACCCAGCCATCCTGGCAGCATACTACGGACGCACCGGCTTGGTCAAACAGCTGCTGGATTCTATACCTGGTAAAATGAAACAGCTCCACATCTGCCATATATAGACCAGGGCTTGGCTTCTTTTTTTTGAATAACATGTATTCATTCATTTTAAATCAAAGACCCGTTCCTGTCCTGCACCCCACCATTTTTATGTCAAAGTCATTGTACTAGTTATGGATAGTACGACTCAGCCTGAAAACAGTAGACCATTCCTAAGTCCCGCCCCATTTGGAACCTTGGTCAACCTCCTGTACTTAGATACGCTACAGTATGTGCTAGCCTCGTCTATGCTGAAAGGACGCCCACATTTTTAAGATGGTTATAAGGCTGTTTTATTTAAAATGTAAATTTTACATTATGTATTAGTATGTTTTTTTTTATATATTTTTTTTTTTTTTTCTTTTGTTTGTCCTCTGTTACTCAAAACCCGAATAAAAACAGCAAACATTAGCTCTCATGATGTAACTAGCTAGCTAACAATTAATATAGATTAGCTGGCGAGTTGTTTTGCTCTAAAGAAAAACACTGACTGTTATTGGAGCACAGAGCAAAAAGGGGCGGGACTTGGGAAGCTTATTGTCTTAATTAACTAAGCCGCAAGCCAGCTAACAGTAGCTAACTAAAGACTATGTATGTCACTTTTATCTTTTAGCTGCCTTAAAAATGTGGTTGTATTCTCAACATACATTAACCTAGCACATAGCATATCTAAATACAGGAAAGGAGGACGTTGACTGAGGTTCTGACCAAGGCTTACTCAACTGTTATTGGAGCACAGAGACAGAAAGGGGTGGGATTTAGGAAGAGTCAATTGTATAATGTCTGCTATGTCATGTCTGAGAAAATAATCCTGACAGTGCCATCAGGGTCATCTTGATCTGGATTTGGAGATTATAAATCTATAACAAAAACCCTGCATCACAAACTGGAGGTGTGGGGATGGGCAAGAAATTGGTACTCACCAAACAAAGAGGGTGTAATTAAAAGATGATGAGGACTGGATAATGCAAATTGTAGGATTCATTGTTTTTGGAGCTTAAACTAAACTAGGGACTAAAAGTCGGGATATCTGGGCCTCTGCTCCTTTTTGACAATTCCTTTTAAAACCTGTGTCTCGTGAGTCCCCCAACTTTATGAATACACAACAGTAAATTACAGGAGTACCCCTTTAACAGAGAACATTCTGTAATTGCATAAATATTGTTTTATATAGAATAGAGTTTGCTATAAAACTTTATAGATTGTCTAAAGCTTCCAAAATAATTGTTGTTCTTGCTCTAGAATAATAATTATTGTTAACAATGTATCTTCATTGTTGTAACCAGATGCTCACAATTAAGATGATTGATGATACTTAGCTTAGAAAGAATATACAGTAGAATACCTCTTAATCATGTTTGACCTCCTCATGAACACTGAAGAAAACCCTCACTAAGAAAATAATCTGTCTGACAAAAAAACATTTCAGAGTCCCAACTCAAGGTCAGGTCCTAATGGAAAGTTTTAAATAGCCTCAACCAGTTTGAAACTTTGCCAGATCGGTCACTGGACTAAAAGAGTCTCTGCGGTAGAGTCTGCGTGGTTGTTATTGATCAAAGAACGTCTTCTGGCTCCCTCTCAGGTCCATGTCTGAGAAGAGACTTGCTGAACTGGATGCTGGCCACATCGTGCCAGCATGGTCACCTGGAAGTGGTCCGACTTCTAGTCCACAGCTACGAGGCCGACGCCAGGGACTGTGCCATCCACAGCGACGAGTTCGCTGTCATCACAGGCCTGCCGCTGTACGCTGCTGCACGAGCAGGTAGGTGACACAGACATTAATACACTGCAGACTATATATGTACTTGTTACAGCAGCTCATCATGCCTGTACTATAACTCTAAACCCTTTAATAATCACCACACCCTCCTGTGTATATTCAGCTTTTCATTCAGCAGATACATCCACCAAACTAGAAGGTGCACACAGTCTGTGTGCCCTACACACACTGCTTTGCATTTGTAGTTGCACTTGTCACCCACAGCTAATTTCAGAACTGGGCAGCAGTTCCACCCCATCCTTAGACGAAACTGTGTACCACAGCATATTGATATTAATAGTGCAATGTGAATTTCTATTCTGCTGCTGTGTGTACGTCCAAATGCTGAACAACTGTGAGACATCATGTAGAAACATGTAAAGCCCTGTATTTCCAGAAGTGCTGGAGCAATAACTGGTGACTGACACTGAGTGAACACTGTTGGTCCTGTGAGCAGTGTGTGTTCTGTGTTGCAGGTAATGAAGAGATAGCTCGCTTCCTGCTGCAGAATGGAGCAGGGTTCTCCTCATACACCCTCATGGACCATCCAGCATTCAGCAAACACCTCCTCAGACTCCAACTGCAGGAAAGCTCCAACACAGAAGGAGAGGAGGTCTGTGTTCTGGAAACGAAGGAGGGCAATGATGTTGTGTTTTTGAAACAATAAATGCGATGCTGTCAGAGGAGAGCACCGTCGTTAATGAGGATTTATATTTAAGTACTGGTTCTCCCTAATGTTCTAGCTTTCGACCCCAACAGGGAACTCTGACAGATGTTGCTCTGCAGGACTTTGACAAACATGGAGCAGTGTATCACAGCTGCGCTCTGCTCAGCAACGTAAACAATGCAACAGTTGAGACAATGTAGAGCACACTATAAATGCATTACAACAAACATCTGCTCTAACAGATGCATATCTCAGCGATGTTTTTGTGAGATGCCTGCCTGTGTGGGGGGAAGAAAACAATATTCATAAGGAGATCAACAATTCTTTTTGTGTCGTTAACTTCATGCATCACAAAAGTGATCGGTGTGCTGTTGTGTTTAGAGTTTTGTGTGACTTGGTGACAGCTAACAGAGGTGCAGACTGGCTTTGGATCAGCTTTTAGGCGAGTTAAAAAACCGAGACACTCCTGCACAGATGACAGGGATACTGATAACCAGTGGTTACGTTTTTCCTTAAGGGACCTGTTTTCTATCAGTGAATTAAATGACAACCCCTGACTAAGTAACATATCTTATGGATATTTCACATTATATTCAATCTATAGCAATACGAGTAGAGAACAGCTGATAAACTGTGCAATGAACCCAAACAGTGAACACAGAACTGCAGGAAGATTGTGTGTGGATGAATTTTGAGCATGACCCTCTGGTTGGGAACCACTGTTCTATATCATATCCTGAATAAGGGACTTATAACAGCCTGTTGATGGTTTAGTTATTATAGTGAACTAAAACTAGGCTACAAACTGAAACTCTTAACTCCTATGAAATACCCTTAAGAAAAAGAAAACTAAGAAACAATATTGTACTTACAAAACAAACTAACTAATATAAAAAAAATATATACTGGAAGTGTCTTTAGTGTTAGTCTCATAAGTCAAAACACAGAAAGCATGAGGAGGCACTGGTGTATTGTACCACCTATTCTGAACTTCTAGTTTTTTTTTTAAGTATATATTTTTTGAGGCTTTTATTGCCTTTATTATAGTGACAGCTGAAGACAGACAGGAAAGGGGGGGCAGAGAGGGGATGACACGCAGCAAAGGGCCGCAGGTTGGGTTCGAACCCTGGGCCACTGCAGCAAGGACTCAGCCTCGGTACATGGGTCACCAGCATTACCCACTGAGCTATCCTGGCGCCCCTGAACTTCTAGTTTTAGAAATCTGAAGATATAAACACACAAACTTAACTCTTAACAGTAATTTCACAAGCCCTTTCACAAGTCCTTCTACCTCAGTACTGAAACTGTCCATGTATTGTGTAAACTATAATTTTTGAGTGCTTGCAAATTTGGAAACACGTCGATGGCAATTAGAATGAGTTTTGAAAATGACTAAACTGGATATAAAAACTAAATATTTAGCAAAAGGTCCAGTGTGCAACTTGTACAGTGTGATGTAGAAACTTGAAGCCACCAGTGCACATCCACTGAGAATGGACTTTACAGTGAAGGAGGAGACATCTTGTGTCCAGCAGGAAAACTTTGTATATTCATCTGCATTTTAGCAAAATTTTTTCAGCTTCCTTTTGAAAAATCAGTTGAGTGTCTTTAAAGACATTCAGTCAGTACCTTCTTTTCTTATGTCTGGGGGACATAGGAACAACATTTGTATAGTCAGAGATTCTGGAATTTTAAATGAGCTTGAAGGAGGAGGTGTGTTTTTTAAGGATTTGAATGTGGAAATTATACTTGTGCATGTGGACAAAATCTTTAAATGGGGCCATTATCATATACTTTCTTTCTAAGTGTTTAGAATTACAATCTCTTATAATAAGTTCATAATACTTTTAGTCAAGTAGTAAGATGTAGTAAATCTATGGTGTTTCAGCAGGGTTCCCATGCGTCCTGTAAAATCTGGAGAACCTGGAAATTTAGAGAGTGGTTTTCCAGTCAAATTGCTGAAAATGACAAAATATCCTGAAAATAATCAACATTGTAATTGTATTTTAGCCCCTCACTCAGATTACGTAAACCTTTTACCAGTTTCCATGTCAGTTCAGAGATGTTTACACAAATTGCAGCAAACTTTTGGCGTCAAGTCAAGTGTGTGTGTGTGTGTGTGTGTGTGTGTGTGTGTGTGTGTGTGTGTGTGTGTGTGTGTGTGTGTGTGTGTGTGTGTGTGTGTGTGTGTGTGTGTGTGTGTGTGTGTGTGTGTGTGTGTGTGTGTGTGTGTGTGTGTGTGTGTGTAGGCTATCAGTGTGTGTTGGAGTGGTCTGCAGCTGCCCTGGTTGGAGCTGGACTGGTTCATGGATGTCTCATCGCGTATCACCCACCTGGACCTGTCGTCCAACAGCCTGGCTGCTCTGCCCTCTGTGGTGCCCTGGGGTCTCATCCACCTGCACACTCTGGATCTCTCTGATAACCTGCTGGAGGAGCTGCCAGCTGCTCCCAACTCCCAGGAGGTCATCTGCTCCAGGTACACATGGCAGCAGCTCGTCCGAGACACCAGGGTTGCAGCAGTGTCTCAGACAGTGTCCTCCATCTTGGACATGATGGATGTCCTCCACTTAATTACATTTGTTGGATAATTGCAAATATGTAAATAGCACTGGTTGCCTGCTGGGAGCTCTTAATCTGCACTGATTCCAGTCCAACATTGTCATCTCACACGTATGCATAGATATCTTATTTATATTATTATTGCTGTTAACCTTGGTTTAAATCCAGAGTTTGAATTTCAAATTTAAGCTGTCTCTGCTCCTGACACCACAATATCTGCTTTTCGATTTCTAAATGTGTAAAACCCAGACAATACAGAGTAAATAAATAGCTTTCTACCTGCTTCCAGTATTTTTGATAATCTAGACTGACCATGTGCTCAAGTTAATTCTGTTACGGATTGGCACAGTGCTACTCCGGGACTATTGTGCGCTAGAGCCACTTGATCAATCTGTGGAGCCCCAGTTGAGCCCCTCCAAGAATTGTTGTTGTTTTATTTTTATTTAAATAAAGAAATATGTAAAAGTTAAAAACTGGCCATTATGTTACGAGTCCAGTCTGATAAATGCACTTCTTGTTGTTGCCCGCCATTTGTTTAAGCTCTCCTTTAATCCTGGTACCGGCCCTGGTTGCTGGATACACAGAGATACAACTATTATTGATCTTCTCTCACTTAAAATGGCAAACAAGCTTATTTCTCTAAATGTCAGTGTGTAATGCCTTTATTGAAGGCTTTTACCTTGGCACAAGTACATTATACACAAGTGTAGGGCAAACACTGATTACTTGACTCAGTGCTTATTGCATGACATTTGCATGTGTCAGAAGTCTCTGTTTGTCTCTGCTGTGCTTCAGGTTACGGCAGGTGAATCTCTCTCAGAACCAGCTCACCAGTTTGCCATCCGGACTTCTCCACCTGACCCGCATCCAGAGACTCTCTGCCGCAAAGAACCAGCTCACAGTCCTGTTTGACATCCCTACCAGTATGTTACCACGATATTTCATATAGATTTAGAGAATATATTAACTTAATTGTAGTGAGTGGCATGTTGAGGTAGGTTTGAAAGGGCTGCGTCAGTGAAGAGCCAACCAAAGAGGACAGCTGTGCTATCATGAAACACAGCTGGAGTGAATGATTAGCATTTTAAATCAGCTAGCACATGTAAACCTGCATGGCTGAATCCATGTTGTGTCATTCACTCAATATTTCTTAAGGCTCATTTTTGTTTTGTTTTGTTTTTTTTTTTGTTTACAATATGGTAAAAAGAAAAGGTATATTGTGATACAATTCACAATTAGTGGGCATGATTTTTGCCTCACAATTTTCACTGAAAAAAAAAAAAACTTTTTTAAATCATGATGATGTGACACTTGTTGAGGTTGGCATCGCTGCAACACTACTGTACTTCGTTATAACTCTGTTTGACACATTTGTGCAGTAAACCAATTTTAACCAATAAAAAGAACCTGTTTCAGTTTAGTTCAGCTTAATTTTATGATGCTTCAGCTGATTTTTAATCATCAGTTGTCAACAAATGTTGGAGTCTGAAATGTCAGAAAGAGCGAAAAAAGTCCAAGCTAATGTCTTGTTTTGTCCCACCAACATTCCAAAAAGTGGAAAAGTGTGATATCACCAGGGTTGGCCAGCATAAATTACCCATAAAGTGCAGAATTGATTTTAAAATTCTGTTAATCACCTATAAAGCACCATACAGGCTGGCACCACTTTATATTTGTGAATTGTGTCCGTCAGATCCAGACTTTGCTTGTGTCCTTGCAGCTACTAACTGGATCGGTCTGCGTAAGCTGGAGGAGCTGGACGTGTCTGATAACTGTCTGAGCAGTCTTCCCTCGGCGGTCATGCACTGTTTGAAATCTCTGAGCTTCCTCAACGTGTGCAGGAACAAACTGAGCAGCTTCCCTGACCCCTGGGCCTGTCCGTTGGTAAGAACACACACAGACAGCAATCCACTTCCTGTTGATTTCTTTCAATTCAAATCTAATGTTCCAGTCTTTGTTGTCCATATTTGATATTCTGGGTGTTCATTTGATGGCATACATTAATATAATTGTTTAATAGAATTCTTAATTTGCCATCTATTGGTGCGCCATCACCACAGTTGGTTAATTATCGATGTTTTGATTGTTACACTAAGTCATTAGATCTTGTGTCAAAGCTGTTCGAGAGGCTTTTCTGTGATGCAATGAATGTTCACACAAAGGGCTTTGAATGCTTCACAAATTGTCTTTTATTATTGTTAGTCAATTGTTAGTTGTTATAGTTAGAAATCTGGGAAGTCTTGTGTAATTTCCATCGGTGCAGTCAACCATTGAAAAAGGCTAAGGCACTCTATGGATGTATTAATGTAATAAATGTATTCTTCGAGCATGGGCAATAAAACAGATCCATTCTGATAAACATTCAATCAGTCTAGATTATATACTGGCTGTGAGTGTCTTGTGCCCAGCACAGAAGGTCTATACACAACATGACCCACAGAGGACACAAAATAATATAGCATGGTCCAGATACAAGCATACATGTCACAGAAAAGTGTAACAGTCAAGCCTAATGACTGAAATGAAACATAATAATAATAAGAATGTGTGAAACCAACTCTATATACTGTTAAAGCTGCACTAGGAAACTTTTATGAAAATACCTTTTTGACGTATTTGCTCAAACTATATCCTGACAGTAGAACATGAGACAGATAATCTGTGAATAATAGATTTTGCAAAAGGAAACCAAAATCTATATAAGCAACAAGTTCAGTAAGCAGATGCTCTGACACTTAAACACACTGTTGCTTTTAATTAACACCGGACTTATACTTTAAAGTTGGGGGAGACATTTGGCAGAAGAATGGACAGAAGGTGGACTTGATTGTGGATCGTGCAGACTAACGAGAGATGGGCTACAAGGACAAATTAATAATGTGGCAACTACCAGTGTATTATCTTAATACTGATAGATATTTACTGAAATATTCAAAATCACAAAAAAAGCTACACAATAAAAGCTGAAAATGACATGAATCACACTGAAGCTGATAGTGTTTTGGGGCTCTACTGGAAGAAAGTTTTTAAAAAGTCAGTCTGAATTAAAATGACACATGCAATGCACACAATAACACAAATGCTGAGACATTATTCTCTCTCCTCCCCTGCAGAAGCAATGCAGAGCTTCCTCCAATGTGATCGAGAGTCTTCCGAACACCATCTCCATCTTCTGGAGGACTCAGCTGCAGGAGGTGGACTTCTCTGACAACAGCCTGAACGAGCTACCCTCATATATTTTTGAACTGGAGGTAGGAACTGACCGAACCCGAGTGCAACAAAACACACACACACACACACACACACACACACAGTAGTCGTACTCTTGTGTGTGATCTGTTCAGTAGCCTCCAGGTGGCACTGCCGCTGCACCATTGTCTCCACGCTCGGGGTCATTGACTTACAGTCTTGTTCTGCGGTGTAGCAGCACCAGGAGATAGTTTACACATTAGATGCAGAAATATTTGGCTCACTGTGCCAACACTAATGATGGAAGGGGAGTACGCTTTGGGATTGGATTGTGGAGCCCTTTGGTAGAACTGCAAACCAAATATGGATTCTGTACACATTCAGTACCAACACAAGAAAGATCTCATTTAAAGGAATAAACAGAAGGGCAAAAACTAGTTCTGAAGTGGCACAGATGAGTGATTTCAGAGAATTTGTCTTTTTTTTCTTTTTACAGTGGGAAGACATTGGTTTGATTTAAGAATTACACTGTCATAATCTGAATTATGTGAGCGATGATGGAGTCAGCCAGCTGTGTTTGTATTCCTTGAAGGGAAAATGTGAAACGTGTGGTTTACGGTATCTCATCCCTCCTCCCGCTTGTCCTCCCGTCAGGCCCTGGTCTCGTTGAGATTATGTGGGAATCACATTGCAACTCTCCCAGCCCCCAATAAGTGGAAGTGCTCTCAGCTCAGGACCCTCGATCTTTCCAGGAACCAGCTGGGCAAGTAGGTCCATGCGGATACACACTTCCTTGTGTGTTTTTTTTTTTTGTGTGTGTGTGTGTGTGTGTGTGTGTGTGTGTGTGTGTGTGTGTGTGTGTCTTTGTGTGTGTACACCATCTGCTGGAGTCAGCTGTTACTGGGTTCTCTACGGAGTTCAATAACTGCAATGTGTGAAGAAATATTTTAATGCACATTACAGTATGTCTATCTGTCAGTCAGCTTTGAAGAAAGATGGTGATTTGTTTTGGATCAGGGGTCTCAAACTGAGACTGTCTTGGGGCCACAGCTGGTATCCTCTCATAGGATGGCCACTTATTACCACCATTACTACCATCATACTCTTTCTCATCATGCAGTTTCTATACATGTTTATATCGTTTTTTAAATCATCTTTGTTTTCGCAGCCAACCATTTGGATTTTCAGGAACCTTTGACCATTGGCATTATTGTGCAACAAATGAAACACAATTTTAAAAGAGAATTATGTTTTTATTTTAATTGTCTACGAAGGGGTAGTTTAAGATGAAACAACTAGAAAAAATTATTCAAAATAATAATCCTATGAGAGGGATTTATTATATATTTGACACCATGTCGCTGGCCGGAGCCATGTTTCTACAGTACCGACAAACCAAACACTGGCTGTGCATAGGGCCCTCTGCGGTTTTTGTGAGTTTCGCAGCCACTGTAGTTTCTTCTTTGGGGTGAGCGGTATTCCTTGTATGTGAAAACCTACTCAGCAATAAACCCGATTCTGATTCTAAAAAATGAGATCAGTACACATTGAACAAACAGCTGGAGCCTTCTGACTTATGCTTCACCACTCAGTCCAAATACTGGATGTCCTGAGCAGAATTGTTAAGCTGATCATCCTAAAATATCAATAAAACTGCGGTTTAACTGGACACTTTAAATACTGAAACTGGTGTGATTCAGTCAGCTTACACTCCCACTTATAAAGTGATGTGAGTGGAGCTTCTTTGGCTGAATGCACCAGCTGCAGGGAGCACACTGACTACTAGACAATATCCAATAAGCTTCAGTTTGGTCTTTAGGCAAGTTGCAGCACAGTTTAACCAGCAAAAGAAACGCTCAGCGGTAGGTAAAAGTAAGAAGCTACTACCTGAAGGTTTTGCATATTGCTTCTTGCTTAGAAGAGATAAAATATTGGATAAGAGATTTCATAGAGTCAGAGATAAGACAATTTAGCTTTTTATGAACCAAATCTAAAAGTCAGCTATGCAGGCTGTTGTATCCCTTTCTAGTGCTGTTCTATACTTGAATTAAGTTGACTGCATTTCAAATTGTGTCTTTTAGAACAGAGGAGGGGCCCAAATCCAGGAGGCTGGCCTTCCTGACTACATGGAACAGGAGGGACCCAGACCCAGGTAGATCTGCTTTACAATCAGTTATTTGAACATAAATACAAACAGATAAACAAAAGGAATCCCAGTGTTCCTCCTTGCTACTGAGAGTGTGGAGATGATGTCGAGACTCTAGGGTCCAACTAATATATTGTTTCTGCCAGTGTTCAGTCCCTCAGCTGGTAAGATCCTGTGACTGCAACACTCAGCATACATTCAGAAATTTCCCATCGTCCCTAAAGTGTTTACAGCAACATGTTATTAAGGTGATCTCCCTGTTGTTGCTGTAGACTTTTGATATACTGACGTGCAATATTTGAGTCCAAGGCTTGTGTAGCAGAACAATGGGCCTGATGCAAGAACGTTTCGTATTCTTAACTTAACTTTTGCTTACTTTTGTTTTTGTGTAATCTGGACCACTCCTAAAGAGAAAATTTTAAATATGGGAAAATTGGTGAATGCTACAATTTTTTCTAAATCAGTCGTACAATCAGTTTGTATGAGTGATTTTTATTTATACTCGTATTACATAATGTTTCACATGGGGCTATAGAGAGGCTGACCCCTGCCAAGATCCAGTTCTGTGGAACACGATGCTGACTTGTTTTTCTTCTTTGGAAGTGTTTGGCCCAAAGTCCATAATAATACTCTTCTAATACTCCTTCTGTTCTAATACACTGGGTTAAGTGATTTTCTGCCTGTGTTTAAGCATACTGTATCTGCTGTGACCCTTTGCATGGCACGGTCTTTGCAGTGTGTCCTATAGAGTTTCCCATGATTCTGCGGGATTCACTGGAAGTGCTTTACTTGAACGACAACCAGCTGGAGTGTGTTCCCCAGTCAGTGTGTGGTCTGCACAGCCTCACTGAGCTCTACCTCTCCAAGTAAGTCCCCGCCCCCAGCTGCAGGGGGCACTCTCATCTCTGTCAGTGCTCAATGTAAAAATGTAAAACAAAACAGTTTCTGGGTGCAAGAACATTTCTCCATACACCAGAATTCCCATTAGCAGACACTGGGGGCCATATTCCCCAGCATTCTGCAGGTACTCACAGAGCTGTTGACTTAAACGTATCATATGTAATATTTCTGTGTTAAAATGTCTTAAAACACTAGACTTAACACGTGACTTAACGTAAACATAAATAAAACTTTACTATAACCTCGTCCGTGAACAGCGATGGTGGTTGTTTAACAATTACGACAACAACTCCTGTCATCCAACGCTATTTCACAACGACGTCAAACTATGTGTTTTGATTTAAAGTGAGAGACCCCTAGTTACAGAAATGACATATTGTACTTTACACTTTAGTAATGTGAGATGTGAATCTCCATCACTGAAGCCGATGCGATGTGCAACTCAATGTATTACCAACGACCTGATACATTAAAGATACATAAGATTGTGATACAATTCCCCCCACTGCGATGTAATCAGGGGTGTAAGAAAATATCGAAAGATATCGTATCACAATATTTGATTTGCAATATTGTATCAATTCTCAAAAACACTGTATTGATATTTGTGGTTAATACCGTGAATTGCAAGATAACAGTGTAAACTGAGGTCTGTGATGCTGAATGTTACTGTGAATGCAGATTCTACTGCTCTGGTTGCATAAACAAGAAAACCTTTTTTTTATTAAATCACAATATATTGCCTAGCTTACAGTATTGCAATATATGAAATCGTAACCCCTGTATCATGATATGCATCAAAATATTGAAAAGAACAAGATGCTATGCAATTCAGTAGTTTGATTTTATTTCTTTGGTTCTTCTTCAGCAGCCTGAGAGACAGTTTAGAGAGGAGGAATCAGTCTAAATATGAAATTACTGGGCACATTTCTAAAATAATATATTTAAAAAAAAGTTTTTTGTTGATGCAGAGATGCTAGAAACAAGCTCAACTGTATTTTTTTAATCAGGGCAATCACATCTTGAACCTTTATGCCACCGACGCGAACTGCTGAATCTTACCCATCCCTACCATATACAGTATTACATTTGGATGGATAAAACTGAATAAACACATCACACATGAATTTCAGTTCAAAACAATTACCATGTCATCAGTTAAAAATCATAAAATCAGTTGTGAAGGTCAGAAGCTGATCACATTACACATTGCACTGACTAAATCATTGTTGGGATGTTCTTTGGTTTGTTTTGTGACACCAAAGAACACTCACAAACATTACGTAACCATAAAAACTCAAATGTTAAAAAGTCTGTTTGACTTTTGAAAAGAACAAACAGTGAGGTACAAAATCACAAATCTTCTTGGGTTGGCCACCCAAATCCCTTCAGTCCCTGGGAACCACTGCTTGTATGAGTCAGTCCTCCTGCTACAGCTGTCTGCAGCTGTTTTATACAAGCAGCAAACTGCTGTGCTCTCACACACCACCCAGAATTATTCAATTGTTTAGGAAGTCATGGATCCACAGTATCCTGTAGCTGCCAAAAATGACATTCGCAACACATCTATGTGACTGCTTCTTAAAAAGGGGTTTAGGGACCCTGGTGGACTCTGTCGATTTTGTTTGGAAGGGGAAGGTGAAGTAAGAGTTATTGGGCCCTATCTTGCCGATCTGAAACGCAAGTATCAAACGCAAAACGCTAAGCGTCACTGACTTTAGACTAGGTTTTTCCTGGTCTGTGGCGGAATTGTTTTCTGAAACAGCAAAATAGCACCAGGGAATTTTGCGCCAGAACACGCCTCCTCTTTTCGCTGAACCGCCCCCTGGAGCGCAAGTTCATTCCCTAATTTAAGGACGTGCGTCTGTGGAGGGAAAATTCCAATGTGCGTCGAGTGCAAAATAGGAATTACACAAGCGCCAGTGTACAAAGTCAATTGCGCTGAGTGCAAGATAGAGCCCATTGTCTGCAACTACACTGCTACACGCCACCAAATCCTGGACATACTAGACCTTTAATGAGGAATTAAAGGACTTTAATTTCTTTCTTTAATGTGAATCATTGACTCATGTTGTCTTACCTGAACAGTAATCTTGGAATCCGAGAGCTTCCAGCAGAGCTCGGTCAACTCTCCAACCTGTGGCAGCTGGACATTGAAGACCTCAACATTACTAATGTCCCCCAGGACGTGAGAAAAGAAGGTACTGTCTGAATGTCTTCAAAGACCCCCTCAACTGTCTAACCCTAACCCTAACCCAATTTTCAAAAGGAAGCTGAAACATGTCTCCTACTTCACTGTAAAGTCCATTCTCAGTGGATGTGCGCTGGTGGCTTCAAGTTTCTACATCACACTGTACAAGTTGCATACTGGATCAAACTCTGAACATTCATCATTCAAATATCACACTGCAGGAACAAGAAGAACAACTAACTTTGTTTGCTGTCTATAATTCCCAACACCCTGAAAACCAAATCTTGACCTCTCTGATTTTTCAGGTCCTGTGTCTGTCCTGGCCTTCCTCCGGGCACACCTTCGAAAGGCAGAGCCGTATAAACTGCTGAAGATGCTTGTGATCGGTCCACCGCGGCAGGGGAAGACGGCCCTTCTGGAGGTTCTACAGACCGGCAAGGCATCCCCCTTCACCCCATCAGAATGCAGCATCTCCACCTCCACCTGGGAGCTGGACAAACCCAACTGCGGCAAAAACAGCGTGAGGAGAACACAGACAGCACCTGTATATACTATACATTGAATGCACACACACAGTGCATTCTCTACATGTCAGACCATAAACATTGTTTTTTGAAAAACTACAGTATGATGTATTATATCTATCTGTAAGATCGTACTTTGAAAACTAGTTTAAAATCCAGTCCTTTAAATTCAGTTTAATTAGCTGTTGGATTTTTGGGGCTTTTTAGTCAATATGTAGATGGAGAACCAGTAATAGTATTCCACCTGGTTAATGCACTGCCAGACCATCAATATAAAGTGTATATTTCTCTTCTCTTTCTCTATTTCTGTTTCGTTTTCCCTCAAATGAGAGCAGAGGAAAGAAAAATCATGCAGCTTAAAAGTTTGACATTTTTTGTGGGCGCCCCCCTGGCCACAATGTCCCCTGGCTCAGATCCGGCCAGGGACCTTTGTTGCATCTCTCTCCCCCATTTCCTGTCATTTCTGTGAAAAACTCTTTAAAAACATTGTTTGGGGCTGTTTTTTAGGCCTGGATTAAAACCCTGACTTTGGTTAAGTACTCTATAGCTTCCTCAAATCCCCCAATGTTTGTCCTTGCTTGTTGTTGCTGTTTTGAAAATGAACTGAACTGAACATCAGCAGTGAGAGAGGACAGAAAAGCCACATATGTTGCTGTCTAAAGCCCTTTTATCAGACATGGAATATGCAACATTGCTGGCTTCGTCAGTCTGTTAAAGTGAAGGCAGTTTTGTGGAAGCTTTACCATCAAAAAATAAAAGTCAGACATCAGATAACTAAGCATTTAAGATAGATTTCTTTTCACCACAGACTCCGAGACCCATTTAAAAGTCGACGACCCACCAATTGAAAAAAACATGCTCTACACCACACGACCACCTCCCTCCCAAAAAATTTACTTAAGAATGAAGTAATTGAAGAAGCCTAAATTTATGCAGCTGTTGCAAGTTTAAAAAAGTGTGTTTTTATAAGACCAGTTCACATCAATTGTATAATAAATAAATCAAATAAATATTATGTATGGTATACAGTACGACAACCCTAATAACCCAATAAGACCAGATATTGTTAGACCAAGGAGCAGATTCTACTCATCCTCAAAGCCTTGCGTTTTCACTCTAGTGCTATCTCTGGAGGTAGAAGTAACATAAATGAACTGATAAAAATGGAGGTGATGAAAATGCATGTGAATTGAAAAATAGAGGGGTAGAAATGGGTGTGAAATGAGAAAGGAAGTGCTAAATTGTGCTTTATTATTATTTCATTATTATCATTACAATGATTTAAACGCTCATACAACAGCAACACCTCATTCCTGAAACAGGGATTACTTTTTCGACTGAAAGTAGTTCCAAATAAAGACTATTCACAGTGAGGTCTGTGGATCTGTCGGTTGGAAACTATAACAGAATCAGGGAGTGGATATTTAATGATGACTGTTATATTTTATAAATACTGAGTCACCTCAGACTATTTTCCTTCTATTCCTGACTCATCTTCACTCTCCTGTCCCTTCTTTAGCGCTGATCTAGCTCTTGTCTTGTTGCACACAGAAAGAGTCAGTGGCGTTTAACGTGTGGGACATCGGCGGCCAGGCCAGCATGTCCACAGTGAACCAGTGTTTCTTCACTGATAAGGCGCTGTACGTGGTGATCTGGAACCTGGCTCTGGGGGAGGAGGCTGTGGCCAACCTGCAGACATGGCTGCTCAACATAGAGGTGAAACGTAGCTCACACACACACACACACACACACTTCCGCGGCACCAGTGAGAACCTGGTTCCAGCTGTAGTTTAGTGTGAGCGGGTCAGAAAGTGATGGGTGTGACTGTGAGAAGTTGTCGGTGCCGAACAAAGACATGGTGTTCCAGTTTCCAGTGGGAGGGAGGAGCATTCTGGCTTAAAGGAAAATCGTTTTGGTTGTCAGACCACATAAAGCAACCGCAGTCAGATGGATGTCATTTAATGGAAGAGTGATGACGTGGAAGATGTTGAAAACGCTTGCATCATTTCACTGGAATGGTTCACTGAAGCCTAATTACTGACTGTAACATTTAATAACGCCTCTCTTTGGCATCCTGCTGATCTCTGTGTTTAGTTTTACAGCATTAATTACGCCTGGATTCGTTTCAGAGGCTGACCAGAGTGAAACTTTCTTCTGTTGTAACTTAGTATATGACTTTTGTAATTGTCTGTCTCATTTTGGAGTGATCCTGTCAATTTGTCTCCCAGACCCATTTTAATCCAGAGTTTTTTCTTTGGACCTACCTAACCTCGCAGGCTGCTGATCAGGGCCTGTACTGTATGTGTCAGTTCTGAGAATTAGTCAGTCCATCACAACGACTGTGGCGACTGATATCATTTGGATCACTTTCAGAGTGGTTTGATGAATGACATTGTGCCATACCACTTATTAAACGCTTATATAACATAATGTTACGCTGCAAATCGGTCTGTGTACTTTTGAAATGAGAAAACCAAAACAGCAAGCCGTTTCCCAACTAAGAAAACAACACTTTTATTGCACTAATTAAGGCATAGTAAATATAAAAAAGGAAAAGCGTATGAAATGAGTATGTTCCATCTCTGGACAGTTTTCTAAGACATCCATAGATCAGGACACAGATATACCTTCAAATACAATGTTAAAAAACAGAGTGAAGGACGCCCGGTTAGCTCAGTCAGTAGAGCTGGCGACCCATGTACGGAGTTGCTGCAGCGGCCCGGGTCCGAATCCAACCTGCGACCCTTTGCTGCGTGTCATCCCTTCTCTCTACCCACCTTTCCTGTCAATCTTCAGCTGTCTCTATCCAATAAAGTCATGAAAAGGCCAAAAAAGATAACTTAAAAAAAAAACAACAGGGTGAATTGAAGACACACATATAAGAGATGCAACCAGTCGTCCTTTAATCAATGTGGTAGTAGAAGTAAAGTACTGTAGCTAATATGGAACCAGCTATAAACAACAAGAAACACTAAAGAGCATTTTTAGTTACAATAAATACGTTTTATGTGTATTGATCGATATGCAAAGCTGACAAATCCAATCTGTGTATTTTTATGTTTTTGCCTCACATCTTCATTTATTTAGACTGATGAAGACACAGTACTGTCTGGAAGATGTGTACAGTACCCTCTTTCATCTAGTATTCTTTCTTACGCTAATCCATTTTTCCTTAATACACCTCCAGTTAGTTTGTGTGTATTGTGGCCTGCAGGCGCGGGCACCCAACTCTGCAGTGGTGGTTGTGGGGACACATCTGGATCTCATCGACACCAGGTTTCGCACTGAGAGACTGGCCACGCTGAGGGCTTACGTTCTGGCTCTTTGCCGATCGCCGTCAGGGGCTCGAGCCACCGGCTACCCAGACATCACCTGCAAACACCTGCAGTAAGCACACATCTTCCTTTTTATTGTTTGTTTGTATCAATAATAAGAAGCTGTACTGTTGCTTCCTGCCTTACAGGAATGTCTGTACAGTGTATTCAAGTGTGTGTGTGTGTGTGTGTGTGTGTGTGTGTGTGTGTGTGTGTGTGTGTGTGTGTGTGTGTGGTCCTCAGTGAAGTGTCCTGTAAGACCCTGGAGGGTTTGGATGGGCTGAAGAAGCTGCTCTACCAGGTGGCTCTCTCCATGAAAGACAGCAGCAGCTCAGCTTTTGGCAGTAAGCAGCTGGGCAGACTGGTGAGTTGTGTGGACCAACAGATAGACACTGTTTGCTTACTGAATATATTCAGTAGTACACTCATATATCCCATATATATAACTGCAGGAAGCGAGATCTGGAGGAACTTTGAGCAGATTATCTGCTGTAAATATTGATCAGAGATCAGTTTTCCTGATATTTGTGGTGACTTTTTTATACAATTCTCTGTCTTTATTATGTATTTTTCCATTTTTAACAATCCTACATACTTAATATTCTTATTTTGATTAGTTCAGTGTTTTCTCCTCATTGTTCTATCATCTCTTTAGTAGTCAATGATAGAAAAGAGGTCCCTTAAGGAAACGGAAAAAGGTTGGAAATCACCTGTATGTATGTATTTATTTATTTATTTATTATCAAGCTTGTACGTATTACGTAACAGTAACTGAAAATACATTTAGAAAACAATCAGAGTTTATTCATTACCCCTCATAATGAATGTGACCATATTCTAAGCAGATGGGGCGTGGTCAGAGTGTGGGGAGGTGTGGTTAAAAGGCATACAAAAATCTACTACATCATGAACCTGTCAACTGATGTCAAAAGTATTTCCAAATGTTACTCTAAAGCAGAAACAGATTTTACCGTTGTCTCCTCTACCAGATCCCCAGGAGCTACCTGACCCTTCAGGAAGCAGTGGTAGCGGAGAAGCAGAGGAGAGCTGCTGAAGGAGAGGTCCAGTACCTCACCGATGCCCAGCTGGACCGCATTCTTGAACAGAACCCAGGAAGTGACATCAGAGACTATGAGGACTTGCAGACTGGTACTGTGACATGTCCAGCAAACATCTGGAATGTGAACATCATCAGTGTGACACTAGAATCATAATTAATTACAGTAGTTATTTAATGTATGCAGATTTTTCCCCACCAATATTTGTAATTGGCTAACAGTGTTGGGCAAGTTACTTAAAAACATGAATCTATTACTCATTGAAATTGTACAATTACATTGCTTTACTTATTATTCAGCAGCAAAGGAAATGCTTTACTTTACTGTAGTTACTGAGCTATCAAAGGTGCCTTTAAACAACTCCAAATCCTCCACAACCACACGTCACATCTTTTGTATTTAACATCTGTAGAAACAGAAAATGAGACCTTCTGGTGTAACAGGCAGGCAGCCCTACGACTGGGAGGGATTTACCGACCGTCCAGCAGCTCTATTAGACTCGGCGACTGTGCACAGCTCTTATCATTCACTCGCAGATATTTCCCAAGACCTGGCAAGACGTTCAGATGTTTTTTTTTAGGGAATTCACATAAAAATGTGTGATTTTTTTTTTTTTTTTTTTTGCTTTCTCTCGTTGGAATCTGATTCCTTCAAATATTCATAAGAACTGGCTTTAGCAGTACCAGTAAAACAGAGTCGTTCATTAGTTGCAAACTCACAGTTCAGTTCACAGCTCAACGCTCTTTAAGCACATTCATGCACAACGTCTGTTATTATGATATTGGTGGTAAAAATGCCGGGGTGTGCGTGGTCTGAATTGACGTGTTCTTTGTTCTTCCTCTCACTGAACATCCAACATGTGTTTACTGCTTAAAAACTGAATACTGAGCATAAGATAACTTGCTGATGCTGACTTGGCAGAATATTTCTCTAATTTCCCAGAGTATTGGATTTTATGAAATACTTGTAACAATGTCTGACTAAAGATTTTGCCCTTGACTACACCGTTCATGAAGGAACAACATCCCTTTATGTCTCTCCTCTTTTTTGCTTTCTTCCAGCCATCAACTTCTTAATAGAGACAGGGACCCTGCTGCACTTCCCTGACACCAGCCATGGCCTGTGTACCCTCTACTTCCTGTGTCCTGTATGGCTGTCAGAATGTCTGGAGAGGATCATGCACCTCAAATCCTCTCGCTCTGTAGCCAGGAACGGAGTGATCCGAGCTGAAGACCTCAGGGTGAGCTAAAATTTCAGGAAAAAGGTTTGGCTCTCTTAGTTGTTTTAATGAAGAAACTGACTTCCTGTGGTGATCTCTATGATGATGTCTGTTGTGCAGATGCTGTTGGTAGGAACAGGGTTCACCCAGCAGACAGAGGAACAGTATTTCCAGTTTCTAGCCAAGTTTGAGATTGCACTCCCTGTGGCCAACAACAGGTAAAGTATTCTCTAAATACCAAATAATACTCAGTCAATACAATTAGTGATTCTCTTGCTTCCTCCACAAGCGCACACGTTACTGTCCTAGTAACAACCTAAAAACACTTAAATAATTAGATATTATAGACATATAGCAGCTATAGGGTGGCCACTTCCTTCACATCAAAAAGGAGGACACTTTGCATACACGGGGACACGCAAGCAGATATTTGTTTGGTATGATCCGGTTTTAAATTGTAATGTTTTTCCACCAGATTACATAAAGGTGCATACACATACCACATAGCTAATAATAAATATACAAGATACAGCTCATGACAACGTGCCCTTCCAATTCAGATTACATAGGTCTAATAAACATCATACAGAAACTGTTCTTAATGTTTTTATCTGGATAGATAAAGGGGGAAAAAATGCAGCACCTTCTGTTTCAGATGTCTAGGATTTGCCAAGACTTTGCCTTTACATATGAGTATGAGCATTTTCAGAATTTCAGTCCAACAACTGACGTTAGCTCACTCTCTGTCGCTGAGAGTTTGATTGACAGCCTGGTGGTAACAACTGCAGTGATCGGGTGGGGAATCAGCACATTATTAAAATGAGCCATGTGTTGAAAGGTCACAACACGAAAATGTAACCAATGAAATTACTTATTTTGACACACATTTTTAGCCAATAAGTATTAAACTAAGGAGGTAATGTGTCAAAAGGCAACCTTTTTAGTTATTTTCTCAAAAGGAGGACAAATGAGTGTCCAGCTTAAGGCTGCGCCTGCAGCCGGACGGGGCATTTAAAAACCGGACTGTCCGGCCTAAAGCCGGACGAATGGCCACCCTAGGCAGCTATCACCCTACCAACCAACTAACTGACACAAAGGACATCATGCACCTTAGAAACTAAATGGCGACCATGTTGAAAAGACGACAACATTTTGAAAATGGCTAAAACATGAAAGTGACATCTTAACTTAGCGAGCTAATGTTTGTATGCAATGTGTGCGAAATGCTAGCTAACTAGCTAGCTAATCTACATCAATTGATAGCTAGTTCTACATACTAGTACATTTGAAAGATACAGTAGTATTGACACAATACTTGCTAACTAGCTAACTAATTTACATTCATCATTAGTTAGTTTGCTAACATTTGCTAATTTAAGATGTGACTATATATGCTTCTGTTATCTTTTAACATCTTCAAAATGTGGTTGTCTTTTCAACATAGATTAGCCTAGCACATAGCATACATACAGGAAAGGAGGAAGTTGACAAAGGTTCTGACCGAGGCTTGCTCAACTGTTAATGGAGCACAGAGCAAAAAGGGACGAGACCTAAAATAGGGTCAGTTAGCTATATCTCAACAAGTACCAATACATAACCTACCACTTGAAAAATGCTAAATAGTAGTTAATGTGGAAGCAACCTCCTAACAACAACAACAAAAATCTTGGCACCAGCAGCAAGCATACCTGAAGACTCTTCATGTTCTAGTTTTGAATGTGTTCCTTTCCTCTTGCTGTAGCTATCTACTGCCCCATCTGCTTCCCCACAAGCCAGCCATGGACATCCATGGCTTCCAGCAGCAGACCAACAACACCCTGCAGCGCCTTGTAAAGATGAGCTTTGTTCCTGCCGGATTTTGGGAGCGCTTCATCGCCAGGATGCTCATCAGCCTGACAGAGATGGACCTGCAGGTACTGAGACCAGCAGATTTTCATAATTCACCTACTATACTTCCACACCTTCAGCTTTTACATTCATGGACTGGAATGTTGTGTTTGTGCAGTCATTTGAGACCAAAAGAAACCCCAGGAGCCAGCGCAGCAGGAGCTCTGTGATCTACAGCTTTACTGGAACCCAGCAGAGGAACCGTTGCAGCACCTTCAGAGTCCGCCGCAGTCAGACCATCTACTGGAAGGAGGGGCTGCTGGTCACTTTTGATGGAGGTTACCTCAGGTCAGAGCTGGGGTTGGAAGGATGTGGGCAGTACGGGAGACTGGGACTGGTAGGGAACTGGGGTTGGTTGACATTTCAGGTTTATTGTATTGCAAGTAAATCAGTGGTCTGTGGACTAAACATATTATAAAAGTTTGTGAGGTAGAGATATTGTAAATATGTTGCTTCTAGTTATTGGCCATAAGGATCGGCTACATTTTGATATAAGATTGAAGATAAGTCTGTGATGCATTGATAGTAGATGGCTGACATACTTCGATCTCAGAGATGGGTCAAATGTGAGCAGGGTTGGTTGGCACTACGTTTTAACAGCAGTTTTCTTGTTCATGAACTTGTATCTATTCTATATTTGTTCAGGGTATTTTCAGAGATTAAAAACAATATATTGTTAGTCCATTATTATATTGAATGGTCACTGGCAAAAGTTTCAAATTGTTTAGCATTTGAAACTATAGCATTTGAACAATGTGCAGAAAGTGGTCAGTGTACCAGCCAACCCCAGTCTCCTGCTTCAGTGATGAAATGTTCAGTTCAGCCTGGACTATATAGGGGATATCTGACAGTTTTTAAGGTAAGGAACAAGCAATCTTTTATGGTAATATAGACCAAAACTTAAACTGTGTGTGTTTCTTTTTAAATATTATTTTATTGATTTTACACCAGTATTGTGGCCAGTGACATTATCTAGAATGTCAGAATGGACTGGTCTCTGATTTGACAGACAGAACACATGAACCAGAACAAGAACACAGACCCACCTTCGCTTCTATCAACTCCTACCTGGGATTGGGTTGGAGTTGATAGAAACGAGGGTGGGTTTGTCCACTAACCCCTTCCACTCACATTCCCACATTGCCAGCACTGACCATGGAATAACATCAAGTA